>NC_141919.1:11834276-12443860 GCF_057802395.1 Ceratotherium simum simum | reverse complement strand
ATCTGTATAGCTTCTTTGGGGAAATGTCTGTTCAGATCTTTTGCTCATTTTTTAATTGGGTTGTTAGTTTTTTTGATGTTGAGATGTAAGAGTTCTTTATATATTTTTGGTATTAACCCCTTATCAGATACATGGTTTGCAAATATCTTCTCCCAATTGTTACATTGTCTTTTCGTTTTGTTGATGGTTTCCTTTGCTATGCTGAAGCTTTTTAGTTTGATGTAGTCCCATTTGTTTATTTTTTCTATTGTTTCTCTTGCCCGGTCAGACATGATGCTTGAAAATATGCTGCTAAGACTGATGACAAAGAGCATACTACCTATGTTTTCTTCTAGAATTTTCATGGTTTCAGGCCTTACAGTCAAGTCTTTAATCCATTTTGAGTTGATTTTTTGTGTATGGTATAAGATAATGGTCTACTTTCATTCTTTTCGTGTGGCTGTCCAGTTTTCCCAACACCATTTATTGAAGAGACCTTCCTATCTCCATTGTATGTTCTCGGTTCCCTTGTTGAAAATTAGCTGTCCATAGATGTGTGGGTTTATTTCTGGGTTCTCAATTCTGTTCCATTGATCTTTGTATCTTTTTTTGTGCCAGTACCATGCTGTTTTGATTACTATAGCTTTGTAGTATATTTTGCGATTAGGGAGTGTGATGCCTCCAGCTGTGTTCTTTTTTCTCAGAATTCCTTTGGCTATTTGGGGTCTTTTGTTGTTCCATATGAATTTTAGGATTCTTTGTTCTATTTCTGTGAAAAATGTCATTGAAACTTTGATAGGGGTTGCATTGAATTTGTAGATTGCTTTAGGAAGTATGGACATTTTAACTATGTTAATTCTTCCAATCCAAGAGCACGGAATATCTTTCCATTTCTTTATGTCTTCTTCAATTTCTTTCAGCAATGTTTTATAGTTTTCAGTGTACTGGTCTTTCACCTCTTCAGCAAAGTTTACTCCCAGCTATTTTATTCTTTTTTCTGCAATTATAAATGGGATGGTATTCTTAATTTCTTTTTCTGTTACTTCCTTGTTAGTGTATAGAAATGCAACTGATTTTTGTATGTTGATTTTGTATCCTATAACTTTACCATATTCATTTATTATTTCTAAAAGTTTTTTGGTGGCTTCTTTAGGAGTTTCTATTTATAAAATCATGTCACCTGCAAATAGTGACAGTTTCACTTCTTCCTTTCCAGTTTGGATCCCTTTTATTTCTTTTTCTTGCCTGATTGCTCTGGCTAGGACTTCCAATACTATGTTAAAGAGGAGTGTGAAAGTGGGCATCTTTGTTTGGCTCCTGTTCTTAGAGGGATGGCTTTCAGTTTTTCACCATTGAGGATGATATTAGATGTGGGTTTGTCATATATGGCCTTTATTATGTTGAGGTACTTTCCTTCTACACCCATTTTATGCCAAGTTTTTATCACAAATGGATGCTGTATCTCGTCAAATGCTTTCTCTGCATCTATTGAGATGATCGTGTGGTTTTTATTCTTCATTTTGCTAATATGGTGTCTCATGTTGATTGATTTGCAAATGTTGAACAATCCCTGCTTCGCTGCAATAAATCCCACTTGATCATGGTGTATGATCTTTTTAATTTATTGCTGTATTCAATTTGCTAGTATTCTATTGAAGATTTTTGCATTGATGTTCGTCAGTGATATTGGCCTGTAATTTTCTTTTTTTGTGTTGTCCTGGTCTGGTTTTGGTATTATGGTAATGTTGGCTTTGTAGAATGAGTTAGGAAGCTTCCCCTCCTCTTCAACTCTTTGGAAGAGTTTGAGAAGGAGAGGTATTAAGTCGTCTTTGAGTGTTTGGTAGAATTCACCAGGGAAGCCATCCGGTCCTGGACTTTTATTCTTTGTGAGGTTTTTGATTACTGTTTCAATCGCCTTACTGGTGATTAGTCTATTCAGATTCTCTATTTCTTCTTGATTCAGTTTTGGAAGGTTGTATGATTCTAAGAATTTATCCATTTCTTCTAGATTATCCAATTTGTTGGCATATAGCTTTTTGTAGAATTCTTTTATAATCTTTTGTATTTCTAAAGTGTCCGTTGTAATTTCTCTTCTTTCATTTCTGATTTTATTTATTTGAGCCTTCTCCCTTTTTTTCTTGTTGAGTCTAGCTAAAGGTTTGTCAATTTTATTTATCTTTTCAAAGCACCAACTCTTAGTTTCATTGATTTTTTTCTCGTTTTTCTTAGTGTTTATTTTGTTTAGTTCTGCTCTGATTTTTACTATTTCCTTCCTTCTACTGATTTGGGGATTCGTTCTTGTTTTTCCAGTTCCTTTAGGTGCCCTGTTGTATTGTTTATTTGAGGTTTTCCATGTTTGTTGAGATAGGCCTGTATTGCTATGAACTTCCCCCTTAGAACTGCTTTTGCTGTATCCCATAAATTTTGGCATGTTGTATTTTCATTTTCATTTGTCTCCAGGGTTTTTTTGATTTCTCCTTTGATTTCTTCATTGACCCAATTGTTGTTCAATAGTATTTTGTTTAATCTCCACATATTTGTGGCTTTTCTAATTTCCTCCTGGTAGTTTTTCTAGTTTCACACTGTTGTGGTCAGAAAAGATGCTTGGTATTATTTCAATCTTCTTAAATTTATTAAGATTTGTTTTGTGGCATAATATGTGATCAGTCCTGGAGAATGTTCCATGTGCATTTGAAAAGAATGTATATTCTTAGACTTTTGGATGGAATGTTCTGTATGTATCTACTAAGTCCATCTGGTGTAATGTGTCCTTTAAGGCCAATGTTTCCTTACTGATCTTTTGTTTGGATGATCTATCCGTTGGTGTAAGTGGAGTGTTCAGGTCCCCTACTATTATTGTGTTGCTGTCTATTTCTCCTTTTTTGTCTGTTAATAATTGGTTTATATATTTAGGTGCTCCTATGTTGAGTACATAGATATTTACAAGTGTTATGTCCTCTTGTTGGATTGTTCTCTTTATCACTATGTAGTGCCCTTCTTTGTGTCTTGTTACAGTTTTCGTTTTAAAGTCTATTTTGTCTGATGTAAGTATTGCTACCCAGCTTTCTTTTCATTGTCATTTGCATGGATTACCTTTTTCCATCCCTCATTTTCAGTTTGTAAGTGTCTTTAGGTCTGAAGTGTGTCTCTTGTTTGCAGCGTATATATGCATCCTGTTTTTTTATCTGATTAGTCACCCTATGTCTTTTGAGTGGAGCATTCCGTCCATTGGCATTTAAAGTAGCTATTAATAAGTGACAATAAATTCTAAATTAAATTATTTAATTAAAATATACTTAAAGGAATTTCAGAGAAGACAAGGCAGAAAAAAACTGAGGAATAAATTCAAAGATCGTACCTATGGTAGCACAGCTTTCACTAAAACCCCAAAATGGTTTTTAAAAACAAATATTTATATCTTGCTAACATTATCTTCATCTCTGGGTCATCTCTGGTTCTATCTCATTGTATCTTCACTTTTCTTGGTTCCAAGCTGAGGAAGCATCCCTTATCTGAGGCAGTTCATTCTTGTAGGAGATAGGAAATAGCTATGGTGAACAAGCCAATGGCTCTTAAAGCATCTAGTCATACATAGCTTATGTTCTACTCACATTCCATTGCCAAAGAAAATCCGAGGGCCAAGCTAACATCAATGTGTGAGGCGAAATATGTCTCTAAAAGAGAAGGAGAAAAAATAATTTGGAACAATAAACTGATATTTAATTAAATAAAATATGAATGACTCTTTTAGAAGACAGAGTAGAAAGATTGAGGAAAAAAACAATGAAAGTACATGCAAAATAAATTTGGCAGAGTTTTAGAAATTTTAATTATTATTGACCTTACATGACTAAACAGGAAGACTGGTGTATTGATCAGGGTTAAATTGCAAACAGCAGAGTTCACTCTAGTTAATCAGAAGAGAATTTTTATACCCAGAAATAAATCTTACAAAATGATTAAAAAGACTAGGAACAGGTTCTAGGCTAAATTTAAGGAACAATTTCTAGGCTCAGTACTGATCTGTCTCTGCTGCAATTGTTAAATTTACTTCTGCTTTTGCAGAAAGCTGACAATTCAGGAAGCTGCTGTCTCCACTGCTGACTGCAAAATACACTGCCTCTGCCATGACCGGGAATATAAACTGCAAATTGGGAAGCTGCTAATACAGCTCTAGAGCCATATCTTACCTGCTATATTCTGTGCCAGCAAAATATATGCTCTTTTCCCTGTCTCCTCACATGATGTTTTTAGGAATCAAAGTTTACACAAGCGCTTAATTGATAGAATATAAGCCACATTGAGAAACCTAGCGACAAGACAATCTAGGAAGGTATTCTTTTTTGTAACACAAATATTTTATTTAATCTTTATAATAATAATGTTATTTGATTACAGTGTTCTTTTGACTTACGCTGATCACACAAATAAAGAGAAACAAAACAATTAGAAATTTGATAAAAATCACACTTGAATTATATTGTCTTTTTTCAGAAGTGTGGTATATTAGGTGGAAAATTTACAGTCCTAAGAATTGAAGGACATTCTTTTCTGAGGCCAATAAAGCAAAACAAAATTAGCAATGATTTACATTTAATGAACTCTTGTTTAAAGAGACATCAAGCTGATTAAAATTCGACATGAAGTTAAATATACTTTTATTTACCTATTCACTTTTTAAAAAATTTAGCACTTTTTCTCCAAATTTTGTTTAAAAAAAAAAGAAAGAAAAGAAAGCTACAGGGAGGTTGAAAGAACAGTATTTTAATGCCTGATTACTTATTTCACCAACTATTCAACTGTTTCCACATTTGCGTTCTGTCTCTCTTCGTCTCTCTCTTCCCCTCTCTCTCTCGTAAATACGTGCTTTACTCTCTAGGGCCCACCACACATGACTTCATTTTTGCAGAACCATTTGAAAGTAAGGTGCATACATCACACTTTACCCCTAAATAATTCAACATGAGTATCCTAAGAACAAGGACATTTTCCTCTATAACCACAATACCATTAACACATCCAAGAATTTTAACATTAACTCAATGGGAAATATAATTTTTAGCTTTCTCTGCATTAAAAAAGAAGTTGGGATGGGTGTTTACTGAACCCAGGCACATTATGTTTCATTTTTAAGTTCAAGAAATGCTTTCCCTTATATAGGGGTTGACTTTGATGTCTAGGGCTGTCACTATTCTGTCAGTCCCCGAAGGTGAATTTTCTACTCAATTCCATTCAAAATCATTTCCCTTCTGGAAAGAAATTATCATAAATGTAGCAATTTATTCCTGTTATGCCCTGAGAATAAAGTCAGGGTAAGTTGAACTTGCTGTGCCAGTCAGGCTCTGACAGAACACATCTGTTTGGTGTCAGCAGCTGTGGCTTTGGTCATGGAATTCATTTCCAAAGTGATGAACAGGGATGAAGAGGGGTGTTTTTGTTTACCTGTTTGGTTTTAGTGATGTCCACGAATAATAAGGATGGCAGGAAACATCAGTTATTGCTTCTGTTACTGCTGTAACTGTAACTGATTCTGAAGCACATTAACATAAAATAAATAAAATTCAGAAGGAAAAGCAGAAAACAAATCGGTTTTCCTTTATAAATTCTACAGGGTAAACACAATTCAATTCTACTCCCTTTGTGGCACTGAAATGCAAAGTCATACCTAGAACCACAACAAACTACAGCCTCTTTTATATCGCTCACCTCTAGAGAGAGGGTCTTTAAAACATATATAGGGGGCCGGCCCCGTGGCGTACTGGTTAAGCGCGTGCGCTCCGCTGCTGGCAGCCCAGGTTCAGATCCCGGGCGCGCACCAATGCACCACTTGTCAGGCCATGCTGTGGCGGCGTCCCACATAAAGTGGAGGAAGATAGGAACGGATGTTAGCCCAGGGCCAGTCTTCCTCAGCGAGAAGAGGAGGATTGGCATGGATGTTAGCTCAGGGCTGATCTTCCTCACACACACACACACACACACAAATATATATATATATAAAAAATTGTCTGGGTGGCCCCGTGGCTTAGCGGTTAAGTGCGCGTGCTCTGCTACTGGCAGCCCGGGTTCGGATCCCGGGCACGCACCAAGGCACCGCTTGTCCGGCCATGCTGAGGCCGCGTCCCACATACAGCAACTAGAAGGATGTGCAACTATGACATACAACTATCTACTGGGGCTTTGTGGGAAAAATAACAGGAGGATTGGCAATAGATGTTAGCTCAGAGCCGGTCTTCCTCAGCAAAAAGAGGATGACTAGTATGGATGTTAGCCATGTTAGCTCAGGGCTGATCTTCCTCACACACACACAAAATAATAATAATAATAAAAATAAAATAAAAATAGTGTTTAAAAAAAAATTGTCTGTTCACTGACTTTAAGAGCAGTCCAAAATGGAAAGAGAGAAAGGTGGAGACCGTTGAAATAGAAAGAAGCATCTTTTTGGGTTTATTTCCTCCTAATGACCCTGACTTTCTTTTGGAGATGTCACTACTGTAAATCAAAGTTGCATATTTGAATTTTAAAAATGACACAAGCTTTCCATACCCCCACGCCTGAGCATTTCTGGAAAAGTTTCAAGTCCACCATTCTTAGATGTTCCTTTAGCTGCCTCGACACCTGCAGCTTCCAGTACAGTGATGAAGAAGCTTTCATTTTGTTGTCTTCTTGTAAAAGTTTAAAATGAATCCAGATTAGACCTGTCACTGTTTTCATTTCCCTCCTAGAACATCGAAAATTCTGAGATAGAAATTTCAGAATTGTTTAAAATTGAAGATAAGAAAAGTGGCTTGTGAAGATACTAATCTCCACGGAGGGCTGGGATATCATCTATGGTCTCTTCGATCATTTTGTAAAATGTCTACAGATTATTTGATAGTATTTTTTGATGCTTATGTATGAAAGAGGTAATAGATGTTAATTTAGTATTTATCAAACACTAAGATACAATCAAAACTTTGGGAGAGACTCAATTAAATTTGGACATATAAGTGTAACAAAGAGGAAATACATTTGCTCAAAGGCTTAAGGGCAATAACCATAACAGGAAACGAATATCTATCTTTTCATATTTTACCTATTTGGGAGATACCATGATACCTAAAAGATAATCTCAAGAAATAAAGATACATTGTGGTAGACCTTAGAAAGAAAAATTAACCACTTTTAAAAAAATAATTTAGAATATATTTATTAAGGACCTGCTTTGTTTAAAGCACTGTGTAAAGCATATCTCTGTTAAATAACAAAAGGAAATATCATATATTAGTTCTCTTTAGAAAACGAGTACCAACAATCCAATTAAAATCAAAGAAAGCATCTTCTAACAGCCTTACGCCAACCCCCCTTCCACTCCCACAGCCCCTACCCTCCATAACTCAACTACTATGAATTCATCAACAGCAAAACATTGATGTATCGGGAGAGAGATGCTGTTTCCATTCTTATGACTTGAAGTAAAAGAACTCTTTTATTTCTCCATCCTGATTTTGCTCTTACCTCTGTGCACTGCCCTTAGTTAATGACTGATGCCTTTGTCTAGTAATACAGTAGATACAATGCTTGAATCATGGACCTATGGGTACAACCTATCTTGCCAGTCATATCTTCTGTGATATTCCAGTATGGACCGTGCTCCTCAAGCCTTTTGAATTTTTTCTCATTCTTGAGCATTCATATTTTCTTCATTTATGTTCCCCCAAAACAGTCTTGGGGCAAGGATTCAAGTTTATTTGGGAGGTGCAGGAAATAGCAGAAGAATGGAAAAGTGAAACAGAGAAAAGAGGGCAGCCAATAAAGGGTTATGAATAAAGGGTTATAGAGTCTCTTCTGTCACAGGCAACTAGAGCTTAATGCCACTGGGAAAACTCTGAGAGGCAGTGTAGAATCATCAAAGGCAAGGGAGCTGGACATTTCCACACCAACTCCAGAGGTATTAATTCCTCAGCTCTTTGGCCAGTCATATTTTTGGGAAGAGTGGCATTCTGCCACTTCAGGGAAAGCATTCAAGCAAACGGATAAAGATACTAGTGGTTGGAAGTTGACCACTGAAGTGGGATGCCCAAGAGATATGAGCAGGGTGCTTCTGCCACACCTGGCCTTGCTTCTTCTTTTCCCTAACTTTTTGCTCCCTGTCTCCTCCTACCTTCTACTTAACCAATTGCTTCTCAAGTTATCTCAAATATCATCTCCTTGGTGCCTTCTCTGACCACCAAGTAAGGTTTATTCCCTCCTTTATTATCTTCCATTACATCTACAATGGTCTTGCCTTGTGCTATTTTTTTACTAAAAATATTTGGGTACATGTTTCATTTTCACTATTCAAAAATGTGATTTTTTTAAAAAAACAGGGACCTTGTAATTTTATATCTCTTTCAGCAGCTAGCAAAGTGTCTTGCACACAATTGATACCCCAAAAACTTTGTTGAGTGAATTCACTAAATTAAATGTGTCCTGAAAACTAAGTATCGTGGAGAAATGAAATGCCACTATTTTAGTATGATCTACCAAAATGTAGGTAAGTACATCTACTATTAAAAAATACATTTTATTCATAGTTCCAAAGGAAGCAAGGATTTACAAAGAAAAATCCAAAGCACAAAATGATTTGATATATATTCTTTTCAACTTGATTGTGATAACTTTTCTTGAGCACTTTCTCTCAGCTTTTTGTTATCTAGTTTCAAGCCCTCGAAGTCCCAGTTGTTAAATACATTTTTTAGTATTATTTACTAAAGTATCATAAAGCCCGTAGGATTGAAATCACCACACTTGAATCTTTTGTTATTCTCACAGCAGGTAATATCTGTTCATCTTTATCATTCTGAAAGTATCTCTTTTTACTAACAGCCAAAAGATGTCTTTCTCTTGCTCTGTGTGCCTTTTTAGTGAGCATGTCTGATATCATTGTGTCTGTTGTTTTCAATTTGCCTTCCTGCATCATTGCCCCAGGCTCTCTCTTGTTTATGACTTTATTTCAAACTTGAAGTGTGATATGCATAAATTTACTTTGTTAAAATTATTTAAAATCATACCATATTTGTAAATAGGTTTTTTACAATAGAAATGGGGAAAAGATCTTGATAATCAGGCATGTTCAGACTGATGGAAAGAGAAATTGAAAAAGAAAAGAGAAGGTGAAATTGTAGGAATTTATTGGTTGGCTTTCATCAACTGGTTAGCATTTTTCTTCTAGCACTATTTGAAAGGTAGACATTTTAGTCTGGGATTTCATAAAACTGTAATCCATGAGTCAGAAAGCATTCCAACTGTCTATGTCTGGTCTTGCCTTTAGTTAGTTGTCCAGCATTTTTAGATGATATTTCATGAGTGCTCATAGAAAGAAATATATCTAGGGATTACTGATTTACAATTAAATCAGTAGATTATGATGAGTATGTGAAAGACAATGCTTGTACATGGATGGACCTATATGTAATAAATAATGCTATTCTATGACTTCATAGATGAATAGTGTTGTCACCATGTGCAAATATTTGGTTAAACTTACTTTACTACTATAGATAAATCATACAAGAAGAATAGCAGTAGTTTTAGTCATTAGTATGGAATAAATTAATATGTACTCATTTTCCTCCTGAGTTAAAACTCATAACATGATGTTTGTAATATTCTTTCCTATATGTATTGATATCACCACCTTTAATTCTTCAAAAAGGATGAGAGTTAGGATATGGCCCAGTAAGAAGATAAAATCAACTGTTATAATTAAAACAACTCTTCATCTCTGCCATGATATTTTATGCAGTTTTCTGTGTTTATTGTATGTATTTCCAAACCCAGAATTATAGAAATGAGATAACATGTAATGTTGGTCTATACAGATTTGAGTCATTTAAATGCATGAAATGACAATTTTCTTATTAAAAAACATTTTCTAAAGAATTCTGGGCTTACTTCAAAAGACCAGATTTAAGTTCCACTTCTATCTCTTATTGGCTGCAAAATGCTGGGTAAATCATAACTTGCCGAGCGTTTCATTTCTCATTTTGAAAAAGAGTAATGATTAAACGAAATACGGTATTTGAAAATACTTTATAGTATGTTATACTATACTTCAGAATTCTTTATACTATTTACATTTTAGATATGAAAATTAAAAATCACCTTCAGAGGAAAAATAGTTACCTTCATCTGATTTGACATCTAATGTTTCTTCACAGTTTTTTGTTGTTTTTATTATTTAAAAAGTCTTCCTCTGTCCCATTTAAGTCCCACTTGTTGCCTGATAATCTCAGGAGAGAACTTCTTGCCACTTAAATTTTACCAGACAAGTAATAAACAAATATATCTGAAGTTCACTAGCTTTAGGATGGAGATTATTCCTAGTGGATAGCATCCAATTCAGCCAAACAAATTCATTTTCAAAGCTTCATTTTGTTGAGTGAAAGCAAACTACACTGTGACTTTAGTTATGAAGAAATGCTGTTGGAAATTAATAAAACAGCAGGTTTTTCCTAACCCAACATCTTTTCTGTCAATAAAAGTATACAATTATATGATGGAAAAATATCACATTTAGGGAGATTAAGGAGTAGAACTAAAGACTATATTCCGCTGGATATATTCAGAGACAATTTGTAGGTGGCATGTTTAAACTTGCCCCTCAAGAGTATTAATTTGTTATGACTAAAAGAGAACAGCTGGGGCCAAGGACTGAATTGAGATCACAGCTGGGTAAACAGCAGCCTTTCACCCCACAGAGGGTATGTCTGGTCAGGCCACCATTTCCCGCCAGTGCTGTTTTAGCCACCCAGGAATATCCCCCAATTTATCTTCCTGAATTATGTTCCCAAGCATCTGAAATTTTATCACTTCTGAGAAGCGGGGATCTTGAGGGTGCTAATATTCTGGGAATATTTCTATTCCCTTTGGTATTGACTCAGTATTTGCCTCAGTATTGGAGAAACTCCAAGAAATTTCTTATGAATATTGTCTAGGAAGATCATTCCAAATTCTATTTCTGTGATGGTGGGAGAGGCAAAGACTAGTAATTTGGTTTAGAAGTAAGTTGAGAGTGATTCCTCTATTTCCTTACACCTTAAAAGATAACATGCCTAAAAAGATGCTCATTTGGTCTTTGAATTGTTTGTGATTTTTTTTTGCTACTATTTTGAATAAAATGTGTTTTTCTTACTCATTTTTAATTAGAAATACTATTCCTCTTTATTTTTTATTAATTTTTCTTTTTTCTTCATTCATTTTATTGAGATAAAATTCACATAACATAAAAGTCACCATCTTAACCATTTTAAAGAGTATAATTTAGTAGTTTTTATTATATTCATAATGTGGTGCAAATATCAGAACTATCAAATTCCAGAATATTTTCATTATCCTAAAAAGAAACTCCATGCTCATTAAACATTCACTCTCCATCTGCCCCTCACACCAACTTCTGGCAATTACTAATCTACCCTCTGTCTCTATTTGGACCAGTGGAATTGCTGTGTCGCATAGTAACTCTATATTTGACTCTTTGAGGAAAGACCAAAATGTTTTTCATAGGGGACTTCATATTCCCACCAGTAGTATAATTTCTCCACATTCTCACCAATACTTGCAATTTTCTGAGTTGTCTATTTGTTTAAAATATAGCCACTCTCATGGATGTGAAGTAATATCTCTTTGTGGTCTTCATTTGCATTTCCCTAGCGATTAATGGTGTTTAGCATCTTTTCATGTGCTTACTGGTCATTTGTATATATTCTTTGGTAAAATCTCTATTCAAGTTCTTTGTCCATTTATTAATTGTCTTTTTGTTGTTGAATTGTAAAGTTCTTTATATATTCTGAGTACTAGTGCCTTATCAGATATATGATTTACAAATATTTTCTCCCCTTCTATGGATTATCTTTTCACTTTCTTGATAGTGTTCTTTGAAGCACAAAAGTTCTTAATTTTGACAAAGTCCAATACATCTAACTATTATTTTGTTCCTTGTGCTTTTGGTATCATATTTAAGAAATAGCTAATCTAAAGTCACAAAAACCTGAACCTATGTTTCCATCAAAAGTTTTATAGGTTTTGCTTACATCTACGTCTTTGATAGATTCTGAGTTAGTTTTTATATATGGTATGAGGTTAGGGTCAAAGTTTGTTCTTTTGCATGTGGATATTCCATTGTTCCAGCGCCATTTGTTAAAAACACTATTCTTTCCTCAATGAATGGTCTTGGCAACCTTGTTGAAAGTCAATTGATCATAGATGTGTGAGTTTGTTTCCAGATTCTCAATCGTATTCCATTGATCATTATGTTTGTCCTTATGCCAATACCACACTGGTTTGATTTCTGTAGCTTTGTGTTAAGTTTTGAAATAGGGACATGTGATTCCTCCAACTTTGTATTTCTTTTTCTGGATTATTGTGGCTATTCAGGGTTCCTTGCAATTCTATATGCATTTTAGAATCAACTTATCCTTTTCTTTAATAAAAGTTAGAATTTTGATAGTGATTACATTGACTCTGTAGATAAATTTAGGGAGTATAGCCATGTTAACAATATTGTCTTCGAATCAAGGAACAAAGTATATCCTCTTCAATTTCTATTGACAATGTTTTGTAGTTTTCTACATATCTTTAGACTAAATTTATTCCTAAATATTTTAATATTTTTGATGCTATTGTAAGGGAATTGTTTTCTTAATTTCATTTGCAGATTAGTCATTGCATGTATATAGAAATACAATTATTTTTGTATATTTATCTTATATCCTGCAACTTTGCTGAACTTATGTATTAGTTCTAATAGTTTTTTAATTGGATTCCTTAGTCTTTTCTATACAAAGATCATGCCATCTGCATGATTCCTAATAGATCATCTATTCATAATAGATAGTTTTACTTCTTCCTGTCCAATCTAGATGCTGTTTTATATTGTCCAATCTAGATGCCGTTTTATATCTTTTTTTTTTTTTTTTGCTTAATTGCCCTGTCTTGAACTTCCAATACAATATTAAATAGAAGTGAGAGTGGACATCTTTGTCTTGGTCCTAATCTTAAAGGGAAAGCTTTCATTCTTTTGTCATTAAGTACGATGTTAGCTTGGGTTTTTCATAGATGCTCTTTATCAAGTTGAGAAAGTTCTCTTTTATTCCTAGTTTGTTGATTGCTTTTATTATGAAAGAGTGTTGTATGTTATCAGATGATTTTTCTGTGTCTGTTTAGATAATCATGTGGGTTTTTTATCCCCTTTATTCTGTTAATGTGGTGTATGTTGATTGATTTTGTTTACGTTGAACCATCCTTGTATTCCTGGGATAAATCTCACTAGGTCATGTGTTTAATCCTTTTAATATGCTGAGATATTTTGTTTGCTAGTGTTTTGTTGATGATTTTTGTGTGTATATTCATGGGAAATATTGGTCTATAATTTTCTTTTCTTGTGCTGTCTTTGTCTGCTTTGGTAATAATGGTCTCATAGAATGAGATAGGAAGTAATCCCTCCTTGATAATAGCCATTCTAACAGGTGTGAGGTAATATCTCATTGTGGTTTTGATTGGCATTTCCCTGATGATTATGGATGTTGAGCATCTTTTCATGTACCTCTTGGCCATCTGTATATCTTTTTGGAAAAATGTCTGTTCAGATCTTCTGCCCATTTTTAAATGAGATTTTTTGTTTTTTTGCTATTGAGTTGTATGAGTTCTTTAAATATTTTGGATATTAACTCCTTATCAGATATACAATTTGCAAATCTTTTCTCCCATGCAGTAGATTGCCTTTTCATTTTGTTGGTTTCCATTGCTGTGTAGAAGCTTTAAAGTATGATATAGTCCCACTTATTTATTTTTGCTTTAGTATTTTTTTTTTTTGCTTTTGGTGTCAGATTCAAATAGTCATCTCCCAGACCTATATAAAGGAGCTTACTGTTTATGTTTCTTCTAGGATTTTTATGATTTCAGATCTTACATTCAAGTCTTTAATCCATTTTGAGTTAATTTTTTTGTACGGTGTAAGATAGTGGTTGAGTTTCTTTTTTTGTCTGTAGCTGTCTAGTTTTCCCAACACCATTTATTGAAGAGACTGTCTTTTTCCCATTGTATATTCTTGACTCCTTTGCCATAAATTAATTGACCATGTATCCCTGGGTTTATTTCTGGGTTTTCTATTCTATTTCATTGATCTATATATCTGTTTTTATGCCAATACCATACTGTTTTCATTACTGTAGCTTGTAATATAGTTTGAAATCAGAGAGTGTGATGCCTCCAGCTTTGTTCTTCTTTCTCAAGATTATTTTAGCTATTCAACATTTTTTTCTATGTGATCCCATACAAATTTTAGGATTACTTATTCTATTTCTTTGAAAAATGCCATTGGAATTTTGATAAGGATTGCATTAAATCTGTAGATTGCTTTGGGTAGAATGGAGATTTTAACAATATTGATTCTTCCAATCCATGAGCATGGAATATCTTTCCATTTATTTGTGCCTTCTTCAAATTCTTTCATTAATGTCTTGTAGTGTTTTAATATACAGGTCTTTCAGCTCTCTGGTTAAATTTATTCCTAGGTATTTTATTTTTTTTAAAGCAATTAAAAATGGAATTGTTTTCTTTATTTCTCTTTCTAATAGTTCATAGTGTATGGAACACAATAGATTTTTGTATATTGATTTTGTATCCTGCAACTTTACTGAATTTTTTTATTAGTCTAACAGTTTTTTAATGGACTCTTTAGGGTTTTCTGTATATAATACCATGTCATCTGTAAATAGTGACAGTTTGACATCTTCCTTTCCAATTTGGGTGACTTTTATTTCCTTTCCTTCCCTAATTGTTCTGGCTAGGACTTCCAAATCTATGTTGAATAAAAGTGCCAAGAGCATCCTCATCTTGTTCCTGATCTTAGTGGAAAGGCTTTCAGCTTCTCACCATTGAGTATGATGTTAGCTTTATGCTAGTCATATATGGCCTTAATCATGTTGAGGTACATTCCCTCTATACCCACTACGTTGAGAGTTTTTATCATAAATGGATGTTGAATTTTGTCAAATCTATTGAGATGATCACGTGATTTTTATCCTTCATTTTGTTAATGTGTACATCACAATGACTGGTTTGTGAATGAGGAACCATCCTTGCAGCCCTGGAATAAATCCTGCTTGATCATGGTGTATGATCCTTTTCCTGTACTGTGGAATTTGGTTTGCTAGTATTTTGTTGAGGATTTTTGCATCTATGCTCATCAAGGATATTGGCCTACAATTTTCTTTTCTTGAGGCATCCTTGTCTGGTTTTGGTATCAGGGTAATGCTGGTCTCATAAAATACATTTGGAAGATTTCCCTCCTCTTGTATTTTTGGAAGAGTTAGAGAAGGATTGGTAATAATTCCTTGAATGTTTGGTAGAATTTGCCAGTGAAGCCATCTGGTCCTGGACTTTTATTTTTTGGGAGGCTTTGATTACTAATTCAATCTCTTTACTAGTAATTGGTATGTTCAGATTTTCTGTGTCATCATGATTCAGTCTTGGTAGGTTGTATGTTTCTAGGAATTTATCCATTTCTTCTAGGTTGTCCAATTTGTTGTATAATTGTTCATAGTAGTTGAAAATTCTCTATTTTTTGAATCTCTAGTTTATCTTTGCTCTACTTTTTATTATTTTCTTCTTTCTTGCTTTGGGTTAAATTTGTTCCTCTTTTTCTAGTTTTTTAAGGTGGAAGGTTAGGTTATTGACTTGAGCTTTATTGTCTTTTTAATGTGGACATTTAGAGCTATAATTTCTCTTTGAGCACTGCTTTAGCTACATCCCATAACTTTTGGTATATTTTTTTGTCATTTCATGCATCCTAAAATATTTTCTAATTTTCCTTGTGATTTATTCTTTGTCCCATTGGAAATTTAAGAGTGTTTTTAATAAAAATATATTTGTGAATTCCTCAAATTCCCTTTTGTTATTGATTTTTAATTTTATTCCATTGTGGTTGGAGAACATATTTTGTATGATTACAGTATTTTTAAATTTATGTGATTTATTTTGTAGCCCAAAGTATGGTCTATTCTGGAGAATGTTCCTTTTGCATTTGAGAATAATGTGCATTTTGCTGTTGTGGAAAGGAGTGTTTTAGATCTGTTAGTTCTAGGTGGTATAGTGTTGTTCAAGTTATATTTTTTTGCTGATCATTGTCTAATTGTTTTGTTCATTATTGAAGTCCCTAATCATAATTGTTGAACTGGCTGTTTCTCCTTTCAATTCTGTCAGTTTTTGTTTCATATATTTTATGGCTCTGTTGTCATGTTCATATGTGTTTATATTTACTATGTCTCCTTTATGGGTTGACCCTTTTGTATAATATGCTTCTTTTTGTCTCTCAAATCAATGTTTGCCATAAAGTCTATTTTGTTGGTTATTAGTATAACCACTTCAACTGTCTTTTTTTTACTATTTGCATAGAATATATTTTTCAATCTTTTTTCTTTCAAATTATTTGTCTCTTTGGATTAAAAGTGAGTCTCTTTTAGAAAGGTTGTAGTTAGATCATGTGCTTTTTTTTTTTTTTAATCCATTCTGACACTCTATCTGTTAATTGGAGATTTTAATCTATGTATTGTTAATGTGATTCCTGATAAGGAAGAACTTACTTTTGTCATTTTACCGTTTGTTTTATACGTCTCTTATATCTTTTCTGTTCCTCAGTTTTTCCATCACTGCCTTCTTTGGTTAAATAGTTATTTTCTTGTATATCATTTTAATTCACATTAATTTCTTTTACTATATACTTTTTAGTTATTTTTTAAGGTTGCCCTGGGAATTACAATTAACATGTTAATTTAGAACTATCTTATTCAGATTAATAACAACTTAATTATAATAGTATACATAAACTTTGCTCCAAACAGCCCTTGTCCCCTCTTTATCTTATTAGTTGTTAGTACATTAGTGTACTCATTAATATAGATTTAAGATTGTTTTATGCGTTGTTTTTTAAATCACATAGAAAAAAAAAGTTACAAACAAAAATACGTATATATTGACTTTTATATTTTCCTCTGTATTTACGTTTACCCATGTTTGTTTATTTCCTTTTGAAGATTTGAATTACTGTCTATCATCTTTCCATTTCAGCCTGAAAGATTCCCTTTAGCTTTTCTTGTCAGGCAGGTCTATTAGCAACAAATTTTCAATTTTTGTTTATACAAAAATGTATTAATTTTTCATTCATTTTTGAAGGATCCTTTCACTGGATATAGAATTTTTAGTTGACAGGGTTTTTTTTTATTTCCTTTTCTCCCCAGCACTCTGAACATGCCATCCCACTGGCTTCTGGACTTAATGGTTTCTGAAGAGAAATCAGCTGTTGAGTTTATTAATGATCTCCTGTACATAACAAGATGCTTCTCTCATGCTGCTTTCAGTTTCTCTCTTTATCTTTATCTTTTGACAGTTTGATTATGATGTATCTTGGTGTAGATCTCTTTGAGTTTATCCTACTTGGAGTTTGTGGAACTTTTTAGATGTGTAGATTAAAGTTTTTCAGCAAATTTGAGAAGTTTTTGCCATTATGTCTTCAAATATTCTTTCTATTCTTTCCCTCTCTATCTCTCTCTCATTTTTCTTCATTCTTTTGTCTTTTTGCTCCTCTGACTGGAT
Organism: Ceratotherium simum simum; assembly: GCF_057802395.1. Taxonomy (NCBI): domain Eukaryota; kingdom Metazoa; phylum Chordata; class Mammalia; order Perissodactyla; family Rhinocerotidae; genus Ceratotherium; species Ceratotherium simum. The sequence continues at coordinate 12,426,271 of NC_141919.1, read as the reverse complement.
AATCTTAATAGACTTATCTTCAAGTGCACTAATTCTTTCTTCTGCCTTCTCAAATCTACTGTTGAGCAACTTTAGTGAATTTTTTCATTTCAATTATTATAGATATCAACTCCAGAATTTCTCTTCTTTTTTAATTTCTGTCTTTTTAATATATATTTTCTATTTGGTGAGACCCATTTTCATGGTTTACTTTTGTTCTCTGTCTGTGGTACTTTTTAACTCTTGAACATATTTATTACAGTTGCTCTAATATCCAATATCTGGGCTTCCTCAGAGATAGTTTCTATTAATTACTTTTGTTCCTATGTACGGGGCATAGTTTTCTGTTTGGGCAGGGCACATCCTCTATTTAATGTTGGCTTAAGCAATGGTAGCTATGTAGAGATTGCACCCCAATTGTCAATGTTCATCTTGTATATACTGCAGAGATGAGGTAGGATTTTTCTCTTACCCTTGTATTTGGTTCTGTAACCCTCCAAAATGGTAAAATTTTTGCATTTGCAGTACAGTCATTTGTTGCTTAACAATGGAGATATGTTCTGAGAAATGTGTTGTTAGGCGATTTTGTCATTGTGTCAACATCAGAGAGTGTACTTACACAAACCTAGATGGTGTGGCCTAGTCCACAAGTGGGCTGTGGTACTAACTTCATGGGACTGTCATTGTATATGCATTCAGTAGTTGACCAAAACGTTGTTATGCGGCACGTGGCTGTACCTAATACTTGAGGACAAAATAACTACTGACGTAATTCCTTAGCTCCCAGTGTTTCCCCAACCAAACACAGATTCTCTATTATTTTGTACCATTTCAGTCCTGGAGTGGATGTAGAAAGATTAACGGTGGGTGGCAGAATTCTCTGTCTGCTTCTAATAGTGGAGGAATATATACCTGGTTTTGTTGTTTGGCATGGAACAGACAGTGAGGAGAGATGAAATAACTTCCTACCCTATTTATTCTCTGTTTCATAAAATATTGTTTGTAAAGCTACAAGTGTATTTTTCTTAATCCAACACCTAGAGCTGAGTAGCAATTGGAAATTCCAGACTTAAGTAATAGGTTTTCTGTCAGTCTTTATTTTTGGAAGGTGTGAATTTTCATCTTATTCTGCTTCTTCATACGTATTTTAGTGATAAATTAGAGAGGCTGCAGCAGAAATTCCCAGCCAGATGCACTTTAAGCTGGAATAAGACAGTGTGTTCTTTGTGTTCACACATGTCCTGCAGCCAAAGAATGCTATCATATTCCTTTGGAGTTTTTGATTTTTTTTAATTCCCCCAGCAGGACCAACCCTGACATGAAATCTTTAAAGTTGATGGACTGTAAAGTGATGAGATTCACTTGACACTATGCAAAGCACAAAGCCTTTGGGTCTTATTATTTGTGCTGGACTTAATGAGCCATATGAGAAAAATAAAATTAACACCTCATCATTGTGGGCTGTTTATCACAAAGACAATTAGCAGCACAGGGAGATGTCCAACCTAATCTGAGGTCCTAGCAATGCTTAAGGATTAGTTTTGCTGTTCCATGCACTTCCCAGGAGTTGTGGACTGAGATTTCTGCGTGGTTAGGTCCTGCTTTAGATGAAAACCTAGAGCATGAGCAATCAGAGGGATGAATGATCTGGGTATGTTCTGTCATGTTGACTACATCAAATACACTGTCTTCATAGATCCCGATTCCCTTTATAAACTTGAAAAAGAACAGAGGTTGCAATTAAATGAATGAGCCACCAAGTGAAAAACAATTCATCAGCACAGCACATCTGTAGGACAAATGTGGGAAACGAGCAAGAGAAGTCACAAGGATTGCTGACAGGGACCATTCATTTCACTTCCCTCAGAAAGGACATTTAGCTTTCCTGAAACAGAGTTCAAAGGAGGAAACCACTAGTCGTTAAACACACACACACAGGCACGCACATACACACATGAGTTGCCTTTGGTTTCATCTATCTCTGCTTCAAATCCTTGTTGCCTTAAACAGAATCCTGAAGTCTAGTGGTTTAGTCTGATTAAACTTCCATTTAGGGGGCATTTGAGAGTGCATATATGGGTATCTTAATTCGAAGATTGAACATTTACTAGCATTAACAAGAAACACATTTGTGGGAATGGTTCAACTAGAAGTAGAGAAATAGATTGGATTGAGATGACTGTATTCTGTTTAAGCCTGTAATATTGCTTTACTTCACAAAAATGCATTCTTGCACTTGGCTTGACAGCCTTCAATCATGTGGCTCATCCTACCTGGCCTCTCCCTGTACTTCTATACCAAAATCCTATTTCCTCCCCACTGTTTCCCTGTAGATAAGTTCTGTCCAATAGCAATTGTAGAAATGTTCTATACCTGCACTATCTAATAAGGTAGCCAACAGTCACACAGGTCTATTGAGCACTTGAAATGTGGTTAGCACAATTGAAGAACAGAATTTTTAATATTATTTCATTTTAATTAATGTAAATTAAAATTTAAATAACCTCATATGGCTAGTGGCTACTGTATTGGAAAACATAGCTGTAGATTCTTACTATTTAAAGTTTGGTCCCAACACTGGTAGCAACACCTGGGAACTTTTAGGTATTCAGAATCTCGGACTCCACCCTAGACATCGTGAGTCTGAATATGAAGTTTAACAAGACTCTGGATGATTTGCATGTTCTATAAAGTTTGAGAAGTACTGCTCTAGACAACTATTTATCCTTCAAAATTCAACTCAAGGGCCACTCCTTTGGGTAGCCAGGACCAACTTATCAGCAGAAGGACAGAGACAAAGGCCCACAATACTTTTAGGGACTTTTGAAAATGTTTTAATTTCTTTTAAAATCAGAGGAAAAACGTGAACTACTAGGTTGAAGGAAATGTTTCAATATAATATTAATATATTCATATTTATACATACACAGTCATAAGTTATCACTTTATATATATATGGAAGAAGGGATCCATGAAGGTAAAAAGGCCTAGGATTCATGAAAGTCATAATAAGGCCCTATTGGTAGCATCTTTGCCTCCTGTCTGACTCAGTGCCATCTCTTCCCCCCTCTCATGGCTTGCTGATCATTCTCATCACACTGTGCTACAATTATGTGCTCATATGCCCACTTCCTCCTTATTCTCTAAGCCCCATACAGGCAGGAATGGTGTATCTTATATGTATCTATATAGTGCCAAGCCTGTGTTGTGTTACATATTTGGTGCTTGATAAACATACAAAAGAAGGAAGGAAAGAAGGTAGAACTACATTCGGATAGATTTAGTAGTTACTCCCTACTGGAGGGAGTGAATACTTACAGACATGTCTCTTAAGCTGATTTTGATAAGATGAAAAATGAAATGTAACCCTCAAAGTCATTATAAACCAGCCTCTCATTGGGAGGTATTAGGAGGTTCTTGTGCTTCCTGCCAGGAAACCATGACTAATGTGCTCTGGTGAAAAGAAAGAGCATTGCTCTTAGGGTTAGGACACCTGAGTTTTCTTCTTTATTGTGTAGCTAATTGTTTTTACATCTTGGCAGGTCATTTTACTTTTGATATCTAAATTTTCCAATGGTAAAATAAGATAATGCAGAGCTAACTCTTATTGAATTCCCACTATCTGTCAGTGACTTTTTGAACAACGTTTAATGATTAATTCATTTACTTTTCATAAAAACTCTGTTGTCATCCCGTTTTACAGATGAGCAACCAAGGCTCAAAGAGCTTAACTATCTTGCCTAAGATCACATAGCTAGGAACTAAGTGGAGTCAGTCCTGAAACTCAGGCTGTCTGACTGCAGAGCCTAAGTTGAACCATTACTCTATCTTGTCAGAGATAAATGACTGTATCTCATATAGTGTTACAGGCAGAGTTGTGTCCCCCCCAAATTCATACGTTGAACTCCTAACACTCATTACCTCAGAATGTGATAGTATTTGGAGATAGGATCTTTAAAGAGATAATTAGTTTTAAATGAGGTCATTAGAGTGGGCCCTAATCCAATATGACTAATGTCCTTATAAGAAAAGGAAATTACGACACAGACGTGTGTAGAAGGAAGACGATGTGAACACATAGGAAGAAGATGGCCATCTACAAGCCAAGGAGAGAGGACTCAGAAAAAAAAATTGGCCAACATCTTGATCTTGGACTTCTAGTCTCCAGAACTGTGACAACATAAATTTTTGTTGGTTAAGCCATGTGGTCTGTGGTACTTTGTTATGATAGCCCTAGCAAGCTAATACGTATAGCATGAGACATCTTATATAATAATAAACAAAAGTTTAGTTTTTTCTACTAAAACATGCAAATGTAGGTTCTAATTTATTTATTCATTCATCCAACAAACATTATCTTTTATTACGTTAAAGCAGTATACTGGTTGCAGCAAAAGACAAAAAAGAATCAATTATGTAGATATGTCTATCATATTATATCATAAATTAATATTATATTGATTTGTTTTCAGTCCCTCCCACCAGAATGTAAGCTCCAGGAAGGCTTTCCAGGAAGAGTGTGTTGAATAAATATCTGCAGATTGGATGAATGAATGAGTGAGGCTATTGAACAGGGTCCCATGTTTGGGTTGTAGGATAACATTCTAAATAGGCTAGTGTTGTTGTTTTTGCTGTTTTACTATATCCTCTTTGGCCTTCTTTTTAAACACATCTTTCTTGTCAAACCAACAAAACCCTCCCTCTCAGTTCCCAGCTAGACGACTTACATTCTCTCTTGCTCCCCTTCCTCCCAGCTCTTTAACATTTTTGGTTAAGTCTTTCCCTTCCTCCTCCAGCCTCACAGGTCCATCTTTCTAATCCCTTCCATGGAGTAGCATTACAAAATCTTTGACTCTTTCTGGTAAAATAGACACTTTTGTGTAGTGGATGCGGAAAAATGTGGTTGGAGGAGAAGATGAGAAGAGAGAAAAGTGAGATGGCAACTTCAGGATTTACTTTGGTGGGCTGGGTGAAGGAGGGCACTTTGTGAACATTGTGAACTCTCTCATGTTTATATTTTTCGTTTTATCAAAGCAGAATCCTGTTTTCAAGATGCTTGCAAGCCAATAGTGAGCAGAAGACATGTGAATAAAAAATGACAATACTAAAAAAAATGTAGGGGCTGGCCTGGTGGCCAAGTGGTTAAGTGCGTGCGCTCCACTGCGGCTGCCCGGGGGTTCGCCGGTTTGGATCCTGGGCACCGCTTGTTGAGCCATGCTGTGGTGGTGTCCCATATAAAGTAGAGGAAGATGGGCATAGATGTTAGCTCAGGGCTAGTCTTCCTCAGCAAAAAAGAGGAGGAATGGCATTGGATGTTAGCTCAGTGCTGGTCTTCCTCACACACACACAAAAAAAGCCTAGCTCTATATTTTGGTTATCTATTGCTATATAACAAATTACCTCAAAATATAATAGTTTAAAAGAACAAATGTTTGTTATCTCACAGTTTCTGTGAGGCAGGGATCTAGATGCAGCTTACCTTGTTATTGGAAGTATTCCGTTCCTCACAGTTTACTGGACTGAGTTCCTGGGCTAGTGGGAGTCTCCAAAAGCAGCTCACAATGTGGTGGCTGGCGCTGCTCAGAGCAAGCAAGCCAGAGAGCCAGGGAGAGTGAGCAAGATGAAAGCCACATTCTTGTTTAATCTAATCCCAGAAGTGACACCCCTCACTTTCGCCTTATTCTATTTGTTAGAAGCAAGCCACTAAGTACAGCCCTCAATTGAGTGTAGGGGAGTATACAAGGGTATGAATACTAGAAAGTGGAGATCATGGGAGCCACCTTAGAGACTATCTACCACACTGGAGTTGCCACTTAATAAACACATTGTGAGAGGCACAGATAAAGGACTAGAAAACTTTGGAGAAGAAAAGGCTCTTTAGAGGAGAAGACACTTTAGTTGGACTTTGATGTTGAGTAGAATTAGGTTGTGTAGAAGTGAATGAAACATGTTTGTAGGTAAAGAAATAGCACCAATGAGAACCTAGAAGAAAGAAAATGGGACAAAAAAATATTAGATATGGTACCATTAAATATGTCATTCTATGTGTACCATTTATGACTTATTATATGCTAAAGTAATGAAGTTTTATTTTTGATGAGTAGTAGCCTGTCTTAGTCAGCTCTGGCTGCTATAACAAAATACCATCAACTGGGTGGCTTAAACAACAGAAATTTATTTCTCATAGTTCTGGAGGCTGGGAAGTTTGAGATCAGGGTGCCAGCATGGTCCGGTTCTGGTGAGGGCCCTCTTCCTGACTTGCAGACAGCTGCCTTCTTGATGGATCCTCACTTAGTGGAGATAGAGAGGTTGAGAAAGAGAGAGAGAAAGCTCTCTGGTCTCTTCTTATGAGGACATTAATCCCATCATGAGGAGCCCACCTTAAGACTTCATCTAAACCTAATTACCTCCCTAAGGCCCCACTTCCTCCTTGGGGTTTAGGCCTTCATCATAGACTTTTTGGAGACACAAACATTCAGTCCATAACATGGCTTTGTTCAGAATTCCTGCAAAAAAACTAAAGTTCATGAAGAGTAAAACTACAGTTCTTGAGATGCCCTCCTCATCAAAGATTTAAAAAGACAGATGTCATTATGTTCATTTGGTTGGCTTTCCCCAATTTTGAAAACCATCCATGCTTATCCTTCCTCTCTTTCTCTGCTGTTTTGGTTAATGCACTTGTGATGCAGTGATTTTGCAGCACAACCATCAAACTTTTCAGACCTGTTCCAAAGTATTACTAATTCAGGTTGCTTTAGATGTTAAAAATAAAAATGCAAGTGATTTATAGTGATGTAAGGTTTTGAGCCATGTAATAAATAATAATATTAAGTAGCAAGGGAAGCTTTCATTTTTGTTTCCAACCAGAGGAAAGTTCTTCCTAGGAGATTGCCTGAGTCTGAAAGAAAACACCAAGCATTAGGTTTATACTAAAAACACCAGTAGTACGTTCCAAGTTGAAAAGGAACAGAATCTCTTAAGAATGGTTTTCACATCTCCTTGTCTTTTCCTTGCAGTCAATGACAGTAGTGGTGGAATAAGAGAACAGGCACATTTATCTATGTGGAAGCAAATGTATCTGTAATAAGGAAATCTAAAGTATATGCACTTGGTTAAAAATAAAATAACCAACACTGATTCCTTGAAAAATATTATTCAACATTGTAACAGGTAAGTTTCTGAATTAAATATAAATGTTTCAAAGTGTATGGCTATATTTTAAGTAGCTTGTCTTTGGGTGCTAGAGAGAAAGAATAATTGAGAATAAAAATTAAGAATTGTTTTATCTTTTCCATTTGTCACATTTTTTAAAAGAATCGTTCATTTTTATTTAAAATTCCGGGCAAAATTTCAAAGTGATATGTTGAGTTACCTATTAATACAATATGGAAAGGTCTGAAATTTTAACTTTAAAAACTGTTTTGACATTTTTATTCATTTTACTGCTCAATCTATTACGTTAATGCCATCAGAAAATGCGGGAAAATCTAAGGATTTTAAATTACTGAAAAGGCAAGGCATACAAGTGATCTGTTGCCAGGAGTTGTAAAAATACATCTCCTTAAAGGTACCATGTTGACACTGTGTGTTGGTGGCTGCAGGGGCAGGGGAGGGTGGGTGAGGGGTGGAGATGTGGGGGGACTGTATGAAAGTCGAGTGGAGGAAGGTTGTGTTCATAATACTATGTAGTGTTATGTTATCTTGAATTGTGGCTTGTCTTTCTTCCTTTCTTCCCTCCATCCCTTCTTCCCTCTCTCTCTTTTTTCCTCCTTCTCTTTCTTCCTTTTTTAGATGGAGAAATAAAACAATTTCCTGTAAATTTGAGAATGAGTTAGAGGTAGGTCAATGGGGAATTGGAAAGATCTGATCAACTATAGGCACAGATATGATTTAGGGGACTCCTGAAATACATCTAGAGTCTGCTTTCAGTCCTTCTCTAAAAAGGCATTGTTGATCACATAGATAGTCTCAATGCAAATAAACTGTTGGCCATGTCTGTGTATATAAAATAATGGACATCAGCGGAGTTGGCCCATGCATTTCTTCCATTTTGACAAGTGATGATGATCCTGGGACAAAAAGATATTCAGTGGCAGTTTTCTGGGTCTGGTGTGAAAATGGCCAATATTCACAGATCAGCCGTTCTCACAGACTGTTTGCCTGTCCTAAAGAGACCCATTTGGTGTGCTGTCCTCTCTTTTCAAACTCTCTGAGCTACATGGCTTCTCTTGGTGAGCCAGTTGGCCTTCCAGAGTAAATAATTACAAGAATCATTTTTGATTCTTACCAAAAAATCAAGTTGGTTGAATGAAGCTTTGTCAGAAAAGATTAAAAAAGAAACGTATCCTGCCAGTGTTCAATCAATCAAATCACTCCACCACTTCACAGTCTATTGGAATTGATTACCCCACCTCTTACTCTCAGAGAATGCAGAAGTTAGTAGGCAGGGACCACTCCCAATTTCCTTCCCTGATCTATCCCCTACAGCTTCCTCTCTCCAAGACACATTCTTGTCTTCTCAGATCCCATGTCAGAGAATGAGATTTATCCTGTGTTTTGGATTCTATGTCTTCCTAAGGGACCTTGTTCCATCAATTTTGCCCTATTCCCCACCCGCACTCGCAACCTCCACAATTTACCCTCAACTTGTCTATTGAAAATGGCTCTTGCCTTCAGCCAATAAAATATGCTTTCCGACAAAACAACAATAAAATAAAGCCTCCTTTAAAGTTATGCATACTTCTAATTACCATCCCATTTTTCTGCATCTCACAGTTCATCTCATCGAAAAAATAGGCATCTTGCATTTATTCCTCCATTTGACACCATTCAGTTCCCTTTCTCCCCTTTCTACTGCATCTGTTTTTGCTGAAGTCAACAATTAATGTCAAATCTAGCTGACACTTTCCAATCCTTGCCTTACTGACCTCTATTTAGTCTCATGCCTTTGGCCGCTCACTCTTCTTGGAGCTTTCACTTTCTTGGGCATTCCTGACAACTGTTACTTCTGATGTTCTTCCAACATCTCTGAATGCAGTTTCTCCTTCTTCTTTATGTATTTCACTCACTTTGTTCATCGCTTGGGGAGAATGCTCCAATGCACCATCCAGATCACCCTTAAGGAAGGAAGCACTCTTCCCCCTAGCATTTGTGAGTGCTGCCAGAAGATGGCCCTCAGCTGCCAGCCCTTTTTGGGCATTGCCTTGGTAGCAAACCACTGCTTCACCTGAGGTCATGCCTCATCAAGGGAGAGCATACAACAAAACACTGATCAACACAGGGCCATCGAGACCCCCTAACCTCATGTCTGAAGAATTAATTCCAGCTCTCTGGGGTTTGCCAGCAACTCAGCTGGGACTGTAACGCTGCTCAGCTTTGCCCTCTGTCCAATCATATTTCCTCTCCCTTCCTTCTACAGGTGTACACCCCACAAGATCTTCCTAATTAATATCCTGCATGCTAATCTCCATCTCGGGCTGCTTCCTGAGGAACCCAATCTGCAGTACCCCTGAAATGTTTGACTAAACGGACCACTAAATTATTCAAATTAAAATTAAATAATTTTCATGAACATTCTGAAAATTATTAATCTGGCCTTATCAGAAATGAGCAGTTGTCTTGGAGTTTCCACACACTCAAACACTTTACAATCTAATGAGAAAGAAATGATTAGAAAACATTGAAAAAGTAACTACGATGTCAGAAAAGTAAAAATCATAGTTTTGCATAGGTTATGTCATTTATAATGCATTTTAGCTCTCAAATTCTTTTATAATCTAAGGAGAGAGAAAAAATTAATAAAGATGTCAAAGAATAACTAAAATATGTCAGAATGAGTAGTTATAGTAACTTTTACATAGAACCACGCAGGTTACAGTGAACTTTCATCGGCATTATCTCATTGGATCGTTAAAACATTGTTTGAAGTGAGGTTATTAGCGCAAGTTTATGAGTGAAAATGTGAACTCTAAGACTTTAAGTGGTCTGGCTGAGACCACACAGCTAGGAAACAGAGCTTATTCAGCGGGGGAGGAAATACGAAGAGCCACCTTCCTAACTGTTTTCGTCATTTGTCCATTCTCCGTTACAGCACTGGATGCACGTGGCCAGTCCTGCGCTCTAATAATCTTAGGACTTTTTTCACCATTTCTGTCTAGGTTCTGTTTTGTTTTCATTTTTATCACTGCTTATCTCTTTATTAACACCCTCTTCTCGTTTACTCATGGTTTTAAAGCCAGCACCATCTAATAGAATATTTTGCGAGGATGGAAATGTTCTGTATCTGAGCCCATCAGTATGGTAGCCACTAGTCACTGTGGCTACTGAGTACTTGAAATGTGGTTAGTGGACTAAGGAACTGACTTTTTAATTTCATTCAAGTTTAGTTGATTTAAATTTAAATAACCATGTGTGGTTAGCAGCTACTGTATCAGACTGTGTAGTCTTTCTCTGGTGCCAGAGCCCAGCTGCCTTTCAAGTCTCCCAGATCCCTTCTCCCACCCTGATTTCTCCCCTATGAAGAGGCTGCCATTCTACCTTTTCTCTCCATACCCCACTCTTTTTCTGTCCAGCCCCAGTGCCACAGATTCCAGTTTCCACTGTGCACTTCTGAAGGCAGAAGGATGTCCCAAAGACAGATACACCAGGCAGGTGTTGCTGCCATAGGTACTATGACCAAAGAGACAACTTGATCTCTGGATGGCCCTGTATTCTAAAATATTGTAGAAATACTCTGCAAGTCACCTTGATTTGGTTCTCATAGTGTGGGGAAAAAAAGCTTTCTTTAAGCCTTCCCTGCTTTGTATAGATTTTATATATGACTGGTTAGCTCACCATCACTCTAAGTAAATGTTTTTACACTTCTGAATCACATCTTGCCTTTTCTGTTTAGTAAGGCCCCTTCTCATTTGTCCATATCCACGCTCAAAACGTCCCTTTTGCCTAATTTTCTCAGTCAGAATCAATGACTCACTTCTGTGTGTCTTCATAGCTCTCTATTGCCTCACTCATTACAGCCTGAACCAGATGATAGGGATTTGTGTTTCTTTGTCTGCCCTGCTGAATTGTGGATTCTTTAAGGACAGGCTCATACTGCGTGCATCTTGCTATCCCTCACTGCTGAACAGAGTGCCCGGCACATGGTAGGATCTCAGCAGCTGTTCATAGAATTGACATGTCCACTTGGGCTCTGAAAGTCCACCTTCTCTTCACCAGTCCATCTACTTCTTTTTCCTAAGGCCCCACTCTCAGAAAATGGTGTCTGAGATAAAATTTCCTTTCACGCCCTCCCCTGATTGCCCCTCCACCAGTGCCAGCGTAGATTCCATTTAAATAAACGTGGATCCTAGAACATTTGTTTATGGACTTATTTCTCTGTGTGTATGCGTTATTGTTGCATTTTATTCATTTCTGATCTATTTGTCACATATTTCTTTTTACTTCTCACAGATAATGCAACAATGGAAGCAACATTATCTATTAAACATCTCTAACAGTCAGAAGCATTATTGGGCAGCTTGAGGTCATCTTTACAATCTTTCTGTACCTCATCTTGTCTCCACCTCTTCAATTTTTTATCATTATCTTTAATTATGCCAATAAGCCCCATGATGAGACTGCCCCAGTTGTAAATTCTCTGTAATTATTATCTCTTGTGTATGCCAGATACATCTAAATTCACAAAAGCTCAATACGCGTTTGACAAGTTATTAAATACTAAACCAAAATGTGCTTCGACACCTACGCATGTGAACTGCTGCAGTAAATAAAAGTTTCTGATGATAAAAGGTATTTATTCTATTTGATCATTTCAATTAAACCATTTCAGATGTGGGATTTAAAACATTCATTTTCCCAATCCTATCTGCCTTTCCTTGGTAGTTTGAACATGACTCTTGGATCATTTTGGCTCATGACACGATGCTATATTGAATATTTTTCTAGCTGAAAATTTGATTTTCGGTCACATTCAGGCTTATCTCGTTGTGCATTGCTATTATACCTGTCAACAGAGTGCCCCTGCAATTGCTTCTTCAGAACTTGGATAAATTTGTTGATCTGCAGGAGCGATATTCAAGATATCTTGACAAGGAGTATAGCACCAACCAGTTAGAGTGGATATCTGCAGGAGCCCTGGGGCTGGGTTCTGGAGGCCCCCTGCTGGGCCAAGCTTTAACCCTTTAGCTGCAGGAGAGTTCTTGGAAGTATCTGAAGTGAAATGGCAAGGCAGCCAAGGCAATGGTGGGGGGTGACACTCAGGGTCAGGATCTGGTATGGAGTAGTTCAATATCAGTGCATACTTGCTGAATATCAGCCTTGTGTTTACTTAGGAGCCAGCAGAAGAAAACAAAACAACACAGTTGTCTAAGTGTTTAGAATGTGTTAGAAGAGTTAATGTTCATCTACCACTAAACTTTTCTTTGGTTTGCACGATTGCATTTGCCATTAAACATTTACAAAGAGGACATGTTCTGCTTGGAGCAGAATTCACCCAGTTGTTCCAAGAGAAACTTAATACATTGTCTGAAATGTGAGAGACCTGAATGCACAGACTCACCCTTCAGAACTCAGGTAGGACTTGGGACACTTTGCCTAAGTGACACTCCCTGAGTCCAAGTGATAAGCAGAAATGAGCTCAGCATGTGGGATGGGGGAAGTGGAAGAAAGAACATTCCAGGAAGTGGGGGCATGATGTGCAAAGGGGCAGAAGGGAGAAGGATCAAGCCATAGCAAGTTGAGACAACCCTCAAGTAGGTTAGGATTGCTGGAGGGGTGGGGAGAGGAATGGTTGCAGGCAGGGTTGAGAGAAGGCTGGAAAGGAATACAAGAGCTGGGTATTAAAAGGTTATAATGAGAAAAAAATGTTCATTCATTCCAAGACAATAGTGATGAAAGCATTTGGAGCAAAGAGGAAGAAATCTGCCTCTATACAGAGGATAATGGTGGATCACTGTGGGCCTTGAAGTGGGGCTCAAAGGAGATGAGACTTCCATATGGAGAGAGATGGGGATTGCCTGTTTTCATTTATAAAATCAGAATTTTCCACAACTTTTATTACAGGAGGTTTCCTACAGAAGCTTTTTATAATCACTGAATGGCCTTGGAGAAGTACTGGTGTGAAGCTTTATGGTAGAGTCAAATCCTATTTATTGTTTAAAATAAAAAGAGCCTTTAGGCATGAGGTCAAGATGTTGGAGGCTATTGCACAGTCCTAGAAAGATCTATTTGATCACCTCCACCTGAGTTATAACACAGGCCACTAATGACATGAAAATTCTCTCCCAGCATGACTTTCTCCTTCCAGCAAGGTTCAGTCAGAGGCAGTCAGCCTATTATCGAGTGATCAGAAGCCATTTGCAACTGGAACTCTGTATGTGTGACACCACAGGCATGAGGTACAGAGGCCTGCCTCATGATCAGATTAACAAAGAATTTCTCCTCTCCTCTCCTCTCTAGATTCCAGCATCAGCACCTCTAGTGATAACTTGGGGGTGCCGGGCCCCTGAATGGGGGGAAACATCATCTGAGGAGGTTAAGTGTGAATCAATTAGCTTCCCAATGCAAACTTACCAGAAATACTCCTTTGTTTCCTAAATGCTAGTAGGTTTGGGATGTTGTAAAAATCAGGTAATTAGATTAATAGCTCACTTTTGACTCTTTGCAAACTTTTTAACTACAATAATTATTTGCCTCAACAGAGTGAAGCAAAGTAAGAGTTAATTTAAATGGTCTTTTCATTGCAGTGCCTAGTAAAATTTAGATTGCCTTTTTAAAATAATTGTATTGCATGCAGAATGGGTCAAATATCACTCCACAGCTTGAATGTATGAGATATGTTTTATTCCACTTAACAAACGCTTACATATCATATCATGTTCCAGATACTTTTCCAAGACCTATTCTAATCTTTCTCCAATTTTCCTCACATCCCAATTTAACAGATGAGAAAACTGAGACAAAGGAGAGAGCAGTTTTTCCAAATGGATCAGCCAGTTCTGGTGGATTTGAGTCTAAATTCTGATTACTACCTTTTTACCAAGCATCAGGGCAGGTGGGCCAGTCCACACAGGTGTTCCTGAGGATCTGTTGTCTCATCTGGTCTTCAGTGGTCCTTCCATACAATTCATGTCTCAGCAACCCCTTGGCCTTATCCATCTAGCCCTTTGGGGCCCGTATACTCTGGCTCTGGCTACTTCTTTGGCCACATCCAGGAGGATCAAGACTCATGACATTTTTTTCATGCCAGACAGTCTAAGGCTTCATCTGCTCGATGAACTGTTGAGGTATTTCTTCCCTAGAGTGTTATTATCTCCACACTGAGGATTCATTCATGTATTTATTCACTCTTTCATTCAACGAATAATTTTTGGTTAGCTTCTATGTGCAGACACTATTCTGGGCACTAGGAAAAGTCATTAAATATGCTTGCACGAAACTTCCATTCTAATAGGGGCATACAGGTGATAAACAATTACCAAGATAGTGATAAGGGCTGTTGAGACCCTTCATTATATACACTTTAATCAATTAGCTTGAGTTCTCTCCACAAGAAGAGGCTGAGCCAAGAACTTGTGTGCTGGAGATGATGCCGGGAAGTTGGAGTGAGGGAATGAAGAGAGTGGAACAAGGAAGAAGAAAAAGTCAGTATAAGCATGCGTAGTCAAGTTGATCACCATGGAGCACACTTGGGGCCCAATTTTGCCTGTATTTTCTAAAAAGGTTATAGGATGTCTTTCAGATTTTCCACTTAAGGATTGAAAGTGAAATGCAGATATATGTTGGCTCCTGCTCCCTATTGAGGTATATGCCCCGGTTATTTGCGATAACTCCTCTGTCCTTCCAGGCTGCACATGTCTGCTTACCAAGAAATAGCAAGATGTTGTCATTGCGTTGTTAGTTGACATTCACATTGAACAGCTCAATGAAGCCATGGCTGGAAGCAGAGCTGAGGCCAAAGTGAGGAATTAGGGCAAAAGGGTGTTTGATACAGTCCAACTCTTACACTGCTCATACCATTCATGCCTACATTAAGTCAAATTTGTGTCTTCAATCTCTACAAATAGTTTACACACAAGGATTAGTGGAACAAGCCCCAGTTTCCACAGCTGTAAATGATCCCAAGCCCATCAGTGATATTCAACTATCTCCTTCCTCAATTACCCATTCTAGATTCCCTCACTTCAGCTGGTCTGAGTTGTTTGCCTAGTGGGGTAACCCAGACTTTCATTCCAGAAGGGTTTGTGCCTTTAGATTCTTTGCCATTGTTTGACTTCTTTGCTTATTGCCACCACCAGGAATGGAAACAAGAAATACCCCAGTGAAGAGTTCCAGACATGCTTCTGTCGGCCCCTATTTTGTAGCAGCAACCCTCGCTCTTCATGGCAGTCTGTGTCAACTACACCTAAGAGTAACTCCTTTTGCCGTTGTTATTGTTTTCGGCAGCTGATCCACCAGCATGAGTTCCTTGAAATGACCAGGTGGTAGTTGCCACTTCAGGTTCAGTACAATTCTTACCATATCTTCTGATAGAAGCATTCCTTCCCTGGGAACTATGGTGACTACTTGAGAAGATCCTAAGGTGTGGGGACAGGAAGCGGCAATTCTTCAGGTCACTGAAAACAAAGGTGAAATAGGCGATCTCTACCCCTTGATTCCTGGATTCGTGTAGTCTAGCGTTTGAGGCCAGAGTGCTGGATATTTGGCCTCAAGTTATGCTGCATCTGGACGATGGAACCAACATTGCAGACTATTTTTATCAAGCTGGCACCTTAGTCATCATTTTATTATAGGTTAGCTCCTTCTGATGATGTAGTATACAGCTGGATTAGTGGATCCTGTCATCATGTGCCCAATCGCTCACTTTCTTTGCCATAAAACAGGTCCTTTACTTTAAAGTGGTATTATATATGATGACTCTAGAAGGCAAGTCATCCTGTTCATCTGACTGTTTAATGGCTTCTCTGCAGTGGATGATCTGGGGTGAGCACTAACATGAAACACAAAATCCACACATTCTGTGGGCTCCCTGATAGGTCCACAGAGAACTATTTGTCCTGCCATGGCTAGAATCAGAAGTGAGGCTTATAGGAATATGAGGGGGACACAAGAGGCATCTGATACAGTGCTGTACTGAATTATTGTTCATTTTACTACATTGATCCCTAGAGGATAAAACCATTTAGGGGAGAGGCTATATCACATTTATCCTGGCGTAGCTAGCACTTAGCACAGTGTTTAGGATTTAGTGAACACTTATGTCATTTTATTTTTTAATGTGAAGCATGCATGCAAATGTGCTTAGAGATGTTTTTGGTCTGCTTCTCTTATGAATAGGGGAGATAAATAAAGGCTAATGATGGGAGGGACTTGCCTAAGTTCTGTCCCCTTAGTGGTAAAGGCAGTGGTAGCTCTTCAGTCTGACCCCAAGGTCACAAATCTTCATCAAGTGTGATGCTTTCTAGAGTAAAATCTTCTTGGTGGAGACTGGGCATAGTTTTTAACAACCCAAGACAATCAAACCAAATGAGTCTCCTTTGGTCAGTGGGGAAATGTTCTCCAGTAGCCTGGACTTTAGATTTGCATCTTATAATGAAGGAATATGTAATATGAATATGCTATTTATTATCAGAACAGGTTAATTTTATAATCTTTTATAATTTTGTAGCCTGAATTTATACTCAGAAACCAATATGTCTTTGATTGTCTTGGGTTGTTAAAAACTATGTCCAATCTTTAAAAATTATCATTTTTCCGTGTGTTCCCACAAATTTTACTCTATCCTCTTTTTTTATCCCTTGATAGAACTTACACAACTAAGTAGGGGTTGGGATTACTAAGGTTGTACATTGAAAGAAAATAAAAGAGTTGAGTTGAGGGGATATTTCAGAGGGAGCAAGCATAAGCTAATGATTAAGAACAAAATGTCATTCTGCAAAGCAATCTGACGGTTTTTAGTCAAATTAAATATTCTTATAAGCCACGACTTCTTGGGTACCTAGCTTAGATAGAGTCTCATATAGATTCATAAGGAGAATGTGTGAAGGTGTTATATGGCATTATTAGTGTGGTGGTGGGGAGTTAGAGCAAACTCAATGTCTCTCACCAGAAGACTGAATAAATGTATTGGTTTGAATACCAGTACAACTGTGCTAAGAAAAGGCAAAATAATAGTGGCTTAAACAAGACAGAATGTATCTTATATATCTCTCCATATAATAGACATCTGAGTCTCAGTACTCCAAGGCTAATATGGCAGTCCATGGTATCTGTGGCAAACATTACTCCTATTTTGATTCTTGGCCATCCCAACACATATTTCTGCCTTGTGGTCTAAAATGATTGCTCTGGCTCCAGTCAGTGGGAAAGGGGGAAGGGAAAAGGTGAAGGGAAAAGGGGAAAGACAAATTACTGACACTCATTTGTCATTATTCAGAACATAAGTCATGTGGCCACATCTAGCTTCAAGGAACTCTGGGAAATGTAGTTTCTAGCTGGACAGCCATGTTCTCAGCTGTCCACTACTTCTAAAGGAAGAAGGAGGAAGGGGTATTGGAGAAGAATTAGCCCTCTCTGGCTCTGTAAGATTATGATAAATATACATTGTTGAATAAAATGTGGCAATAGTTAGAATGAATGAACTGTGTGTATACAGCAACATGGATAGTTCTTAAAAACAGAATGCTGAGTGAAAAAAAAAGAGAGAGAGAGAATGAGAATGGGGTAAAAGAGAATACGTTAATAAATAAATAAATAATTCCTGTAAACAAGTATGGCGCCTTGAAAGGACAAACGATAATATTGTGCTAAGAAAGAAAGGTTTAGTCAGCCAGATCTGTATACTAAATTTAGCTCTAGCCATATGGTCTGTTGGAAGTTACATAAATGCTCTAAGGCCTATTTTTTTCTGATGTGAAAATAATAATTATAATATACTCATCTTACAAGGGTAGGATGAACTTGTATATTTAAAGCACTTATTACAGTGCTTGACACACAGTAAATTCCCAGTAGAGATTAACTGTTTTACTATTTACTTATTATTGTAAATGAAATTTATCATTTTTTGAGAAATTGTATGGATATATGAGATCAGGGCTTTAGGTAAAGTTGACTCAGTAAATGTTGGTTGGATGCATGATAAAAGAACAAAGAGTATATTGATCACAATTGTTAGAGAGGAATGAGCTGGGAAATATTCAGTCACATACCAAATATTTATTAAATGTCTCTTATGTGTCAGGCCCCTAGGATGCAAAGGTAGGTAAGAACTAGCATGGACTCTACCCAGCGCAGGTGATAAAAAATCATACAAACACATGTAAAATTCCAATTGCTATAAATACAGTGAAGGAGAGAGATACTCTTGGGGGGGTGTGTGTGTGTATCTATCATATATATATATATATATATATATATGGAGATTTGTTCTGCTCAATTGAGAAAAAGCCTTCTGAGGAAGTGATGCTTGAATTGACAAAGATTAGGAATTAACTAGAAAAAAATTAAAGGAAAGAGCTTTCAAGGCAGAAATAACAGCATAGGAAAAAGCCCTGTGACAGCCAAGGCATGGAAAATATAGTGGACTGAAAAAAATACGGTGAGACTGGAGGAGAAAGAACATGAGAGCATGTGATATGATTTGATATGGGAGAGTACGTAGAGGCAAAGCTATATAGGGAGCATAGGCTATTTGAAAGGCTTCTGTCTTTGTGTCACAGGAAGGGGCACGTATTAGGTTTCTTTTGCTGTTGTCAAAAATTACCACAAACTTCGTGGCCTAAACACAAATTTATTCTCTGATAGTTTTGGAGGTCAGAAGTCCAAAATCAGTTTCATTGGGCTGAAAACAAGGTGTTGGCAGGTCTAGTTCTTTCTGGAAGCTCTGAGGGGAGAATCCCTCAGAGGGAAAGAATGTTTTCTTGCATTTTCAGGTTCTAGTGGCCGCCTGTATGCCTTGGCTCATGTCTCTTTTTCCATCTGCAAAGTGCATCACTCGAATCTCTCCTTTTGTCATCACATCACCTTCTACTCTGACCCCGAACTCTCCTGCATCTCTCTTATAAGGACCATTGTGACTATAGCAGGCCCACCCAGACAATCCAGGATAATCTACTCATCTCAAGACCCTTACTTAACCATATTTACAAAGTCCTTTTTGCCTATAAGAAAATATTCATAGCCTCTGATCATTAGGATGAGGACATTGGGGGCCATTATTCAGCTTACCACAGAAGCCATTGCATTTATTTAACCTAGAAAAATGGCATGTTCAGTTTTGTATCTTTAAAATGTCACTGTGATTGCCTTGTGAAGGATGAACAGGAAGAGGACCAAGTTTATGTTGGTGAACCAATTGGCAGGACAATGCAGGTGTCCTGGCAAGGAGAGAAGGAAAAGAACTTCATCCAGGAGATGGGAGCCATAATATCTTGGCTAAAAGAGTCCTAGACAATTAGAATTATCAAGAATCTTAGAGAACATTATCAGTGTTATACTGGGTCTGGTTTATACAGGTTTTCAAGAGCTGATGTGTACCTCTAGCCTAACATTCAGTGATATGTTGATGTCTTGAAATCAACCATGGTGGAAGTATTTACACCATGGAAATTAGCAAACACTATAAATCAGGACTCACCCAACTCCCCCAAGATCCAGTTTACCAGCACCCCATGGACGCTATGTAACCTACAAATTGGGCTAAGTGGTCTCCCTGTCTTCTCAGGCTCTGATTCCAGTAACATTGAGCTCGTTCCTCAACCTGCTGTTGACAGTCTTGATTCTTAGGCATCTCTTTGTGGAGTCAGACAGTAGTAACAGATGCTGATTTTTCAGGAAGGGATCTTTTTTTCAGCATGGGATCTTTTCCTCGCACTTTAGTATTTTCTCCAAATTTTGCAATAAACATGCAATATTTTTATCATTAGGAAAAATTAAAGTCAACTTTTTAAATGTTAATTTTAAAAACACATGTGAATGAAGACATAGTGGAACACTTGTTTTATGGTGTTGATTGCTAAGCTGTGATCTAGTCACTATGAAAATGGATTCCTAGCCACCATTATGTACAAGTTAGTCTGTGAGTTTTCTGTGGAATTTGTTACATGGCTTGTTCTCTTAACTTGTTCAACACAAGAAGCAAGAGGATCCGAGTGATGAAAATGAGAACAATAAAGAAGTAGTGGATAATAACAACAATAAACAAACACATAGGGACAGAGATTGGATGGGTGGTTACCAGAGGGGAAGGGGGGAGGGGGGAGGGCAAAAGGGATAATTGGGCACATGTGTGTGGTGATGGGTTGTAATTAGTATTTGGGTGGTGAACATGAGGTAATCTATGCAGAAATAGAAGTATAATGATGTACACCTGAAATTTATACAATGTTATAAACCAATGTTACTGCAATAAATAAAAAATTAAAAAAAAAAGAATACTTAAAAGTAATAAGTATTCAAACATATGAAATTATGGAATATAAAACATCATGAGAGAGTTACAAAAGAAATTTTATCTTGGCATTATACGTGGTCTTGAGACAATAGGAAATAACTAAGGGTATTGTTTCTGGAACAAGACTTCCTGGGTTCAAATCCCAGTGCTACTACTTGCTATCTGTGCTCTCTGGAAAAGGACTAAAACTCTCTTTGCCTCAGTTTCTTCATTTCATTTGTGACATGAGGATAATGATTGTTACTCACAGCATTGAGTGTGTGTGAGATTTAAATTAGTGACTCCACATGAACCCTGCAGAAGAGTACTTGGCACATATTAAGCACTCAAGCAGTCAGCTATTATTTGTTGATATTCAACTGCACATATCCTCATTTCTTTCAACATAGATTTTCCTATAAGAAAAGCAATTTAAAGATTTACCGTAATTACAGCCCTCTCCCACCTTTTTTCCCCAACTGATCTGTCCAACAGAGAAAATGAGTGATTTAATCAAGTAAAATTGATGTAAAAATTTTCCCAAATATGTTAGATATTTGTTTTGCACGTTTGTGTATTGAACTTCAGTCCATCTCCATATGCTTCAGTTAGGATTTAAAGGTGTTATTCCTAATCTGGCTACTAAATCCCCAAAGAATGTTTCTACAGCAACTTGATTCAGGTATTTCTTCCTCTACGCTTCCTCTCTCCCAGACTGAATACACACACCCATCATTCCTCATTTCTCCTGGCAAGTTTTCTGAGGTGTGTACCAAGTTCTTGAAGAGCTGAATATCATCTTGCCTTGAGTTAAACAGGAGCCAGCTGGCACCATTTATCTCCTCAAATTACAAGAAAATGTGAGAAACGACAGGGTGTCTATGTGGGGTTGGGCAGAGCCCTAAAGGGCAGCTATGTGTGAAAGAGTACATCATGGCAATGAGCTTGCGAATTAGGTGTAATCCTGGAAGGCTCAGACTTGACAAGACTTATCTCAACGTGGTTTCCGATTTTTAGATTTTTTTTTCCTACCCTATCTAGCTGTATCTTCAAAAGTTAGATATTTCCATGAGAATGATAGGTGGTGGGAGGAAATTAATTTTCTTACTTTTGTGCTAGAATCAATACACAATTTTTTGATGGCTCCCCCAAATGCCAGAAGATATCAAACACTTAAATTTTCTAATTATTCATTATTTCTGTTGAATTCTGTCACATTGTCTTTTCATTTAGCCCAAGTTTATAATGCATCACTTTGAAAGGAAACAAACACTCTTTTGTAAGCATTTTATGTCTTGTATGAGTTTAATATCGGTGAAAATTCATAAAGGATTTTTATTATAGTTAAAGCGTTATAAAGTAATCTATCTGAAATTACATGCAGAAAGATTAGCCAAGATAAATGTATGCATGATATTTTTAGAAAATAGAAATAAGTAGAAATCTTTTTTAGCACTTCTTTCTGTGTATGCCTTAGTGAAAGAAGAAATTACATAAGAAAAATCATAAATTTTAAATCTGGATTATTAGAAAGAAAGCTTAAATGTTCATCCTAGAATAGACTTTTTTCACATAGTCATTCTTGTTACTACATTTAAGAAAATGTAAGAACACAAGGGCAGGATAATTCACTTTAAAATGTGCATAAATGTAGAATGTGAAGCAGCTGGTTGAAATGGGTATAACCTTGAGAAAAGTTTCTACATTTAGACTAAATGAAAGAAAATTTTGGAAATTATAAAGTTTTCTTGGTTGTATAAACAGATATTACATATCTCAGAGACTAATTTAGGAATTAGCATAATACAAAAAGAAAGAACTACTATCTACTATCACTGAATTCTCCGAGAGCCTGAATAAAGAAAATGTGTATGCATCCTTATTTTTTTATAAAGGACAAATCTTAGACTTGTAGGGAAGCCAGTTTAACTTTACTACCTGGGCAGATGCTGGAACTAATCACCAGGTAGTTTGTAATCCCCTATAAAAGCACAACATCCTGGGTCACAGTCAACATTGCTTTCCGGAAAGCAGATTTTTAGCAACATTGGTCAAATATGATAAAAATGTATTTCGGGTTACACTAAAAATATGCAATGAAACTGTACATGCAATCTTTAGAATTTTCATTCTGTTCTATGCGCCATTCTTCTCAGCACACTAGGAGTCACTGTAGGCCAGCACACTGCTAGAGCAGCGTTTCTCAGACATTTTGGTTTTAGGACCTTTTGAGAATCTTCAAAAAATTATTGAAGAGGCCAAAGAGATTTTCTTTATGTAGGAACATACCTACCAATATTTACTGAATTAGAAATGAAAACTGAGAAATTTTTAAAACTCGAGCATACACAAGCACACATTCCATTAGCCATCGATTGACAACATCATCACATGTCAGGTAGCCTCTAGAAAGCTTCACTGGACACTCACGAGAGAATAAGAGTGAAAAGGCAAATAAGTTCCTAGTATTACTGTGAAATTGTTTAGACCTCACAGACCTCTGGGTCTCAGGGACTCCAGTGGTCCCCAGAACACACTTTGAGAACTGCTGTGCTGCAGGGTTGGTAATTGGAAGATTACCAGGACATTCAGCCACAGGAACTCTAAATGACCCAAGGGAAAAATTATCAAATAGCATCCCTCTGGGTGTAAATTCTGTCTGATTGAAAGTTGATATTTCTATTAAAGATCCCTGGATAATATCTCCAAGCAAATGATTTTTATTCAAGGAAAAGATAGTGCTATTAAAAAGGTAAGGGATGAAGGAGAAGGATTTGGGTATTATTTGACAAATATATATTGGGCACCCACATTATATAGCAGGCACTGGAGAGACGAAAAAGTCTTACATATGTGATCCTGTCCCTTGACATGTTCATAATCAGGGGAAAGAGATCACAAGTATGTGCTCCAATAGAGTTAAGAAGAAAATTCTCAGACAACCCAGAGGAGGGGAAGATGATTTCTGACAAGTCATTTCAGGAAGTCTCCACAGCAGAGGTCACATTGATGACCAGGCATGCACAAGGAGTGCAGCACTATGAGCAGGAGTGTGCAAGGTTGTTAGTTCAGAGAAGAGGACTGTGAGCAGAGGGTGGACTCTGGTAGAAAGACATGCAAGGGTGGGGCGTCAATGCTTTCATAACTGGAGCATCAGTGTGGGGTAGAAGGAGTGGGATGAATGGCATGGGTGGGAGAGGTGAGGTCAGATTGCAGATGGCGTTATACGTTCACTGAAAAGATTGAGCTTTGCCCTGTAGACAATGGGAAGCCGCTGAGGTGTTTTAAGTAGAAGAATGATTTGTTCAGAATTATGTTTCAGAAAGTCAGCTTGGTGTCTTTGTGGAGGATTAAAGGGATAAGGGTGAAACTGTAGTTTGGAAGAGCCCTTTGGAGCATCTTGTAATAGTCCAAGCAGGAAAAGAGCCATGTTGCTTAGGCTCTGGAATCAGTTGGCCTGGGTTCAAATATTGATTTCTCCCTTGGTTTGGGGACCTCAAACAATTACCTAATTTACATGTGCCTTAATTTCCTCATCTGTAGAGTAGAAAAGTAATGTAGCTATGTTATAGAGTTGTTGTAATGATAGAATGACTTGATGCAACAAAATAATGTAGAATAAAATAAAACAGCGTTAATACATTATTATATTTGCAATATTTGTTCGTTATCATTATAGGTGCATAAAATAATAGGGAAGAGGGCAAAGGGAATAGATTCTAGAGGTATCTAGGGGCTGGGATTCACAGGATTTTTGTGACACTGTTGGATGGTGGTGAGACACAGTGACAACATTTCAAATGTTTAGATTCAATAGCATCCAGGGGAATGTTAAATGATAGGTGGTGAATTCAGGAACAAAGGGCACAGAGAGAACACAGAGAAACTAAGATCTATTTTCACACATATGTTTTTTATAAAAATGGTGGGAAATGCTTGCCACGATTATCTCACATAACATGAAGTTGTGGTGTGTGTGACTGAGGATGAAAGATCTCCAAGAAATTTCAAGACACAAGACGAAGAATTCATTTGGGGCAAACTCTCAGACCAAATCAAGGGAAAAACAGAGTAAGTCTCTAACAAAAATATGTGATTTCTCATTAAAATTAAGAGCTGTCCTTGAGAACTGGAGAGTGGTGTGTGGCCTCTAAAGAAAGAATAGGTCCAAATTAAAAGAGAAGCTGGGAATTAAAGCTTGACAAGATTTCTTTCTTTAGCATAAAAAAAAAAGATTAGGAAACTATCCACATATTACAAGGATGATGAGATACTGAAGTCAAGGCAACTAAAAGGCCTAGACTAGGTAAATTTCTGTTATAATAGGTCAGATTTGGAGTACTAAAAGGTGTTAGTCAAAGAGAAGTTTTTATTTACCTAAATGGTCAAAAGGTGCTAATTTAAAAGAAACACAAATTCTCTAAAAAATGTGCAAACTTTATCATAGATCCATCAGCAGTTAAAAAGGAGTTAGTGAAAACTTGAACGAAATAGCACTTTCTAAAACACAAAGAATCAATGTAAAGTAAAACACTCAAGATATCAGAGGAACATTTAAGACAGGCATCTCTCCATACAGTGCCTATGTCAACTGTGAAGACATGGGAGAAATCCACAAAAAATAATTACTTGGAGAAAGAAACTTCCTAATCCCAGAATAAGGTAGAGAAAAAGATAAATGGATTAAATAGAGGGACTTATGTTACAGTGAAAATATTCTGATCACTTGTTTCTTCATCAGGGAGAGGTAAAAGGGGGTGGGGAAGTATCCTCTTTAAAATCAGAACTTGTAGAAGAACTTAGCTAACTAACCCAATGCTAAGCATTATTAAAATCTGTGCCAATTCATAGACTCTGCATTCAGACACTAGTCATATTTTATTCTAGTCAAGTGTGAATTCACAAAATGTGAAGCATTTTGCTTTTAAGTTCAATGCAATAACTACCCTCACTGCTAGAATGCATTGTTTAGCTTCAGAGAAATGCTCATGTTCTCTGAATGAATGAGGATCTAAATGATAGAATTATCAAATGAGAGGGTAGTCTTAAGGCTTAAAGTTGATCACTAGGTATATCTAGAAAAGCATTTTCTTGTGTTCCCCTTTTCTTCCTTTACTGAAATACCATTGATCAGTGCTTAAAATAGGAATCTGGATTTGTAATTGCCTTGAAGAGTGAAAGGATGCCATACAAGGGTGCTAGTTTCCTACCTCAGTATGTTAATTCACAGTCTCTGGGATCAATGTGGCATCTCACACTTGTTCCTCCCTCTCTCTGCCCCCCAATACACACACACACACACACACACACACACCACACACACACCCTTCTTGCTGGTAAGCCTTCCTTGGGGTTATAAAATGGATGAGATCTTTCTGAGATCTAAATATACAGGAACGCAATTTTAACATATTGTGTCATTAAGAAGTTTAGGAGCTTTTAGACACAATCTGGAGGTAGTTGGAAATTAGATGCAGTGTTGCATTAGACATGTTTTTAGTATTTTCTTCTTTTTGTAAAAGCTGTAATTTTCAGAGTTTAGAACCAATTTAATGTCCCTGGAGTTACAGCTTTTTTGTATCCATTGTCCATTAGGTGAATTACTAAGCCAAGAATGGAATCCATTTATAATGTATAAAATACTGTGAAATGTCTTAAAAACAGTCTTTTCAGGGGGAAAAAAAGCATTGGGAGTCCATTAAATTTGAAGACAGTGAGTTCTGAGGTTCTTCTTATAATCATATAATGGTTTTTTTGTGCTTTGATAATATGATACATTAGATATTGGAAGATTTATTTAAAAGTTTGAATTCAATGAAAATTTATATAGAACTAATGCAAAATGCATTATGTTTGACATTCCAGACAGCTTTCAAAACTGAATGTATTATTTAAAAAACTCACTTTAATAATATTTATTATATTTTAATACAAATCAGGAAATAACCAATAAAACACTCCTAATCTCTCATCAAGGATGGTGTCACTATTACTGGCATTTCATAATATGAGATTTGGCTTTTAAATTCTTATTTTGAAGAAATTCTAGTGTGGCCTGAAAATTAAAATAATTTGGTCTAAAGAGAATATTTATAAAATATACAAGATCTATATGTGTGTAAGCGTGAATATGTGTGTGCGATATGCTTAGATACACAAACCCATCTCTGATTATCAGTTTTTAATCAATAATATTTTTGAGGATTTGAACACAATCCAGTGTGTGTGAGTGTACTATATTGAGTACTATGAGATCTCAAACCATAATTAATTAGAACTTTTGCTAAACTTTCCCTTTTGCATAAGAGGAAAATTTCAGAAAAACAAGTGAAGTTCAAAATTTTAGTTTATTCAATAAATAAAATGTAAAATTGTTACCTCCAGAGTATGTCCTGGGATCCACACAGCTGCTGCCAAACCTCAGAAACTTCTTACACCTACAGCTATAGGCTGTATATTATGCTGAACCTTCTGAAATTGTCCTCGACCTTGGTCAAAAGGAGGCTACTAGCAGCTATTTTATAAGGTTTAACCTACTAGTAATCTTTGGTGTTCAGAAAGATGAGCCCATGACACTAAATTATGGTTGAAATATCATATAAAAAACACAGTCAAATCGTGCTTTCTATATTCACTAAAGCAGAGAAATGTGACATATTTAAAACAAATTCTAATAAAGATTGCTAACTCTCAGTAATAGGATTTTTTAACTGAAAATCTTATTACCCAGGCCCTCAGGATTTCTTGTGTGTGTCTACATACATATTCATGTATACTACTGTATTGATTAGGATTGTTTTTCATCTGTATGTTACAGAAAACCCAGGTACATCTAGCTTAAGTAAATATAGATTGGCTTTTCTCACATGTCAATAGCCTGGAGGTAG
This sequence comes from Ceratotherium simum simum, assembly GCF_057802395.1. Classification (NCBI taxonomy): domain Eukaryota; kingdom Metazoa; phylum Chordata; class Mammalia; order Perissodactyla; family Rhinocerotidae; genus Ceratotherium; species Ceratotherium simum. Next base: position 12,398,977 of record NC_141919.1, on the reverse strand, counting down.
ACAGCCCAGGGCAGGTGTGATGGTATTGTGATGTGATCATAGACCCAGCTTCTGTCTATCCTTCTGATAGCATTTTTAACCTTTTAGCCAGCTGACAGCTACAGCATCAAACTCAGGATAGGAAGAAGAGAGAACGGACAGCGTGGTACCAGCCTCATCCATCCCTTTTATTAAGAGAACAAATGTCTTTCCAGAAGCCCCAGCTTAGGTTGTATATGTCAGAAAAATGTCATATGACTATACTTGACTATGGCTGAAAAGGTAAATTTTCTTTTCCAAACTCTGTAGGAAGAGTGAGGGAGAGGAGGTGGAGAAATATCAGGAAAGTGTTGAATTACCAATCAACAAATTAACAATGTCTGCCCAATTTCACTTATTTTTTTTTCTTTTCTATTTTTTCTCATGTTGGTCAACCTAAGCAATGTGAGTGTTATATTAGACTGAACAATACAAAATTTCTAATGTCTGCACCTTGTTAATTTATAAAAATGGCAATTTCATAGAGTTTACTCTAATACTTACATTAAAAGCTGTTAATAGAGGTACCTCTCCTGTTACCAAGTACTCAGAAAATACACTATAAAGCCTTAATGTCAAATATTATACAGTCCATTCTAATTCCAATATCTTTGGAAAAAATCCATATTTGAGTCCATATGATAAACAGTAAATGAATAATGAAGTTATTGAATTTAATGAAGTTCTGAAATGCCTTGTGTTTAGTTCTGAGGTCATGCAGAATATACTGGGTGTGTAACACCTGTTTATTAAGTGTAATCAATGCACTAAATAAGACTCACATGTGGATTTTGAGCAAAATGCAATTTTAAGTTTATGTTTTAGCAACTCTAAACTGTATTCACTGGGAGTGATTTTTTCCTGTGCATAGACGAAAACTCATGCGGGCCAATGATTCTTAGATAACAGATGCTCCTACAGTCACGTTAAGTCTTAACACAGTATCAATTAAGAAATTCAAATATTTAGGCCCACAAACATTTTTGTCGAGGGAAACTTCTCTTTCCGAGCTCAGGCTTGCTTTAGACTAAAAATCTGCCTGAGGGAGAGAGGCTCTATCAGTTAACTCCTGCTGCATAATAAATTCACCCCAAACCTAGTGACTTAACACGATAATCATTACTTGTCCACAATTCTATGGATCAGCAATTTGGGTGAGGTTTAGTGATGTGGTTCTTTTACTGTTCTCAGCTGAGTTCACTCATGGGTCAGCAGTCAGCTGGTGGTCAATGACTTCACTTACACATCCTGCTGTTGGCTGACTATTGGCCAGGGCACTGTGATACATATTTTTCATCATCCAACAGGCTGACTCAAGCTCATTCATGCGGTGGTGGTCACAGGATTTCCGAGACCAGCAAGAGAGGACAAGCCCCGAACGTGCAAATGTTTTACACATCTACCAGACTTGGCCAAAGCGAGTCAACCCGTCAACCTTGATTCAAGGTGTGGAGAAACAGACTCTACCTTTTGATAAGAGGATTTGCAATATTGCATTTCAAGGGGGAGGATATGTGGCCAATTTTACAATCTACCACAAAGAATTTGAATTTCTATTCAATATTTTTGCCTTCTCATATCGGCTCCATTTCTCTGGCTACTATTCCTTCTCTGCTAGGGTCATAAAAAGGAGGAGGGCAGAGAGATGCAGGAATGGGTGTTTACTCAGCTAGGTGGCTTCTGTTTGCCTGGATCTGGCAGATGTTAAAGTTGACTCATATGGGACACAGTCATGCTTTCCTCAGTGGTTTTTTTTTTTTTTTTTTTTGGTGAGGAAGATTGGCCCTGAGCTAACATCTGTGCCAATCTTCCTCTACTTTGTATGTGGGACACTGCCACAGCATGGCTTAATGAATGGTGTGTAGGTCCACGCCTGGGATCTCAACCCACGAACCCTGGGCCACTGAAGGAGAGCACGCAAACTTAACCACTGTGCCACCAGGTTGGCCCCCTACAGTGGTTCTTTTTACTAGTGATGTCTCTCATCCTTGACCTTGGCCAGATGCACTTGTAGTCTGGGTGGCTGCTTATAATTTCTCCCTTGGCCCCAGGCATCCAGTTTTATAGCTCCAGCCTCCTGAATTGAACCCAAGACAACCTGATGCCTGCTCTTTCTCTGCAGCATGGCCCACATCAGGTCAATAGAATACACTACCATGTCTTTGTTCTGACAAATTCCAGAACTGCCAGACAATCTCAACACAGCAACAGTCTCCCGGACCTGCCACCAAAACAGGTCAGCAGCCTCTCTCTTGCCCTCCAGATTTCCTGGGTGGGACTCAGACCTCTGTTCTCAACCTATGTTAGCTTTATTGGTCATAAGAATAGCACCAAGGCTCTGTTTTTCCCAATCCAACAAATTTCAAAGCTTTCAACGTGTCCCTCCAGGCTTTGGGTCAGGAAGTGGTACTATCATCCACTCTTCTCTCAAAGGAAGGAGCAGGGACTTTCAGCTTATAGAGACTCTCTCCTAAGAAATCTTTTCACTAGTCTGTTCTCTTTCATTTTTTTTCTGATCCCTGTTAATGTCTTTGATCTGGCTGAGGGGTACAGGAGTCGTGGAACAGATCTCATTTGTAAATTCTACATATGGTGTGTGTATTGGCAGGGAATCTTTCTTCCCTTTGTAAATTCTGCATATGGTGTGTGTGTGGGGGGATGGGGGTCGGGGATCATATTGATGTCTCAGTGAAAATGACTGGGGCAGGAAGGATTCCATCCTGTTAGGAAAGAAAGAAAGAAGGAAGGGAGGGGTAAGGTGGAAAGAAGGAAAGAAGGGAGGAAGGAAGGAAGGAAAGAAGGAAGGAAGGAGGGAAGGAAGGAAGGAGGGAAGGAAGGAAGGAAGGAAGGAAGGAAGGAAGGAAATTCATGTTTTTAGTATCTCATTCTGGAGCCCACTCATCTTTATTTTGTGGATACTGACATCAGCACACAGAGCAAACAAGGTGATCACACACATATACTTTATAGACTGCCATCTTCAGTGCTGAAATCTTTATTTTCTTTTCTAAGATGAAACATATCCTGGCCTTTTTTTATGTGATACCAAAATACCCAGAACCACCAAAACAAACTGGAAAATTCCTTCATTTGAACAGTTCATGGGTCTTGACGTGCAGGAATCTGAAAGGAAGGGCTATTTAGTGATGCCCAACCATGCAGGCAGACCTAAGGAACAATTGCATGGAAATGCATGTGAAGTTAAATTGGCAATCAGCTCTAGCATTTCTTGTGGCAGACCTGCCTATTGGGTAAATAATATGCATTTTATAAAAACATTCATAAATGTAAATTCACACAAGAGACTGAAATGGCTCCTTAGGGTTAAATGAAATACATATTAACAACACTTATGAATAGTAAATAGCATGCACTTTTAAAATGTGCTCAATGTGTATTTACATAATAGCCTGTAAGAATTCCACTGTCAAGTACATAATACTGTAGTTGCCCTTAAAAGTCTTTAATTACCTACGGTATTTGCAAAGTATACTGTAATGGGTTTCTGGTTTGTGTTAGTACTCCACTCTCTTCTCAAACGGGTTCCTTTTCTTTTCTTCCCTGGTTTCAAATGCATATATATTTATGAAAATAAATTGGCATTGAAAGAAACTACCTATCTAGGTAGAATGGGCTTGAATGGTTTCACTTATGTGAAAAGGAAACTTTTAAAGTGAGATGGCAATATTGTGCTGACAGCGTACCCATAAAGAACGTCTCATAAATGAAAACAAGTAAACAAGAAAGAGAACACCTGAGGGGTGATGGAACAGCCAATTGTGGGCAAACTATGCTTTGGTAGACTGGAGCCAATGTTTCAGCCCTCTCCTGTGCTGTTGTGGGACCTGGTAGCTCTCAGGTCCATTTCCTATTCTTCCACTGCATCACAGGGATTTACTGCCTGCAAACTATGCTTCCCAGTCTCTGTTACCAATGAGTTTCTGGCTCCTTTAGGGAAATGGGAAATACTGGCTGGAGGCTGGAAGGCAGGAAGAAGATATAAATCAGAAGATTACTTTCCTTTCCTCTCTGCTTCAGACATATATCCCACAATGGCTGTAGCACCAAACATTTCTGGCCCACCTTCCAGCTCCCCCCACAGATCCGCCATGGTCCCCGCATCCACCTGTGGCCCAGGCTCCTGGCCTCCAGTTGCCTCCACTCTCCAGGCCTCAGGTGGTAGCAGCTTCCCGCGGTTGCTAACCTCTGTGTTGCCTCATCTTCTCTTGGTTCATCGTCTAGTTCTTCTAACCCGTGGTACCCAATTACTCAGATTAAATTAACCCTATTGAATTACCTGGTGTGGTAAACTTTGTTTTCCTGGATGATCTCTGCCTCATAAAACGCACATGGAAGTTCTCTTCTCCGAAGAAGTTCTCCAGGTGCAGTCAAAGCTCTTTTTCCTATGCCCTGCAAAATGTCTCTTGTGACTTCACATTAAATCTGTTAGAACCCATCTGATATTAGTGCCTTTTTAAGAATAAGGAGGCAAATTTAGACATTACATTAGACAGAACAGAGGTAAGTCTAGATATTCAGACCAACTCCTTAAAAAGACAGCATTGCTCCAGAAATCCCATTAATGCAAATAGTGGCTGTTGTATTTGAGCAGTTTTGGTTTTACCTCCCGGCTTCAACATCCCTAGCCTTCAGAGGTTCCTGAAGACAGTAAGACTCTTGCTTCTTGCTGTTTTGCCATCACATCACCCTCAAGCCACGTAGTTACAAGCTGAAATAACTTTGGGGCATAAAAAATAATGGAAGTCAGTGAAAAGGTGGTGGAGGAGATCTTGATAAACTAATGTGCCTTGATTAGAGGCATTCAACTTTTGTTTTTAAACTAATGACTCCTTATGAGCCACACAAAACACAACTGTTGCCAAATCTGGCCCTTTGGGCTGCCAGAGTGAGACTTATTCATTGACTGCTCCATTTGGCAAGAAGCACTCCCCTGCCCATCTTCCATATTCCCATTTTTTTTCTCTGCCACCCTTCCCACCACCATGATCAGTCACATTCTTGCCTTGAATCTCGTGGATTCATGGGTCCTACCCCACCACCCCTGTCAGTTAATATCCTTCCGCCCTTATGTCCTGTCCCTCAATCTCAACCCCACTCATTCTTCCCCAAGCCCTGTCCTTCCCATACTGTTGTGAGGAGTGTGTGGCATTTGAAAATCACCTATTAGAAATTCATTATTTTGAAGCTTTATTATAATCAAAGTTTTCACTCTTATTTTATTAAAGCATACTCAACTACACCACATTTTATTTAAAATTTATATCAAATGTCACCACTGCTAAGTAGGGAGAAATAAGGAAAACACTGAGTGCTTACCACAAGCTAGGCACTGTTTTGGGTGTTTTAATTCATTCCATCTCATATTACCCTTACCCCATAATCTTCCTCTCTATGTGATTGTAACTGAGAATAGTGCCTCTGGGAGAAAGAGGTTATATCTAGAATAGGTAGGGGGAGGAGAGAGGTGGGGAAAGACACTAAAAACAGCTTCTATGGTATTGCCTGGAACTGAGAATTATCCTAGCTAGAGATGTGTGGGCCCCAGACTGTGGGAGTGGGGCTGGCCCAAGACATCATTGAGTCCAGTCTCCTCTATTCATCCGTATTTGCTAAGGATCTGCTCTCCACTAATTACTGTCTAAATCCTGGGAATAAACTGGTGGAAAAGATACACAAGACTCTTTTCCTAATGGGAACTCTGATTCTATGGGGGGAGGGCTGTGGATGGACATTAAACAGGTAAACAATTACATAAAAAGATAATTTTGGAAAGTGAAGTTAATAAAATGAGATGCTATAAGAAAGAAAATTAATGGAGCAGGGAGCAACATTAGATTGGGTGATGAGGTAGAGCCTCTGAGAAGGTAATGTGTGAATGATGGGATGTAGCCAGCCATGCAACGCTGTGGGGGAGCAGAGCTTCATATGGCAAGAAAAGCAAGTGCTTGATTCCGGACAAGCATGGCGGATTTGCAGAACAGAAAGAACGCCAATGTGGCTGGGATCACAGGAAGAGAGGAATAGGAACAGATTTTAAAGTTAGAGAGACTATCAGGTGATAAATCAGGTGGTGTTTTTTAGGACAAGGAACTTGCTTGGATTTCATCCTGGGTGTATATGGACAAGGAAGCTCAGGCTCCAAGAGGTGAGGTGCCTTGCCGGAGTTTACATGGTGTCATAGCTGGAGAGATGAACCTCGGTTTGGGATGCTTAATTCAGTGTTCACCACCTGTATGATTTCTGTAATATTCATACTGACATATTTACATGCTTAAAAATGAGTCACCAAAGCAAGAATCTCTTGACCTATTTTATTTTTATTTTTTTATTTTTCATTTGTCTTGGCTGCAGAGATCCTTTAATATCAATTGACCTGATCTTGTACTAGTTGACAGAGCAAAGTCTTGGTCATCCTTAGGCACAGGAGCTCTCTGGAAGAACGCAGGGGCTGTTGGGAGCACAGTGCATGTAAACCAGTAAGCGGCATTTAGGTGTCGTTCATCACCTGGACTTTGTTCAGAGCGCTAAGTGGAGATGCCTTCTTAAGATATCAGCCTACATGGGGAGTTGTAAATCTGAGCAGCCTTGCTTGTGATTATTAAAGATCCCCTGGCAATTTTTGTAAGAGATGAGGTGTTAATTCCAATGCCCTGGCCCAAATCCAACCCAGGAAATTACTTTTTGCCTACCTAAATTACACTTCGACTTCCAATTGGAAATTAATTCTCAAGTCCTTTCCTGAAAAACATGACTGTTGCAGTGCTGCAGGGAGTCCTAACATGCCCAAGAATTTCTTCCTCCTCTTAGCCTTCACCCCAGCCGCTCTTCGTAGCCCATTCCCCCAAAATGCGCGCACTTAACCAGCTTGGTATGACTTGAATGTACCCCAAATATCTCTGTGCAACGAAGTAGAGAAATTCCTGTAGTTCTCTGTGTTTCTGGACACAAGTTAAACTTGTTTCCATCAATACTATTACCTGCCTTGGAACAATTAGAGCTAACTCATTATGTTTTTATTCCTACGTAGATCAGTCTCCCTAAGAAGCCAGGATGCCCAAGTAATGCCTTTTGTCCTGGATTCTATTCCACACCTCTCTCTCCGTCTCTGTCTCCAAACACACACACACACACACACACACACACACACACACACACACTCTCTCTCTCTCTCTCTCTCTCTCACACAGAGCCCAGGACTCCTTATCCCTCTTTTTTGCATTGTCAGTTTTTTTTTTCCCCAAAGCACTTCTTGCCATCTAACATGTTATATTTTTTAATCATTTATTTATTACCCAACCCATCTTAGAATATAAGCACTATGAATGAAGGGATTTTTTAAACTTCTTTTGTTGACTGTCCGTATCCCAGTACTAAAAATAGTGCCTGCCATATAGTAGGTGCTCAATAAATGCTTGTTAAATCAATGAGCTGTTAAATAACGATCCCAAGCCCAGATCTTTGGGTAACAGCTGAGAAATGCAATTGGTTCGACATGAAAAGCATTGTTTGTTCATTTATTCATTCGTTATTCATTCCTTCATTTGATAAGCATTTATTAATGCCACTATATCAAGAAAAGTGAAACATCAGGAAGATGAACAGACATATTCTGATTCTCACAGAGCTCTTATCTAAATAAAGAGAAACACATGTAAGAAACTAACTAAAGCCCTAACTAGAAACCAGTGAGATAAAAGCCAATCTCCTAATGTTGGAGGGTGGTAAAGGCTGTGGAATTATGACTCAATACTGTTCAAGGATCACCCCATTCGATAAATTCCTCTTAGAATTTAATAGCAGGAAAAGAATCTCTTTCCTAAAGAGATTCAAGATTCTTTTTATCAGAGAAGAACGATCTCTATCATGTTTCCTTTTTTGCTTTAGTGGCTAGTCAATGAAAACCTAAATATAATAATCAATTGCAGTCAAAACTGTATAAGAAGTATCGAGTAGATTTGTCTGTCTTTCCCTATCTTAATGATTTCTGATTGCTTTTTCCATCTGTATGTTAATTGTGTTGTAAGTGTATATATACATACATGTGTCTGTGTGTTTGTTGTCATTTAACCTTCCTTAAATTCTGTCTAGTATCCATAAGGCATAGATAATAAATAAAGCTTCATAGATACAGACCCTGGAGATAAAATAGTTGACCCTGCTGACCCACGCTAAAACATTAACTCCATAAAAATCTAAGGTGCTATGCACACGATCCAGGCTCCAGACCCCTGTCTAATAACCAAGGTTTGGGGATTTATTCCAGTCTTTTGCACATGCACTTCTCAGGCTGTGATAAACTTTTTATGCCACCTCTTTCCTTATGGCAGCTCTTGGTTTTTATTTTAAACCATTTTACGCACATGCAAATACTACAAGTTGCAGAGAGAGAGAGAGTGCAATGTAATTTACTCCACACAACACCCCAGGATTGGCTTTGTGTCTCAACCTTTGCAAAGAGCCCTGGTGCTTCTAGTTCACTAGCATGGACTTTTTTGTATTAGTTTCATCTATGCCAACATTTCACTTTCCTAGTTTTAATTTTTCCTCTCTCTCTTTTTAATTTACTTTGAATCGATCTTGCTATGTTTTATGTGTTCCAGTAAGTCACCTTAAATCCATTCTGAAACAAGGTGGGAAATAAACAATCAATCAAATAAGTAAAGCTTTGTAAAATAATGTTATTTAAAACTGTGTCTGTCCATTGAAATACTCATAGCAAGAACAGAGCTTCCAAAGTAGCATCCTAGACCTACATATTCAGTGATCAGGTCTGGAAATCTACACTTCCAGATAAAAGAGATATATGATACATAGATGTTATCTCAGTCTGTTAGGGGCTGCTATAACAATAGCATAAACTGGGTGGCTTATAAAAACAGCAAGTTGTTTCTCACAGTTCTGGAGGCTAAGAAATTCAAGATCAAGGTGGTGGCAGATTTGGTGTCTTGTGAGGACCAGCTTCCTGGTTCATGAACAGCTGCCTTTTGCTATGTGCTTACAATTCAGTAGAGGTGAGAGAGCTCTCTAGGGTCTCCTTTACAGGGGCACTAATGCCATTCATGAGGGCTCCACATTCGTGACCTAATCCTCCCAAAGGCTCTATCTCCTAATACCATCACATTAGGGATTAGATTTCAACTTATGAATTTTGAGGAGACACAAACATTCACTCTATAGCATTCCACCTCTGGTCCCTCAAATTCCTGTCCTTCTCACATGCAAAATACATTCATTACATCCCAACAACCCCAAAAGTCTTAACTCGTTCCAATATCAACTCTAAAGTCTAAAATCCAAAGTCTCAACTAAATATCTAAATTAGGTATGGATGAGATTCAAGGTATGATTCATGCAGAGGCAAATTGTTCTCCAGCTGTGAACCTGTGAAACTATCATGTAAGTTATGAGCTTCCAAAATACAGTAGTGAGATAGGCATAGGATAGACATTTCCATTCCAAAAGGGAGAAATAGGAAAGAAGAAAGGAGTAATTGATCCCAAGTAAGTCCAAACTAGAAGGCAAACTCCATGAGATCTTAAGGCTCAAGAATAATCCTTTTTGGCTCAGACCCATGGTGGTGCAGGTCCCACATTTTGGACTGACTGGGGTGGTGGTTCTGCCTCCACAGCTTTGCCTGGCAGAGGTTGGGCCCCTCAAGGCTCTGGGAGGCCCTGCCCCCCTGGCTTTGGATGGAGGCTATCTGGTCTGTTGAAAACGAGGCCACAGTCCCCCACTTTTGAAACCAAGGAGATAGCCCTGGTGATCTCTGAATTGTCTTTGGGGTCATTCCTCCATTGTCTTGGAGAATAGTTCCTGGCTTCTGTTGAGACAGCTGATCACACTAATCTCCTTATCAGATGGTCACTTGGCCACACCCTTAGTCTTCTCTTCCTGCCATGCTTTTTCATTTTTTACAATATGGATAGGCCGAGAATTTTTCAAATATTTAAGTTCTGCTTGCTTTTTGCTTAACAATTCCATCTTTAAGTCATTTCTCTCTGCTTGTATTTTACTATAAGCAGTCAGGAGGAGCCAAGCCATACCTTTAACACTTTGCTTAGAAATAGCTTAAGCTAAATATCCAATTTCATCACTCGCAAGTTCTACCCTTTTTAAAACACTAGAACATGAACACAGTTCAGCCAAATGGTTTCCCACTTTATATCTAGGATCACCTTTCCTCTAGTTTCCAATCATGTTCCTCATTTCTGTCTGAGACCTCATCAGAATAGCCTTATGATCCATATTTCTGTTCAGGATTACCTAGGCATTTTCTAAGAAGATGATGCTTTATAGCTCATTGTCTTTAAAGTCCTGTTCATAGCAATGTAGGACCTTTCTAGCACTCACCTCAAAACTCTTCCAGACTCTACCCATTACCCTAGTTCCAAAGTCACTTCCACATTTTTTAGATATTTGTTATAGCAACATCCCACTTGTCAGTACCAATTTCTATCTTAGGCCATTCGAGTTGCTATAACAAAACTATAGACTGGGTGGCATATAAAAACAGAAATTTATTTTTCACAATTCTAGAAACTGAGAAGACCAAGATCAAGGTGCCAGTAGATTTGGCATATTGTGAGAGGCTGCTTCCTGGTTCGTAGATAGCTGTCTTTATGCTGTGTCCTCACATGGCAGAAAGGGCAAGGGAGCTCTCTAGGATCTCTTGTATAAGGGCACTAATCCCATTCATACGGCTCTGCCTCATGACCTAATCACCTTCCAAAGGCTCACCTCTTAATACCATCACATTAGGAATTAGGTTTCAACATGAATTTTGGTCAGACACAAACATTCACTCTATAGCAGACATGTATAAGCTCCCTGGGTGATTCAGATCCCAGGATAAGCTATTCCTCAAATCTCTGGAAGGTAGAAACGTCCCTTTGTTTCACAAAAAATCCATCCCCATTCTACTACTACTCACATGGGTATCATCCAAGCTATAACCAACCCACAGGCAAACCGGTCATAATTACACGTTTCCATAAATTCAAGTTGTTCAGGCTTAAATAACATCATAACCCCCATCTGATTGCATTGGCTATACTTCTAACACAATGTTAAACAATAATCCTTGACTTCAAGGAAATGTCCATGGTCTTTCTGCCTTGAAAACTGGTATTTCCGCATTTAGAGCTGAATTCTATTTCTCTATCTATCTATATCTATCTGTGAATATAATTATAGATATGGACAGATTAATCATGTTATGATAGTATTCATAAATTCCTATTTTTATTAAGTTTTTTTATTGAGAATTATGGTTGAATTTTGTTGAACTTAGGATCAGCATGTAGAGAACTAATCACATGAGCTTTATTTTGAGCTATGAATATGGTAAATATGTCATAGGATTTTCTGTATTTGAACCATCTCTGCATTTCTAGAAAAATACACATGTTCAATGTGTTGTTCGATTCCATTTGTTAATATTTTATTTAAAAATTTTGCATACATATATATCTAAGATTGGTATGCAGATTTGTGTGTGTGTGAGCTAGCTTTATCAATTCTAAAGCCAGCATCTAATTTAATGGGGAAACACTAGAAATAGTTTCCTAAAGTCAACAAAAAGGCAAGGATACTGATTATCTTTACTACTGTATAAAAAATTAGAGGTGTGAGAATTGGAAAAGAAGTAAAACTATCTCTATTAGTACATGGGATGACAGTACACCTGGAAAATCCATGAGAATAAATGACAAAATTAACAGAAACAATAAACAAATCACTAAGTAGCATACTGTAAAATTAACAAAAAATCAATAACCTTACTATGTATACGTTATAACCATTTGGAAGATATAATAGAAGAAAAACCCTATGGCATAATAGTGACAAAATTCTTAGTAATAAAGTTAACATGAAACAGACAAAAATCTATAAGAGATAAACTTCAAAATATCTTTGAAAGACACAAAACTAGCTTTGAATAAATAGAAAGATTTATCTTGTTCTTAGTGGGCGTTGCACCATTATAAAGATGTTAGTTTTCCCCAAGTTAATATATAATTTTAATGGAATCCCAATAAAACACAAACATGTATTGCTTTGCTTTGTTTGGTTTTGTTTTGTAGTTAGACAACTTGATTATAAAGTTTACATGGAAAATAAACCTGAAAAATCACTTAGAATAGCCCTCAAAAAGAAGAACAATAAGGGAGATTAGCTCTACCAGACATTAAAACATGGCATCAAGTCCCTATAATTAAAACAGTGTGGTATTTGCGCACAAATAGACAAACACGATAATGAACATAAAAGAAGACATAGAAATGGACCCAATCTATTTAATTTATAATACAAGTGTCATCTGAAATTATTGAGAAAAAAGAAAACTAGATCCATACCTCACATCATATACCAGAAAGCACTGCCAACCAATCAGAGATCTAAATGTAGAGAATGAAATCATGCGAGTACTACAAGAAAACATCAATAGATTCCTTTATAACCTAGTTGTGGAGAAAGCCTTTCTAGCTATCCCTAAAAAAACAGGCAATAAGAGAAAAGATTGCTAAATTCAATTAAATATGAAGTTTAAATAAATGACATAGCAAAGAACCCTATAAGCAAAATCAAAATACAGGAAAAGTGGCAGGGAGACGGCTCCCACACCCTGGTGCCTCTGGCCTCTGAGACCCTGGATGGGGAGAAAACACCCTTGGCTGTGATAAATGACATGCCACACAGTTATTAAACATTTTGCATCTCACTCTTGAGGAAAGAGGTTACGTCTCGGGGGATTGTAAGGAAGAAGGATACAGCTGGGAGCAAATACCCAAGTGGGCTTCTAAAGAGCTAAAGATGTTTTATTCCTAAATCTGTGAGATAGTTACACAGGGTGTTTGGTTTCCTATATTTCTATAAACTGTACCCATATATTTTGCATTTTCTTCTGTGAGTATTTGTTATTCGCAACAATAAACACCTTTAAAGGACTCTCTTTACATTCTCTATTTCTTGTTGATGAATTACAATTCTGCTTTTTATTGTTTACTGGCTCAGCTATTCAACCAAGCTTCAAAGGATCCTAATAAAAAAGTCCTATTGCATAAGGTTAACTTTAAAACAGCAGGATGCAAAACTGTATATGCATATAAGCCCGATTCTTAAAAATATTCTTATCTAGAAAAAACTGAAAGGAAATACTTTGTAATATTTCCCACATTTTCTACAATGAATATGCATGTCTTTTATAATTGAGAAGATATGGTATATATAAAAATACTAATAAAAGTAACTGTAGCCTAGGAAATACAGAGCAAATTGGTTCTGAGAGATTAGAATTTGTTTTCTAAGAAGAGGAGAAGGAATTTCCCCATTTCATCTTCACCCTGTGTTCCTGGAGTTCGAAGAGAGACATCTCCCAGGGAAAGAACAAGAAAAATAAATATTTTAAAATAACTTTCACTTTAAAAAGTTCTTTCTCATTTATATTGTTGTATTTCATCATCACAAGAGTTCTCTTAGCTCAGCAGAGCAGAAAATGTACTGATGAAGATTTGATAACATTCATGCTTTATTGGACCTTTACTGGGTTCAGATCCAGTCACTTTCCTATGCCTTTATATTATCTCGTTATTCCTCTTAGCAGCTCTATAAATAGGTGCCATTTTCCCATTTTATGCATGAAGAAACAGAGGATTAAAGAGGTTAACAACAGCGCTAAATAACAGAGCCAGAATTTGGATCTCAATCTGACTACAAACGCCATGCCCCTTCTGCAATGCTCCTCCTTGAGCTGTGACCCGAATGCAGGCCTCCTCCGGATTCCCAATCCTGTATTTTCTCTACATCACGTCAACTCCCTGCAGTGCTAAGATAATGCTCTTAGAAACATCTTTAATGGTTGTTTTGACACCTTGTTCAACGGAATTTTGTTCAGACTAAACATTCTTGGCAAGGAAGTGGTTCACCCAAGTGCTTGTTAATTTCAAGGTGCAATATAAGCGGAAGCGCTTATTACAGGAGGCAGTGCCCTGTAGCGGAAAGAGAACTTGGCACGGTCAGAAGTTCTGCTTCAGAATCCCCACTTCTGCTCATTTACTTTGTAACAATAGGGGACACATTTAACAGCTAACCTTGACCGACCTGCCTACCCACCCAGCTACTCCACAGGGTTGTGAGTGTAATGGATGCAATGAGCAGCCTTTTCTACATAGGGGCACATGGGAAAGAGATTTATTTTTTCTTCCATCTCTGCCTTCACTCTTGCTCTTTTAAACTTTCTTTTCACACCCCTTGATAACATCCGAGCATGTTCCATAAGGAACCAGTTACCCTTGGTTTAAGTCTTATCTTGATCTTTTTATACTGAAGTATGAAAAAACTCCAGTCCGGTCTTAAAACTTCCATCTTATAGCCACTTCAAGCCTTTTCCCTTCCATGCCCTTCGGCTGCTCTGCCTCTTCCTTTCTCTCTGCTCGCCCCTCTGAATTAGGAGTTGGATAGAGAAGATTCAAGCAAAGAGCCAAAGTCTTTCTCTGCCTGGTGCCCTCCTCGGGGCAGCATCCCAGCGCTGCTTTCTCTGACCGGGGCAGTTGTGTGCGGTCCTCAGACTGATCACTTCCTTCGCAGGACCCTGTTGTGAATATGTTCTCCAGCTGACCTCCTCAGACACCCTCTTCAGCTCCAGGTCACTGAGAAACTCCCCACTCTCAATTTTTACTGTTGGAGCCGTCCTGAGTGAGGCATCAGCAGATGGCTCAGGGTGGGCCACTTTCTAGGGGTCTCTTTGGCCCATGGGAAACTCCTACACCTTATCTTGTCAGAAGGTGATAGTGGAGTCTGCTCCTCACCTCTCTCACTTTTCCTTGCAATTTATCACTAATTTTTTTCTCTCTCTCTCTTCCAGGGCGGAGGAAGGCACAGAAAGTCCACTGTTTAAGCAGACACATATCAGGGAATGAGAAGCCAACTTCACCTTCTCGAAAACATCAATCTCTGCAAGTAATTCTCTTGCAGACCTCTCCCTTGGCTTATTAGGAGGGGTGGACCCTCCTCCTCGTGGAAGTACACGTGTCCTAGTTCTCTGACTCAAGCCTTTAACATTCCCTTGGATTCTCTGTATTGTCTCTTACAGATACTTGGAGAGGATGGGCAGTAATGGTCACAGCACCAGGTTTGCTGCTTTTAATAAGAATTGCAAGGATGTTTTTAGGATCGTTGCTCTCTTAAGAATGAGGAGGTACTTGGTATCTTTTGTTCTCAGTTTAGAGATTTTGCATCAGTTATAAGACAATGAAAGACTCCCATTTAACATTTTGTTATTTTAGGATCAATAGATAGTTTTTTTATGATATAGAGTAAAAATGCAGGTAGCTGCCACCAGAAAGCATTTCTGTTGCTTGTCATCCAAAAGTGACATGTTCCATGAACATTTATGCATGAGGCACTGCACTGGACATTGTACATACAATGATGAATACAGTCTTATCTTTACTCTCAAGAATCCTGCATAGACTATTTCAAGAAACCAATAAATAAATAAATAAATAAATAAATAAAAACCATTAAAATTAAATGTATTGGGATGGCTCTAGAAATCTACTTAGTTTATGTAACAGCAGAGAGGAAGTATTTAATGCTATCACCAAGGAAAACTATGTTAAGAAATGTTAGTGCTATTAATATTATGACTACTTCAAACAATAATGATGAAGGTAATAATACTGACATACAGTTATCAGTTACTGAATACTGACCATGACCAAGAGTAACTGAATGTTTCACACATTATTATCTAACATGGTCATCACAATCATCCTATATGGGGTGGAGACTCTAATTATCCCCATTTTACGGTGGAAAACAGGAAACTAAGGGTTAGTAAAGAGTGAGTGACTTTTTCATTGTGGCAGATCTGGTGTTCTACTATTCCTCCACTCTTAACCATTAGGCAACACTGCCTCCTTGGAATCATGGTTTGCAGGCATATTGTGAGGTAGAATACATGTTTTTTGATAGCAATAGTATTACAAATGATTTTAAGTATAATAGAAGGTTTAATTGGAGGTCTAATAAATGACCTGGATGGAAGAAGAATGAATAGAAGTGGGCCCCATCCACCCATCTACATGACCATCTGAAGGATGAGATTTGAAAACCAGTCTTCATAGTGTCTGCTCTTCACAGGAAAGGAGGGTTTGGCTTCCAGAAATTTGCCTTTCATTGTCTGCTTCCTGTTCATTCTAACTGGCTGACAGAGTGGCGTATTCAGAAGCTGAGTTTCTGCTCTTCTTGAACTTTACAAAATGTGAAGTTGCCAGTTACTCTAAGTTGAAAATAGCACCAGTATTTAGCCAAGAGTTTTTAAAATTGGAAAAAGACTCTTTGGGTTTTTTTTTTTTAAGAGCGAATGAAAAGAGGTAGAATTTTCAATAATGCCTAATAGTAAATAGAATGAAGGAAATGATTCTAATATTTTAAAACACACACATGCAGATTACGTTCAATTGTATGAATAGTCTCTGTTTTCTTAGCTCACCAAAAATAATTTCTCAGCATCTCTGAAAGAGAAAATAGGTACTAAATCTGACTTCCTTGAAATCCTTTTCACTTGAAATTTTGTGAAGGTGCTTTGTGCAATACTGAATAAGTTGAGTCTTCTAAAAGGGTAGGTTCCATAGCAGAAGGAATACTGTCAGAGTTGCAAATGGTGGATGGTTAAGAGTTACCGCTGCCAAAAATTTAATCTAACAATTTAAACTAGCACAGCCCCAGAGGCCAAACATGGGAGGGAATCAGGCTGTGAATCCTGTCTCCTGGAGGAAATGCTGCTATAGATGTGCAGGATGCTAAAGCTGCCCGGGAATTCAGAACTCCACTACCTTGATCTTTTGCTTTACAGATGAGAAAATTGAGTTACACCTGAATTGCCCAAAGACAACTTGTTTGTGACAGAAGCATGAAAAGAGCTAAGATCTCGTAACTCCTAGTACATCACCAGCCTGGAAGACAGCTCTTTCTCCATTTTAACAGGCGTTAACGTACGTGAACATGGTGTTGTACCATGACTATGATATAAACATATTTTGTTCTGGTAAACTGTATAGCAATGTAGAGGGCTAAAAAAATTCTTTTCAGGACCTATGTACATTATAAGGGGAAAATAATACATCTTTCTCTTTTTCTTATTTTTTTTTGTTCCTATATTTGGTATATTTACTAATAAATATTAGCCTGCTGAGAATTATCAGTATTTAGTTGAAATTTTTACTTTAAAAGTCTATTGATCGTGAAATAATTTAATGATGTTTGAAATGAAAATATCAGTCAAGAATTACACTTTGCTGCGTGTAACTTCCATACAAGGGCTTATACTTCCATAATATGAAGTTGGATAGTTTACAGTTTCTGGCTGGCACACCAGCTCCGCGTCATCAACACTCTTTCCATCTTTCTCGTCCATCATCTGTAGAGTGTGGCTTTCATTCCCCTGGTCATCACAGTGTCATGGGATGGCGGCCTGTCCTCTAGTCTCATATCTGCATTCTAGAAAAAGAAGACAATAAAGAACACGAGACGAGCCATTACTTCAGAAAAGTGAATCTTACCCTGAAATTGCCTTCATATTTCTGCTTTTAACTCATTGGCCAGAACTGCCTCATGAACAGCCCTACACACGAGGGAAGCTGAGAAATGTAGGTTTATGCTGATCATATTAATGCCTCTTTCTCTCCATATTATATTTAGTTAAAAAAAAAAGGGAATGGATGTTTGGTAGGCATCTAGCAGCATTTAACAAAAGAGAAGCAAATATGGCATACTGTGGAGTTGGAGCCACTTGTGCAGACTCTCAGATTTAAGTTATCTTGCTTCATCTTCCTTGCTGAACTTCTCTAAGTATTTTTTACTTCACTTTTAAAGTGTGATAATTAGATTAAGAATAATCTTTGTGGGGGGCGGCCCCATGACATAGTGGTTAAGATCGGAGAGCTCTGCTTTGGCAGCCCGGGTTCTGAGGTCCGGATCCCAGGCGTGGACCGACACTGCTCATCAGCCATGCTGTGGTGGTGTTCCATACACAAAATAGAGAAAGATTGGCAAAGATGTTAGCTCAGGGCTAATCTTCCTCAGTAGGAAAAAAAAAAAGAATATTTAGGGTAACTTCAAGAGTTAAAAATTCAAATATCTATTACAAAGAGCTGTGTGGCAATAAAATAACCGCTAGCCGCAGATGATTATTAAAGGGTGGCTAGTCTGAACTGAAATGATGTGCAGGTTACACTTACATTTACACTTAAACTTACATTACTTGATATTGAAGACTTAGGATGACAAAAATAATACCAAATATCTAATTAATAATTTGTATATTGATTACATGTTGCAATGATCATATTTTTAATATATAAGGTTCAGTAAAATATCTTATTAAAATTAATTTCACCTGTTTCCTCTTCCTTTTTTTTACTGTGGCTACTAGAAAATTAAAATTAAAATTACATATGTAGTTTTCAAAAGAACATTTTTTGCTCTTCAGTAACTGGAGCCGCTCAAAAGAAAGGAGAGAACCACAAAGGCAGCATCTTCTCCTTTCCTTCCTCCTCCATCCCACCTCCTTCCCCCTCTCTCTTCTTCCCTTCCCCTCTCTCCACATCCTCTGGCTTTCAGCACAACTCTCCCCTCCACGTACCCCACAGAGCTCTGCCTCTCTCTCTTCTTCTCTGGGTCTCCTGGCACAAGGTCTTCCATAGATTTAGGCTTTTACCAAGCCTAGAAAAGGGTCTGTCCTCAAATATCTTCTGATTTTCCAACTGCCCCTGAATCAAAAGTCTAATCAAGATCTTGACATGAAAAAAGGAAAAATACAGAGAACACTCAGTCTTCCTGATTTTTTTTTTTTTTGCTAAGGAAGATTTGCCCTAAGCTAACATCTGTTGCCAATTCTCCTCTTTTTGATTGAGGAAGATGGTCCCTGAGGTAACATCTGTGCCAGTCTTCCTCTATTTTCTATGTGGGTCACCGCCACAGCATGGCTGACGTGTGGTGTAGGTCTGCACCTGGGATCCGAACCAGGAACCTGGGCCGCTGAAGCAGAGTGCGCCGAACTTACCCACTGTGCCACAGGGCCAGGCCCCTGATTTTCTTTTTCATAATAGTGAATATCAGTCAAAAATAATTCAGTAAGTTACCTGCCACACAGGTTAAGATTTTCTCTTCCTTTTGGGCATCTAATAATTTATGTTCCTGTTTAATTTTAGAATAGAGCTAACCCAACAGATTCAGTAGTTTCTACCTTTTTCTTTTAAATTTTGTTGGGAATCTTTATTCTTTTTCTTTCCCTCTTTTTTTTCGTGAGGAAGATTGGCCCTGAGCTAACATCTGTGCCCATCTTCCTCTATTTTGTATGTAGGACACTGCCACAGCATGGCTTGATAAAGCAATGTGTAGGTCTGCATCCAGGATCCGAACCCACAAACCCCTGGCCCCCAAAGCAGAGCGCGTGAACTCAACCACTATGCCGCTGGGCTGGCCCCTCTTTCTTTCCCTCTCGATCTTAATGTCTGTGTGTGTGTGTGTGTGTGTGTGTGTGTGTGTGTATGTGTGTGTATGTGTGCTATGTGATAGTTTGTTCTGTTTTGGCTTTTCTGTAGAGCATGAAACCCAGAAGTGTTTAACAGGTGAAAATATTATTCAGACAATGACAGGAAACTATCCCTTCAGAGTTCAGAATAAAAATTACCTTGTCTCCATCTATGGCTATGCTCTTATTTGTGATTTCCCTGAATTTCCCTCTGAATTCTCCTTCTTCCCCCCCCCCCAAAAAATCTTCCAAATTAGGTCAAGACATAGCGAGTATGAATAACATACCAAGATTTTTATTTGATTGACCACATATTTTATTTACCACTCAAAGAAAAAGAAAAATGGTGATAATTGATGCATGGTATATGACAAATACATAGTGAAAAAGCACTTGAGATGCTGAAAAAAGCAAGTCACAAAATCGTGGTGTACCACGATATCAATGATAGAAAATAGACTAATGGAGAAGACTAGAAGATAATACGCAAAATGTATATAGAAATTGTGATGAGGTGTTGGAATTATAGTAGATAATTCCCTCCCCTTACTTCTCAAGTTTTTTGTAATGTTATAATAAAAAAGAAAGATGACAACACAATAGAGGGAGGAGATTAAGGACTTTGGAGCCAGCTTAAGGTGGCTCAGATCTCAGCCTTGTCCCTTGTTATAGCTGTGGCCTTCTGCATCATAGCTGGCCTAGCTTCTCTGAGCTTCATTTTGTCTTCGGTAAATCTGGAGTAATAGCAAACACACTACATTGTTCTTGTGAGGATGAGAAATTGAAATAATGTATTATCTGTGCCTAGCACATATTAAGTATCTAATAAATAAAAACTTACTGATATTACAATTATCTTAAAAGCATTCTTTCATGTACACATCAAAAAAGAAAATGCACAAAATGTTTGACTTGTGTATCTCACGTGTGATCTCTGCAGACGGAAAAGTTTTCTACCAGAACTCCATTAGAGAACAAGAGAAAACTTGTCATATTAGTTAAGAATTCAGACAGAATCTGAAAAGTGTTCCTTTTTCTATCAAATCTGCAAAAATGTACTGAGCACAGCCATATAACAAGCATGTACTTGATGGCATATGGCATGCTAAGATAGATAAAGCACAGACCCTGGCTTCCAATAGTTCCCTGCCTAGTGGAGCATATACATTTGTTCACCAATAACCACAGGACAAAGAAGAAGATGATTACAAAGGAGAACTAACATTTATTGACTTCTTGCTTTGTGCCAAGCATTATTTTAAGCAATTTACACAGAAATAGATGCTATTATCCTCAGTTTACCAAGGCCCAGGAAAGGCTAAGTAAATTCTCTAAAGTCACACAGGTAGAGAATGGTGACTGGGAGATGACTCAGAGAACCTGAGGCCAAAGACTGATCCCTTTAATATATTTATCTCTTGGTGGATGGAGGGAGTTGAATAGTGTTTCTCCAGAGTTCCTTGCAACTGGGAACCTCAAAATGTGACCTTATTTGGAAATAGGGTCTTTGCAACTGTAATAAATTAAGAGGAAGTCATAATGAATTAGGGTGGGCCTTAAATCCAACAACTGGTGTCCTTATAAGAAGGCCATGTGAAGATACAGAAATATACACAGAGGGAAGATGGCCATGTGCAGACAGAGGCAGAAACTGGAATGATGCATTTACAAGCCAAGGAACACCAAGGGTTGCCATCAACCACCAGAGGCTAAGAGGCAAGGAAAGAGTCTTTCCTAGAATATTCATAAGGAATGTGGCCCTGCTGAAACTTTGATTTTAGATTTCTAGTCTGGAACCATGAGAGAATATATTTCTGTTGTTTTAAGCCACCCAGTTTGTGGTACTAGGTTATGGCAGCTCTAGCAAACTAATATAGTGGGCAACTGAAAATTTCAATTAATCCATAACAAAATAAATTTGATCCTAATATGGCAAAATTGGTCTGACTAATAGGAGTTAGAAACCTTAGGAAGGTCATGGACTTTATGAAGACAGGTGCTGCAAAGCTCCAAACAGCTATCTATTGGAAGCAGCACAGAAATGTGGATTCAGTAAATAAAGTTTTCTCATTTCTTTGCATATTAGACCTTTTCCATGTGTTCTCTAATAGTAGGCTCTAGGATCAGCCAAGAGCAAGACAAAAATATGATTACCTCTCTCTCTCAATCTCTCTCTCTCCATCCACTCAGCTATCCATCCATCCATCCAACCATCCATCCATGTATCCATCTACATAATATCCATCTACGTAACATAACATTTATCCCTTCTACAAAGTGGAATATGCTAGTGACAGTGAATCTAAAGGCCTCCATGAAATAAGAATCAATACTATCAGTGGCTAGGAAAAAAGAAAATCACTTTAAAGACAGACTTCAACCAATAAGAAGTTAGACACATTTGTCTCACTTAGGGTCTCACGCTGAGAAAGTTCATGTGTTGCTATAACTGATGAAATTATAGCCATGTCTAAACAGAAAGGGGCCCTGGCGGGGTAAACAACGGCAAGGCATTCTGTAATAAGAACTATGCCAAGCAGAAAGTCCTGTGAAACTCTGCGACTCTCTTGGGCTGGAATTCTACTTCTCACCAACTTTCTTTCACTTCATCTGCCAGTGCCGCTTCTCTCCCAGCTATGAATTCGCAGTCAGGCAGCGTCGGTATATGCGGTGTGTTGCAGTGAAAATGCAAACACATTTTCTGTAATGAACATATGGGAGACTCCAGTTGAGAAAAGTTCCGATTCTATCCCAAGCATGTTATTGGCTGTGACTGCAGAGAAGCAGGCAGCAGACGGAATCAGGAAGCGAGGAGGCAAGAAAGGAAGGGTGTGTACTTGACTGCTGTTTCAAGATCCTGAGTCCCGCCGTGCCATGCTACAGCCTCTTTCGAAAAGCAAACTGGTTTGGCTGGTTGCTTTCCTGATTTTAATATGTATCTTTCATTCTACAGTTCACGGCCTTACATAAAGGGGAAAAAATCTTAATGCAAATTGTTTGTGCCTTGAAATTTTAATATGGATATCAGTATTTGAAATTTTTTAATCATACAAAAATGTTAAGCATTCAAAAATTGAAATAAATATACAAGTAACTCCTGCATATCCATACCTAGGCTTAACAATTGTTAGTATTTCCTATTTTTTCTTCATATGTATGCATTCTATAGGTGTACAAATATAATCATGTGCATATATATACATATATACTCAGATACATGTATACATATGTATGAAACCATCTTAATACAGTACACGTCATCCTTTAAAGCAAGGACATTCTTACACATAACCTCTGTACAAGACATAGGTATTTTTGAAGAGCTTTATCTTGCCTTGCTGTCAATTTCATTAGGATGATACAGATTCAAAATGACGATAAATTAAAATTATTTTTTCTCCCCAAAACCAAATTACTTGTTTAAATGTCAACTCAAGAGGGTTTTCCTTCAAGATTCATCTTTTCATTCTGAAGTGAAGGAAGACATATATCCATACAGATCTGTCAATGGTGAGCACAACCATGGAATATGTTGGGAGTCAAAGAAATAGCATTACTGTGGATGGCATGGAGGGAACTGCAGGTCACAGAAGCAGCTGTCAGGTTGGTACTTCAGAAAACTGCAAGTATCTACTTAGTCAAGGATATTCCCACCCAAATAAAATGGCGCCTGCTGATATGCCATAATTTCTCCTCCAGCAATGAGGTTTCCTACAGCGTAACAGGATGCTTGGAATCGATGTCCAAGAGCTTATAACCATCAGTCTCTCTTAGATTTGCAGGGGATTTCATTTGTGTTGAATGAGACGTGTTTTTATTTTAGTATGCAATAAAGGAGAATGAGGATATGTCAAAGGAGTGAGAGAGATTACACGTGCAGGACAAAGTCTAAGATGACATCAAAATTTGGGGTACATTTTTCTATATTTTACAGGACTTAAAAACTAGTTGGCTGCCTCCCTGAAGCTGAAATGGTCATCTTTAAACTTGCCTTCTTACTGAACGTCTCAGAGGATGTTACTGAATGTTGCCTGTCCTATTCCATTGACTATTTCTTTGTAGTAACTTTGCTCAAATACCTACTACACTGGGTTCTTGAATAAGTGCAGTATCATTTCCAAGGGGAACAAAGGAAAACTTTCTTCAGGAATCCTTTTATTTCCTTTAGATGTGGGATTTCAAAACTTGTTAGCAGTGACACAGGAAAGCAGTTAAGCAGTGGTCCTGTGCAGTGAGCTGAATGCTGGAGGCTTTCTCCTTCAATGACCTTTACACTCTCTCTGCCAGGCTTATTTTAGCTCTATGTGCAAATCCGAGTGGATGAGGTATCAGGAAAGAGTGGTTTCCTTGGGTCTGTGAACAGGAACACTTCAATACCAACATGAAAAAATTACATAGTCTAAATATTTTCTAACTTCCCCCATCTTGTCTGTCACCATATCAATTTAGTCTTTGGGCTCTTAAGCCATATTTCAGATATTTTCCTCACAACTACATGGAAAAGGGGGTCTATTTTATGAATAGGAGTTTTTCAGGAGGGCCGAGTTATATTTATATGAGAGCTATCTCTGCATGTATAATGGTTTTTACCTTAAATGATAAAATTTATGTTCAAAACTCTACTATCTACAAAATGATCTCAACTGGCATTATTACAGGGCTTATCATGAAAATCTTACCTATTTCCGCAATTTTGAAGTCTGGAAAGCTACAATGAATATAGTGAACCTTCAGCAATCAAGATTCAACATTCACAACTTTGATTATCTTTGCAGAAGACTCAAGGTCCATGACATAGAGTGCTTGATAATTTTGCTGCAACAAGAAATTAAATTGGCATAGACTGAGATGCTAGTTTGTGTGAAAGTCACTTTACTAGTGAGAGCAACTAACTGTGGCACAGCATCTGCACAAAATTTTATGTTCTTCACTCAATTTCATATATGCAGGAACACAAATGCATTTTATTTTTTAAAAAATGTTGTCAGGTGAAAAAATAAATCTTTAATAAAAGTTTAAAATACTGTTACTTTGTCATGTAAAGATATGTGGTAAAAGCCAGGAGCCAAGGGTCTTCTGTGATTGGTTGGGATGGTATGATCCCACTAATGGTGGGCGCATACCGATACCCTCAGTAGTTGGAGCTGTGAGAACAGAGCTCCACATGCCTTCCATAATCTGATATCTCAGAACAAGTCTTTTAATACCAAATTACTCGTCTGGGGAAAACAGTCTGTTTTACCAATTGCAGCTGCCAAGTTCTGCTATTCTGCCCAACCTTGCCCTTCCCAAGCTGCTGGAAATCTGGAGGAAAAAAAAATGCCCAGCCCATCTCTTAAGTTTTGTTTTAAGTGAAGGATAGCAATGGAGTATGATATCTAAGGGAGAAGTCAAGAGGAAAACCAGACACTTCAGAGAGCAAACAGAATGCTCAGAATTGCACCCATCAGAAATAAATAAACTCATTGTTTAAAAAATGGACCAAGGCACTGAAGGCAAAATTTCTTCAGAAATAAAAAGGCAAAAAAGAAAGGAATATAGCATACAAGAGAAAGATAAAGAATCTACTCTAGCAAAATATTTATCCCAGGAAACAAAAGAAAATTGTGGACAATAAATGCATTTCTCATGGAAATAAAAGAGAACATAGATGATGCAAGGTAGTAGACTAAGGTAGAAAAGGAAGAGATCAAACATGAGCTCCTCTGAAAACAAAATGAGATGAAAAGAAAGCTGTCAGTGCTAAGAAAAACACAATGTAACTGTCTTGGTCTATTTGGGCTGCTATAGTGAAATACCATAAACTGTGTGGCTTGCAAACAACAGAAATTTCTCTCTCACAGTTCTGGAGACTGGGAAGTCCAAGATCAGGGCGGCAGCACATCTGGTGTCTAGTTAGAGTTCACTTCCTAGTTCACTAGTTCATAGCTGGATGGCTGTTTTCTCACTGAGTCTTCACGTGGTGGAGGGGACAAGAGCATTCTCTGGGGTCTCTTTCATAAGAGCTTTAATAATCACTTGAGGGCTCCACTCTTGTGACCTAATCATCCTCCAAAGGCCCCATCTCCAGATACCATCACATTGCAGGGTAGGACTTCAAATGTGAATTTGGGGAGGACACAAACATTCAGTTTATAGCAGTGACAATGGAAGAAAAGCTTCCATTCATAAGAGTAACAACAAAACATCTAGAAATAAACCAAGTGTTAAATATGCAGACTGATTTTGAAGAAAAGATAATATTCTAATAGGTACTTATAGGAAAAATTAGTTCAATGCATAAATATACATTATTGATGAATAAGAAGACTCAATAAAATTAAGATGCTTATACTTCCTAAAAATCCTCCCAAGTCCACTAAAACCAAAAGAAAATTAAAATACTACTATTTTAAGATGACAAGAATATTCCTAAATTAACCTGGAAGCACAAATGTGTGTAGCTGGAAAATTTTTGAAAGTAAAAATAATGAGTTAAGGCTAGTTCTACCATATATTAGAATATATTACAAAGCCACAGTAGTTAAAATGGCATGGTTACAGATCCCAATATGTATACTGGAGTTTAGAATAAGAAAAGGTTAGCACTTGTCACTGGTTTAAATAGCCAACAAAACATGGAATTCTATCTCCAGAGTGTCTTCCGTCCTTTTCACATAAGAGATTATCTCTTCAGTATAAATTTATGCTTGCCAATCTCCCCATCCTCAGAAATCCATACATACCATCTTAAACCACTTTGTAGTCAATATTCTGTACATCTCAAATCTGTGGTTGCTTCCAGTTGCTGCTATTACAAATTACCTCAAATTTAGTAACTTAAAACAATACAGATTTGTTCTCTTAGAGTTCTGGAGATTAGAGTCTAAAGTGATTCTTACATATACCCGAAACTAGTATAATGTTATGGGTCAATTATATCTCAATTGAAAAAAGGAGTTTTATGGAGCTAAAATCAAGGTGTCAGCAGGCCGGTTCCTTCTGGAGACTCGGGGAGGATCCGTTCCTAGCCTCTTCCAGATTTTAAACGCTGTCCTCATTCTTTGGCTCTTGGCTTCACGTTACATCATCTTTTTGCCACCTGCCTGCTTCTATCATCACATCGCCTTCTCTTTCTGACTCTGTCCTTCTGCCTGCTTCTTATGAGGACCCTTGTGAGCCCACCTAGATAATAGAGGATAATCTTCCCATTTCAAGATCCCTCATTTAATCACGTCTGTAAAGTCCCTTTGACGGTGTAAAATAACATAGCCACAGATTCCAGGGATTAGGACATGGACATCTTTGGAGGGCAAGAGGGGAGGTAGCGTTCCTCAGCCTACCACACTCTCCTTTGTTATTATCCCAATTACCTAGTTATAACGAGGCTGAAACAACTAATGCCAGTCATATCCACATATGTGTCTGCCTTTGTGACAATGGAGCAGTGAAGAAAAATTTCCAGGATGCTGAATCTTATGTGTTTTATTAGCTTCTTAAGTTCAGCTCTGTTTTCTATGAAATTGATAGACAATTAAAAACTAACTTGCTCATTAAAAAGTGAGAAAAAATATGAAATATTTTTGTTTTATTTTGCATTAATTCAGTCATTTCATATGTATGTATTGAATACCTAATAACTATAATAATTATTATTATTAGAATAATAGTATCTGTCATTTATTAAGTGCTGTCTATGGGTTAGTCCTACTAAATTGCATGAATTATCTCATTTATTCTTAATCACCCTATAATCAGGATATTATTATTTCCCACAATTTACAGATAAAGAAACTAAGACTAAAAGAGCCTGCAAGAGTTGCCGAAAGTCATACAGCTAGCAGGTGTGAGGAATGATATTTGAACTCAGTGACTCTGAGGACCTTAACTTGACTGTCATTAGCTTTGTTCTCAGTGCCATACAAGGCACTAGTCAACAGGGACCAAGGGAGTGACCTATTGCCCTATGCTTCTGTTCCATGGGAGATCCAGGCTAATAGGCAAGAACAAGAGGGTGAAACATGTACTATGATGGGGGAAGATTAGGATGTAACAGAAGCACACAGATGAGCATCTAACTCAGACTCAGATGGGGATTCATTTTTCTAGGAGGAAGTTGAGGAATGAACACCTGATTTAAGGGCAGATTGTAGAGCAGTGGGGTGAGGACTACAACTGATTTAACAGAATGAGCAAATGCCTGGAGGCAAAAGAACATGGAGAGCTTAAGGGATTCAAAGAAATTCATTATGGCTGGATGATAAATGTCAGGGAGAGGATAGCAAATGGCTGGGGACATAAGCATGGGCCAAATTATGCAAGCCCTTATAAATCATGTTAAGGAGTTTGAACTTCATCAGAACTTCATCAAATGGTCTGTCCCTTTTAAAGCTACAAGTAAAAGCAAAGGAATGACTTGATCAAATTTGCATTTTAGAATGTTATGAAGCAGGGTTTGGATATGACAATACTAGAAGCAGTGAGGCCGGCCAATAAGCTGTTGTAGGACATTAGTTATTACGGAGATGTTACAATGCTAATACTTTTATATTAAAAAATATATGGAAATACTGTGAAGAATGCAAAAGTCACATGAATTTTTAATATAAATCACCTGACTTCAAAATATTTTATACTTGCAACATAATTCTCACATCTCTTCCTCCAGCCCCCTCGCTGTACCTCCCTCTCCCCCCACCCTGCCCTCAGTATATTCTGCACTACCATAAGAAGTACATCAGTAGATAAAGTTGCAGAAGCACAAGTATTTTGTGTGGTACAGTAGCCTAGGTATCCCCAGAAAGCAGAACATGAGACAGAAGCTTGCATACAGGCAGTTTATTTGGGAAGGATCTCAAGGGGCAGGAGTGAGAGACAGGAGAGTGAAGTAGGGAAGGAAAGCAAATACAAGAACGCATTTTCAAATGGGTGGAACCCTCTGAAGTGCTTAATGAAATGCATCTCAGAACTTTCCTCCATGGAGATGAAATGGGAACCACATTCATCTTCCATTGCCCATTGCTCAGGGTGGCAATTCCATGAATAAGTGCCTAGCAGGCTCCCATGGGCATCCAAGCTGGGAAGCTCTAGGGCAGGCATCAGGCCCAAGAGGAGGCACCAGCAAGCTGTGCTTGTATGAAGCTGGTTGAAGCTTGCATGGAAGCCATTGCCACAGCCATAGCCAGATTCAGGGGTGGAGCTGTGATTTATAATAGCATTTACTGCCCCCTGAAGTTACTTTTTTGTTTAACATGTGTGTACTGCCTCTCTCACCTTTTAGATTGCAAGATCCAATTGTCTTGTTTTACTGTCCATCACTTCAGCTCTGGAGCACTACTTGCCTTATATACTTGGTGCTCAAGCATTTTTGAGTTGATGAATGACTGTGAAATCCCAAGTGTCTGCAATGGACAAGGTCGCCTCTTTAAGACAGTGGTTCCAACTAGGTTTTTTGGTTTTTCTCTGCTTTAACCCAGTGTGCTGGTGGGGAGATCCTCTGGCTACAGCAGATTGGACAGGAGACCATTGCAAGGGCCGGTAGGCAACTGCATGCACAGATCACGAGAAACCCCAGCAGCCATTAAGTATTCTGTGCCCTAGAGTTACTCCAGATTGGATGACTCCAAAATAACCAGTTAAATCCCAGCCTTTGGAAAATAGCCATCCAGGGGAAGCAAAGGAAAAGGGGCTTCACTCACCTCCACGTTTTCCCCAGGCTGAAGCCGGGCTACTTCCATCTGTCTCAGAGCCAGGAACCCTGAAACCGGGGTAAGTGATAAGGAAAGTGACATTGTGGCAAACCCCCACCTGTCGTCGATAACTCCACCAACAGATTTGGTGCAAACTGATTCTTGCAAAGAGTCACAGGGACTCTGTTCACAGAGATCATTAGAGATCACATCCTAACACTGTGTTGCATATCAATTCCCAACCAAATTTAAGTTATAGAATTAGAAGATTTAGAAATAACTTTTGTTTACTGTCTTCCTCCTCCCCCTGCTGCCCCCTCCCTGCCTCGTATTTGGCCAAGAAGTCATTTAAACGCAGAAAAGTGAAGTGATGGCTCTAAGTTACCCAGCTATTTTGTGACAGAAACAAAATGAGAGTCATTTTGTGTGATATAGTTCTTTTTTCGGAGCAGTTTGATAGGGTGTGGGGTACTGACAATGCTAAAGTGGCAGGTTTGATTTTTGTGTATAGGTGGTGGATTCTTCCCTCCTTCCATCGACCTCCCTACAACACATAACCTAGCCTGAAAATGCCTGGAGGCTTAGAAACGTGTCTTGTATCCAGTGCTTGGCACATTGTAGAATCTGAAAAAATATTTGTTGTAAAATGAATTTCTATGGCTGTAGTATTAGTTATCCCAAAGGAGGATAATAACCTTTTTTCCCAAAATACATTTTTCTCTGCTCTCCTGGTTACTTTCGTCTGTCTTTGTTCATAGTCAATCAATATCACCGTGGAGGTGCCTCCAGCCTCGTTGTATTCGGGTCTGGAGCCTTGTCTGTTGGGCATCCCGACTAACCACAGAGATACCAAACACCCTTTCAAAACCTATTACTGGGTCAAGCCTCAACTCCACTACTTTAAAAATCGTTTCTTCAAGGTTTACTCTGAAGTTTTCTTCTTTCTCTCCATGTCAGCAGGATAGCTGTGAATTTCTTATTTTCAGCAGGCCTTTCTTTGAGTAATGGTGACCCAGTAAGAGGGACTTTCACGTACACTTTCAAAATCTTTCCCTCAGAGGTTTAAGCTTTCTCCCATTAATCTAGCTGGGAAAAGGACTCTTTTTTTCTTGCTCAGTTTCTGTAATTGTCATTACTGCCTTGACTAATGCCAATTTTAAAGCCTAGGCCTGGCCGTACAAGAAAGACAAAACTAAGCAGAGAACTTCATTGCAAGATAAAAAATTGCATCTCTTGTATTTTTCTTGCTAAGGATGACTTGCATTGTTAGGTGCTGCAGAAAATATGCTACCAAGGAATATGTATAATGGCATAATTTTAATTATTTGTATAAGCCTGGATTTGTATAACTCTGAATTTAGAGTTTGTACATTATCTTACACATTGATTTCCTTATTTCCCCTGATATTTCTATGACATAAACAAAGCATGCATATTCCTCTTTGAGAAACATGGAAAGGTAAGGCTCTCCCAAGTTTATCAAATCACTAAGTCTCACCTCTGGACAATGGAAGTTGGTTGAGGGTCCCCTGAGGGAATAAAATTGGGAGAACAAGGATTGGGGGATGTTAAGAGTGTTAAGGATATAGTAAATGTGGTGAAAAAAGGAGCAGTTCTCCTAAATCCTTATTGGGAGGGAGGAAGGCCCTTCTTGGAGAGAAAACAATGGCATCAATTGTAAGGAATGAGGCAAGAATACGAAGAGAACAGAATTGATGCTAAAGGAGCCAAAAGCTAAGTGAGATGAAATATGAATAACAGAAAGAGCCAAAAAAAGGCTATTATGACATAACCAATATACTGAATTGGTACCAAAGGGCAATCCTAGTCGCCAGCAGCAAAGCCATATCTATCTATGTATTCAGTGAACAGATAGCTCTCGTAAATATTTTTCCAGTTGTGCCAGTGGAAAAAAAAATCTATAAACAATTGCCAGTGAATAGCAAATTGCACTATTTAAGTTGTTTAATAAATCTTTGTTAAGGAACTACCTTGAGTAGGCACTGGCTTAGATACTGTGCTCCTTCAAAGATGAGTTAAAGATGATCCTGAGAACACATAACCACAAAGAGAGAAAAGTAGAAAACATGGCTGTTTATAAGAATTTTATTAATGAGTACTCTATTAAGCTCTTTATATTAAGTATTACATGGAATGGTGTTAAAAGAGATCAGTGGAAACAAAAATTTTGTAACTATGTATGGTGACGCATGTTAACTAGACTTATTGTGGTGATCATTCTGCAATATATACAAATATTGAATCATGATGTTGTACACCTGAGACGAATATAATTTTGTATTCAATTATACCTCAATTAAATAGAAAGAGAGATCAGCAGAGACCACAACTCCCTAGGTGATTAGAGAGAAAGGTATAGGCTTGAATGTGTGGGTAGAGTTTCCATAGATGGAAGGGATGCATTAGAGTGTTCCACTCAAATAAATTGCACCAGGAAAAGCAAGGAGGGAAAATACTATAAGCCATCTAGAGGAAAAAGCTGGAGACGTATATTTTAGGGAGCAACTTCAATACAGAGCAAGGAGTTTGGTTTTTATCTTGTAGGCGTTGGGGAACCATTGAAGGTTGTTGAATGCAGATTCACCTGATAAAAACAGATTAATCTAGAAGATTGAGAGTAGATGGAGGAATATCAGTTAGGTAGTCACGACGATACCTCAGGCCTCCCTAGAAAACCAAGGACAAAGTAAGGGAAAAGAAGGGAGGTATTCCAGAAGATAGTCCCATGTACTTTATTTTGTTTTGTTTTGTTTGAGGAAGATTGGCCCTGAGCTAACATCTGTTGCCAATCTTCCTCTTTTTTATTTTTTCCTCCCCAAAGCCCCAGTACATACTTGTATATCCTAGTTGTAGGTCCTTCTAGTTCTTCTACGTGGGAAGCTGCCTCAGCATGGCTTGATGAGCTGTGAGAGAGTCCGAACCCAGGATCCGAACCAGCAAACCCTGGGTCACCAAAGTGGAACACAAGAACTTAACCACTAATCCACAGGGCCGGCCCCCCATGCACTTTAAATTGCAGATAATCCAGTTACTTATCTCTGCAAAGGGTCCTATTGTTATGCAGATTGTCACAATAATTGACATATCCGTGAAGATGCTCCAAGCATCACAAGTATCACTGGTGCTTTGGCCACTATAGACAATAAAATGTGCTTCTAGGGGTCTTTTATAGAACAGACCTCCCAAAGGGTAAACCATGACCTAAGCTGTGAATCCAGTTACATGCAAAACCCACAGGTTTCTGACCAGAATGCTTGTGGAAGTCATTCTTCAAGTTGAGGAGGGTCATTTGTTCTCGAACAAAAATCGGACTAACAACATTGAAGTAGTATTTAGAAATTTTGGGGTGTGATTACATAGCTTAGTAAAATCTTAATGTCTGATAGATAAGGTCAAGAGAATACTGTTTGTGAAAGAAAAGGTATTTCTAAATTCTTGCCTGTAGACTGAAGAGTATTATGCAACTTTTGGTTTCTATGGTAGACTTTTCTCTTTCTCTTTCTTCTATGCCCTCTTCTTCTCCCAATACCCCAGACAGGGGCAATCTTCCTGCTGCAAGGCAAGAGGGCAAGAGCAGTGCGTCTAGTGGATTGCTACAAGCATACCTAGCTCAAGATGACTTCTACACGCCACCAGCAGAGTGAGTGCTCCCATTTCTCAGGACTTGATTCCCTCCAGTCAGTTGTGCCAATGTACAGAACAGACAATACCACAATGAAGTACCACCACGTGGTTCAAGCAAGATATGTACCAAACCCAACAATTGGCAGGTCTGTAGTCTCTGATTAACCCTTATAAACATGACTTGAATTCTTTCCCTCATGACTTTCCTTACATGATATAAACTCTTCCCAAACTCTTCCCCAGATTTTTCGCTAAAAAGAGCCTCCCTCACTAATTACTGCTTCTTTAATTTGTATATCTTTTTTTCTCATTCACATGCTTGTAGTCTGTAGAGATGGCCCTGTTTCCAGGGATAAAAGGAGTGGTTCATGTGTGGTGCGAGCTTTACTAAAACCTTAAAGTCACTTGGCAAAAGTACCAATGAGTACTTGGCTCATTTCATTCCTGCCATCAGTGAGACAAAATATTCCACAATTCTGGCTGTTCTCACTTCCTGTTTTGTCTCCATTTAATGATATCTAGCTTGGATTCCAGTACCTGTTTGTTAATTATTTTACTTATTCACTTTATTTCTACTAACCAAATCTGATAATTTTCAAGGACTTATATAGTAAATACTTCTCTGAATTTCTCCAGTAGTCAATTATTCTCACTTCATAGTTTCACGTATCAGAAAATGAATATAAGTTCAAATTCTCAAATTATAATAATTAATCTTGTTCTCCTTATAGTTTCATTTCAGAACTGATGAAATTGACTTTCCTCTTCTAAAAAAGTTATAGTAATTTACATATTTTTTTAAATTAGTAGAGTCACGGTTCAAACCCAAGATTGTCTGGTTCAGTGGCCGTGCCCTAACGGGAAAAGAAATAGGAAGTGCCATATGCCATCCCCAATAACACACACATCCAGAATATTCGATTAAAAGATGAGCATGTGATGAAGAATCACAAACATCTTAGGAAAAACAATAGACTGAATGGGAAATACAAGCAGGAGAACTAAAACTTTAGGAAAATAAAATGTATAATCTAATGCAAAGGAGAGTATAGAAGAAGTACAATAAAAATATAATTAGTATCCTCAGAGGAATCTGAGATAAAGAAAATGTTATATATATACACATATACATATATATATAAAATATTATTTGTCCTTAAAGAAGGAGGAAATCCTACTATTTGTAACAACATGGATGGACCTGGAAGGCATTATGTTAAGTGAGATGTCAATCACAGAAGGACAAATACTGCCTGATTCCACTTATATGAGGGATCTAAAAATAGTCAAACTGATAGCAGCAGAAAATAGAATGGTGGTTGCCAGGGGCTGGCAGAGAAATTCGGAGTTGTTGATCGGTGGTTATAAAGTTACAGTTATACAAGATGGATAAGCTCTGGTGATCAGCTCTACAGTATAGTGCCTATAGTTAACAATACGGTGTTGTACACTTAAAAACATGTTAAAAAGGTAGATCTCATGCAAAGTGTTCTTACCACCCACACACAAAAGACAAAAAGACACAAGAAAACACTGGGAGGTGTTGGATATGTTTATTACCTTGCTTGTGGTGATGGTATCATGGATATACGCATTTGTCCCAACTCGTCAAATTGTATACGTTAAATATGTGCAGGTTTTTTCACATGTATCAATAATACCTCAATAGAGCTATAAAAAAAGTCTAAAGACATCAACTTTTATACGATGAACTACATATTTGTTATGCTAGCATCTTGGTTACAAGCAATTATTAAAAATTTGTTCCTTTTAATATAAGCAGACCTTAAAAATCTTTCAGCTGTTTGCTCTAATCTGGTAGTATCCTCTCCTGTCCTGATTTTCTGTCTGTCTGCACCTTATGCCTACCTCACTATTCTTTCTGGTTCTCTCAATGAAATGGCATCTAAAGAACAAATTGCTTCCTTTGTCTGCAGCTGGCTTGTTCACAGTGGGACTCTTGATTTGAACAAACCCGAAGATGTCAGGCTGTAAAAACACTCAGGGAAAGATATGTTCACAAAGGTTCCTGCTCTAGAAAATTATACACTACTTTCAAAATGCTGTCCCACATTTAAAAGTGTAATTATACCCTTCTTCTTAATGACTGATGTGACATATGTTTACATGTGTTTTAGCTGACTTGTGACAGTACACAGTAGTGTGTTGTACATTTGGTGGCAACATCTAAAATTTCATGGGAGAAACATCTGACGCTGTCTGTTGTTGCCCAAGTGTTTTAGAATAAATAATGCAGCTTGAAAATTTCACAATACTCTTCAATTGTTGCAGAATAAATTATTTGTCATTTCTCTTGTTGGCCGCAAGAACTATTTGCTCAACCACCCTGACCTGTTTCAGATTTCCTTGTTTTTCTTTGGTTCTTTCTTTATTGAGTTGGGTTTTCTAGAGCAGTACTGTCCAACAGAACTTACTGTCATGATAAAAATAGTCTATATCTGCATTGTTCAGTATGGTAACCAACAGCCACATGTGGTGACTGAGCACATGAAATTTTGCTGGTGCAAATGGGGAATTGAAATTTTAATTTTATTTAAAGTTTATTAATTTAAATTTAAATAGCCATATATGATGAGTAATGCTGTCCAACAGAAATATATTGTAAGTTTAAATTTTCTAATAGCCACATTTACAAAAATAAAAAGTATAAGTAAATTTTAAAAATACATTTTATTTCACCCAATAAACCCCAAATAGTATCATTTTAATTTAGAATAGTCAAATTCATAGAAATAGAAAGTAGAATGGTGATTGACAGGGGCTTATGAGGAGGGATAAGGAGTTGTTTAATGAGTATAGAGTTTCAGGTTTGCAAGATGAAGAGTTCTGTGGATGAATGATGGTGATGATTGCACAACAATGTGAATGTACTTAATGCCACTCAACTGTACACCCAAAAATGGTTAAGATGGTAAACCTTATGTGTATTATGCTACAATTTTTAAAAAATGAAAATAAATTATCATTTCAACAATTACTTAATAGAAAATATTGTTAATGCAACATTTTTTGTTCTTACTTTCTTACTAAATGTTCAAAATTGGTATTTATTTTATACTTACAGCATATCAGACTAGCCATTTTCCACATATTTAATAGCTATATGGGGCTAGTGACCACTACATTGGACAGAGCTGGTCTAGAGAAAGAAAAAACCAAGATGTTATTAATTATCTTTCTCTCCTCTTCCTACATTCCCATTGAGACCCAATAATTTTTAACCTATAGAATCGTTTATCCTCCATAAAAGGAGGTGCAAAAATAAGCAAAGTTAAGTTAATTAAATCAGATGTTTGCCTCCAGAAAGGTAACTGACACATATCTTGCCCTCCCCCAAAGACTATTTTTTCTATATTTGAATGATACTTAAGTGATCCCTTTTGTATTTTATGTATACATTTGCTGTATTGGAGTTCTTCATACCACCTCATAGTCCTAAAAACCTTTCAGTGTAGCTATGCATTTTAAAATCAATAGCAATTTAGAACTGAGGAAATATGATATTATTAATTATACCAGTTACCAGGCACACAGCTATCTTACATAATTCTCTAAATGATCCCATTGCTAGGCATTATTATCCCCATTTTTTAGTTAGGAAATTGAGAATGAGAGCATTAAGTAAGTTTCTCAAGTCGTTGAGCTAAAAATATATCAGGTATCCAAACGCAGGAATTTCCTAATCTAAAACCTGAAAGAAGCAAAAAATTGTTTGCTATTTTTAATCCCTTAATTTAAGTGATGTTTCGCTGGTAGGGGAAAATTTACACACTGGCTCGTAACACCTACATGACTGCTACTTCTTCCATGTGCTGTAGAAATTGAAACAGTCAGTCTTCACAAATAGAGCTTCAACTTCAACTTGTCTTTCTTTATCTTTTTTACCCTATGGATTCTGGAATAGTGAGTAGTTAGGGATGGTGTATGGGCGTATATTGTTTAGGTCATACCGCAAATAAAGGGTTCGAATCAAATAATAATCTGGACTCTGAGGCACGTGTATCACTGGGAATGTTACCACCAACCAGTTAATATACTGATCTCTAAAGTAAAGTTTATAACTATCAGAGAAATGAGCGTCTAAAATGTATTCAGTCTTATGGACAAAACCTGGAAGGAAACGTGAGAAAATAAAATTGTTTTATTTGTCGTCAAGGCAAGCATGTGATTTTTGCCATTTTTTTAAAATTTAGTGTTCTATTATGTTGTTATATTGGTCTATAAGTCAGTGTGTACAAGGAATACAGAAGCCAATCTGGATATTTCCAGTAGAGAGGAATTGAATGCAGTCAGGGAACTGACTACAAAGTTGTTAGAAAGTGAGCCTGAGGAGCAAAAGAGAGAAGGATGCTCTTGTCAAAAGGTTAGGAATCTGCTTTTCCCTCTGAGTTGCATCCCAGGAATCCACACATCCCACTGCCACTGTAACCCTGATAACAACGATAAACCCACCTACCCTGGTGGAGCCCACAGCCCCCTACAGCTGCCCGCTCTGGGCTGTCACTCCCGCAGGTGCTGACGAAAGAAAGAAAATGGTGGCTTTCCCCCTCCCAATTCCAGTCTCTTACAATATCTCCCATGGGAAGAACCTAGCAGGAAGCCAGCTGGCAAAGGAGTCTGGGCAACGTAGTTTGCAAGCTTCGGTTCTGGTGGTAGAAATGGGCAAATGTGGAGCTGAGAGCCAACTGAAACTCTCCATCACAACTAGTGGAGTAAAAAGAAAAATGAGAGAAATCTGTGGGAATCTTAAGGAAATACTGAAGGAGAATGCTCATTGCAGCACAGAAAGGAGCCATGGATTCGGGGAGATTAACTGGACAGCACAGGAACCTCTTCCAGAATGGCAAACAGAATCACAGTTGTCAGAGAAGTACCCAAGGCAATACTGAGCATATGTGGAGAGATTGTTCATGTTCTGGTTGTTCAGATATTCTGTACACTGTATCTAGGTACTGATATTCAAAGAGCATCACCATAGAGTGTGCTCACCACTAAATGATACACTATCTTTGAGAGGTTATATTATGAGAGGCTAAGTACATAGGCTCCGGAAACAGACTACCTATATTGGCATTCACACTCTTCCACTTACTAGCTATTTGCCTCTGGTTAAATTGGGCATCCATCCCTCCTACCCCACTGAGTTTGCTCTTGTCAAGGTCACTAATAATCACCATATTGTTAAGTTCAACGGTCTCCTCTCTTGCAAATTGCACCTCAACGACCTCTCATTGGCATTTGCTACATTTGGTGATACTTTTCTTGAAGAGATTCTTCTCTTGGTTTCCCTGACACTTCCTCTCCTCCTGGCTTTTCTTCTATACTATACTTTGCCTTTTCTTCTCTGTTTTTATTGCTGTGTCTTTTGCCTCTGCTTCACTTTTAGTTGACTCCTAAATACAGAAGTGTCACAAATTTTTTACCTTGAATTCCCTTCTTTCCTTTACACACTCTCTGGGTAATCTCATTCAGAACTTAGCTTTGAATATCATCTCTGATTCTGAGCTATACTTTCACAACACACCTTGTATCTCATGCATCAGCCATTATTAGGCTTCCTGAGATTATCAAGTTAAAAGGCAACTCTTAATGTAGCTTCATTAACTGTAACAAATATACCTCTCTGGTGGCAGATGTTGTTAGCAGGGGAGGCTATATGTGTGTTGGGGGGTGGGGGCCAGGTGGTATATGAGAACTCTGTACTTTCTGCTCAACTTTGCTGTGAACCTAAAACTGCTCTGAAAAATAAAGTCTATTTTAAAAAAAAAAGGAAAGAAAGCAAAAGGAAAGAAATTCTGATGCTTGGATGAACTTTGAAGACATTAGGCTAAGTGAAATAAGCCAATCATAAAAGGACAAACATTGTATGATTCCACTTATACGAGGTCCCTAGAGTAGTCAGATTCATAGAACAGAAAATAGAATGGTAGTTGCTAGGGGCTGGAGGGAGAGGGGAATGAGAAGTTATTGTTTAATGGGTACAAAGTTTCAGTTTGGAAAGATGAAAAACTTCTAGAGATGGATGATGATGATGGTTGCACAATAATGTGAAAGTACTTTATGCCCCTGAACCGTGTGCTAAAAATGGTTAAAATGGAAATTTTGTGTTGTATATATATTACTAGAATTTTAAAAAATGTTTAAAAAGAAAACAAAGGTAACTCTTGATCTTTCTCCAAACCTGCCCACCCCTTGACATCTCTCCCAAATTAGCACATCGACAACCTATTTTAATCTTAACAAACCAACAAAGTATTCACCCTTGATTCATCTCTTGCCCTCACCCCATCTCCAATCCAGGAGAAAATTCATCAATTCTAATTCCAAAAAATATCCTAATTCTGTCTACATCTCTCCATTATTATCATCATCTCAAACTTATTCCTATCTCAGGAACTTGCTACTTACCGTTCTCAGCCCAGTAGACTCTCTGCTGACCTTCTTCACATGACTGCCCTCTTCCTGTCATTCAGGCTTTATCGTCCAGGACACTTCCTCGGAAAGATATTCCCTAACTATCTTCTCAAGTAGCCACTCAGTTTCAGTGTTTTGCGTAGTACTTATTACTTTCTGAGATGTACATATTTCTTTGTTTGTCTTTCCCTCCACCATAAGATACATTCTATGGGTGCTTGGGTACTGCTATTTCTCCCCCATCTAGCTCAGCATCTGGTACATTCTTGGCACTCAATGCACTTTTTTTAAATAAACAAATGAATGAACCTGCCTTTAGTTTCCTCTCTGTGAAAGTGGGTAATTATAATGCCAACCTTATACGTTGAGTTTGAGTATTAAACAAAATAATACCTGTAAAAGTGCTTAGGACAGTGCCTGAAGCACAAGTGGCACACAGCAAAGGTGAACTGTTGTTGTTGTGACTATTAATGTCATCACTGGGCATATTATAGGGTGATCCTGGTGCCTTGGGGCATTGCTGTCACCAGTTATCTTAGTACTTGGGAAGCAGAAAAGTGACAGATAAAGGAGAATCCACTTGGACCATAGAAGGTAACAGAATATTTCTAGTAAGAAGATCAGTGTTTGAATATTAAAGCCAGATGCATAAAAACTTTATTGGTCAAGGAGAATTGGTTAGACATGGAGGAGGTATATTATTGTTACATAAAATTTCATAAGCAAGGGTGTCCTATCTGGATATCAATCATGGATCAATAGAGGGCTTGAAAGCTATGATGCATTTTTATATGCATTGTCTGATTTTTCCCCCTCACAATAATGCTGTGAGAAAGCCAAGATAGACACTAATATCCCCTTCTAAAGAAGCACCTTGAAAGATTAAGGACATATAACAACTAGGTTCCAAAGCCAAAACTTGAATCCAGATTGTGCCTCTCTAGTCTTATCATCAATATCAAAACCATATGCAGTTTTCTAGTAGGAAACATAGAAACACTCAGATGTATATACAGTTTGGGTATAATTGTTTGGTATTCCCTCAAAATAGATTACTTTTTAAAAATTAATATCAAAATTCAATTTTGTCTAGTTCTAAAAAGAAATTGTACAGAATCCCTAATATTCAAACTTGCTCATATGAGTTTGAAGGATTTCAGATTGCTATTTGGGGCTATAAAATCCTCTTCCTTAGATTGAGCCAAAAATCCTCATGTAAAAATATCGGTTACCCAAGCTGTACTTGTTATACAAGAAGGTTTTTTTCCTTCTCCCTTAAGATTTCTTATAAAGTTGCTCATCCTCTCTTGAAAAGAAGAAAATCCTGGATTACATCAGTTCACCTTGGCAAAAAGAAAATTGAGAAGTTTCATAATGTTAACAGAAACAAAATCTTTCACTCCATTTATATATTTCACTAAAGAAAGAGCACTTTCAAAATTTAAGACATTGCAGATTTCTTAAAAATATAGACACATAAATGAAGTAATTTTCCCTTTCGGTTAATTGTTAAAAGCATTTAATTAAAAAAAACATTTGGTTGATAACTTGGTTTCATGTATAATATAGCCTTCTATAAAGATAGCTGCTGAAAAGACAAGTGGATGGGAGAGAAGGGATGAAAATGGGAGTAGAAAATGACAAGCATGGTCTAGACAGTCTGATTTTCAGGAGGTGGATTGTCTTAAGAAGAACCAGAAATACAGAAAAAATAAAAGCCAAGTAGAGACGGGCAGTCTTAGCCGAGAAGGACAGGCATGTGAACATAATGGAGACAATAAGGAGTTAAAGGTAGAAGGTAACATACAGATTATGTAACAGGAGGAGCAAAAAATAGATCAAGCAAGAAGTCACGGAACAAGCGAGAGTGAGACAGGGATTCAGGATCCTATGTGTGTGAAGGGGTCATGTAATGGGCCACGCACTTCTAGCATGGGTGGAAACACCATAAAGGCACTATTGCAAGCCTGCATTCTAGTATGAGAAAAAAAATTTGTAGAGAAACTGTATTCCCATTGCCATCATTTAATGATGTAATAAACAATATTACAGTCTAAGCTACTTAGTATCAAGGGTTATTATGAGCATATACTTTAATAACTTCTCATTTTTTAATTATAAAAGTGATATCTCTTCATTATGTAGAACTTAGAAAATTTTTTAAAAATTACAAAAAACTAAATGTTAAATGCAACCCCAAAATTCAACAGTAGACATTCTTAACAAATTGTAGAGATACATGCATAGAAATAGACACGCACTTAAGCCTTAACTCTATGTGATCATAAGATATTGTTTGATACTTTTAATAAAATTTTAACAGTGACTTTACATATAATGTAATACCACTGCATATAAATAATTTTTCAAAAGGATCATTTTGAAGGCTATATAATATTCTAATAAAATAGCATGGATTTTTATATTATTTCCATTTTTTGACATGGAATCTTGCAATGAATAACTATAAATAAGTGTCTATCTGTATCCCTTACAAATGAAATTATCAGGTCAAGCTTTTTGAAGGCCCTTGACACATTGTTAAATTGGCTTCCAGAAAGTTATGTAAATATAAACTGGTTACAATGTGAATCTTGGGAACAGAATGAATTCAGATAATGAATGTCCTTTGCTATCTGAACTCTCACTATGAGAATGTAGTAATTAGATAGCAAAACATTCTTGCACATATATTCTCAGAAACTTGGAATTACACTATGAATGCAGTTTTTATGTCTTGATTTTTCTTTCACAATATAGTAAAATGACAATTACAGTGACAGCAGATTTTTATTAGCAATGGTAGTTGCCCAAAACAATGAAGTAATATCTTCAAAGTATATGGAAAAATAAACTGTTAGAATTAAATATGCAGCTAAACTGTCATTCAAGAGTGAGGGTAAAACAATGACCATTTGTTTTTCATACCTAAAAGAATAAAATTTCCTACAAATCCTGAAAAGATGCTAAAAGAATTAATATGCTTTGACAAAAAGAATATAGAAAAGAAATGGAGTGAATAAAACAATGATAAGCATGGACATTTGGAAAATGTTTATAAATCTAATTAATTGTTGACTGAAAGTAATAATAATTTTACATACTTAAGAGGCAATACTAGGTAATACAAAAAAGCCCCAATTATAAAACAACATTTATATGTATTCCAGATAAGTATAACAAGCATCTTCATAAACACATAGGAGAACTCATAAGTAGGGCTATCTCTAGGGGCCAAAACCAGAATAGAATCAGGAGCTTGAGGATAAGCATCATGTTTTAGAAGCAATGAAGAGAAACAGGTGTGGTTTCTGAAGACTTAATATCATGCTAGGGTTCTATGTAGGGGAAGAAACCCACGTAAGACTTTATAACCAAGGGCTTACCATCATGTGATTCTGAGATTAAAATCTTAATGTAGAATCCACAATCTAAGAAATTAACCAACCAAAAGTGTCCCAGGCTTGTAATACACCAAGACCATTTGGAAAAATTAAATCTAAAACTGCTCTGGAGGGCTACGCCCTAACACCCCTCACAAGGTCTTACTTGATGAAACTCATCTAAAATGAGCTCACTATCTAGTATCAGAGAACGTAAGCAAAAACAATTCACCTTAAACAAAAGAAAGTAATAACAAACAGCAGGATTAGGCCCCTAAAAAGGTCGGATAATAGAATCTATGAAATAAATGTGTAAAAAAAGATTAGCACTATGAAAAGAGGATAAAAACATGGAAAAACACAAGATCTATGGACAAAGCATAGATTATTTTTAGAAGTGGGAAACACAATTTATGAAATAAACTTCAATGAACCATTTAAAATTGAACTTTGTTCAGGTTAAGCACAACTGAACAAAGAATTTGTAAACATGAATACAGATCTTAGGAAATTACCCAGAAGCAAAACAGAAAAGAGACAAGATGAAAAAAAAACTAAAGAGAGATTAACATATATGAAGAATATATAAAGTAAATCCAATATATATTCATGAAATTTCTTAGTGGACAAAACAGAGAGAACGGGAGAGAAGTTATAAAGTGATTATTTTCTAGAGTTGAGAAAAGTCGTAAATAAGCATATTTAAACAGCACAAATTATTGCTTAGTGTAAGAAAACTAAATGTGCTCCTAGACTCTCTCTGTAACACAGGCTGAGAAAAAATTTTAAAGGTAATACCAGAAAAAGAGATGCCCTTCAAAAAGCAACAGTTAGTCAAAAACCAGAGATCTAAATGTCAACTAAACTAGAATCCAGAATATAATGAAATTTTACCAAAAGATGGTGAGGGAAAATAACCTATAATCCAAATTCTATATCCAGCTAAACTATCAAGGAAGGACAAGGCCAAAAGAAATCATTTTCAGACAAACACATACCAAAGGATGTTACTAACAGCAGACTTGGGGAAGGAATTACAAAAATATGTATTTCAGGAAGAAAGCAATTGGACCCAGAAAGAAGAATTGAGTTTCAAGAAAAAATCATTATTAAAAAAACTGTTCAACATTGACAAGTCTAACAAACTTTGTATAAAATAATAATATTGAATAATCTGAGAGTTATTAATCAAGATAGAACCAAAATATTGGATAAAATACCATTTAATACCACAGCAGATGAGGAAAAAAAACTTCTTAAGATCCTTGTATTGTTTATAATTTAAGTATATTGACTAACTTCCATATGTGTATGTTAAATTAAATATTTTTGTTAAAATGTCTAAGGTTACTTTTAAAGGAATAGATATATCTTGTATAACTTTTAAACCATGGCAGACATTAGAATGAAAACATAAAAATGCAGAAAATAAAAAATTACTGCAAAGCAGATTATATACATGAGGAAAAGCAGAAAAATGCATGGTATATAGGAAGAACTAAATAAAAATGATAGAAATAAATCTACAAATGTCAATTTCACAGCCAAAGTCTTTTAACTCACCAATTAAAATGCAGATATTCCCAGACTGGATGAGCATGTACGTGTACATACATAACATTTTGCTGTATGCTGTTTATAAGAGAAGCATAGAAAGCATATGAACACAGAAAAGATGAAAATAAAAGGCAAAGAATATATTCCAAGCAAATAATTAATGAAAGATATGGCCTGGTAGAGGCAAATTAACATCAG
Organism: Ceratotherium simum simum; assembly: GCF_057802395.1. Classification (NCBI taxonomy): domain Eukaryota; kingdom Metazoa; phylum Chordata; class Mammalia; order Perissodactyla; family Rhinocerotidae; genus Ceratotherium; species Ceratotherium simum. The sequence goes on along the minus strand of NC_141919.1, from coordinate 12,354,515 downwards.
ACAAACAGAGCATAAGTCACTGAATTAGGGTAAGAAATATGGCAAATATTAACTAAAAGCAGGTGGGTAGAACAATAATACTTTTCAAAAGTATTATCAGGGATGAAGAGGAGCACCACGTTGTTATGAGAGGTTTGGGGGATTCAATTGGAGATGTAAAAGAAACTTTCCACTCCAAACAAATGGACTGAAGGTATATTTTATTATATAGAGGACAGTAAAGGCGATAGTCCGCAAACAGATGCAAATAGGTCAAATATTAAGAGGGAAAAACATCAGTTCAACTGGAAAGGGAAAACATCCACATCAACTGAAGTGAAATGCCACTAATCAACTGGAAAGAGAAACACCAGGTTGACCAAAAAGAGAACACATCAAATCAATTATTCACAACAGATCAATTACTTCACAACAAATCAATTACTCACAACATCCATGCCCCACTGCCGGGAGAGGCCTGTCAATCGACACAGCTGGGTGGGAATCACACGTCCTGGGCAAGGCGTCCCTTCCACAGGTGGAACTCTCACCAGGCCTCAGTCTGCAGCAGTTTTTTATAGCATCAATAATTCCCAGAGTAAGCAGTTACAGAGCTTTTACAGAGCAAGCATTCAGTGTTCCCATGCATAAATTATTATCAGTGGCATACGTGCACTGAGCCTCCTGGCTATCATCCCAGCCCAGCAGTTGTGTACGTGCATTGTTTTCCCTGTTATGGTCCCAGCCCCACACAGATGGCCAGTCTGCCCCAGGCCATGATGCCCAAAGGACCTTGAAATTCTTACAAATTGCAACTATCTCCGTGGGAGAAGGGCCAGTTCCCACCACACAGCAAGCAGCTTTATATTTCTTTGTATGCTGGTGACTGTAAGTCAATGGAGTGGCCAAACATGGCTGTACTCATGTCAAGACACACATAATGTTAAAAAGAAGCATTCCTCCAAGAAGACATAAGAATCATTAACTTATATGCACCTGACAACAAGACTTTGAACTGTATAAAGCGGTAGCTGACTGAATTAAAGAAACAAAATTCCAAATAATTTATTTCCAAAAATAAAAAAAAAATTCCAAATTTTCCAAAACAAATCCAAAAATAAAGATGATTTTAACATTGCTCTTACCAAAATCAATAGAGAGAGCAGACAAAAAAATTATTAAGTATGTAGACAGTTTGGATAAAATAATTAGTAGGCTGATTTACTAAGTATATTTAGTTGGTTTAAAGAGCTGAGTGTATAAAACAAAACTTTAAAACTATTAGAAGAAAATGTAAGAGAATTATGTTTATGAGTTTGGGCTTATAAAAAGGTTTTTAAAATGAGTTCTAAAAAATAGAAATTATATGAGAAAGACTGATAATTTGATCAAATCAAAATTTAAAACTTCAGTAAAACAAAAGAAACCATGATATAATAAGAATATAAACACTGAAAAATACTGGGAGAATATATTTTCAAAATGTAAAACATGCAAAGGGCTAGAAGTAACAAAAGCATATATAAAACATCATGGATAACTAAGGAAAAAAACAAACCACAAAGAAGGAAAATTGACAGTGTTTATATACACAAAATTCACGGAAGACACCAAAAGGGAAAATAGATACATAAAAATTATCAAAAGCTAGTGACTATAGAAATGAAATTAAAACACAGTCACCAGTATAGTCCCATTGGCTTGGCAAAATTTTATTAATATGATACTACAATTGTTATCAAGGATGGACAGAAAAAGGGAATATTCAAGCATGGCTGCTAGGAAAAAAACATGAGTTTAGCAAATTTAATAAAGCTGACCAAGTTCTCACTCCATCCCAATGATTTCTTTTCTAGGTATACCTCTTGGAGCAGCAGTTTTCTAAGTGTGGTCCACAGATTGCTGGGGGTCCCTGAGATCTTTCCAGGGTGTCTGCAAGTCAAAATTACTTTCATAATAATAATAATAATAATAATACCTTATTTGTCTTTTTGTCTGTGTTAACTCTTTTTTTTTTTTTCTTGGTGAGGAAGATTAGCCCTGAGCTAACATCTGATGCCAATTGTCCTCTTTTTGCAGAGGAACATTGGCCCTGGGCTAACATCCGTGCCCATCTTCCTCTACTTTGTATGTGATGCCGCCACAGCATGGCTTGACAAGCGCTGTGTGGGTGTGCACCTGGGATCTGAACCTGTGAAACCCCAAATCCCAGGCTGCTGCAGGGGAGCCTGCGCACTTAACCGCTACATGACCGTGCCGGCCCCCGTGTTGACTTTGGCACTGATCGTGTGCAAGTAATGAAAGATAAAACTGCTGATGCCTTAACACAATTCAAGGCAGAAGCATCAAAATGTGTCCTTACTGTATTCTTCACCACCAGGCACTTGCAGTTAAAAAATAGAAAGCTAGTTTTACAAAAAGAATGTCCTTGAGGAGGCGGGCCAGGTGGCGGAGCGGTTAAGTTTGCATGCTCCGCTCCTGGGGCCCGGGGTTTGCTGGTTCTGATCCTGGGTGTGGACGTAGGGGCTGCTCATCAAGCCATGCTCAGGCAGCGTCCCATATAGAGCAACTAGAAGGATGTACAACTATGACATACAACTATCTACTGGGGTTTTGGGGAGAAAAAAAGAAAAAAGGAGGAAGATTGGCAACAGATGTTAGCTCAGAGCCAATCTCTGAGCTCAAAAAAAAAAAAAAAAGAAAAGAATGTCCTTGATAAATCACTGAAAAGTATTAAATTTCTTGACTCTTGAGTGCATATCTTTTTAATATTCTGTGTGATAAAATTGCAATTAAGCATGAAGTATTTTTGCTGCATACTGAAGAGCAAAGAACCACACTGTGTGATTGAGTTATGAGCTGAAATAGCTGTTTTTATTTATGGAACACCATTTTTACTTGAAAGAATGACTGACAGACAACCTATAGTTATTCAAGAATCTATCTGGCAGACACTTTCATGAAAAAGAACAAAGTGAGTTTGTCATTTCAAGGAAAACAACTGATAATATTTGTGCCAACGATAAAATTCAAGTTTCTAGGCAAAAATTAGAATTCTGAAAAACTTGTATTAGCTACTGTGAGCTTAATAGCCTTCTAATATTTACAAGCTTTTCTGATGAGACTGGTGTTATTAACAAATGTGATTTTTTTAATGTTGTATAATGAAACATGTCCTCATTTGGAAGGTCTGCAAACTCAGTGAACCAATATTTTCCAGATGACCAATGCCTGATGTTATAAAATCATTCCATGGGTAAAAGATCAATTCAACATTCAAGCTAAACCAATAGATTTTAATAAAACAAAGTATGAAAAGTTCATTGATATGTTTTCAGATTCCATATTGCAATAAATCTTTTAGAAACTATGTCTTGACATGAGTACAGCCATGTTTGGCCGCTCCATTGACCTACAGCCACCAGCCCACAAAGAAATATAAAGCTGCTTTCTGTGTGGTGGGAACTGGCCTTTTCCGGGGAACTGGCCTTTCTCCCACCGAGAGAGTTGCAAGTTGTAACATTTCAAGGCTCTTGGAGCGTCGTAGCACGGGATGGACTGGCCATCTGTGCCGGGCTAGGACGATAACCAAAGAGAACAAGGCACGTACACAATTACTGGGCTGGGACGTTAGCCAGGGGGCTCAGTGCAGGTATGCCAGCGATAACCATTTGTGCCTGGAAACACTAAATGCTTGCTCTGCAAACTCTGTAATTGCTTACTCTGAATGGTATAAAAACTGCTGATGGTATAAAAACTGCTGGAAACTGAGACCTAATGAGAGTTCCACTTGTGGAAGGGACCGCCTTGCCCAGGACGTGTGATCCTTGCCCAGCCGCGTCGATTGACAGGACTCTCCCGGCAGCGGGGCGCGGATATTGTGAGTAATTGATTTGATGTGAAGTAATTGATTGGTGTGAAGTAATTGATTTGATGTGTTCTCTTTTCGGTCAACCTGGTGTTTCTCTTTCCGGTTGATTTGTGTCATTTCTCTGCAGCCGATGTGGGTGTTTTCCCTTTCCAGTCGAGCTGATGTTTTTTCCCTCTTAATATTTGACCTATTCGGATCTGTTTGCAGACTATCGCCTTTACTATCCTCTATATAATAAAATATACCTTCAGTCCATTTGTTTGGAGTGGAAAGTGTCTTTTACGTCTCCGATCGAATCCCCAAACCTCTCATAACAAACTACCACTTGTTGAGGTTTGGTGTAGTATCAAAAAAGAATATCTAAAATGATTTTAAAAGGCTACTGAAATATACTTCCCTTTCTAACAACACATCTGTGTAATATGGGATTTCTTTCAACCCAAGTTACGTATCACTACAGGGTTACGTGTAGAAGCAAGTATTATGACCTAGCTGTGTTCTATTAAGCTAGACATTAATTAAAGGATTTGCCAAATGTGAAACGTTACATTCATCTATTTTTTTGGAAAATATATTTTTATAAAATATGCCGCTTACGTTAAGATATATGAATTTATTATTTTAAGTTGATTAATAAATATTTTTAAAATTTCTATTTTAAATTCTAATACAGAAATATTGATAAATATAATCCACATAAACAAATCTCTTTGGTGTTCTCAAGAATGTTTAAGAATGTAAAGGGGTCCTGGAACAAAAAGTTTGTGAACTGTCATCTTACAGAAATAGCGTCATATGACAAAGGATGTTTATTATGATACAGTTATAGTGAAAATTTAGGAACAATTCAAATGGTTCACAGTAAGGAAAAGGGTAAATAAATTGTGATACATTTATCAAATGGAACACTGCAGTGAAAAATAAATAGATCTATATGTGTCAATACAGTTAGATCTCAAAAATATGATATAGAATAACAAAGCAAGGTAGTTTATTACATGTAATCTAGTTAAAATAAAATTACATATATTATTTATGAATTATTGTTTATTATGAGTTATATATGTATTAAATTGTAAAATTCAAAATTTATGATAGTAACTGCCACTGGGGAGAGAGAGAGAAAAGGCAACACGACTGAGGGATTTCAAATTTAAAATATTGTATGTACATGATAAAATGCAAAGAATTTTATGGTGAGCCTTTTTCTCCTTTTCTGTAGGGCATATTAAAATATACTTCATTGTATTATCATTTTTAAAGTATTTTTGCTATTATTAAAAACAAATGCTTTAACATCATTCTTTATTTCAGCTGTCATTATTAGAGTAAATTCCTCCTTTAGGAAGTATTATGGGTTTGACTCTATACAGTTCTTGATATACTTTTTCCATCACAAAGCTTATATAAATATATACTTGAACAAGCAATATACTGAAGTGCCTGCTTTTAGGCACACTTTCCAAGTCTGTATAGTATATTTTTAAAAAATTCTTGCCAGTTTTATATGGAAAAGTGACACGATTATTTTAATTATTATTTTAGTGAACAGTAGTGAAGTCTGGGGGTGGGAAAAATACAAATTATAAAAGTAGGATTATTTCTGCTTTAGAAACAAGAAAACTCAGTCAGCAATCCAGGCCTGTCTCTGGAGTTCATACCACACTAGGGCAATGGTAAGAGCAGAGGGAGAAACATAAGTACCTGTGGTCTTTGTCACAGAGCACTGAAGAGGTTACCTTCATGGCTTCCTTGTCCACCATTTCTCACCTGTGGTGTTGGGGAGAAGTGGTTCTGCAACTTCTTGATGGTTTACACTGCTCAGTGTCTACAAGAGAGACAAGAAATGTGAGAAACCAGGAATTCCCAAATGGGCATGTTTGGATTCCCATATTTGTGCAGTCAGCCCTCGGTATCTGTGGGTTCCACATCTGCGGATTCAACCAACCACGGATCGAAAGGCCTGCCATGGTTGCATCCGTACCAAACATGCACAGACTTCTCTTTCTTGTCATTATTCTCTAAACAATATAGTAAAACAATTATTTACATAGCATTTACATTGGTATTAGGTATTATAAGGAATCTAGAGATGACTTAAAGTATATGGGGGTGTGTGCATAGGTTATAGGCAAATACTATGCCATTTTATGTAGAACCAATCCCCCGCAGATACTGAGGGTCCATGGTACACACCAAAAATCTTCTTCCTGTGTTCCCACTCCTTAATTTATCCAGGTTTCTACTGAGTCGCTCCCTGGAAGACATATTACACGTGGTTCTGTATTAGTTCTTTGTTGTGATGACTCTCATGCTAGTTGATATTCTTCTAGACCATCTGATGTCGTCTGAGATGAAAACCATGCTAAGAGCCAGAAACTACCTGTAAGTTATTACTGCTTGACGCTATACACGGTGAAACTTTTTCTGTTTCCTATGATCCTTGTCCTTCTGGTGGTACCTTCTGACAGAAACCTCTTTTAGTTCTTTGTACTTAGTCCTTTCATAGAACAAGGAATCAATGTTAAATAATTTCATATTTTTGTCTATCATTTTTAATTTGTATTTATTTTTTCATATGTTGACCAATTTTTACTGCATCTTATGTTCTTTTCTTCCTGATTTTTAAGAGCTCTTTTTAACATCACAGGAATCTTGAACCAAATTAACTTGTCAAATTCGTGGCATATATTTTACTACATGTTGTAAATTTCCTTTAAGTATCTTTATGGTCTCCATTTTGCATTCCAAAGTTAAAACTCTGTAGATAGACACAATATAACAGCTTTTTAAATGTGTAGCTTTTTCCATTGCTTTATATTTTTTTCCTTGCAAGACCTACTCCAGGTTTGTCTGCATCTTCTACTTTTCTTTGTTTTCATTTTTGTACTTGACTCCTCAAGTCATTCGGAATTAATTTAGTGTATGTTGTGAGGTGTGAACCTGTCTTCATTGTTTTTGTCCAATTCTGAATAATTTTGCCAGAACAAAGAAGTGAGGGGAAAAGAAGATTGATTTTCCCACTTAATTATAATACCAATTCTATCACATAGTTAATTTTTACATGAAAATACATTTGAATTTTAGGCTTCCTATTGAGATTCACTGGTCTCTCTGTGGATTCCTGAAGAACAAATACATCGTTCCGGTAATTGTATGCCTAGGTTTCATAGCTTGTAGGAAATGTCCCCTTTTCTCCTTTTTTTCCCCAGAAAATTTTCCTGAGTAGTCTTACCTGTTTATTTTTCCAAATGTACCTCAGAATCTCTTCTATAAAATTTTCTGGGATTTTAATTGGAACTGGATTAATGACAAATTTATGGAAAATATTTAGTGACATTACCGTTTCTATTCAGGAGCCTGGCCTGTTTCCTCAATCATTTCCTTTTTGCTTGCATAGTAGAGTTACTTCATATAATTCTTGTTAATATCGTTCCTACTTTGTTACCTATCCTAATGTGATAGGATATTTTGATTCATTATGTTTTCTAACTGGTATATATAAAAGCTATTAATTTTTATACATTTATTTTGCATTAAACCCATATTAAAATATTTTGTTCTAATAGTTTTCCCTCATTGATTCTTCTGGCTTTTCCGGGTAGATAATTTTATCATCTACAGATGATGATACAATAAAAGCTATATTTATTTCTTTTTTTGTACCAATGTCAAGAATTTTGAGAATGGTTTTAAATAACATGCTTATGGAGGGTATTGTTCCGAGTTTAAATAGATCTTATCCCCCTCTAGTGTGGTGCCAGAAATACAAAGTCTTAGTGTTGGATCCCCTTCTCATGGCTGTGGCAGACATCACTAAATGATCATCGCATTTTACACTTCAAGTTTCCTCAATAACTAGAGCACTATATGCATTTTTTTTGTGTGTGAGGAAGATCGGCCCTGAGCTAACATCTGCCAATCCTCCTCTTTTTGCTGAGGAAGACTGGTCCTGGGCTAACATCCATGCCCATCTTCCTCTACTTTATATGGGACGCCGCCACAGCATGGCTTGCCAAACGGTGTGTCATCTGTGCATGCCCAGGATCTGAACCCACGAACCCCAGGCCGCTGCAGCAGAGCACGTGCACTTAACCGCTTGCGCCACAGGGCGGGCCCCTGCATTTGGTTTTTTGTTTCGTTTTTTGAGGAAGATTAGCCCTGAACTAACATCTGTTGCCAATTCTCTTCTTTTTGCTGAGGAAGATTGGCTCTGGGCTAACATCCGTGCCCATCTTCCTCTTCTTTATCTGGGATGCCACCATAGTATGGCTTGGTAAGTGGTGCGTCTGTCGGCACCGGGGATCCGAACCCGTGAGCCCTGGGCAGCTGAAGTAGAGCACGTGAACTTAACCTCTATGCCACCAGGCTGGCCCCTAAGCATTTGGTAAGTTTAATTGGACTGAGTACCTCTACTTTAAATATACGATTCAAATTATGTCATTCTCATTCTATTACCCATTCCCATTTTATTTTCTTCTTAGCACTTACCCCAGTCTAGACTGTCTTATTTCCATATCCATTTATTTTGTTTACTGTCCATCTCCTACTCAATTAGTAAAAGTAGCAGGTTTGTTTATGAGGCTTCTCAGCCCTGAATTCCCTAGCTCTAGTGATAAGGATGTATACCTCCTGGTGAGGGGAGAGTACCTTTAACATAGGAGATATATTTCCTGCTTTCAGGGGCAACAGAGAGAGGTGAGGGAAATGCCCTTTTTGCATTGGCTGCTTCTCAGGTAACTTTAATTCAAAATAATCAATATGTCTTGTGGGATATTTTGGGGTGGCCTGACTTGGGCCCCAACAACACTGAATCATTGCTTCTAGGGGAAATACAGGGTTAGGTTCCTGTGCACCTCTGGTCACATTTTCACCAACTGATCAATGCATAACCTTGTTTTGTGTGTGTTTCTGTTTAAAGACACCTTATTTAATAGGTATTGTTGATTCATTAACATTGAACTCACAGCCAATGGCACTATAGCTCATGCCTGGACAAATCCTATCTAACACCCTCATTTTTTTCCATAAGGCACATCACAACCCACTTGCACTGAGGAACACTAGACAGAACTTCAGAACTACGCTTGGGGAGCATTTTAAATAGTGAAATCACCAACAAAAAGCCCAAAAATGCAAAAAAGAAAATGTGGCACTAAATATACCACAAAATGGACACCTGTTTGCAGTATCAGAGCTAAAACCAAGAAGGCAGAATATTGCCTTGTTCAACCTCAGCTGGGAATGTGTGCACTGGGAGACGAAAATTTTTCATCACTGCTCATGCACATGTCCTAAAATGACTGTGAAAGCACAGTGAGTATTGATTTTGGGGTTCCAAATAAATTTTAGCAGATAGGCAAATTTGCAAATAAAGAATCCACAAATTATGAGGATAGATTGTGTACACTCACACACACGTGAACACACACATGCACACACATACCTATTGTGAGCCCATATTAATACCTCTAATTTCCAATCCAGCACTACAAGGTTCATTCTTCCTTTGTCTCTTTCTTTAATTGTAACTTCTCTTTTTGGCAGTGAGAAATCTGACTCTCATTATCTATAATACATATACTAATTTGTTCAACCCTAGTATACAAACAAAGTAGTTTCAGAATCCATACCCAAATCTCTGTGAGAAATAAACTTAAAAACTAAAGTACAATGTTTATACAGGTTTTTTTGTCTCTAAAAAAAATACAGTCAAAATACTCTTTCCAAATTTATTTAGGCCAGTTCCTTTCTTCTCCATCCCCACAGTTTGATTATATCAACTGCAATAGAGTTAGATGCATTTGTCACAATCTGCGGTCCATCTTTCCTCAATATCCTGCTTGATTTTTAAAAGATTTACGCACACTAAAATTCACTTTTTGAGATGTACGGTTCCACAGGTTTTGATGAATGCCTAGAGTCATGTGTCCACTGCTCCAGTTCTGTACAGAACAGTTCCATCACCCCTAAAATTCCCTCACACTGCTGCCTTATACACAACCCCTCCTGCATTCTCACCCCACCTTTTCCCTTCCTCAAATTTTGCCTTTTTCAGAGTGTCTTCTAAATAAAACTATACAATATATAGCCTTTAGGGACTGACTTCTTTACTTAGAAAAAGCATTTAAGATTCACCCATTTCATTGCATGAATCAATAGTTTATTCCTTTTTTATGCTAAGTAGTATTCCATTGTATGAATGTATCAGTTTTTTTTTAATCCATTCACCAGTTGAAGGACATCTTGGTTGTTTCCAGTTTTTGGCAATTATGAATAAAGCTGCTGCAATCATTTGAATAGAGAATTTTGTGTGAACATAAGTTTTTAATTCTCTTAGGTTGATACATGAAAGTGAGATTTCTGGTTCATATGGCTTAATGTATGCTGCTGGATTTGGTTTATTAGTATTTTGTTGAGAGTTTTTGCATCTATATTTATAAGGGATATAAAGGGATTTCTTTTTCTGGCTTTGGTATCAGGGTAATATGGCCTTTAGATTGAGTTAGGAAGTGTTCTCATTTCTTCTGTTTTTTGGAAGAGTTTGAATTTGTCAATTTTTTAAACATTTGATAGAATTTACCACTGAATCATTGTGGTCCTGGGATTTTCTTTGTTGGCAGTGTTTTAATTACTAACTCAATCTTTTTACTTCTTATAGGTCTATTCAAATTTTTTTACTTCTCTTGAATCTGTCTAGGTAACTTGGGTGTTTCTAGGAATTTGTCCATTTCATTTAGGTTATCCAGTTTGTTGGCATACAATTGTCTAGAGTAGTTTGTTTTAATCATTTTTTATTTCTGTAAGGTTGGTAATAATGTCCCTACTTTCATTCCAGATTTTAGTGATATTAGTCTATTTTTTTCTTTGTCAGTCCACCTAAAAGTTTGTCAATTTTTAAAATATTTTCCAGGAACAAACTTTTGAGTTAATTGATTCTTTGTATTCCTTTTCTATTCTTTACTTTGTTTGTCTCTGCTCTAATCTTTATTATTTTCTTCCTTCTTCTGGCTTTGAGTTTAGTTTGCTCTTCTTTTTTCTAGTTTCTTAGAGTGGGAGGTTAGGTTATTGATTTGACACCTTAATTCTTTTTAATGTAGGCATTTACAACTATAAATTTCCCTTTGAGCATTGCTTTCATTGCATCCTGTAAGTTTTAGTATGTTTTGTTTTAATTGTTCATTTCAAAGTATTTTCTAATTTCCCTTGAAATTTTTTCTTTGACTCACAAGTCATTTAGGACTGTGTTGTTTAATTTAACATACTTGTGAATTTTTAAAATTTTTCTGTTATTAATTTATAATTTTATTCCATGTGGTCAAAGAACATATTTGTATTATTTCAGTCTTTTTAGATGTATTGAGATTTGTTTTATGGTCTAACATATGGTCTACCTTGAGAATGTTCCATGTGTACTTGAGAAGAATATTTATTTGCTATTGTTGATGGAGTGCTTTATAATTGTCTGATTGGCCTATTGGGTTAATGGTGTTGCTCAAGTCTTCCATTAACTGGTTGATCTTCTGCCTAGTTGTTCTATCCATCATTGAAAATGAGATATTGAAATCTTCATCTATTGTTGTTGAACTGTTCCTCCCTTTAATTCTGTTAGTTTTTCTCCATATATTTTGGAGCTTTGTTGTTAGGTGCATACATATTTATAATTGTTATGTGATGAATTAACCCTTTTATCATTATATCATGTTCTTTGTCTCTTGTAATAGTTTTTGAGTTAAAGTCTATTTTGTTTATTATTGATATAGCCACTCCAGCTCACTTTTGGTTATTGTTTGCATGGAATATCTTTTTCCATCTGTTCACTTAAAACCTATTTGTGTCTTTGGATTTAAAGTGAGTCTTTTGTAGAAAGCATACAGTTGGATGATTTTTTAATCCATTCCCTCAATCTCTGCCTTTTAATTGGAAAGTTTAACTCATTCATATCTAAAGTAATTACTAACAAGAAAGGACTTCTGCCATTTTGCTATTTGTTTCCTGTATGTCTTATACCTGTTTTGTTCTTCAATTACTCCAATACTGCCTCTTTTTGAGTGAAATGAATATTTTCTAGTGTGTCTTTTTAATTCCCTTGTTTCTTTTACTACATTGTTTGTTATTTTCTTAATTATTGCCAATTAACAACTTAATTTTAACATCTAGATTGAGTTCAGATTAATACCAAATTAATTTTAATAATATTCAATATACTATATAGTTCTTTACTCTCCTCTTCTTTGAGTTGTTATTTTCACATATTACATCTTTACACATTGTGTGCCCGTCAATAGAGGTTTATAATTGTTTTATTCAACTGTCTTTTAAATAAGATAGGAAAAAAGAGAAGTTACAAATGAAAAATCATTCATATTGCCTTTTATCCTCATTTTATACCCAAGAAAATTGAGATTTAAAAAGATTAAATTCAAGGTCACATTGGTAGCAAGGGGCAGAGATGTGATTCAGGTCAATGTCAGTCTAATTCCAGAGTGTTGCTGTTAACCATGATGCCAGCAGAGGAAGCAATTCAGAATTTCATAATATCTGACTGTGATGTGTAGGTTATTTGTTGTCACCATTACTATTAAAATTTATAGGTGAGATATTAATGTATTTGGTGAAAACTAGGACATTGACCTAAGTACACCAATCAACAAGTATCTACTGAATACTTCTCAGATGTCAGTTTTGTGCTAGACATTTCTTAGGATAAAATGTAGGTACTCTCTTCAAGAATCAAATTATCTACCAAAGAAATGAGAATGACTTTATGAGAAATAATTACACTGTAAACTGTAAGATACTAAGACTAAATTCCATGAGATCCTCCAGGAGCCCTTTCCCACCACCAATCCTGAGACTGGACCTGAGGAATCTGAAGGGCAAAGCCGCCACACAGGGCTTATGATCAACCCTACATCTCCTCTGCCCTTGCTTCTTTTCTTCAAGGAGGGCTGCACCTGGGGGCTGAGAACAGGCTCCTAGAGGGGCTGGAGAGGAAGGCTCCTGGTGACCCCCGCCAAAGAGCTGCAGATTCTCCATGCTACCCCAAACCCCAAATTGCTGGCTCTCCTCACAACACACTGAATATTGTCATGCTTCCTCTGCAGAAAAGAAACCAAAACTAAAGCAGGGGATGATTTCTGTAGGATTTTAAGTCAGGGCAGTTGGCTGTGAATGGTTCATTAAAAAGATTCAGGAAGGAATGACATCAACCACAAGGCAAAGTGTGTTGTTTCCTTTATCTCTCTGCCTTTGAACTACAACTAAATGGACATTCACTTACCAGTGGAGGATACTCACACAGCACAATAAGATGCCTGAGAGACCCATGCAGCTATACATCTGAATATGGATGGACTGGGCCCCCAGGAAGTTGCAGAGATAGCTGAGAACTTCCTGACCCTTCCCTGGAAGCTCTGTGCATGCATGCAAATGCTTTCCTGGCTGGCAGGAGAGCCCACAGTGCTACTGCAGTCCCACAAGCGGGAACACACCTTGGTGAGACTGTAAGAAGAGGTGGCACTGGCCCTGAGCCCACACACGAATGCTTTCCTGGCCAGCAGGAGAACCCAACATACTGCTGAGGTCCCAATGAGTGGCTCAGGCTTTGACGTAGTGAAGAAGCCTTGCCCGCTGAGCACAGTGGCTGGTGCTACTGTAAGAAGAGGTGGTGGCAGATTTCCACACATGGGCAAATGCTTTCCCAGGTGGCAAGAGCACCCATAGTACCATAGTGTGGCCCCATAAATGGGAACACACCTTGGTGTGACTGCAAGAAGAGGCAACGGCAGCCTTGATCTCACACACAAATGATTTCCCGACTGGTAGAAGTGCCCACCATACCCCCACAACATCCAGCAGGAAGGGTGGGATCAGACACACGACTCTTGCTTCCTCCCAGTGGTAGCAGGTGAAATATGTGACCCGATGCTACCACAAATGTGCCAGCAAAGGATTAGTTCATCAAACACCATGAGAAACTACAGCAACAATTCAGACCAGAAGGAAAATTACAAGTCTCCAGAATCCAACCCTGAAGTCACAGAAATTTACAATCTAAATGATAGAGAATTAAAAATAGCTGTCATAAAGAAACTCAATGAGTTACAAGAAAACTCAGAAAGACAGTTCAATGAGCTCAGGAACAAAATTAATGAGAAGGAGGAATACTTCACCAAAGAGATTGAAACTATAAAAAAAAACAAGCTGAAATTCTGGATATGAAGGACACAACTAATGAGATAAAAAAAATAATCTAGAATCCTTACAAAATAGAGCTGATGTTATGGAGAAAAGAATTAATGATTTATAGGATAGAAATATAGAAATGCTTCAGGTCAAGGAAGAGAACAAACCATCATTTAAAAAAAAAATGAAGGAATTCTTTGAGAAATATCCTACTCAATTAAAAAAAGCAACATAAGGATTATAGGTATTCCAGAAGGAGAATAGAGGGAGAAAGAAGCAGAGAGTTTGTTCAGGGAAATAATAGCCAAGAAATTCCAAAACCTGGGGAAAGAACTGGAGTTACAAATACATGAAGCCAATAGAACTCTAATTACATCAATGCTGAAAGCCCATCTCCAAGGCGTATAACAGTAAAACTGGCAAAAGTCAATGTCAAGGAAAAAATATTAAGGGTGGCAAGGCAGCAGAAAATAACCTACAAAGGAACCCCTATCAGGCTTTTAGCAGATTTCTTGGCAGAAACCTTACATGCTAGGAGAGAATGGAATGATATATTCAAAATACTGAAAGACCAAAGCTTTCAGCCAAGAATACTCTGCCCAGCAAAGCTATCCTTCAGGTACAATGGAGAAATAAAATATTTCCCAGATAAACAAAAGTTGAGGGAGTTCATCACCACTAGACCTCTCTTACAAGAAATGATCGAGGATGCCCTCATACCTGAAACAAAAAGGCAAAGGTTTATAAAGCCTTGAGCAAGGAAATAAATAGATAGACAAAATCAGAAACCTCTTTCAGAACAGGGTAGCAAATACTTAATTATAACTTAAAAGATAAAGGGAAGGAAAGCATCAAAAGTAAGTATAAACACTTCAACTTAGTCACAAACTCACAATACAAAACAGAATAATTTGTAACATTAACTCAGAAGGGTAAGGGGAAAGGGATGGAACCTGCTCAGGTTAATGGAGAAAAGAGGCTATCAGAAAATGGACTACTTCATCAACAAGATCTTTTATACAAACCTCACGGTAACACTAAACAAAAAATCAGAGCAGATCCACAATTCATAAAAAAAGAGAAAGCTGAGAAAACCACCACAGAAAACCAACAAAATGAAATGTCAGTCAAAAATACAAAGAAAGAGAAACAACGGAAATATAGAACAACCAGAAAACAAGAGAAAAAATGGCTGTATTAAGCCCTCATATATCAATAATCCCTCTAAATGTAAATGGATTGAATTCTCCAATCAAAAGACATTGATTGGCTGGATGGATTAAAAAACAAGACCCAACAATATGCTACCTCCAGGAAACACATCTCAGCTCTAAAAGCAAACGTAGCCTCAGAGTGTAGGGATGGAAGATGATACTCCAAGCAAATGGCAAACAAAAGAAACCAGGTGTTACCATATTTATATCAGACAAAGCAGACTTCAAGATAAAAAAGACAATGAGAGACAAAGAGGGGCAGTATATAAAGATAAAAGGGACAGTCCACCAAGAGGACATACTTATGAATATATATGCACCTAACACAGGATCACCAAAGTAGATGAAGCAACTATTAACAGACCTAAAAGGAGACATTAACAGCAACACAATAATATTAGGGGACCTCAACATCCAACTTTCATCAATGGATAGATCATCCAGACAGAAAGTCAACAAGGAAATAGTGGATTTAAATGAAACACTTGATCAGATGGGCTTAACAGACATATAGAGAGCATTCCCTCCCAAAACATCAGAATACACATTCTTCTCAAGTGCACATGGAATATTCTCAAAGATAGACCATGTCTTGGGAAACAAGGCAAGCCTCAATAAATTTAAGAAGGTTGAAATCATATCAAGCATCTTTTATGACTACAATGCTATGAAACTAGAAATCCACTACAAGAAAAAAGCTGGGAAAGTCACAAATATATGGAGACTAAACAACATGCTACTGAATAACCATTGGATCGATGAAGAAATCAAAGGAGAAATTAAAAAACACCAGGAAAGAGATGAAAATGAAAACACAACATACCAACTCTTATAGGATGCAGCAAGAACAGTCCTAAGGGGAAATTCATAGCAATACAAGCCCACCTTAACAAACAAGAAAAGTCTCAAATAAGTAATCTTAAACTATACCTAACGGAAGTAAAAAAAGAACAAAAAGAGCCCAAAGTCAGCAGAAGGAGGGAAATAATAAAAATTATATCAGAAATAAATGAAATAGAGACTAAAAAATCAATAGAAAGAATCAATGAAACAAAAACCTGGTTCTTTGAGAAGATAAATAAAATTGGCAAACCCTTAGCCAGACTCACTAAGAAAAAAGTGAGAAGACTCAAATAAATGAAATTAGAAATGAAAGAGGAAAAATTACAATGGACACCACAGAAATAGAAAGGATTATAAGAGAATACTATGAAAAACTGTATGCCCACAAATTGGATAACCTAGAAGAAATGGATAAATTCTTAGACTCATACCAACCCCGAAACTGAATCAAGAAGAAATAGAGAATCTGAATAGACCAATCACAAGTAAAGAGATCAAAACAGTAATCAAAAATCTCCCAAAAAACAAATGTCCAGGACCAGATGGCTTCTCTGGAGAGTTCTACCAAACATTCAAAGATTTAATACCTATCCTTCTCAAACTATTCCAAAAAATTGGAAGAAGACGGAATGCTTACTAACTCACTCTATAAGTCCAACAATACCCTGATACTAAAACCAGACAAGGACAACACAAAGAAGGAAAATTACAGGCCAATGTCGCTGATGAACATAGGTGCAAAATCCTCAACAAAATATTGGCAAATCGAATACAGCAATACATTAAAAGGATCTTACACCATGATCAAGTGGGATTTATATCAGGGATGCAGGGATGGTTCAACATCTGCAAATCAATCAATGTGATACACCACATTAACAAAATAAGGAATAAAAATCATGTGGTCATCTCAATAGATGCAAAAAAAGCATTTGACAAGATCCAACATCCATTTATGATAAAAACTCAGCATAAAATGGGTATAGAAGTAAAGTACATCAACATAATAAAGGCCATATATGGCAAACCCATAGCCAATATCATACTTAATGGTGAAAAACTAAAAGCCATCCCTCTGAGAACAGGAACAAGACAAGAGTGCCCACTCTCACCACTCCTGTTCAACACAGTACTGGAGGATTTGGCCAGAGCAATTAGGCAAGAAAAAGAAATAAAAGGAATCCAAATTGGAAAGGAAGCAATGAAACTCTTGCTGTTTGCCAATGACATGATTCTATATATAGAAAACCCTAAAGAATCCATCAGAAAACCATTAGCAATAATCAATAACTACAGCCAAGTTGTAGGGTGCAAAATCAACTTACAAAAATCAGTCACATTTCTATACACTAATAATGAACTAGCAGCAAAAGAAGACAAAAATACAATCCCATTTACAATCTCAAGAATAAAAGAATAAAATACCTAGGAATAAATTTAACCAAAGAGGTGAAAGACCTATACACTGAAAACTATAAGACATTATTGAAAGAAATTAAAGAAGATATAAAGAAATGGAAAGATATTCCATGCTTATGGATTGGAAGAACAAACATAGTTAAAATGCCCATACTACCTAAAGCAATCTACAGATTCAGTGCAATCCCAATCAGAATCCCAATGACATTCTTCATGGAAATAGAACAAAGAATCCTAAAATTTATAAGGAACAACAAAAAGCCTCAAATAGACAAAGCAATCCTGAGAAAAAAGAACAAAGCTGGAGGCATCGAATCCCTGACTTCCGAATATACTACAAAGCTATAGCAATCAAAACAGCATGATACCGGCACAAAAACAGACACACAGATCAATGGAACAGAATTGAAAGCCCAGAAATAGAACCACACATCTATGGACAGTTAATCTTCGACAAAGGAGCCAAGAATATACAATGGAGAAAGGAAAGTCTCTTCAAAAAATGGTTGGGAAAACTGGACAGCCACATGCAAAAGAATGAAAGTGAACTATTGTCTTGCACCATACACAAAAATTAATTCAAAATGGATTCAAGACTTGAATGTAAGACTTTCATGAAACCATAAAGAAGAAAACATAGGCACTGCACTCTATGACATTGGTCTTAGCAGCATCTTTTTGAATACCATGTCTATTCAGGCAAGGGAAAGAAAAGGAAAAAGAAACAAATGGGACTACATCAGACTAAAGAACCTCTGCAAGGCAAAGGAAACCAGGAACAAAATTAAAAGACAACACACAAACTGGGGGAAAATATTTGCAAATCATATATCCAACAAGGGGTTAATCTCCAAAATATATAAAGAACTCATACAACTCAACAACAACCAAAAAAAAAAAAAGCAACCAGATCAAAACACGGGCAGAGGATATGAACAGACATTTCTCCAAAGAAGATGTAGATGGCCAAAAGACACTTGAAAAGATGTTCAACATCACTAATTATTAGGGACATGCAAATCAAAACTACAATGAAATATCACCTTATATCTGTCAGAAAGGCTATAATTACCAAGACAAAAAAAATAACAAATGTTGAAGAGGATGTGGACAAAAGGTAACCCTCATACACTGCTGGTGGGAATGCAAACTGGTGCAGCCACTATGGAAAACAGTATGGAGATTTTTCACAAAATTAAAAATAGAAATACCGTATGATCCAGCTATCCCACCACTGGGTATTTACCTGAAGAACTTGAAATGAACAATCCAAAGAGACTTATGCACCACTATGTCCCTTGCAGCATTATTCACGATAGCTAAGACGTGGAAGCAACGCAAATGCCCTTCTATAGATAAATGGATAAGGAAGATGTGGTATATATATACAATGGAATACTACTCAGCCATAAAAAAAGACAAAATTGTCCCATTTGAAACAACATAGTTGGAGCTTGTGGGTATGATGTTAAACGAAATAAGCCAGAGAAATACAAATACTGCATGATTTCACTCGTATGTGGAAGATAAACAAACATATCGATAAATAGAACAGATTAGTGGTTACCAGAGGGGAAGGGGGCTGTGGGGTGGGCATAATGGGTAAAGGGGCACATATATATGGTGATGGATAAAAATTAGACTTCTAATGGTAAGCATGATGCAAGCTATATAGAAATTGATAAATAACGTACACCTGAAATTATACAATGTTATAAACCATTATGATCTCAATAAAATAATTGAAAAAAAAGAATAAATTCAATGCGAGTTCAGACAAAGATGGTCGCTGCTCACAGGCTGTGGTACAAAAAAGGGCTTCATGAAACTGTTGAAATAAACTTGATGAATAAAGAAGATAGAACGCCACTTAGAAACTTATAGATTCAAAGCTTAATTTGACAATTCACTCTAAAAAACATTTTTCTAACGCAGACTGTATGCAAGGCATTGAAATTATAAAAAGATGAAGCTCTAGATCCCACCCTTAAGGAATTCAAATAGTTTCTCTTTTAAGTATATAATGCAAATTATTACGTTGTAGGTTTGTATAAAGTGCTGCAGACAAATGTAAGAAGCAATTAAACCTTTCTGGAAGAATCAAAGAAAAATTTTAAAATTCCAGAGAGCAATGGCTTTCAAGCTGGCCCTAAAGAATGAGATAGTAGCAGCTGATTCCACTGCACATACATACTGGGTGGACCCCACCCACCTGGGCATTGGTAAGGGCATGCCAACAAGACTGTTCTCATTTCTCAAACCAGAAGAGCACACTTTTTCCTTCCTGTCTGTAGTGTCTTTTTTGTAGAAGAGGTAAGGCAATGTGGATGGACAGCTACAGGATTTATTGCCTATACTAACTTGATAAGAGCCAGAGCGAGAATAAAATGGTCTTCAGTACTGAAGAAATGCTTGGATTTACGTACTAAAATGAAAAAATATAATAACCTGTATTCCTCATTTTGTTTGCTCTCTTTCCTCCATCTAGGTTTCTATCTAAGTCTTGCCTCAGTCAGAATTATAGTGTCACAAACACTGTTAGGGCCCCACATCTTCAAGTTCTTCATATTTTTACGGCACTGTAAGATAGGGAGAGATTTGGTGTCCCAGACAAACTTACGTGGCACCTGCATGGTCCTTCCTTGATGGTAGCACTTAATTATCTGAAAGCTGGTTGGTTTCCTTCCAAGTGCACTGCAAACTATATTGTTAACCTTGTAAATGCCAGTTGGGGTTAAGCTGACTTGACTTTTTTTTTCGCTGTCATTGTACTTTGGGTTCAGCTTATTTGGCAAGGCTGGCTTTTCTTTGCTTATGTCTATTTCTCATGCACCATTAGAAGACTGTTTAAAAAAATTTTACATCCCTTCAGCAATTCTCCAGGAACACAGGTTTGCAGAATAGCAGCCCAGGTAGAAAGATAAGCAAAGGCACCGGATTTAGAAAAATCTGTCCATAGAACCAGGTTTTCAGAGTGCATAGAGCAGAAAGGCTGTTAAGAACTGGAGATCATGACAGAAAAGTAACTAATGGTCAGGTTATACATAAAGCCAAGGTGTTTGGACTTTATTCTGTTGAATAAATGGAATAGTGACTGATCTGTGAACTATAAGATCACTCCGTTAGCAGAATAGAAGATGATTAAGAAGGAGGCAAATGGGAAGAGTGTTAGGGGCACTAGTGTTAAGGAGGTTATTAAAATAGTCGCTAAGGATTAATCCACCTTTACTTGTCTTCTAATGTGGTAGGATTTCTTTTTTAATAGTTGAAATTGGACAAAAAAGAAAGTGGTATAGGAAAGGAGAAAAACGGTCTAATTTTAAATAATCATCATTTATTCTTTATAATTGTTGATATGGCCAACTAAAATTATATATTTGTTATGAAAGTTAAAAGTAAAGGTTGCATCCTTCATACATTTTACTAGAATTAAAATTTCAATATGAAAATACATTTTTATTGACATACTGACAAAAAATATAATTTTACTGACATACAGTTTAAAGATAGTAGCCCACCTTTTGCTCTCACTTTTTTCTCCGTGAATATTGCTACCTTTCCCCCCACCTAAAATGAAAAGGTCAGAAAATCAGTGATCAAACTGTTACAGGAATTGATTTGTAGTCTATGAGTTACTCCCTTTTTTTGGCATCATCTTCATTTCTAACTATAGCACTTGTTACTTCACTCACAGCTTTCATTTGAGAAACTTAAAAAACTTTGAAGGGGGCCGGCCCCGTGGCTTAGCGGTTGGGTCCACGCGCTCCGCTGCTGGTGGCCCGGGTTCGGATCCCGGGCGCGCACCGACGCGCCGTTTCTCCAGCCATGCTGAGGCCGCATCCCACATACAGCAACTGGAAGGATGTGCAACTATGATGGACAACTATCTACTGGGGCTTTGGGGGAAAAAAAATAATAAAATAAAATAAAAAGAGCGTTAAAAAAAAACTTTGAAGAATAATAGGTTAAATGGTACTCCACTCTCCCTACTATACTGGCAATCTGTTGTTCACATTAACTGTGGTCATATTTCCCTATAGCTCATCACAGATTTCATTGTTGCTGTTTTAAAGATTACATTTCATAAAACCTTTTATATCCAGAATATGTGATGAACATTTTATCTATCATTAGTCACAAGAACCCTAAGAGGACTGTGAGTTATACCTCAAAAAATAAAAATTAAAAAATATAAACTTGAAAGACAAAGTACTATTTATCACTCGAGTTCACAAATGCACAAATGGAGGTTTGTAAAATTACTGTTTACTTAGGAAAATACAAAAAAAATTATTTAAAACCTAGTTGAGTGATAATTAAGATTCTCATTTAATAACACACAAAGCTATGTTATTTCATTCATAATTTCTTCCTACTTATATTTTGAACAGATTGATGACTATCCAAAGTGCAGCTATTTTGCTCAGAAAAAGACCTTAGGCCATGCTAGTATTAAATAAATGTGGAAGGTGATGTCACAAATCAATAGGAGAAAATGATTATTCAATAAAAAATTATTGAAAATTTGTTATGTGTTTAGGAAAAAAGGTTATCTACGTACATACCTTACAGGATACATAAAAAGTTACAGAGTGAAAGGAAAAAACCCTCAAAACTATTAAAAAGAAACTAAAAGAAAAGGCAGTGAATGCTTATTATAGTTCTGGAAATGTGGAGAACTTTCCAAGTTTAGGATCAATGAAGGACATCCCAAAGGAAAGCATTGATAGATTTAACTGTGCAATTAATAGCTTCTATTCGCTATCAAAAAAACAAAATAAAACAATAAACTTCACACCTAGCCACAGAATCATTTTTATTTATTTTATTTATTTATTTTTTGGTGAGGATGATTGGCCCTGAGCTAACATCTATCGCCAATCTTCCTCTTTTTGCCTGAGGAGGATTGTTGCTGAGCTAACATCTGTGCCAGTCTTCCTCTACTCTATATGTGGGTCACCGCCACAGCATGGCTTGATGAGCAGTGTGTAGGTTGGCACCCAGGATCTGAACCCTGGACCGCCCAAGCAGAATGCATGAACTTAACCACTACGCCACTGGGCCAGCCCCCACAGCATCATTTTTAATAGGAGAAATATAAAAATAATCCTAGAACAGTCAATAATACAGTATAGATTAAAGAAATTATAACCCAACCAGAATATTATAGACCTGACAAGTAATATTTATAAAGAATTCATAACAACACATGAAAACCATAGATTTTAATATGAAAAACAAAGCTGGATTAAAAAAAAACTGTGTACACCAAATGAATATAAATATGTAAAATTATTTCTGATACTGTTAATTTTAAAAAATGTTTTAAAAATACCTGTTACAATATAGCAATTATTTTAGCATTTACATCTTTCTTTTCCAAGTCCTTTTTTGGGAACTCTCTCTCATCAAACTTTTTTTGTCGTTGTTTTAGGTTACTTTTTCCATGTTTGTTTGTTTATTTTAATGAAATCATCCAAGTTTGTAAGCTCAAAATTTGAAACTACTTAAACCTTCTAAATCAGGTATTAAAAACAAAAGGTAAATGACTGACGTGGTTTAAAATTCAGGAAACACAAATTCTTGCCTCCTGGATTCTTACCCTGGGGAAAAATCACTTTACATTTATTTGCCGTACATATTACTCAGCACATGGTTCTGGAGCTTATCCAAGGGCTGCCAGTTCCATCAGTCTCCTGTAACAATGTGTGATTCTAAACAGGACAGACACCTACCCAGGAGCCACCACCTCCAGGGAGGCCTTAGGGCCCAGGGAGTAGATATCATTAACCCTACAGATGCTGTGAACACAGAGACCTCTATAGTCCTACAGCTCGGTGCTTTTACCGTACAGGGAAGACAGGTGTTCACATTAGGTCAGCCACTTAAATGCACATGAAACACAAAAGAACATTCCAGAAAATGATAGAAACACAGCATGGAAAATTGCACAAAAATAGTACACATTCCTTCTTACTTTTGTACTTAATTATTTCTAATCTTAAGAAGAAATTTGCATCTTTGTCTAGTTGGGCTTTATTACATGCTCTCGTTTGTAATCATACATAACTATTCCTTGAGTTTCTGAGTTTTGGCCCCAACCCAGTAAACCTCTCTCTCTCCTCCGTATAATTCTAACTTCATAATGCATCCATTGACTTTCTCTTGTCCTGTTTTATATATCTACATCAATATCCATCTATCTATGTATTATTTCTAATTCCTTGTGACATAACCAGCAGTATCGTAGTCAAATAATGTTCAGCGGCTAAGACTGGTGACTTCAACAGTGCCCACAGAGGGCAAAATATGTTTGAGAATTTATCTAAAATGTTCTACTTTTTTACCTGTTTTTTTTTTCCCCTATCAGAACACAATTTCTTTGCGTTTCAGATTCTCTCAGGCATTTTACATTTCTTGGTCCTTTTTGTTTCTTGGGAGTCTTAGTATTTAACATAAACTATAAGATAAGAAAATTCCTTCTTTTTTTCCTTTTCCCAAACTACTACATGTTTATTTACTGAATGTTGCCACCTTAATTTTTCAGTATTTATCTTTTCTTGGTGGGACCATAATGGATGAAATCCAGATAATTTGATTTATCCCAAATTTGCAGTGAGAGAATTATTTTATTAAGGCAATTGTTTGGACATTTTATCTCACCTACCTACCTACCTACACACACACACATATACACATTTTTTTTCTCTTCTTTTTCCTCCTCTTTTCTGAGTTTTCTCCTTGCCATGTCTGGCCTCTCTCCTTGTTAAGAGATTTCTAACCCCTTTGCACATCCATGTTCATAGCAGAACTATCACAATAACCAAGAAGTAGAAACAATCCACATGTCCTCTGACTGAATGGACAAACAAAATGGTATATACATGCAATAGAATACTATACAGTCTTAAAAAATAAGAAAATCCTGTCACATGCTACAACATGGATGAACTTTGAGGACATTGTGCTAAGTGACATAAGTCAATCACAAAAGACAAATACTGTATGATTCCACTTATATGAGGTATCTAAAGTAGTCAAATTTATAGGAACAGAAAGTATAATAGTGGTTACCAGAGGCTGGAGGAAGGACAGGAAAGAAAGGGAGTTGTTTAATGGATATAGAGTCTGAGATTTGCTAGATGAAAAAGTTCTGGAGATCTGTTTTACAACAGTGTGAATACTTGGCCCTACTGAACTGTACACTTAAAAATAGGTGAGATGGTGCTAGAGACTGAATGTCTCTAAATTCATATGTTGAAATCATAACTGCCATGTGATGGCGTTAGGAGGTGGGGCCTTTGGGAGGTGATCAGGTCATGAGAGTGGAGCCCTCAAGAATGGGATTAGTACCCTTATAAAAGAGACCCCGGAGAGCTCCCTCACCCCTTCTGCCATGTCAGGACACAGTGGGAAGTAGGCTGTCTGCAACTTGGAAGAAGACTATCACTAGAACTCGGACTTCTTGCCTCCAAAATGGTGAGAAATAAATTTCTGTTGTTTATAAGCCACCCAGGCTATGGTATTTTTGTTATAACAGCCAGAAAAGACTAAGAAAGATAGTAAATCTTATGTGTTTTTTATCACAGTAATTAAAAAGAAAAAAGATATTTCTGATCCTTGACACAGATGTTCTGGCTTCTATGCCACTCCCCATTTGAGCCCAATAATTGGGCAGTTTAGTTATGATAGCTGATAAATTGCCACATAGTTAACGTATAGCCTTTGCTATAAACATGAGCTTTCCCACTTCTGACTCCCAAAAGTGCCTTGGTGATATCTTCATTAGAACACTTAGCCTGTTGCATTTATAACTATCTGTCACCCCCATCTGGTTGTGGACTCCTGGCAGGCTGGGACTGTGCTTTATTCCATTTTGTATCCCAGAAGGCAGGGATGTAGCAGGTGCTCAGTAAATTCGTGAATGACATTGCAGTAATTGACAAGCACTGGCCCCAGCCTTAGGGGACCTTGGTTCTAGTCCCATTTCTACCTCTCTGCCCTCCTCCAACATTGGTTTATTGATCTACGAGGAGGAAAGTTTGTACTATATTCCCTGAACTTTATCCTAGCTTTCAATTTCTATTCTTCTACATCAGTGGTTCTGAAAGAACATAATGAGAAGGGCAAAGGATGACCCAGCCACAAATTGGAATGTTTCCCTTTGCAATCTCAGCCTAGAGGAACCAGAGTAGCTTTGGGGCAGTAACAATGGGCAAAAACCAAAATCCAAGGGAGGACTAACACATATTTTCTAAGGACCACAGTGCATGAATTTTTGGGGGGGAAAAGTGATCATCTCCTTCAGTTACTTAAGAAAACAGTCACATTACTTTTTGTAAAACCCTATATGGTCTTCTTGAGGAAATTAATTTCCCCATTTTCTACTTTTTCGGTACCAGATCACTTTTGGGGTAAGCTGAAAAGAAAAGACTATTCTGCTATGAAAACATCATTTTCTTACTCTTTCCTTAAGAGAGGGCTTTGGGCATAATACGTCAAGTTTGCAAGCTAGTGGGCCTCATGCTGTGAGACAACTATATTAATTACTTTTCTTGAAAGTATATCCAGGACTTTACACCATATTCTGGAAACACAGTTAAGTACTTTTTCCCTTATCTAAAAACCAAGTCAAATGCATGGATGTATGCAGAATGTTCCAGTCCCTGAATCTCCAGGGTGTTTGAAAATGTCTGAAATCTCTCTAAAGAGCATATTAACATGTATCCAAAAAGTTAGACTGTAATACTATTTAACTGCTCGATTTTTCCATTATGGGTCTGTCAGCAGGAATATGTTGCCCTATAGTACATGACAAGTGAAAACGCTGGTAACATTGTTTTTCATAGACAGAAAAAATACCAAAGAAGCAATTTCTTAGCTAAAATGTCACCTGTGAGATGTATAGGGCTCACTGTATTTTGTTGCCCTGGTAACGGATGGTGTAAAATGACTCCTTTGCACTGCTCCATCAGAGTGATTGCATCCTGTTTTTTCCATCATTTTACAAGAGGCTGTTTTCATTCTCCCTTCCTGACCATATTAAGTGTAAAGAGATTGAATTACTGTGCTGTATTCTCTCCACCCGATGTGGATTTAAGAGTTGATATTGATGTACTGAGAACTGTGTGCTCCTTCAAGAAAAAAAAAGCAACAAATTATAATGAATTTGACTTTTATGTATCGACCATTCAAGAGTTGAAGTAGGGTTTCTGCACCCAAGGGATAGACATGGCCTGATCAGCATTTCTCACTCA
Organism: Ceratotherium simum simum; assembly: GCF_057802395.1. Lineage (NCBI taxonomy): Eukaryota > Metazoa > Chordata > Mammalia > Perissodactyla > Rhinocerotidae > Ceratotherium > Ceratotherium simum. Next base: position 12,327,744 of record NC_141919.1, on the reverse strand, counting down.
AACGAATCCAATTGATAAAGCAATATACTTGGTGTCACTTTGCTTGATCTCCAGGTTTAACAATAGTCATGCTAAAAGTAGATACATTACTCTATAAATTTTACCCATAAAAAAAATGTGCTAGCCATAGCTTTCTACGGCTACAGTCCTTCCAACTTTTAACCAAGCAGGGCAAAAGGGAAGCCCATTCCAAAATTGTGCTGAGACCGTGCAAGTGCGGGCAATGTGTATTCAGGTATGTATACATGACAACCAGGAGCCAGGCACCACTTTACTTCCTTCCTCCAAAGCACCAAATCAGAAAGCACTTCCTGTGAAAACCGGCTTCGTGCTCTCTCTTAAATGGAAAATTACTCTCTGAAGTGACACACTGCTTTATAATTATCCAGCTGTTTCGCTTTGTCACTACGAACAACTTAATGCCTCAAAAACCATTTGGCTGAAAATTTCATTTGTCCCAGATTTGAAATAAGAGAGTGATTTTCTTAAAGCAAGGAGTTTTGTTAATGTGCTTTGGGTAATTTAATTTTTGACCATTGTTACGTAATACTTTTCATTCCACTATTTTTTTAATCTTAGAATTATACAGACAAAACAAATGAGAGAGTGTGAGGAAAAATGAAGATGAGAGAAGACATTTCAGAAGAATGGGAGACTCTCCCCTGTCCTGCTCTGGGGGGTCGTGGTGGGGAACATTGGGGTTACCTATTTTATTTACTTAACACCACGATATGTCATAGGAAAAAGACCTCTGGTTAATTGCATTTCTTGAATGGTAATTCCCTTTCAGAATTTTATATAAAAGACTGTTTCGAAGTCCTACTGCCTGATCATGATTTGGAGAGGCCGGAGATTCTGCCCGCATGGCCAGTTTGGATAACTGTGTATTTAGACTTTTTAAGTGACTTCAACCATCATGATAAATGATCATTTCCCTTCATAGGTAAAACACTGCAAACATTTAAATAGCCAACTAATGACCTTTTTATTGTTTGATTATTCTTAATATGTGTACAAGAGGAAACTGTGGTATTGATTTGCTCTTCTATTCTTCTCTGGTAAGTTGGTGATCAAAGGTTCTTTGTTTCAAATCAGTCTCTCTCTGTGTCTTTCTCTATCTCTGCCTGTCACTCTGTGTCTCTCCTCTCTGTCTCTCCTTTCTGTCTCTGTCTCTTCTTTACTGTCATCTACCTCCTGCTGCCTCTTGATCCAATTTCCTAAATTGCCTATATCCCAGAAATTCACTAGTGTAAGGTATACGTATCCAAAAAGGATCTCCAAGAAAACCCAGCTCAGCTTCTAAACATCCGTTTTCATTGACTTCTTCCTGTCACTGAAATTGTATGTCCTCTGTCCCCGTGAATCACTGACATGTAGTTAATATCCTAGGGCAGTGGTTCTCTAAGTGTGGTCCCTGGAACAGTAGCATCAGCATCACTTGGGAACGAGTTAGACATGCAAATTCTCAGGCCCACTCCAGAGCTATCAAACCAAAAACTCTGGAGATGGGACCCAGTGATCTGTGTTTCAACAAGTCTTCCAGATGATTCTGATGCTTGTTATTTGAGGACCACTGTTCTGGACCTCAATTTGTTCTCAAATAGCCCATTCTGGTGATCACATCCACAATAGTGAATGAAACCAACTGATTTCAAGTGACACAGCTATGACAAGTGGCTTTAGTGATCTGCGTGCCGCCCCACCCCCCTAAGAGTTTAATCATTCTTATCTTATGAATCTCACAGAGTTTGGAGGGAAGAACATTTTAAAGTACGTTTAAGCAAGACGAACCAAACCATAAGTATAAGAGGAACTGAGGGGAAATACTCTCAGAATCAGTTTTGAGACAGGAGTTCTACTCACGGCTTGCTGCTAACTCTATATATTCTTCAGTAGCTCATGCAGCCTGTGTCTTCTCATTTGCAAATGGGAATAAAACCATCTAAGTCATGGGAGTCATCACAAGAGATCAGATGATAGCTGAGGACATGCTTTTTAAATTATAAAGAGCTACACAAATACAAGAAGATACTGTTAATAATATAATCACTTTTTATCTTTAACGGTAGCTTTAGAGTAATTACAAAGGATTTAGATAATGAACTCCTGCTGACACCAAATGTCTTTTTCTGCTCTGTGTGCTCCTGGAGAAATCAGGGATTTTTTGGTAACAAGTTTTTTCCTCTCTCTCTCTCTCTCTCTTTTTTTTCCTCTCTTTCTGTTTGGGCTCTGGACTCATTGTATAAATAGCCTGGCACATAATACCACCTGCATGGAAGATGGCGCGAAAAAGCAGCTCTCATTTTGTGCTCAATCACAGAACCAGTCCCTCGCCCATATTTTAAGAAAGATAAGAGAGCTGCCAGGTGTAAGTGCCTTGTAAATATATTTCCTTTGCAGGATTACAGGACATGGAGAAACTGACAACCATAGATACTTCTTTCTGGAATGTGTCATATCTTCCTGGGCTGGGGGTAATCGAGTGAGAAGTTTCGGGTTGATTAGCACACCAAGATCAAAGAATTATACATATGTAGATGGGAACTCACTACCCTGCCTCCAAAACTCACTCCATCCCCCTACCCACCCACATACACACATCAGGGACTGAAAGATTTAGAGAAGCACTGTCCGATAGAAAATAATGCAAGTTTCATATGTCATTTAAGTGTTTCTTAGAGCCACATTAAAAAGTATTAAAAAAACAAGTGAAATTAATTTTAAGAATATATTTTATTTAACCCAATATATCCAAACCATTCTCAGTTTAACATTAGTGATGTAAACATTAATGAAATAGCCTACATTCTCTTTATCACACTAAGTCTTTGAAATCTGATGTGTTTTATACAGAAGAGCACATCTCCATTTGGACCAGCCACATTTCACGTGCCCAGTAGCCACATGTGGTGAGTGTGGCTACTGGAGTGGAGGACGGAGGTTTAGAGAATCTCACTTTTAAAATGCGGGTTGGTAAGACACTGGCGGTCTTACAGAGAAGCTGAGGCCCCTGCAGAGTGTTTGAGCAGCCTCTTCTGCTGCTTGTGTGCCCTTCTCTTCCCTCCCACCTTGTTCTTCTTCCTCTCTTCCCCTGCCCCGACACACTCACACTCTCACACACACTCACACACATTCACACAACTCACACAGTCACTCTCACACACTCACACATGCACTCACATACACTCACCCAAACACACTCTCACACACATCCATTCTCACTCTCACACTCTCACACACACTCTCACACACTCACATTCACACACATTCCCACTCTCGCACACTCACACACACTCACAGACACTCACATTTGCACTCACTGTGCTTCCATGGGGCACAATCGTCCAGCCACACTTCTCTCCCTCCCCTTTCAGATGCTGCTGCTGTCTTCTGTCTCAGTGGAGCGAGGCCCCTAAATGGCCTGAACGGTAAACGGAGGGCGTGACGCGGGCTTGGAGTATTGAACGGACTGCATTCACAACAAACTGTGCTCCTGTCCTCCTGTCCTCTTCCAAAGCAAAAGACTGAATGCCGCCTTTTTACAAGCTTGGAGTTGTTTCTGTTTACCATTTCCCTGATCTTGTTAAGGCAGAAGGGGAAGACAGAGAGAAGAATGAGAAAAAGAGATTCTGAGGAGTAATTAGACCATTTCCCACATCATCCTTGACCTTTGAAGGAACAGAAGACTCTGCTGAGAGGGGCAGACCTGCTCCTCCAGGCTTCCTAAACATAAATAACATTTATGCTCTGAAAAAAATGAAATTTTCTAGGGAAGCATGGTAAAAATAAAAGGTGATTAAAACCAAGTCATCTTAGAACCACTCAAAGTGTTATGAATCTTTAAAAATTAGTGTTAATTTTACTAGAAAATGTGTCAAAATATCTATGCAGCCTAGATAATGTTTAAAAAAAATCTTGCTTTCGATCAGTGGAATCTCTTTGGAGAAAAATAATAACCCCCTTGGGCAAATTCTACATCACTATGACATCCCAATACCTCTTCACCCCAAGCCCATGTCCAGTGGACATCTTCCTAAATCTCCCTGACAGGTTGACCCATCTGGTCACACATCCTGCCACCCTCGTCTGCATATGCACATGTGGCGCTCCACATCAGGACAGGGCTGGCTAATTTAGCCCTGCTGATCTGGTACAACTGGATAAAATTTTATGGTGCGCTGTGATTGTAAATATGCCTGCTCTCATTCACAGCCTGGGAAGGCTGGAGGGCCATTACATCTTAATTGAGTAATTTCTTTTTTAGATCTCCAAAGGCAGGGATACTGCGTCAAAGGCACCTCAGAGCAGGGCCTCTGGTGCCAGCTGGTGTTAAAATGTTGGCAATTCTGAGGACCCAGGACCTCATTCATGGACTGAATCTTTTAGGATTTTAAAATGATTTTACTTAATGTGTTTTAAAACAGAGATTTGGGTCTATTATGCCAACCTGTTTGAAGAGGAAAAATATTTGGTGTGAAAGATCTCTTCTGTTCCCAATCTCTCTCTTTTTTTTTCCTGTTTCATGTACACTGCACTTTTAGAGATCTCAACAAACTTCAAAACCACGTGTTGATATACCAAATGAATATGTTCTAGTTCATTAGCAGTTTGCAAAAGGTGTTTGGATGTAGATGTAAATGTAAACACTCACACAGGCAACTTAAAGCTCAAAGGAAAAGGGTCAGTTCTTTGAGTCCATAAATTGCACCAGTTAATGTGCAAGACACTGCTGCCATTTTGCAGAGGACCAATAAAACAAAATGCAGCAGATAGATTAGGTTCCGAATAAAAGCTGCAATGTAAAATGTAAAGGAAGCAATCTTTGCCCAAAGCATTACGATCCAAACCAAAATAGAAAGAAAGAGAATAAAGAAACTGTTGCAAAGAGGAGAGGCAGACAGAGGCGGGAAACAGAGGTGGATGCTGTTCTCACCACTACAGAATCTGCGCAGCAAATTGCTGTGCTTTAAGGAGAAGTAGCAATCAGCACCGATTGAAATATCCCTGAATGCAGTTATAATGACATTCCTCTTCTCCCTCTTGTGTCTGGCACGATAGGCCATCATCAGAAATGTGCACCATCATGCAGGGTACACTTTCTAAAGACAAGAAGACCCCTGAATATCATCCCAAATCCAAGAGCCTTCTGTGTATCTGAGGCATGTATCCTGTGTCACACAGGGTCCTGCGCTCAGAAGGGCTCCACGCTTAATTAAATGTTCTGATGTCGCCATCTTGAAATTGAAATTCTTAATAATTTTGAACAAGGGGATGTGCATTTTTATTTTACACTGGGTCCCACAAGTTAGGTAGCCAGTCCTACATGGACAATATATAGCTGTCTAGTTAGAGAATGTCCAAATGAAAAATATTTTATCCACAGCCTCATTGGCTAGGTAATCAGTAGCAGTGAAAACGAAAACAACAAATAGAACACTGTCATGTTCTATGAGGATATTGCTGCCCCTGTCCTTGCTGGGTACCAAAAGAACTGTGGGGGTGTCGAAGACCAGTCAGCAGCCCTGGACCCCAGGTTTGCAGCAAAGATACACCAAGGCTGTTCTTGATGTCTCTATTGATTGGGTTGAGTTACATGGCACCCCGTGTCATGTCACATCAAACATGACTTGATGTGACAAGACATAACATGACCTGGTAAAAAACAGAAGGAGAATTGGAAGAAAGCATCTTTTTGTTTAAAATGCCAAGGAGGATGTGAGACAAACCTAGCAAAGCAGAGGTTATCATAATAAAATAATGCTGCTAAATTATAAATGATAGTCTGTGCTTCTCTGGCCCTTTTCATCCATGGCTATCACAGCACCGCAGACTTGATTAAGCCATCTTGTAATTTCTTCGCAGGTTCTGAATGCAACATTCTTTGGAGTGAGTGTGTCATGGTTAAGTCTTCCTCATTTGATAATGAGATGGGTCCACGTTTCATAGATAGCAGTTTAAAAAAACATAGTGCACAAAAGCTTCAAAAAGGCTGTTAAAAAGATTGTTGTCATAAGGCTAAAATATGCAGAAGGCCATGAGAGGTTCCTTTTTGATTAGTGAAGGAAAAAACTCAAAGGAGTTATTTTTTGAAAATAGTTTCTTTTAGTGACTTGGAGCAAGGAGCAGGTGACTTGGTGGAGGGAAGGTAATGTGCTAGGATCGTGTCACCTCAGATTTAAAGGGTACCACCTGCCCCCAGGATTTGTCGGTGGTCTAGTGTGATTATATAAAGGGAATAAGGGCATTGAGGATGACCAATTCTCCCAAGAAGAACTGCTCAGTGTTCCTGAGAAGTCCATTGCCAGAATCTGCAAGCTCAGAATTCAGTTTCTTCTCAATCAGGCTTAATAAATCAGTGATCTTTAATCCCATTAAAATCTATTGAAAGGATATTTGAGAAAACTATAGATTTGGGGGATGTCCCATCATCCTGGATTCCTAGTAGGGTTAGAATGGCTCTGCCCAGTAGGACAGCCAAATGATCCCATGGGAAGATGTTGATGAGATTTTCAAGGAGCTCAAGCGCCAAGGCTGTGAATTTAGGGTGTTCTGAGATCAGGCACCTTGCTGCCACACACGGAGGCAGACTGGAGTTAGCTCAACACCTGCACTTCACTAGAGCTGAGACCTCTGTGATCACCTGAACTCACACTCTGTGCTCCATGGATACTTGAAGCATGGAAGAGTGTTGGAAGCGGAGGCTTCAGAGCCCAAACACCTGGGTTCCAATCCCAGCTTGACCTTTCCTCAACTATTGTAACTTTGGATGGGTGATTTAACTCCTCTGTGACTCAGTTTCATTACATATAAAATAAGATGATGAAAACAACTGTTCATGGGATTGTTGTCAGGATTCAATAGAAGCAAATATATGTCAAGTACTTAGAAGAATGACTAGTACATAGTAAGCAATTAGTAAAGATGGTTAATAAATCTTGGTTGTTCCCTTTCCAAACCACACTGTTGGATATTAAACATTGATATTTCCAATCACAAAATCACATGAGTGACCTCATGGTCAACAGTCTAATTTTTAGAAGGCAACATTTAGAGAATTTCCTTTCCTGACCAATACTTCCTCTTTAGATATGATATTGTTTAAGTTCCTTAACTTCTGTAGAAGCCGGGCATCTTATCAAGCCTTGGAGACTAGCAAGTCTAATATTTTACTGGTGAACCAAGGTGGCAAAATGCAGAGTGGTCCAATGGACATTGTATTGATTAGAAAATCTTGGACAGGTAACTGGGTTAATAATCTGCTCTTGTCATATCCATGTGCATTCCATCTATGGTCAAAATGTGAATGATAATTTTTTACAAGTTCACACAGGTCATATAAATGTTTACAGTTCTTCCTTCTCTTCAGGTTTTACCACAAAAAAAAACAAAAAACAAAAAACAGATCCTCTGGATCCATGAAGTCAAAGAAATTAACTAAGAAAATAACTCAGTTTTTTCCACACTGAAAAAAATTGTCAAAGAGAAGCAAATGGAGTTTTAAACTCATGTAAGCCATTGGAATGTTGTCTTCTTTATATTACCAGTGACACCTCTAGAGCTTACAAGAGGAGAGATGAATGGAGAGTAAATACCTTTGACAATGGAGCTGAGAGAATATTAAATGTTCTAATTTTAGGCTGTCATGATTGTGAAAAAACCCACCTTAATCTACTGAAAGGTGGCCTTAGCTTCTCACATTTTGAAATTTGTTGTCTCTGTGGCTTTCTAGTGAAATTTAAGAGACGTAAATTGCTTTAACATTTTTCTTGAATGAATTTAAAAATTACACCCTTCTGGCTTTCCTTGTCACAGGAAGTTAAACAGAGAGGTAACTTGCGAAGAGCAGAAACGCCACTTGACATTGGAGTCCGACAGACTGTCCTACTTGTCCCCCATGGACCTTTGTACGAGTAATTTCACTGCCTCAAACCTCCCTTTCTCCATCTAAAGATTAGGAACAACTCTCAGAGTTATTGTGAAGATTAGAAACAACACATATAAAGTGTAATACAAAATGCACTGTCTTGATGTCTGACCAACAGTAGGAGCACTCAGTAAGCACTAAGTTATTATTATTACCACTACCACTACCACTGCTATTATTATTATATCACCATTATCTTCATTGCTGCCACCACATGTGCCTGTGCCGGTCACTCTGCAACGTCTTAGCTAATATAGTTACTATTTTCAAAGGCTAGTAGTCTAAAATAGGATCAATACAATAAGTATATGCAATATATTAGTGGTGTCATTCTTTATCTGAAGTGTTTCCATTAGGAAGGGCGGGAGGAGGAAGGCGTGAGCCTGCCTGGCATATGCATTCACTTAAGCTAAGTGCTAATGCACTGACATTGGCAGCAGGAGCGGTGGACCTGCCAACCTTGTGGGGTTTCTAAAAGGGAGAGCTGGCATAAGGGGAATTCAGATAGAGACAGGGATGCAAATAACCTTACAGCAAGCATTGTAGCTCCTCCTGGGCACTTGGTTTATTTATAGTTCAAAGCTGATCTGAAAGGCAATAGGAAAATAACCTAATGGCACCTCCTCAGCCTGAAGCAAACCTTGCTTTTTCACCTGGAGGGAGCTCTGGACAAAATCCCAGTCAGCCTAATAGCCAAGCCTTGCCAATGGAGTGTCACGTGGGATCAGGTCCTCACCAGGAAGCTGTTGCCCTGAATGGCAGGCAGCCTGTGCACCTTGGTTTCCTTGTCCTGTTCTTTTCTTTCTCTCACTGAGACATCAAGCTACCTGTGACCCTTGGGGAAGCCCTTGTGTTGTGAGCCATCTTGTGCCTGAGCTATTTGGAGAGCATCCAGGGAAGTACAAATGGCAGTGACTAAAGGGTTGGACCAGCACCCAAGAGGGAAGACTGAAAAGGAGGGTTAATTAGGCAGTCAGGAAGGGCTGAGTGTAGTGAACAAAGGTTTTCAAGTCACCCAGTGAGATCACAAGAGAAAAAAAAAAGCAGTTATGTGCTGTCTCCAAGGAGAACACAACAAGAGGGACTAAATTGCAGGCAAGGAAGCCCAAAGCCATCCCTTAGGGTTCCTTAGCCTCCTGTGAGTTCCCTTCCCAACACACTTGCTGCTAAGTTGTCTGTTTACACAAAAGGGGAAAAGAGAAGCAAGGGATGTCTCCTCACTGGGCCTTGAGAAACGGGAGGATGAGGTTCAATGAAGAGCTGGCCTGGCCCTAGGTCCACGGCAATCGCCAAAGCTCTCTTCTTCCAGCCCTAAAAGGGAGTCCATTTTTATCGCCTTCACAGAAACTTTTGCCTTTATCACATCCAAAGTAGAACCATGTTAAAATCTGCAAGGATTAACGAGGTAATATACAATGAGATCACACACTCACTAAAGAAAGGGCTAAGCTGCTTTAATACCAACTTTGTCATGTGCCTGCTCTACTAGTTTCCATCTATCTGTGTTTGTAGAAGGCAGACTTGTCCAGTGGTTAGATCTCTTCAAGTCAACTTGTGTCATGATCTGTCCATATCCTGAGCTTACCCCACAGCCTAGCAGGGAACACCATCTGCAGTAAAAGTGAGTTTATCGTGATGGCGGCAAAACTGCACTAGCTCAGGCCCTGGCAGCTGTAGCAGATCTCAGTCTGGCCTCTCCTGAATTGTTGGACAGAAAGAAGGAAGCTATCTTCAACCTCTATTCTAACTCACTTAACCTAGATTTTTTTCATCATTAAATGTCACCTTTTGTAGATCAAAATGGTGACTCCTGAGTCCTCAGATGAACCTGGAATGAAATCGTGAAGCCAATGAAATTTGTTTTAAACCTTTCCACTCATCACAGGCAACCACCGTCTCCTTTCTTCTCCACCGTCTCCCAGTTCTGCCAAAATGAAATGAATCAAATAATTGCATGGAGTTATGGGAGATAGAAAGCCAATCTATAACAGAGACCACTCTGCCTGAGTATGCCTTAAAGAGCTGAATGAATGTATTCATCGAGTTGGACCTGATAATATAAGTTATCTAGTGTCTATTATTCTCCAGGTATTGAAGAAGTTATGGGGGAACATGCCCGCCTCTTTTTTTTAGAAACTTGAAAAACTATCTGTGGTATTATCATATCTTTGTAAATAGGAAGAGAATTGGCTCGACTCAAGTGTATGGTGCTTGATATTGAAAGGTGTTATCTGCCATGCCAGGAAGTTGGTACCTTGTGCTACAACCATTAAGGGGGCAATGAAATCTTCCAACATGGTCATGATATAACTAGATTTCGTTCCTTGTTGTTCTTGTTGGTTTTTGACTTTTGGTTTTTTGGTTTGGGAATTTTATTTTTTGTTTGTTTTTGTTTTTTGTCTGAAGTGTGGAGGATGGACTGAATTGAGGGAAATTTTATGGGAGGGAGATCCATTCTCAGCTATAAAATATAAAGATGAGAGATGCCAAAGGCCTAAACTTAGGCATTAAAATTAGAAAAATAATAAGAGAACACTTTGAAAGACATTGAAAAGGTAGAGCTGACATAGCTTGTAACTCTAATACTTGTGCATTCAAAACAGGGAGTAGCTGAGGATAATTGAGCTTTCCACCTTGTTAAAAAAAAATTTATACTGTTCAGAGAAAACACTCTGAAGTCCAGCAAATACAAATGAATTGCCAAAATTTAATAAAGAGAAAGAGAATTACCCTTGGTGACTCCAAGCTCTGTATCTTACTTCAAGACCTGGAAAGGTACTTGAAGAAATAATCAAACTATCCATTTGCAATCTTCTATGAGAAAACAACATCCTGAGTTGCCACCACAACATCTTTGGCAAGATCAGATTGTTCAGATAAATCTCATTTTCTTCTGTGATGGGGTTATAAGCCAGGATGATAAGGGGGAAGCAATAGGTGTAATCGACCTGGACTTCAGCTAAAGTTTTGATTCTGATTTCATTTTACACGACATTTTTATTCACAAGTTAAGGAGATGTAGGCTAGCTCCAAGATTGTACTCAAAAGGAGAACAAATTGAAAGGAAAAAATAAGAGGGTCAATCTAGTTAATATCTTTCCTAGCGGCCATTGAGGAGAGCATGAACCTTTGCTTCTTCGTTTGGAAGGAGATACTAATAAAATTTCAATTTAACGATAATGAGTGAGGGATATGTCTTTCCTCCTTAAATATATTTGAAATAGAAAAGAACAGAGATCTACAAGGAGGAATAAAGATACAAGATGGAGACAGATGAGGCCTTGTGAATGAGCAAATAGCATAGCTTATTACTCTATGAGTGTAGAAGCTGGCTGAATTCCCACACTACAATCAAAACCCTATCCTCCCACCATCCTCATCAGGCTTCACGTCAAAGTTTAAAATAGGCTTAAAATATTTAAGATAACTCAGTTTGAGTTACTTGATGGTACTTGAGAATGGAAAAAAAAATGGTTGTTTAAGGAACAAATTTTGCTTGTTCTCCATATATACAAGAAGAATAATGGTACGATTCTGGACACAGAATAAGAGTGGGATACTGGATGTAGGATTGGCTTAATGTGTACATATGTTAAATAGCTTGCTTGGAATGATTCTAAGGGGCTGACCAAACCTATCACCCCAGAAAACACCAACCCTAACCACTGAGTGATATCTGAATTTCTGCCATTAGAAAAGGGAACTAAAATGGACTTACTTCTTACTTCTCTTTAGAAAAAGGAACTAAATAGAATTACTTTTATGAGCCAAACATTATACATGGCCTACCAAATGTACCTTCTTAAAGAACCCTACAGGGAGACACTATCATCTTCATCCTACAACGGAGGATCTGGGGCTCCGAGAGGCCAAGTCACTTACCTAGAGTCACGTAATCAATCAGTAGTGGAGCCAATATTTGAAGCTAGGTTTGTCAGCTTCAGAATGTGCATTCTTTCCATTATACCACATTAAAAGGCCAGTCTTTTGAATTACTGTTTTCTTATACCCTTTGGAAATTTGACATTTCTAGTGGTGGCTAATTCTTAACACTTCAGTGTGAATAATTTTCAGAATCATCTCAGAACCCAGAGGGGCAAGGGGGAATTATAAAGAAGGTGAGAGCTGAACAACTGGGAGGAGCGGGAGGGTGCATCTTCAAATGTAGAATAAGACGCAATTCAGGAAACTGAGAACAGCAAAGATAAACTCCTTAAACACATGTCTTGGCTAAGTACCAATGGTTCATCATAGAGGATAGAATAATAGAAATTGGCATAAATTGCAGTAATGGGGAAAAAGTCAAGAGGCTCCCCTCCTCCACCCCTCCCCACACTCACACACACACACACTCATACACACACATCATACAGACACACACACTCACACAAGAATAGATTAGATTAATAGGAGCCTTAACATAGCTAAAACCTTAGAAATCCTATATTGTCACCTACTCACTTTAAAGATAAAGAGACTCTGGTCCAGAGTGATGAATTTCTTTACACAGAGTCCTTTAGCTACTTATGACTGAAGGTACACTCAATCCTAGGTCTTCTGAATTCAGTGGGCAAGTCTCCTCTCCTGAGTACTGTAGATTTTTTATGGTTTAGGTTCATACCTGTCTGAAGCAATGGGTTTGGTCAAAGTACTTTCCTTTGAAAACTTCTAGCTCTTTTAGTTCATGAGTTGCTTGCTACCTTAAAATATATGATAAACCTAAAAACTAGAAAGCTATTATAGAGGATGTTTGCTATTGTTGATTTTCCAGAATCCATTCATTCCCCTCCTCTCCTTGGAAACACCAGGCTAATTTTCATTTGGGCATTGCCGCCTCCCCATTCACGGAAGAGTAATGGAGTTTGACTGCAAAAGGTTTCCTTGATCCTCGCTGATATTTTTACTTGTGAGGATGTGACCCAATTTGGATAAATGACTTATGAAGAGGTATTTGCTGGGGATTTCTGGGAGAGAAGTTTCCACACACTTTCGAGAGAGCTACAAGACGAGGCTGTCATTCTTCCTCTGGATGGCATGGAGTTGAGGTGTGAGCTCTAGAACCAGCATGGCCATTTCTCTTACTATACTCGGATTCCAGCTTAAGGACAAATTGAATGCACAAAGAAGGGCAAAATACATAAAAGTGAAGCATAGGGAAACAGAGGCCTGATGGCACCAGGAATCTCAGCATCAAATTGCACCAGAAGCCTTATGTGTACTTGAACCATTGTCTCATTTTAAATTTAAATCAATTTGGAATGTTTTCTGTCACTTGCAACATAAACATCTCAACAAGATCTAGCTATACTTTTTTTTTTTGTATCAACGAAAATTAACTCACAGTGCAGTTGACTGGTTGAACCTATCTATCTGCAGGTTCACAAGACGGAGTAATCAACGAGTACATCCCAAAGCCGTACACGCATGGGGCAATGTGGAGAGCATTAGCGTTAATACAGGGACTAAGTCCACATAGAGCATAAAATCTAGTGAGAGGAAAGAGGGATAAACTACTGGGCTAAACTAAAGTAAGATGGGCCAGGCAGTACTACTTATTCTAAAGGGCTTAGTATAGAACAGAAGCTACAATTTTAGAGGAGGTTAGAGGCAGGAAGGGTCCCCTTCACATGAGGTTATTAGGGAAGCTTGGGGGAAGTGGTGAGATTTGAGCTGACTCTTAAAATAGAAAATGTGTGACAATAATGGTACTGATATCCATCTGGATTCTATCAACTGTCTCTGAAAACCAGATGGAAACCCCTGAGCTGCAAAGGTTTGACAGTTTCAGGGGAGAACACTTTCCTCATTCTGTGTTTCTATGTGGAGGCCTTTCATCCAGAACAATGTTCTCGAAGTGGGGTATCTAGATCAGCAGCATCACCATCATCTGGGAATTGTAAGAAATGCAAATGTTCAGCCCCCAACCCAGACCCACTGTGTTTTTAACAAGCCCTCCCGGTAATTCCAAGGCAAGTTCAGTTTGAGAACCACTGACCTCAAGGGGTTCTTAAAGTGTACTCATGATCCGAGTATTCATGAACCTGGATGGGAAAAAAAAAAAGAATTCCATCTTTATTTTCACTAACCTCTAACCAAAAATTAACATTTCCCTCCATTATGGGCAATAAACCAGAGTGGTATTTAGCAGTATACGTCACCAACAGAAAGCAGAGATATTGTCATATCTCATTCCAGGGGTTGGAGATATCTCAAAATATCACCAAAAGTCATTGTTACTTTGAAATTATGGTGATTATCAGGCCTACTGCTAGATCTTATCATGAATGTGTTAATAAAGAAACACATATCACTATATCTCAAATTTTAAAAAATATTTTGATAATTGTATTTACTATAATTGATTTCCTTTGCAAGTCTATGAATTTTATTTTATGCATTTAAACACTAATCCTAGGAAGAAGACCAGAAGTCCTTCACGGGACCACTGAAGCAGGGTATGGCACGAAAATTGTAAACCCTTGCCCTAGGGGTAAGGCTGGTGTCTCTTCCTCTGCCCCACACTCAGCACTCCCAGCAGGAGGAGGGTGCCCATCTGAGTGGTGAGAGGTGCAGAAGCTGCAGGGGAAGGCTTGCTCCACCGCTTCCCCTTCTCTCTTGCTGTATCTGCCTGCGTGCAGAGCTCGCGTGCCTGTCTGCTCTCCACCACTTGGTCGGGGCTCCATGACGGTCCAGCTCTGCCTCTGGCTGGTGAGTGCATTTATCTCATTCAGAGGTGAAGTACCAGAAAGCCCACATGGACGCAGATCTAATGCCACATACTCCAATCCAGCTTGTATCACTCGCAAAGCTAATATTTTGATCTCCAGCTGTCTGTCTCCTATTTCTTAATTGATTGTAAACTCAGGCAGGGAAAAAGAACATCACTGATTAGCCCTCTAAAACTTCACCAGTCTGTATGTCTATCTCCTTCTTTTCTTTTTCTTCTGCGAATGTACTAATGCGAAGGAGACAATGCAGGAAAACAGGCCCCGCATCTCCACCCAGGAGGTTTCTGAATTGTTCCTTAAGTAGCATTGGTACCAGATGCCAGACAGAAGCTATAGGGATGTTTTCCTTCTCTGATGTCCTAGAATCAGGGCTATAAGTTAGTTGGGTCATTGCCCTTCCGCTCAAAGAGAGGAAAATATGAGGTGATAATAGTCAAGGTCATTACTGTGCATTCAATGAATTCTGTAAACTAGCTGTAAAGATTCCTCCTCAGCCATCAGCATAGAGCCTAACACAGCTCTACAGACAGACACCAGCCAACTTTCCAGATCTTCAGATCAGATTTTTTCCCTAGGCAGTCCTTTCCTCTGCCACTATGAACTTGTTAGACAAAATATAATTAACCTTATTATGAACTAAGTGAGAGCAATTTTGATCACAATATTTAGCTATGCAGTACGCAAGGATGTAAAGCCAACCAAAACGTTGACTCTGGAATTTGAAGAAAGGTCCCCAAACCAGGCTAGTTCCACACTAACATCCACTACTTATAGAAACCCTTACTATGGATAAGGCCCTGTGGTGGTAACTTTCCTTGGGTCATTCACAGTAATCCTAGGAGTTGGAATTACCATTATCCATCTTTTACAGATGAAGGCACCAAGGTTTAAAGAACTTAAGGTAACGTTCCCAAAGTCAACAAAAGTGGTGGGGCTAGGATTTAAATCCATGCCCAGATATCAGAAAGCCAGGCTCTTAGCTACTGTCAGAGATATTAGTCTCTTCTCTTTGCACCTCTATTTTACCATCCCTCTCCCAAAAATCTTGTATCTTCAGCTCAGAAACCATGAATATTTAGGGTGTCTGACTGTGTATTTTCACAAGGTATGTAATTTAAACCTCATAACGACCACAATTACATGAGTCGTATTATCACCTTAATTATATAAATAAGCAAACTGAGACCTAGGAAATGGAAGTAACTTACTTGAGATCAAATCCAACAGCTAATAGAGTACCAGAGCTGACATATGCAGTCCAGTCATAACCTAAGTCAAAATTTTATAAATTCCGGTAAATAATAGGCTCCGGTGACAAGGATTCTTCATCCACAGCATCTCATCCCCGCAAATCCTGTCAGAGACAGCTGGCAGGGCACATGGAAGGACACAGCTCATGCAGCTTCAATGCATCAGGACACCAATGGTTCTTGGACTTCCAATCTACCTGCGTTTCCACCGGGAATATTCATTTGTTTTCTCCAAATCCTAGTGAATTCTCCTGATTGCTATTTCAGACAGCCACTTTACGTAACACAGCAATAGCATTTCTGCATATAGCCCTCATGAAATTTTGAATGGAAAGACTGATATAATTGTCAAATCTCTTCGTTCTGATGAAAAGCGAAGGCTGGGAGGACAGACTCTGAACAGAGCAGCTCTCACGTGTGCCGGCTCATTAGCGGGAGTCTGCCAGACAGATCTCCAACTCTTGGTGGTCAGTTACACTCAATGTTAACACAAAGTGACTGGCCCTCTGGGCATAGAAGAAACTTTATTCCCCCATTAAAAAATAATCGCACAAAGAGATTGGGATATGAAACCGAAATTGGGCTTGGCAGGCATAAAATAGATCACGCTCAGTTTGGTTGCTTAAAGGGTAAAAACTGCTGTTTTGAGCAACAGTTGTTTTCCATCATCCTCCGCATGGAGGTGTTGGACATAATTGTGCTAAATAGTAAGAAAGGAAACCTGCTTCAAGGCTAATATGATAACGAGTATTGTCTGAGGGACAAGAAGAAAGGCGGATAGCAATATAATTTTTCATGCTTTTTTGTGGTTCAACTAAAAATAAAAGTCTCATTAAAGAGAGTTGTAAATGAATTATATTTCTCCATTTCTCTCACAATTAATTTTTGCGGAGCCCAATTGCAATTTGCAATTCTGATACTTGCACACCAAGCAGGGCGGCGTGAATTGCTTGGGGACCAGCAGAGGGCAGTGCTGAGCTGAAGCTGGCGCTGCAGCCTTGCTTCTGGCTGTAAAATCGTGCTTGTTATAAAATGAAATCTTAAGGCTAACTTAGCCACAGAGGAAATTAAACTGCTAATTATGCATGTATAAACCACTAAAAATGGGTCCAGTTGTTGCTCACTGGATTTCAGAAACACTCACCTCTTCTCTTTGGTTTTAAAATATGTAATTATGCCTGGAAATAGTACCTATTAGTGATTTTATACAATTTTTAAAAAACCTTTTAGAGTTATCTGTTTGCATAGCCTGTCCCTTTCTAAGTAAATAAACAAAAGATTGCTGGTTCTAGTTTAGGTTTTTTTTTTTCCCCAAATCGTTCATGTCAATGTCTATGTCTTGATAAAATCTGAGTCATCCATGTTCAGGCCACGTAGAACAGAGTTCTAATGGATGGAGATAAGATGACCACATTATTTTTATAGCACTTTCTTAAAAAACCAGATTTTTGTGGAGGCAAAAATTTCAAATATTGGAAGATTTGGAGAGACACTTATTCTGATTTGGTAGGGAAAGGGAGCAATGATTACATAAATGTGCCTATGCATTTAGAAAGCTGATGTCATGGTGAACTTACCCTCGTGACAAGGAAATAAAAAACATATACCTCAAAGTGAGTGAAGAGTCCAATGACTGGCCAAGATTAGTTTAGGTTCTTTGCACTATGCCATGCAGCCTGGTAGCTGCCCATAGAGGATCAGAAGGTGAAAGGGAAAGAAATTTGATACCAGGTTTTAACAAAAATATGAATGCACACTGACAGTGAATGTCTATGTTACGGTGAATAATTTGAATAATTTGCATGGCCCCGGGCCCTTCAGTTTGCAAACAGTTTTACCTTTCCACCTCTTTTAGGCTTTTACTCCTCAGTGTGTAAGAGTAACAGTGTGGTCCTTAGCCCAGAGCATCACCTGGGAGCTTGTTAGAAATGCAGAATCTTGACCTGCTACATCAGAATCTGCATTTTAACAAGACTGCAGCAAATCGGATTGCACGCTTAAGTTTGAGAAGCACCCTTTAAGGTCTTATCTCCAGTAATTTGCTTTCTCTGAAAAGGGCATCCCTCTTGCTTCTAGGAGAGAGAGAGTTCATAAAGCCTGGAACAACAAACTCATTTAGAATCAACTAAAAGAAGTTTTTGTGGTTGTGGTTGTTTTCCTCTTTGCAACAAATAAAGCCTTTTGAAATCCTTAATGGATGCTTTTTTCCAGCTGGTTTTAACTGGGCCTAAAACATCGGCCAGTCGTGACCTGGAGTCCGGAAGGAATTAATACGCACCGAGGACACAGTATTTGCACATTTCTTTTTAGCGTTCTGGTCCTGCCGAAGACCATGAAATGTTGTAGGTTCACCACACCTTCCATTAACTTGACTCTCCAGTTCGTTCTACGCTTTTGATGCGTTTTGTGAAAGGATGATAATGGCCTATTTTACTTATCCATCAAGAGCTATGAACCACAAGCCTTTTCCCCCTTCCTCCGGCTAGAAGGGCAGCATGGCTAGGTCAGCCAGAGTAACGAGGCTCCACCGCTTGGCAAAGTGAGATTAATCTAAATCAAATACTTTCCACCTTGGCAATTTTAACTAATTCCCTCAGGAAAGTACAAGAAATCACCGGAAGCCCCACAGTCCGGCAAGCCTCCTGGTAAAGGCAGGCAGGTAATACCTTTTAAGCTTGTTAATATCTTATCCTGCTGAGTTCTACAACTGACTCAAAGAATAGCTGCGACTGCTCAACGCAGCATTACAAAGAAACGCAGCTCTCAGGGAGGAAGACCAAAAGTCGTGGGCTGCACAGCGGATGGCTTTATTCTGTGGCGATAACGCCGACTGCCTTGATTAAATTGCTTCCCGCATTGTCTTTCCGCCTCTGTCCCAGCAATCATCAGAGGATCTAAACTGCCAGCATCCGAGGGCTGTACGGTGAGATATTCAGGCTGTAGATTAGAGAGGCTTTCTTCCTTCCTTCCTCTCGCAAGGTGCATGTGCTTTCCAGTGTGGCTCTGCAGGGACGGCGCCCGCAGACGGACCTGGTGGAGGGCAGCTCAGGTGTGCTGCGGCCCCCGGGAGCGCGGGGAGCCTCCCTTCTCTGCAGCAGTAGCCTTCTGAACACCTGGGCCTGCTCAGCAGGAAGGGCTCCCTGGATAACACAGCAGCGCTTCTCAAATGACCTTTCCCTTCCGCCTTCAGCAAAAGGAAAGGTCTGGCTTAACGCAGGCCCGGCTTTCCTGGGTTTCCAAACAGAAACTGCAGTGGAAACAGGCCAGGTTGTATTTGACTTTGTGGGTACCGACCTAGGACTCTTCCCTGAAATTCTCCGCATACTTTCTAGTGGGAATAAATTGTTAACAGCGATAAAGAGAAAAATGTCCCTGTACCCAGAACAAGGTGTACATCCATGAGCCTTTGGAGATTTCTGTTTGTTGGGTTTTATCTTTTTTTTCTGTTTTTCTTAAATGTCGGATTTATTGAGATATAATTTAAATAGGGTAAAATGCATCCTTTTTAGTTGTACGGTTCTATGAGTTTTGACAAATAAAAACACAAGAGATAGAACATTTTCATTACCCCCCAAAATCCCTCGAACCTCCTTTCTAGTCAGCCTCTACCCTAACCCCTGGCAGCCACTGATCTGTTTTCTGTCTCTATAACATTGCCTTTAGTCCCGCAAGATTTATTTAATGTTTTTTAACAATAACGCTCTTGTTTCGTAAGAACTAACAAATAGGTCCATTTAGCACAATAAAGTGCAGTTAAAGGAGCAGCTGTAGAGTCAGATCAATGCAGGTCCCAGTCCTGGCCGTGCCCTCTCGCTCACACTGATTTGGGATACATTACTTACCTTAGTTAAGCCTTAGTTTTCTCATCTATTAAATGGTCTAACAGTAATGAGCAACAGTTACTGAATACCACATTATTTACTGAGACCTGTTTCAATCACTGTGAGGTGCTACCCTACTGATGCGATAACTAATTTTTATCTTTCATGTTATTTGTCATTCTATTTCATCTCACTACCCATATTAGAGGGTAGGGACCCTAAATCACACACGTTTTATCCTCCACAATCCCTGTCAGAGTACATGTCTTAGTCTGTTCAGGACGCTATAAGAAAATACCATAGCCTGGGTGGCTCATAAACACAAGAAATTTCTTTCTCACAGTTCTGGAGGCTAAGTCCAAGATCAAGGCACCAGCACATTCCATGTCTGGTGAGGGCTTCCTTTCTTGTTCATAGACTGCCATCTTCTTGCTGTCACCTCACATGGCGGAAGAGGTGAAGGATTTCTCTGGGCCCTCTTTTATGAGAACACTAAATCTCATTCATGAAGATCTGCCCTTGTGCCCTAATCACCTCCTAAGGGCCTCACCCCCAAATACCATCATGTTGGGGATTATGTTTCAACAGATGAATTTTGGGGGGAAACAAACATTCAGTCTATAGCAGTACAGCTGTGTGGAACACACACATCTCATAAAACAATATTAAACATTACATTGAAAAATTCATGTTGTATTATTGCTACATGCGTGGGTATTATAAATGATTTATATTGTTGATATATGTTTTTAAAATTTACATGAACCTTCTACTTTTTGTATCATTTTGTGACATGTTTTTTCCTGTTAGTAGTATGGTTTTTTAGATTTATCTGTTATTTAACTACTAAATAGTATTACATTTCACGAATAAACCAGTCTATTTATCCATTCTGGCGTCCAGGGACAGTTAGGGTGTTTCTGTGTTTTTGCTGTGCAAATGTACAAGAATTCCCCGGAATAGGAAGGATATTCACCAAGTTAGGGAGTGGGTTTCTTTGGGGAGTGAGGAGAGAGGAGAAAAGGAAGCAAGTGGAGAGCTCTAGCTGTAGCTGTAATACATTGTTTTTTTTCAAAAAAAAAAAGAAAAAAGAGAAATAGTGCACCAGAGCAATAGAGCTAGCAAATTGTTAATATCTGGCTATTAATTCCACATGATGAATTCATGAGTATTCATTATATTCTCTATATTTTAAATTATTTTATAATTAAAAAGAAAATTAAATATAAAAAAATAAACATTAAAAAAAATCAACAAACATGGTTCTATCCTGGAATGTATAATCATTATCAGTAGCACTGAATTTGTCCTTTTGAATTTTTCATAAATAATGAAATTTTTCCATGACCAATGTAAGATATTTGCAACATATCCTAGTTAGCCAGGTAATAAAAAGTCAAGAGTCAAGCTTTCCCCCGATAAGTGCCACTCCCTCATCAATATTGCAACTGGGCTCTGCAATATTTTCCTGTAAGAATCCAGTTGTATTTTTTTCCTGCTGTTTTTGTTTTTGCTGTTGTGGTTGGAAGTAGCGAGTTTTGAGCACTAAGAAACGTACACAGAGCCCCTTTAAAAATAACTAGATGAGGTTTGTATGTTAAAGAGAAAAGAATTATGAGGCATCTAGCAATTCATCTCATCAAACTCTCCACTGTTAGCAGGACTTGGTTACATCAGGGCGCCAAGGGAATAAGCATGCTTTTGCCTTCATTTTACTCATCTTTTACAAAATAAAGGGAACTTGGCTTTGGACAGGAAACAGCTAAGCTTTGGAAATAGTTGTGAGGCTTATCCCATTCTTTCATTTTAATGACTTTCCCTGGTATTTAATCCCATCCTCCCCTTCTTCTGTGACTACACTCGTTAGTATGCTCTTCGGATAGCTAAGAAAACAAACAAGGCTATCAAAATACAGCTTACACCAAGCTCCCCTGGCTGAGGTGGCAAGCGAGCATGTTTCCCTGCCCCCTTGTGGCTTGATTACAGAATTCCTGCTGTGGTTACCCCCATGGCTCATTGCCCTGCCTCTGAAATGCTGGGGAATGAAAGATCCAAGATTCAGCTCTGCCACCCGCTGCAGAATGGAGGGACATTTTATTAGTGACTGGGCTTCATCTTACTGAGAGCGTTTGCTTCTTAAGGGACTGTGGGCTCCAAAATGCTCCTGCTCACAGATGACCTGAGAAGGCATGGACTTGAATCCCAGAAGGTCCAGAATTGCATTTTCCATGTGGAAAGATTGAGTTGGAAAATAGGTTATGAGCTGGACCAAAGGGCACTTGAGAAAAGCTATGACTTCAGAAGGTAGCTCTTGCGTTTGAATTTGTGGCATGATCTCCAAGACGAATCCTGCTTGTCAGAACCAACGGATAATTGTTTCGCAACAATTGAGGTTACATATTATCAGAGAATGTCTATTAGATGGAATTTTGAGCTGAGTGGGTTGTGTAACACAATATAGAGTGAGATACAGCTTGCTATTGTTAAGATGTAAGGAGGAAAGCAAAGACCAAGGAAGGATTTCATGGCTAGATTATCACCTTTAAGGCTGGGCATAGATGAGAGCAAGCCAGGGCAGTAAATAGTTCTCCAACTATGACAGCACTGAAGTCAATCAAGTGCAATCATCATTTAATTCAGTGCCTCAAAGTGTGCTCTTCCAAAATTTCTATTTGCCAGGAATGGGCTACAAATGCAATCACTGCCCTAGGATTTTTTTAAAAAATCATATATGTTGGGTCATTTCCATTTACAAACAGAAAAACTGATTCACCAATGAATTAAAATTATTTGTTACAGATCTCATAGTAAATCAGTAGCAGAGCAGGAAACAGAATCCAGAGTGTCTTGTGCCTTAGATAAGAATTCTTGTCTCCACAGCAGACTTTCTCTCTGTAGCAGTAATGAACTGCTTCACCGCTTCCTAATGTGCTGTGTGCCTTCGTCAACTTGTCCTTCTAGGCTGCTAGAGGCACCAGGTCACTGTGTCACAATGCAGTGTCAAAATGTCACAATAATATCAGCTGGGTGATGACAACAGGGATGCAAGCCAAGGGGTACAGAATCATATCAACACTCTTGTCATGCAGCATATAGATGGCATTATTTTCTGTATCAGTATTCAAAAAAGGTGCTTGGAAATAACATAGAAACTAAAAAATAAAACTGAATCTCTGACCCCCTAGTAAAATGATTTATCAGCTACTAGCTAGTCTCAGCTTTTCATCAGGCATTCATATTTCCTTTATAATTTGAAAACTGTAAAATAAGAAAAAGCTGCACTTATGTTAATATTATAATTGTGCAGATAATTTTGCACAATAATCATGGCTCTTCTACTTTATAGGAGTACAAATGGCTAGGTATATAATATATTGTATTACAATATATAATGTAATATATGTGCAAGATCAGTACCATTCCTTTATATCTAAAGTAAAGCTAAGATCTAAGAAAACAGTGTATATG
The DNA here is from genome assembly GCF_057802395.1 of Ceratotherium simum simum. NCBI lineage: Eukaryota > Metazoa > Chordata > Mammalia > Perissodactyla > Rhinocerotidae > Ceratotherium > Ceratotherium simum. The sequence continues at coordinate 12,304,553 of NC_141919.1, read as the reverse complement.
TGTGTACACACACAAATTATATGTATATAATGATATAATCTATATATATGTATAGATTATACATATATATGTATATGTATATATTTCATGATTATAGTCCATAGGGAAATAGAATACATGATGTAAAACAATAACTATTTTTTTGCTTGCATCACTTTCCATTCTCCAAACTGAAATAGATTTTCCTGATAAATTTGATGATAGGATATATAGGTAGATTGATGGATATAGATATATAGATCATATATATTTCTCCATCCTTTAGTTTTCCCTGTTCTTTCTGTCCCTCCATCTTGCTACTTCTCCATCTAGTCATGCCCTCACAATGCCCCTTGCCTACCCCACCCCCCCTTCTGCTCCACTGAATCTAAATGATTTTGGGCTCATTATAGATTAGGGATACCCAATCATGGCCCTGATTTCATGTTTCTGGAAATATGTTTCTGTGGCTTACCTGAATACGTAGAATCATCTAGGACACATTAAAAATGCACATTAATAGTATCTACCCCAGAACTACTAAAACATATCTGTTTTTAACAAGCCTTCCCATCTCCCATTTTTATGCATATTCAAATTCGAAAACCACTTCTCTAGAGCAGTGATCCTCAGTAGGGATGTACATAAACCTGGGAAGTTTCTTAAAAATGCAGGCACAGGAAAAAAAAAAAATGCAGGCACAGTCACTATAGAATTGGCAACTTATTCATTTGGTTTGGCGGTGATGGTGGTGGATAGTAGAGTTCAAATTATCCCACCACATCCCAATTTGGAAATAATGATGTAATACCCAAGGAGTATCTCTGCCGTAAGGATTGAGAATTACTATTAGTGATGGGGGATTTCCTTTCCTAGGAATGTGTTGAGGTAAGAATATGTTGAGAACAGTTGCCCTTGGGTTTTGAAATGCTCCTGAAAGCAAATACATAGAAGAAAAAAAATGACACTCATATTTGACTTATTTTTGTATAATAAGATTTAATTGTATATGATAACATAGAAACTAAAAAATTTCTTATATAACAGAAATGGGTAATAAATACCATAAGCTTTTTTCTGACTAAATTCAACATAATTTTGAGGGGAAAATAAGTATACAAAATACTAATTTTTTTCATTGCTACTTTTGGTGGCTGTACAACATACCACTCAGATCGGGGAGCATAACTGACTGCCGGCTCAATCTACTGCCCCTCTGGATCAGCCATGACGTTTGCACCAAAGCCACACTTCTCACAGGTATCCTAACCAGTGCCTGAACACAGAGTGGGAAATAAGTCAGACTTACTCCAGAGAGACGTGGAACTTCTGATATAGCAACTTGGGCTCACAGGCTTCCCCCTGACCTTCCAGAATCCTTCTTAGAACTGCACTGCAGTTCACAACTCTTCCCACTCTTTCTTCCTTCCCTCCCTCTCTCCTTTCGTAGGTGTCAGACCTACATCACATTCTGACTGAAGGCTCTCTCTGCCTCCTCTTGCCCCTTCTCTCCATCTTCTCCTATTCTCTCCCCTAATAAATCTCCTGCTTGTCTAATCCTGTCTCGACATCTGTTTCTTGGCAGACCTGAACTAATATACTATGCTTCATTGAAACGCCAGTCATTTTGTGTTCTGTATACAGACACACACCATGGTAGATCATTCATGCTTTCCTCAAACTACCTTCTTCTTCTTGGCCATTAGAATTGCTTTCTTCTGAGTCTCATTCTTATGGTTTCTTGCTCTCTGATGAACGACACTGAATGGTAGTATATTTTAAAAATAAGATGTCCTCTTTTGACATTTTAATTATACATTGTATCTTCTTGGTAATATAATGCTTCAAACAGTAAAGATGCAAAGGATTACTCAAGACCCCTAAGGAGATTTCTAATTATGAGAGTTTTAGTACCTGGTCAGGGAGATATTAGGGGGCCAGAGGCCCCTCCAATCACACTGTGTAGGTAACTATCTACTGCAGTTACTTCTGTGTAATGGAACAGTCGTCACCCACCTCTTCTTTCTCTCTCTACTCCTGCCTCCAAAGCAGTGATGAAAGATGGGAAAGTTTTCCTTCCTTTCCAAATTACCATGATAATGTCATTTTCTGCCATACAAAAGAAGAAAGCAACTTTAAGAGTTGTATTTGTTTGAGTTCTGTTGGAACTATGATGTGAGAGAAATTAAAGCCTACTCAATGATGTAGTTTAATGTAAGTCGTTACGTTCAAACATTAACGGTAAGAAAAATGGAGAGGTGGGGAAAATCCCACAGCTGTAAAGTCATTACCAACCGTGAACATGCTGGAGGGCCACTTACACAGTTAGACCTTCTGTATCTCAGCTAATATAGGATATAGGCTGATACCCTAATCCAGTAATCATTGCAAAAAGCTCCTGAACGTTGAATCCTGTAGTACTTAAGGTCTACGACACATAAATACTTTCCAATTTTTATGAGAGTATTTAAGATATTTCTGAAAGAATTAATGCTATTTAAATGGATATGGAAGTGATCATTTAATAACTGACACGTAAATATTTCAAGTTAGGCCTAACATTTTTTCTAATTGCCTCTATATTTATCCTCGATTGATTTATTTACTTACTCTCTTACTTGCTAAATTTGGAATGAAACTTCACCACTTCCTTTGGATGACTGGCAACTATAGCAATTGGAAGGATAATAAAAAGTAAATATGAAAGTGGCTGTATCTGCTAAGTCAGTCATTTTAAGAACTAGAGTTGCAAATCAATTATGCTAGCTAGTAGTGGGGTTTGTCAGTGGTGGGATTACACACTCTTTCATACAGTATTTTACTCACCCATTTTAACCATTTTATCCTCTTCTTTGCATATGAGTTCTTAACTCAGAAAGAATGCCTTTGGGACAGCAGTGAGGAAGAAAATAAATGTAATAGTATCCCATTGCTAAAGAAAATAATCTGAGTTAGTTTTTTAAATCCTGTTATAATCTAGATCCAACCTACCTTTTTGATATTATATTCCGGCTACCTTCTATGTGAACCTTACACACCTGCCTAACCAGACAACTCACTCTTCCTAGAGCACTAGGTGGATGTATTGTTCTCTGAGCTTTTGCTCATACTATTCTACTTCCTTAGAAATCATTAAGATGCAGCCCTCAGCCCCTGGTAACCACCAATCTACTCTCTTTCTATATATGGATTATATGTAGAATCGACTTTTTTAGATTCCATATATAAGAGAGATCATACAGTATATGTCTTTCTCCGTCTGACTTATTTCACTTAGCATAATGGTGACTATAGTTAATATTGCATTGCATACTTGAAAATTGCTGAGAGAGCAGATCCTAAATGTTCTCATCATACGCACTCACAAAAGTAACTACGCGAGGTCGTGGATGTGTTAACTAACCTTCCTGTGGTAATCATTTTACTATACGTGTGTAGATCAAATCATCATGTTGTACGCCGTCAACTTACATGATGCTATATGTCAATTATATCTCAATAAAGCTGGAGGAAAAAAAAGGTGCAGCCCATTTCTTAAGGGTCAGTTCATGCCTCATTTTTCCATGAAGATTTCCTTGACTATCCAAGCAGGAAATGAGCCCTACATCATTAAAACAAGCCCAACACAGGGCAGTTTACGAGTGCAGATTCTGCAGCTGGACTCTAGATTGAAATCCCAGCTCCACCGCTGGGTGATCTTGAGCAAGTCACCTAACCTCTCTGAGCCACAATGTCCTTGTCTGTTAAATGAGGAAAACAACAGTTTCAACAAATGCTTGCTTTGAAAATTTAATTAGATGTTATTATTATTATGCTTATCATTTCGGTGTGGGTTTATCTCACATAGCTTTATAGTGTAATTGTTTGTTTACCAGATTTATCTCTCCTAGTAGTTTATAAGCTCCTTGAGGTTAGGGATTGTGTTTTTTCATCTCTCTAGCCACCATGTGACATATAAAGAAATGGTGGATGTTCAATGACTTCTTTTTTGATGAGTGGATGAAACACAGGGTGAATGAATTCTGACATCTTTATCTATTCCTACAACAGTTAATCCTATTTGGTGGTAAAAGTGTAAGAACAGCAACTGTGATATGAAGACAAATGAAAAATTTACCTTTAGGGGCATTAGGAGGATGTGGCTGACTGTGACTTACTAAAGTAGACTTTTGGAGTAGTTTCCATTTTTCCTGTCCCTAGGCATCTGCTTCCTAAGCTTTTTTTTTTATAGAACATTTTCAGATAGGTCTAAAAGCCAACAGATTCCAGTAAGTACCAAGGTAGAGAAAAGACAGCCTCAGAGGCTGCCCCTGGAAACTCTAGTACTGGGGAAGTGTGTGAAACGCAGATGATGCCTCCAGCCAGAGGCTCAGTCTAGTTAAGCTAACATTGCTGATCTTCTTTCAGACTTCAGTCTATTGCACTAAACCAAAACCTGCCTTGCTCCTTTGAATTTATACTTGGAAACCGATATTGAACGTTGTCCTCATCATTAGCTAACATGTGCTGATATGTATTAAATATGAATCACATGTGAACATAATAATTGTCTTTCTATATATGATTGGTGATTAAAAGTCTGCAAAATTCTGATTGTTTTTAACATGTAAACCTGATTTTGTCCCAGGAGAATACATCTCTAATTTATCATGAATATTAATGGTAAATGGGTTATAAGACATAGAATTTCACTTCGCTCTTTGTAGATCCACTCTCTTTCTGTCAGGGGACTGTGTATAGGGTAGAAAGCTGCTACCATATGCCTGGAGTTTTCATTTTCTCTTATCAGAGATGGCTCTTATCAGAGGAAGGGGTGAACAGGCTGCCTTAGAACCCATACACCCTCAAGTAGTTATTAGGGCACTGCCAGAGAGTAGAGCCTAAGGTGGGGAAAGTAAGAATAAAAACATGTTATGTTTTAGTTGTTATTTGAAATTAACTATTTTTAAAATACAGGTTGAACTCCATGCATATTGAATTAAAGCATTAATTTATCATTTGTAGTTGAATGCTTAGAATGTCCTTGGATTCTCCAGATCTCTAGTCTCAGTAAGGCATGCCGTGTTTTTGGTACTGAGATAGTAACAGGGAATATTTGTTTTCATGCCATTCTTTCTTATATAACCATTCTTACGTTGTATAGAATGTGATAAACTGTTTGGACAGTCCATTTTATTTGTTATGGGTCATTTCAGTGGTCATTAGAATGTCTTAAATTAGTGCTCCTATATTTATTTACTGGTATTGCAATATAAAACTCATATGATGCAAATCCTTATTATAAACATTTCCTGTGCTCACGTATAAAAGAGAAAAAGTGCCAGGTATATCCCAACCTCCTAACTTTCTAAACCACTTAATGTATTGTTCTAACAATCTCTTTGGAAACTGTGTGCTCCCCCAGGGCTGGGGCCATGTATCATTCACCTCTGCACAGAGTTATGTATGGGAGGAAAGTTACTGCAAGACTTCCAGGTGGAAATAACTGCTGGGTGTCCACCCTCGCATCAGACACTACGCTAAGTGCTTTAGTTGGATTCTCTTGTTCAATCTATACATCCACACTACTGAGGACTATTATTAACCTCAGTTTACAAATGAGGAAGTTGAGGTATAGTTGAATAACAGTTTAGCTATTGTTTCATATTTGCCCAATGTCACAGCTAATAAGTGATAGATCTTGATTTCAAAACAGGGAAGTCTGACTTTACAGCCTGAAGTCTTAGTAGCCATTGTGCTGTACTGCCTTTTAAGTAGACTCAGAAAATGCATATTCTGTAGAAGAAAACCAAATGGGATTCATACACTTCAAAGCCCACTCATTCCCTCAGTCAATAAATATTTATCATGCATCTACTCTGTCCAGTTTTTCAACAATCCCTTGCTAGGGTATCAAAGCAGAAAAGAGGGACTGCTCCTGTCCTCAATGTGTTCATAGCCTTTAAGGGGATGAAGCAACATGGCAAAGACTAGGCTACAGGTTTGAACAAGGGACAATGAGGTCACCTTCCAGGGGTCCCCAGCTTACTCAGGTTGGCCTGGATTGCTTCAAATAGGAATTGAAGGATTGTCTTGAAGGCTGAGCAGGAGTTTACCTGGAGCCCAAGACTGGGAGTGTTCGAGGCAGAAGTACAGCCTGTGGAAGGATACAGAGATGAGAAATATCAAGGCTGATGTGTTTGGGGGAATTGAAAGTGGTACAGCAAAAACAGAGTGTGAGCAGAAAAGGGTCATAAGTTCACGAAAGGCATTATGTTCAAGCTCATGCATCCTGTTTCTGGAGCCCAGATTTTAAAAACTGGGCCTTCTGGAGTCAAACATGTCAGCTTAGCCTCCTGGTTTGAGCTGGCAGCAGCTCAAGGTAAAGACACACTCATGCATCCATCAAAATGTTAGAGTTTGCCTCTCCTTGTACTCACTGTCCTTCCACAGACATATTTCACTTTCAGTTTCTTACATGAATCCTGTAAGGACATTTTAATTAATTGTACCAGCAATTCCAGGTTGACCAACAAAAAGAAAAAAAAAATCAGGCTTCATGTTGATGGTAAAGATGATGAATGCTCCCTTCTTTTTGAATAGTTTTGCCACGCATGATTGATTTAATAATGGGTAGGTTTCATTTTAATGCTAGTGACAATTGGGGGAAGACTTGGCAAGGAGAATAAGAGAGTGGTACTCTATAGCAGGTATTTAAAGAAGACAGCCTGAAAATCAATATTAATCCTTTGCTGGCAGCTGAAAATTTCAGACAACTTAAGCAGACGAATGGGCCATAATGTCAGTCAGTAGTATTAGTCTATTCGTTGGCTCACTCTTAGACTAAATGAGCACTGTTGTTGATTAAAAATCCATTCCAGGGATGCCATTGCACATGTTAAACAGTTCTTATTTTCCCTTGGGTCCAGAAAATGTTCCTCCCTTTGCCTTTTCAGGTCTTTCTTTAATCTCATCAATTTCCAAGTAGCTCAGTGCTTTTCCTGCAGGCAAAATTCTTACCGGCCTTTTGATAGGGATCTTACCCTCCAGGGTTATCTGTCTCCCACCTACAGAGGTGACACATGGAGCCCTCCCCACTGAAAGAGTACATCTGCTACACCAACCAGAGCTAATCCACAGCTGTGACAGCTGCAGAGAGAAGTCCTGTAGAACAAGTCAAACCTCGGACATGACCCCGTGGCTGGATTTCATGCCCTTATCTGTGCATGCTGGTAGAAGAGGTGTCACAGGAAAGCTCTGAGGAAAATTGAAAAAGAAGGCGCTGTGAACTTTCTGTATTTCATACCTAGTAAATGTATCCAGGTTTATTATTGTAATGTAGTTAGTCTATCTACTTTGGGGATCTGCAGGCATAGATCTTACATTAGCCCTGAGGCTGGCTAGAGTGGCAGAATGTTTGGAAAAATGGCCTTTGATCCAGTCGATCTCCCAGGAAACACTTGGGAATTTCCTGTGGGTTTTTTTACTTGTTACTTGTACCAGGTTAGTAGAAAGACACATGCCTGAAGTATCCAAAACAATTGGGAAGGTGCGGAAGATATTAAGACCACCCATGTGAATGGTAAACAGGAGCTCCTCGATGAACAGGTTGTAACCTTTGTGTCAGTCAAGGGTAGCTGTTCACCTTTGTGGGAACTTGAGACTGAGGAAGCATCCTCTTTCAGTGGGAGTGCTGTAGTGTCCCCTGATCAATGTAGCACATGTGTTTAGGTATGTCCTCATGTCTTTGACCTACAGTAATGGAATGTGTATGTTTTTCTCTGTCTTTTTATGTCTTTCCATCAATCAGATCTTTGTGATCATTGTGACAATGCCCAAAGAACCTCAGTTTACAAAATTATCCTTTTCACACTATCAATTGGAAAAGATCTATAAAAATGTGACTGTTTTCCCAAAGTCCCTTTGATAAGAAAGTGAGGGAGAGAAATCTTCACAGTGTAATCCCCTGCAGGGCTGTCTAATGCTAGAGCGAATGAAATGAGATCATTCAAATTTATAACAGCCTGTAATTCTAGGAGTCAGATCCTGATGTCTACTTCACATCCCAGGGGAAGTGGATCCTTGATCTCTCTCTCTATTCTTCTGAAGAGAGCAAACTGAAAATTTCAATTAGGAAAGTTTACAGAATTGGAAGTCCAAAAACTGGATGGAGGCTTGATTTAATTACAATAACTTCTAAAACGGACCCACTGGTATCAGGTTTAGAAAAGAGTGAGAAATAAGATGAATTTAACTCGTATTCATTTCTTACTGTAATGCAGGCACAAAGCTAGATGCGTTACATTGTTATCTTGTTTGACACTCACAACTTTTGAGAGCTAGGTGTTCTTATACCATGTTAGATGAGGTCATTGGGACTCAGAGAGGTAACATTACTGGTGAGTGATGTAACAGGAATTTATTTAGATGTCCCTCATTCCAAAGCTTGTACACTTGTCAAGGCACCGTACTATGCTTTAAAAAATTCTAGCATATGATAAAAGCAAAATAGATTAAGAAGTCCTCCGTGATGTCTGCCTTTCTTTCACACCTCACATTCAAACTTTTAGGCTATATCTACACATCTATACATAGAGTCCAGTCACCTCCCTATTGCTATTATGCTGCTACAAGCTATCAGCATCTCTTTCCTGGATTATACAATATCCTCCTAACTTGTCTCCCTGTGTCTACCCTTGTCCTCATGTTGTTTAGCCTTGACATAGAAGCTTGAATGGACCTTTTAAAACGTCAGATCAAATCCCTCCTCTGCTTAAAACTATGGAGTGGCTCCCTACTTCACTAAAAATAAAAGGCCGTTATAGTTCACCAAAAGTCACTGAGTGCAGAACTCCAGGCCTCCAGCCCTCCACAAAAGCAGCTAGTAGGTTGGCAAAAACTGTCAGAATCAACTTCTGCAGAACTCTGGAATCTAGTCATAACACAACAACCAAGGGAAATGAGAGAAGAAAGAAGCTACTGCAATGCAGGAAGAGAGAGCAGTGGCATTTTTAAAAATAGACTTTATCTTTTAGAGCAATTTTTGATTTACAGCAAAATTAAGCAGAAAGTACATAAAGTTCCCATATAGCCCCTGACCCTACACACATAGAGCCTCCTTCATTATCAATATTCTGCACAGATTGGTATGTTTGTTACAATCAATGAACTTGCATCATTATCACCCAAGGTCCATAGTTTACATTAGAGTTCACTCTTGGTGTTGTATATTCTATGAGTTTTGACAATATCCACCATTAAGGTATCATACAGAATAGTTTCACTGCCCTAAAATCCTCTGTGCTCTGCCTACTCATCCTTCCCTCCCCTATAATCCCTTGTGAACAATTATTTTGTTATTGTCTCCAAAGTTTTGCCTTTTCCAGAATATTATATAGTTGAAATCATAACGGTATGTAACCTTTTCAGATTGGCTTCTTTCGCTTAGTAATTTGCATTTAAGTTTCCTTCATATTTGCCATCTATATGGCTTCTTTGGTGAAGTATCTGTTTAGATCTTTTGCCCATTTTTTAATAGGTTATTCATTTTCTCATTATTGAATTGTAAGAGTTCTTTGTATACTTTGCATAACAATCCTTTATGTCTTATGTCTTTTGCAAATATTTTCTCCAGGTCTGTGCTTGTCTTCTCATCCTCTTGATAGTGTCTTTCACAGAGCAGAAATTTTAATTTTAATGAAGTCCAATTTATCAATTATGTCTTTCATGGATCATGTCTTTGGTGTTTAATCTAAAAAGTCATCACTAAACCCAAGCTTATCCAGACTTTCTCCTATGTTATCTTCTAGGAGTTTTATAGCTTTGCATTTTATGTTTAGGTGTATGATCCATGTTGAACTAATTTTAGTGCAGGTTGTAAGGTCTGTGTCTAGATTCATCTTTTGTATGTAGATGTCTAGTTGTTCCAGCACAATTTGTTGAAAAGACTATCTTTTCTCCATCATATTGCCTTTGTTCCTTTGTTCAAGATTAGTTGGCTATAGTTATGTGGCTCTATTTCTGAACTCTCTATTCTGTTCCATTATCTATGTGTTCTTTCACCGTCTGATGATTGTAGCTTTATAGTAAGTTTTAATGTCAGGTAGCGTCGATTCTCTGAATTTGTTCTTCTTCAATATTGTGTTGAATATTCTGGGTCTTTTGTCTCTTCATATAAACTTTAGAATAAATTTGTCAATATCCACAAAATAACTTGCTGGGATTTTGATTGGGATTGCATCAAATATATAGATCAAGTTGAAAAGAACTGACCTCGTAACAATACTGAGTTTTTGTACTCACAAATGTGGAAAATGTCTCCATTTATTTACTTCCTCTGATTTCTTTCATTGAAGTTTTGTAATTTTCCTCATATAGAAATATATATATGAGGAAGAATATATATATGTGTATATATATATATATGTGTGTGTGTATATATATATATATATATATATACATACTTTGTTATATTTATATGTTAAGTATTTCATTTTGGGGAGTGCTTATATAAATGGTATTAGATTTTTAATTTCAAATTCCAATTGTTCACTGTTAGTATATGGGAAAGTGATTGCCTTTTCTATATGAACTTTGTATCCTATAACCTTGCCATCATCTCTTATTAGTTCCAGGAGGGCTTTTTTGCTGATTCTTTAAAATAGTCTACATATTCTAAAAATATGTCAATGCATGGGATAGAGAAAAAGCAGTTCTAAGAGGAAAGTTCATAGTGATAAACACCTACATTAAAAAAAAAGAGAAAGATCTCAAATAAACAACCTAACTCTACAACTCAAGGAACTAGAAGAAAAAACTAAGCCCAAAGTTAGCAGAAGGAAGAGAATAACAAAGATCAGAGCAGAAATAATAAAATAGACACTACAAAAGCAATAGAAAAGGTTTATGAAACTAACACCTGGTTTTTTGAAAAGATAAACAAAATTGACAAACTGTTAACTAGACTAAGGAAAAAAGAGAGAAGACTCAAATGAAATCAGAAATGAAAGAAGAGACATTATTACTGATACCACAGAAATACAAAGGATCATAAGAGACAACTATGAACAATTATACACCCACAAACTGGATAGCCTAGAAGAAATGGATCAATTCTTAGACACATACAACTTACCAAGATTAAATTATGAAGAAATACAAAATCTGAAGAGATCAGTAATGAGTAAGGAGATTTTGAATCAGTGATCAAAAATCTTCCAATAAAGAAAAGCCCAGGACCAGAAGGCTTTACTGGTGAATCCTACCAAACATTCAAGGAATAATTAAGACCAATTCTTCTCAAACTTTTCCAAGATATATAAGAGGAGGAAACACTTTCTTATTCATTCTCTGATGCCAGCAATGCCCTGATACATCAATTGATGCAGAAAAAGCATTTTACAAAAGTGAACACCCTTTCATGATTCAAAAAATATACCAACAAATTATAAATAGAAAGGAACTTCCTCAATCTGATAAAAGGAAGTTGGGAAAAATTCACAGCTATCATTATATGCAATGGTGAAAAACTTAACACTTTCCCCTTAAGATCAGAAATAAGAAAAGAATAATTGTTTTTGCTACTTCTATTCAACATTGTACTGGAAGTTATAGCTCTGAAATTAGACAAGAAAAAGAAACATAAGCCATCCAAATTGGAAAGAAAAAAGTAAAATTATTTCTATTTATAGATGACATGATATTATATACAGAAAATCCTAAAGAATCTATAAAAAAGCTATTTGATATAATAAACAAATTCAGCAAAGTTGTAGAATATAAGATAAAAAACAAAAATCAGTTGAATTTCCACACACAAGCAACAAACAATTAAATTAAGAAAACAATTCTGTTCACAATAACATCAAAAAGAATAAAATCCATAGGAATAAACTTAACAAAGGAGGTGTAAGACTTGTACACTGAAACTACAAAATATTGATGAAAGAAATTAAAGATATAAAAAAATGGAAAAATACCCCATGTTCATAAATTGGAAGACTTAACATTGTTGAAATACTACTACCCAAAGCAAGCTGCAGCGTCAATGCAATCCCTATCAAAAGCCCAATGGCCTTTTATGCAGAAATGGAAATGTTAATTCTAAAATTTGTGTGGAGTTGCAGAAGATTTCAAATAGCCAAAACAATCTTTAAAATGAAAAAGGAAATTGGAGGACTCATATTTCTAAATTTGAAAACTTGCTACAAAGCTACAATAATTAAAACAGTTGTACTAGCATAAGAATAGACATATAGATCAACAGAATAGAATTGAGTCCAAAAACAAACTTGAGTCCAAAAATTGGTTTTCCACAAGGGTGCCCATGGGGACCTACATGGGTGCCAGTGGGGACTATTCAATGGGGAAATAATATTCTCTTCAACAAATTGTATTGGGACAACAGGATATCCAGATGCAAAAGAATGGACTTGATCCTCTACCTCATACCACATAAAAAAAATTAACTCAAAATGAATCAGACTTAAATGTAAGAGCTAAAACTATACAATGGTCAGAATAAAACATGGGAGTAAACCTACATGACCTTGGATTTGGCAATAGATTCTTAGATATGATACCAAAAAGTGGAAGCAATAAAAGAAAAAAAATTGGACCTCATAAAATTAAAAACTTTTATGCATCAAAGGATACTATCAAGAAAGTGAAAAGACAACCTAAATAATTGGGTAAAATATTTGTAAATCAAACATTTGATAAGGGTCTAGTATCCAAATTATGTAAAAACTCTTACATCTCAACAACAAAAAGACAAACAACCCAATTAAAAAATGGGCAAAGGCCTTGAATAAACATTTCTACAAAGAAGATACACATGCACATGAAAAGATGCTCAATATTATTAATCATTAGGCAAATGCAAATTAAAACCACAATTAAACACCACTTAACACTCACTAGGATGGCTACAATAATAATTAAAACAAAAAATGGAAAATAACATGTGCTGGGAGGATGGAGAGAAATTGGAACCCTCATACATTGCTGGTGGGAATGTAAAATGGTGCAGCTGCTTTGGAAAAAAGTTGGGCGGTTCCTCAAAAAGTTAAACATAGAATTATCATATGACCCAGCAATTCACTCCTAGGAATATACTCAAAAGAATTGAAAACAAGTATTCAAACAGAAACTTGTACACAAATGTTCATACAATCACTATGCACAGTAGACAAAAGGCAACAACAACCCAAATGTTCATCAATTGATGAATGGCTAAAACAAAATGTGGCATAGCCACACAATAGAATATTATTCAGCCATAAAAAAGATATAAAGTAATGATCTATCCTACAATATGGCTAACCTTAAAACATTATGCTAAATGAAAGAAGCCAGATACAAAAGGCCACATATTATACAGTTTCATTTATATGAAATATCCAAAATAGGTGAATCCATGGAAACAGAAAGCAGATTGGTGGTTGCCAGGGGCTGGAAGGAAGATGGAATGGTGAATGACTTCTTCATGGGTATGGGATATCTTTTCGAGGTGATGAAAATGTTTGGAACTAGGTAGAGGTGATGATAAGAATAATAGTAGCTGTCCATTCATGTTCAGACCTCAGCAAACGCCTGGAAGGAAGTTGATTTGAAAGAATACTGGTAGGTGGTTGCAGTCCTGGAAAAAAAGGTTCCTAAACACGTGGTCTGGGATTCTGTACAAAATTTACATCAGAAACCAAATGGAGGTAAAAACTGTGGAATGACTTCATTCAACATAGCAAGGGAGCGTAGAACCTATGACTCATGAGATCAGTGTCAACATGACTAACTCCACATCCGTGTCTGGAGGGCCGGGATTGCTGACACACTCAATGTTGTTTGCGGGCTCAGTTCAGAACCTGGGCAGGTCCCAGACTGCAGGTGGCAGGCATCAGTGACTCAGCCTCGTGCTGCTGGGAGAGGCATGGGAACACAGCTAATTATAGGCCTGGAACTCAAAGTAAAATGGAGAATTGAGGCAATTACCCAAGGAGTTTCGAAAGAACAGGATTTTAACCCCCCATTTTCTTTCTTTGTCTGCCTACTCTGGGCAATTATTTTTCTTTAGCCTGAATCTAGAGCAGTTTCTTGATGTGCGCTAATCTGCAGCATTAATAGCTGTTATATGGAAGAGAGGTTCTTTGGTAATGCTGCATTAGATAAAGTTAAACAGGTTTCATTACTGTAGAATGTCTGAGAGTTCTTATGTTCACTGACCCTTTGAGAAAAGAATGTAGCACTTGCCCAAACCTATTTGCCTATGAAAGTCTTGTTTTGTTTTCTTGTTTGTTTATTTTTTTAGTAAAATGTCTTGTCAGAGTGATACTTCAAGAAACTCATTTTGGGAAATGCTAATCTAGATATTTTCTCCTCTTTGCTTTTTGTGTAGCCCAAATCAGAGGGCTTTGCAGTTCCTGCTATATAATAGTTGAAAATAGTGTGGTGCAAAGGAAAGCCCACCAGGCTTGGAATCCACACATCCAGGAACAAGAGTCTAGAGTTGGACTATAGAGCTGTAGCGCCACCACATTAACTTGGGCAAGCCACTTTAACTCTGTGCTTTCCAGTCTATAAAGGGAAGCCTTGACCTGGCTGGCTCTTCTTTTTCAATAATCTGAAATTCCAAGTCGTTGGAAGTGTGGATATGAGATTTCCCCATTTAGTATCACATCTGAAAATAATCTATAGAGACTCATCATTCTACTCAAATTTTCCAAATCATTTTTAAAATCATAAAATTACTTCCACCTCTTCCTTGATTTAAGGTGTCTCCTTTGTCATATATTAAATTTCCTGTTAACTTCAGTCTATTTCTGGATTTTTCTAATTTGTTCCATTGTTTTGATGCATGAATACCACACTATTTAATTATCAAGACATCTTAATTGGTTTTGCATATAATTTGACTACTTTAAAATGTTAGCAACACCCAGGGAACTAATAGGAGTAGAAAATATAGTTCACTTGTATTACTTATGGTAAAATTTGAATATAAAAAATGTCTGCTATTATCTAGTTGATAGTTTAGAAGGATGAGTCAGCTGGGTGGCCCACTGTAGAATGCCACTAGCTGCCCAGAAAGGTCCTAAATAAAAATATATTAATGAAAATTTCTTTGCAGTCTTCTCATCTCAGTTACTTTGGGGAAACTAAGTCAGCAATCTGTATCTTCCTCCTCCTTTTGGACTATGTAACCAACTTTTCATTACTTGCTCGACTATCAGGAATCATGACTGTGGCCTTCTCTGACTTTTGAAATTTAGCCTTGGCTCTTTCTTTCAGGCTGTTTAAATGCTTGGTTTTCCCCATCACCACTTTTAAATACCTGTGCCCCAGCCAACTTATAAGTCCTGCTTAATGATCTAGGATAATCACATTGATTACAAAATGTAATATGCTCGTTTGCAAATGTATGTACCCATCTTTGAGTAACCAAGTTGGCCCTAACCAAATGCAAAAGCCAAATTAATTGAAGACAAAATATAGCACTGCTTATTGTAATAAACTAGAAGCATATTTAATCTTGCTATCCTCGGGAAAAAACAAAGATCTTTATTTTATTCTTTGAATGCTGCAGACATTCCCATGTTACAGATTTTTCATTGAGCTTTTATTGCAAGCCTTCAATAAAGGATATTGTCTTAAACTAAATGACTGGTACCAACAGCAGTTACTATTATTTCTTTTCTTTTTTTTTTTTTTTAATTTCAAACAAGCTTCATCATTTGTATCTAAAAGGAAGCCTTTCGTTTTCACTGAACTACAAGATTCTTTGGGTAATTACAGGAAGTTTAGGCAAATGTTATGAAAACCAATTATATTTATTCATCTTACATTTTGTCTTTCAGAAAATGTAAAAACAAGATGTATACTGCACATAAAAATATATTTGGTTTTTATCTCCAATATGTATTTTAACCTCCACCTGGGAGAGATTCCACTAGCCCTTTGTGATGTATGTATCAAAATATGCAAAATGAAAATTGGTTGTTAAAGTTGGAGGAAAATGGAGATGAGCCAAAAAATAAATAAAAATAGGTAAAAGAACCAAATGCTTGGTTTGATGCATGATAAGCCTGGCATGGTGTCTTTCAAGAGTGAATGAAGTATTCACAAACTATATTAAAAAGAAGAGGAATATTTAAAATAACTCACACCACATCCTATGGATACAGACACAAATCTCAGAAGTAATTAAAATAAAGATATCAAAGGGGAGGGCAAATACCTCTGCAATCTCAGGATGGTAAAATACACACAGCCTGACCTTGGTTACCAATGAATCAAATAAGCTGTTAATTACAAAAGGATGAACACCCTCTGGAGATGACAGCAAACTCCAGGCAGTCAATAGGATGTGATAACATCCAATACAATCAAGAAACATTTGAGTTGAGCACAGGATTATACCCGAGGATTGGAGGATTAGGAGACATGGTATTTCTGAGTCTAGTAAACAGAAAGCACGAATGCCAGCTGAGGAAGGTATAGGATTGGAAAGACAGATATGATGAATTAATCACTAGGAAAGCAGGTAGATAATGGTCCAGTTCTGTTCCTGGCTGGCGGAGAATGAATGCACCAAGATGACCTCTCTTGCATCTCTAACCTTCCGTTATGAATTGAGCACATGCATGACTATAATGTTAAGAAATTCTAAACACTCTGTAATTGCTGTTGATTTATGGTTAAGTAGGAGAGTCGTTACTTTCTATCTAAAAAATTATGAGACAAACTATGTCCCTTAAAAAATCCTCATATTACAGTACTACCACTTGCGGTTGAGATTATAGCTGAAGGCATATTTTAAGATAGAGAAATTCATTTTGATGAACATAAGTACCTGATGTTTATCCTATGTATTAGCTATTTATTGCTGTGTAACAAATTACACCAAAGCTTAGTGGCTTAAAACAACACGCATTTTTTTATCCCACAGTTTCTGTGTATCAGGAATCCAGATGTAGTTGAGCTGGGTGCCTCTGGTTCAGGGTCTCCCACAAAGCTCCAGCAGAGGTGTTGGCTGAGGCTGCAGTCATCTCAAGGTTCAAATTCAGAAAGATCCACTTCCAAGCTCTTTGACATGACTGCTGGCAGCCCTCAACTTCATTCCCAAGCCTCAGGTCCTCACTGGTCGTTGCCTGGAAATATCAATTCCTTGCCATGCAGGCTTGTCCATAGGGCTCTCCATAACATGAAAGCTTGCTTTTTCCAGAGCAAGAGCTCCAAGAGAAAGAGAGAGAGAGGGAGCCTCAAGATGGAAGCCACAGTCTTTTTGTTACCTAATCCTGGAAGTGACATCCCATCACCTCTGTTGCACTCTGTTCTCCAGAAGCAAGTCACTAATTCCAGCCACATTCAAGGAGAGGGGATTACATTGGGATCACCACATTCAGGAGGTGGCAATCATTGAGGGCACTCTTAGAGGCGGTCTCCTACATCTTATCTATCAAAATTTGTGGGTCAATAGAACAATATTGAAATCCTCATAAAAAGAGTTCTTTTGTAGTTCCTAACTGGTTCTCCTTAGCGTTATAATTAACAGTTTATGGACAGTGAAGTATTTGTGTATGACAAGTATGTAGAGATAAGATGAGGAGCTTCTTGTAGGGATCTACAGCTTATTTCCTTTATCTCTCCACCAATATCTAGTAGGTACTCAAGTTGATCTCTCAGCTCATAGTTTCAAGACCTTATTTGACCCTTTGGCAGCATTGGCCTTGTTACCCACTCCCTCCACGACACAATTCTTCTGGCTTCTGAGAGTACTACAATATTCTGTTTTTCCTCCTACCTTTTCTGACTTTGCCTCTTAAAATTCATCATATACTCTTCCAGCTCTGCTTACTTACTAAATGTTGACATTCTCTATGGTTTCCTCCTTAGCCCTTTTCTCCATTCATTCTATTTATTTTCCTTCAGTGGCCTTACCATACTTGTGGTTTTAAGTACCCCTAAATATTGATGATCTCCAAATGTACCTACACAGTACAGAAATCTCCTCAACTCCCATGTAGCCCATGCATCTCTTCATTTCCACTTTGTTTTCATCCCACAAATTTCATTCTTTACCATCTTCAGCATCTCAGGTAAAGGCAACACTGTAAATCTGTTGTTCAAAGCAGAAGTAAAATAGTCATATTAGACTCCTCCTTTTCCAAAAGCCCTTCGTTCAAAATTGTCTGTCTACATTATTTTCTATATATTTCTCATCTTTCTTCTCCCTTCCAGTCCCACCGAAACTGCGCCAGTTCTGGCATCTTTCTCTTCTCATCTGGATTAAGGTTGTAGTCTCCTAATTGGTTACTGCCTCCAGTGGCAACAGCTTCTAACTTGTCTTTGTGTCACCAGAATGTTATCTGAATAACTGAAAAGGCTTTCCTTGGCTCCTTATCATGGTCAAGATAAAATCCAACCTACTGGGCCGGGCGGGTGGCACAAGCGATTAAGTGCAGGCTCCGCTTCCGTGGCCCAGGGTTCACAGGTTTGGATCCCAAGTGCACACAGACGCACTGCTTGTCAAGCCATGCTGTGGCGGTGGCCCATATAAAGTAGAGGAAGATGAGCACGGATGTTAGCCCAGGGCCAGTCTTCCTCGGCAAAAAAGAGGAGGATTGGCATTAGATGTTAGCTCAGGGCTGATCTTCCTCAAAAAAAAAAAAAAAATCCAATCTACTTAACATTGCATGCAAGAAACCTTCTGTTCTTTACTACCTTCTTTGCTTTCATCTGCCAATCTGCCCCACATGCACTGAATGTTCTAGTCATTCAGAACCTCTTGCATGGCCCTGAATCTACTTTCTTACTCTTCTGTAACTGTGCACACACAGCTCCTCAGCCTTGTACATTTTTCAGGTACCCCTATCACTGGCTAATGCCTCTTCATTTTCCCCAGCACAACTAAAGAATTGCCATGTCTGGAAGCCTTCTTTGAATTGCCCTTGTCTACACTTCCAGCCCCACCCCATGCACACACACATACGTATACTGCACACAGCCACAGTCTAACCTGAATGTCCTTGTTTTGTCTTCCCAGAGCTTCCTGGACTTACCTAGTACCATTGTCGTGACTACTCTGCATGGTACTTCTCTGTTTACTTATATGACTCTGCTATTAGACTATGGGCATCATGAAGGTAGGATCTTATACATTTCTGTATCCCCAGCACCTAATTCAGAGTCTGGCAGAAAACAGGTGCACAACAATGTGTCATTGAACAAATAAAAACAAGTATGCGTGAATGAATGAATGTTGAATTCTCACATTTTGAGGGTACACAGCATATATTCAGTTTAATATATTTAATTTTTATGAGAACCTCTCTTTTTTAAGAGGAATGGAGAGTAAGATTCCTAAGAAATGTGGAGCTAACTATCTCCCAGTCTCATCAGATGAGAAACAGTAGTTGGAGTCTTAGCCAATTCTTAGTCAAAATGAGAGCTGCATTTTTTTTAGCTGATTGTAAAACTGTGTCTGCCAAGCCTGTTCACCAGTTGACCTTCTGTGTCCTATGCTGGCCTGTAATTCTCTTGTGCTTCCAGCCACTTGGCTGCTATGTTGTGATTAGTTACATTCAGAAGATTCCCTCTTCTGTGAGAACGGAGGGTTTTCTGCGTGTGCCCAACTCTTCTGTGCTTTGGAGGCCAGTTGGGGAGAAAGGTGAGCAGAGATTGTGAAGGTTTGCCTTTGATGAAACTGTTACCGTACCAGGGCCGTTTTTGCCTGCTGCCCAGAAAGCCGAACACTGAGATGACAAGATTGCAGCAGAGAGAGAGAGGGTTTATTAATCACAAGGCAGCCAAGCGAGGAAATGGGAGAATGAATCTCAAATTCACTTCCCTGAAAATAGGAACTCAGGGATATTTATGGTGTAGGGGGCAAGGTGGTCTAAAATGATTGGAGGTGAGGAGAAATGAAGTAATTGATGATCTGTGCAAGCGTAGTCAGACTTCGTGCCTCTTCGTAGGATGCATGTTCACAGAATGGCGGCATTAGCATGCCCTGAGGGTGGAGTTTTAACCTCTTGACATCAAAAGGTCCCTTATTGG
Organism: Ceratotherium simum simum; assembly: GCF_057802395.1. Taxonomy (NCBI): domain Eukaryota; kingdom Metazoa; phylum Chordata; class Mammalia; order Perissodactyla; family Rhinocerotidae; genus Ceratotherium; species Ceratotherium simum. The sequence goes on along the minus strand of NC_141919.1, from coordinate 12,284,543 downwards.
ACATACCGTCTGCCTGGTCCTAGTTGATTGGTTGGTGGTCTCAACTGGCCTGAGGTGGACAAGGGGATCCAATTCCTGAAAAAAATAGCTCAAACAGCCATTACCATGGTGACCCCAGCTCCAGGGAGATGTTATCTATAGGAACCTAGTGGGGGTCAGATAGCAAATTGCCTAAACAGCACAGTTAATGATGGGTAAGTTTATCATGCAGATTTAAGTCCTTGCCTTCCATTCTGATAAGTTTCTAGGTAAGGCCATCCTCTTCTTCCTGGTACAGAGAAAAAGATACCTTTACAAATGGAGATTTCCTTTACAAATGTAAATGTCTCTTACACAGGGTAACCAGAACTAAGAATGGGCTTAGCAAGGACCCTCCCAGATAACCGGAGATGTCTATGGTGATGGCCTGTACTGGGGGCAGGCCTCCCATTCCAAACTCTTTTGGTCAGTTAGTGGGGGTGGGGGTCAGTGTCTTTCAGGCAGAGACATATTTTGAGGTGGCCAATTCTGATCCCCCATAGTTACTAGCTGCCTAATCATCGATGGCTAACTGTTTGCCAATTTCAAAACAATCACCTTGGCAGACACTCTCTGGAAAAATGGACAAGAACTATAATGAAAGATTAACTTCAGTCAACCAAATTCAAGTCCAGAGTTTCAATTGTTTTGGTGGTTGAGGTTCAAGAATATCACTATAACAGAATTGGTTGTAATTCTATTGAGTGATTCACAGCGTGATAATAACATAGCACAGAGGTTGTTTTTGGCCTGTCTAAAGAGTTCAAATTCCTTATAGATACCATCTTATTAATTCTCCAAACATGCCTGCATTGTAGAGGAAAGCCTTGAACCTATGCTCACAGGTAGGTACTTGGGTCTGTTTCACTGCCTGGCGGCAATACCACACCCAATACATACTAGGAAAGTGAGATCTGTTTTGGTTTAATTGTGGGCCCTTAATGCCTTTTATCCTCCTTGGAGTGGAGTCCCTCAGCTACAATTTAAATCTGTTTACTATTCCTAACATCATTAGCCAAGTATGATGATTTAGGGTCCTAAATTCACCTCTGCATGTGTGTGTGTATAATTAATCTAAATATGATGGCCTAATCCTGTCTGTGTATGCTTATGCTTGTAACAAACGTGAAATTTTCCTTGAGCTGAAATGTTTTTTATTTTCTGAGTTCATTCACAGAGTGCTGAGTTTCCATCCTCTCTAAACCTCCCCAACACACAGACCATGCTATCCTCTCCCAGTTACCATCTTGAATGACACTTTTTCTCTTTGGAAAGAACTGAATTGAGAGAAGTTCTATCTTGAAGACTCCATAGACTAGATGTTCCAACTCCAGCTTTAGGCAAAACTACAAAAAAGGCAGTTTTGTGACTAAAAACCTTCCCTTCCCTGGTGGGCCCCTTCTGCTCACTCCTACATTTCCCTCCCATCCCTACTTGTCCAGTTGTCCTGGGGGCATCATTTTTCTCTGTTGTCTGATGCTTCGTTCATCCTAACAGACCATCCTTGACTCACAATCATACAATATGCTACTTTTCCAAAATACATCAACATTTTAACAAAAATCAGACATATGATGAAGACTTCTGATTTCAGACATCTGACATCTGATTTCAGACATCTGACATCTGATTTCTGACATCTGACATCTGTCTGATGAAGACATCAGACATCTGATTTCATCTGATGAAATCAGACATATGACCAAATCTCTTATGGTCATGTTTTAAGCATCAACCAGCAGAGAAAGGAGAATTTTTTTTCATCTGTGACTTCTTGCCTCTCTCATTTTGGATAACAGCCCACGTTAACAGAAATATGATCTTCCTCCTACCTTCAACTCAAATTGAGAAAACATCTCAAGCTTCCTGTATAACTGTTCCTTGGGCCCAACTTCCTTACCTCCATCATTTCAACCACACATCAACGTAATTTCTTCACACCAATCTTTGACTTGTACTACAAGGGACTAAATATAGTTCAAGAGTTCCTATCAACAATATGCAATAAGAATATGCTTTGTGAGTCAATGTTAAAACCTGGCATTAGTGAGGATGGAGAGAAGCGTGCAGTCACATACTTTATTGCTCTCGATGGTGTGGTTTTAGATGTGAAAACTAGATCTGCTATATCAATTTGTTTCCACCATGAGGAAAGCCATCCAAGGATGAAGCTGATATCAGGGAATGCCAAGCAGACCAGTGGAAAGAAACTGAGTCCTTGTTGACATTATTGATCCGCTGATTCAAACTAACCCTGAGGTCACCCCACCTGTGTTCGTCCCAATTGGTGAGCCTCTACATCCGCTTTACATTTTCAGTCAGGTTGTATGTTAGTTACTTCTCAAGTCACTCTAAGTTATATACATAATATGCGATATGCTACAGGTTGTAAAAATAATAATGTGAATCTGTATATACTAATATGACTAGAAGGCAAGGTAAGTTGTTATATTAAAAAAATCAAGATGCAGAACACTGTATATAATACTGTCCCATTTGTGTATAAAAGCTATTATGAACCTTTATGTATTTATATGTCAGTTTATATATGTATACCCTTATATATGCAAAGAACATATCTTTCTTTATATTATATAGAAATATAAATAAAATAGAAATATAAATAAGATGTGGTTAACCATGAATGTTGGAATAGGAAGTTGAAAATGGGGAAGGGGACATTTTTTACTTTATATACTTCTGGATTGTTGGGATTTTTTAAATGAGAATTTTTTCTTTAAAAGTTGAGAATAATAACTAATAAAAAATTTTAAAATTCTACTTTGTGCCAAATAGTGCTAGGAGTGGGTGGTATAACACTTGTCTCTAAGGAGGTCATTGTCTAGATGACATAAAGATATTATTCAAATACAATTTGAATAATATGAATGCATATTATTAAATTTTGATATCTTGAATATTGATATGTTGAATATTTCATATATTGAATATTCAATTCTCACATTATTTAAATACAATAATATGTTTATTGAAAGTGCAAAGATAATGTAGAGAAGATGGGTGCTTAATTCTGTCTGAAAAAATCACATGGACCTTCCCAGAGGAAGTGACACCTAAACTAGACTCTAAAGTGGTGACAGGAATTTAACAAACACACTGGAATGAGGCTGAGGTGGGCATTTCAGGCACAAGTAACAACACTTTTTGAGCGTATAGAGGGATAGAATGTAATTCCTTGTATATGTTGGGAACTGTGAATAATTTGGTAATTCTGGAGAGGCCAGAGGAAGGGAAATGAGGGCAGAGCAGCGGGCAGAAACTAGATAATGACAAGCTTGTTTGGCCGTGCTAAGAAGCTTGGATTTTACTTTTTCAGCACCTGGAAGCCATTTGCTGAGGCTGAAGATTCTATTAATTTCTTGGAATAAAATGTTTTAAGCAAATAGTAAAGTATAATCATAGAGAATATAGGGTGTAATATAACAAAGCTTGGGTACTCATCACCCAGTTTTGCCAATCTTAATATTTACTACAGAACTTTTTAAAAGGAAATAAAACATTACAAATATCACTAAAGCCCACTGTGTAACCTTCCTTTACCTCAATCTCCATGCCTCCAAAGAAAAGCATACTTATACTTTATAGGTTAATACTAACTTAAGGAACAGAATACACAAATGTGCTATACCCATTAGTTTTTTTAACTTTTAATTCACCCTAATCACATATAACTGTACAGTGGATAAACTGTAAAATAACCATGTAAAGCAAGAAACCATGGTCAGTGTGAAGTTTTTCCACATATCCACTATCTCCTCATAAAGTGACACCCTTTAGAATCAAAGATGTGTGTCTGCTATGTCTGGAAACAATTAAGCACTGATCTGATATTGGAAGGGGACATAATCATGTCAAAAATGAGGACCATGAAAAGTGATCATGAAAATCATGGATTTAAAAATGACCAAATGATTCCTAACTTCAGTTCCTCTGTTATTTACATTATTAGTGTGCATGATGTGTGGTTGAGTGGGTGTTTGTACCAGGATACAAAATAGGCTGGTTTCGGTTTTACTAACTGGTTCATAAGAAGTAAAACCAACAAGGTGATTCTTGGAAAAAAAGGAGCTCTATCCTGTGCCACCACTTTATAAAATGGAGGTTTGAATGATACTCGCAAAGCTGTTTACTTGTACATAAGTACAAGGCATTCAACGTGCTGCATGATCTACACTGAAGAGAAGATAGCATACTTTTCACACTTCTTTTTATTTACTTCACATTATTTACTCCATATTGTTTAATATTAACAAGGCTTAAGTTCAATTACACATTTACTACGTAATGAGAAATCTTAATAAGCACAGGCAAGCGTAAATGTTTACTGAACACTTTACATATTTACAAGGATGTTATACAACTTACAGCAAAATTTAGAGAAGTACAACATGTTGGAACAAAAAGTAAGTTTTTTTGTAACTTCAAGTGATATCAATGACTTGTGTTTACAACCTACAAACCCACACTGCAGCCACTTTAAATAATTTTGAGAATAAATAAATACTCATGCCACGTTTTCTAGATTAGTGCTAGGGATTTTTAAATACCTTTTCAATCTGTTTCTAATCACATTTTGAAATCTCACTGCCTCAAAACACAATTATCTCTCTTACTTTTTAATTACTTAGGAATTACCCATCCTGCTACCCTTCAAGAATTCTACCCGAGTAGAATTACCCATTCTACTGCCCTTTAAAATTCAAAACTCAAAGTTTTCTGTGTTCCTTTTTCCCTAATTTTCCAGCAGTTAAGAAAAGAACTAGAGTTTTAGCATATGTTTTCTTTTTTAAAATCTTACAGTGTAAAACAAAACAAAGCAAAAATTGTGTGATGATCTTTCTCCATTTGGTGTTTCACCTGACTACTAAGACTAGTCCAAACATTCCATCCCATCCAACATACCAATCCAAATAGAATCAGCTGCTTGTTAACAAGCACATTCACAATTGGATACAACTGGTCTGTGTTAAAAATTCTATAACTCCTTGCCCCAAATCTAATATTTCAAATCCCACTTAACCAAAACAAATAAAAATTAAACTGATATAAAATTATTTGCAACTAACTGAAAGAAAAATAATTTACAATCTGGCCTTTGAATAAGTAATTTATAATAAACTACACTAATACCATATATTTACATTAATACATAAATGTAAAATTATATATTTATAGTTTATAAGATAATGGTCTTAATATAATCTGTTAATTGTATATAATAAACATTTATATTTATAAAATAATGTCTTAATATGGTACAGACATTATTTTGCAAACATGAATTTATTAAGAAAAGAATATTTATGCATATATATTTATACTTTTTCTCATTAATCCAACATTCACTCTTTTTAGAGTTAAGAATTTCAAGAGACCAAAAACCAAATAATTTAGGATGGAAGAAAATGTAATTTTGTCTTTTTCTTATTCAGACTATTGAATTGGAGACTATTTCAAAGAGAATGAAAGAGTCATTTGGAAGTGCTTTCAAAAATGGATTGAAAGGTTGAGACTTTCTGAGGAGGGAGACCAGTTAAGAGGTTATAACTGTAATCCAGATAAATGCTGATTGGGCCTCTTGTGACATGGTGGCGGTTGGAAAGGAGAAATGGAGATTGCTATAAAAGACATTTTGAAAGGAAAAATAACAAGTTTAGGAGAACCATTTGAAAATAGGGCATGGAAGAAAGGAAGTCTTAAAGATAACTCTAAGATTTTGGACCTGCAAACTTGAGGAATTGAAGGTGCCATTAACTGATAAAGGAAGCTGTGAGCAAGTGTCAGTTTTGGGAAAGGAAGCTAAATTCAATTCTAGAGCTACTGAATTTCAAAATCTCTATGAAGTAAATAACATTATTATTACAATTTTACAGATGAGGAATTTAGGCAGGAGGCAGGAAGCAATTTTTCCAAGGTCACACAGTTAGTAAGTGACAGAGCCAGAATTTGAAAGCAGGCAGCTTTCTTTCTTATCACCCCAGTGAAATTTTATATCCCTTGATTGACACAGATCTGGTCTTTTTCTTTTTGAAAGCAACTATAGGTAATAAAAAAATTGTAATTGACATCTGGTCTTTGTTAGCTCAGAATAGTTCTTTGGAAAGAAGACTCTACTTTCTTAAAGATCTATTGGCTGTTATTACCTGGGTTCCTGACTCAAGTGGTCCACATGTTATAACCCAGCACCTGGATCATTTATTGGTCCAACGATGCGCACCAAATCCAGGAGGAACCAATCACTGCATTTCCTCAAAAAACTTTCAACTTGAAGCCCAGGAGTTTCTTGGAGTTGCAAACTTGAGGTCAAATAGCCATGTTTCTAACTCCAAGGAGGGAGCTGTTTGAAAGAATGAAGCCAAAAATAATGGAAATTGGAGGTGGGGGGAGGGACTCCTGGCATTTGAACTTGATTCCAGTTATCCTCGAGGCCCAGCTGTACTTCCTTTTTCCATGGTTTGGTTTGGTGAAGCAACAGTCTTTTATCAAGTTAAGTTTCTATCACTCACTCAATCAAAAGAGTCCTGGTTGATACAACCACACAACTGTGGGAATTTGAACAAGTTCCTTAAAATCCTTGAATCAGTTTGCTTATTTGCAAGTAGGAGAGGCAGACATGCACTTTTTAGGATTTTTCAGAGGATAAAATGATATATCTAAACTATCTGTGTTTTCTTACTTAAAACTCACTTTATTACCTTGAAAAAGCTCCATATTCTTGGAGCTTTTTCACTTCAGTGAAGTATTCTTTCCTTTAGAGTGGTTGATAACCTAGCATGGGACACATTTATCTCTAGAGTGCTAGGTCACCCAGCACAGGAATGTTCAGTTCCCTAATTCACCCTTTCCCCACTTCTGCTGCACGTTGTATAGCTTTATGTAAGTGGTGAGAGATTGGAGCAAACGTCTGGTTGATTTCTGCATCCACAGGACATGGCATAGTACCTAGCACTGAGGAATTCCTCAGTAACTCTTTTATAAAGATTAGAAACAACAGTTAAATCTCCTTTAAAAACGGTCATAGAATGTGATTGTCTAATTCCCAGCATATTAAAAGGTCTCAGTAAGTATTCATTAGTGTTCCAAAATCCATAACAGTGGCTTTTAGTTGAGTCTCCATTTGTGTGTTATATTGATTTTGCAAATTTGCAAGTTAATCTCAGCTTTTTTCTTTTTCTTTCTTGTCTTTCTTTCTTTCTTTTGTTAGATTAGGAGCACAGTCGGGATTCAGAGTCCCAGTTGCTGGCTATCTCACCCTTTGCTCTTTCTTGTGATCTATTATTACTTCTTGGGACCATCTCTATTATTATTCAAGTTAGCAAAGAAGGGTCATTATAACAAGAGACCAGAATTAAGGCCTTAAATCAAAGATCTTACTCTGATACTATGGACATTTAAGCTATTTGTCAGCTTTTGGCATAAACAATGGCACACAGTTATTAATTTTTACCAGGTGGTTTGAATAAAAAAAATCCAATGATGGTAGGAAAATAATACATCTAACTTTTTCCAAGTTCAGACTTAATGACTTCTTTAGTAAAGGCGTGGAATCTAAGAAAGATACTATCCCTTCTTTGGGTACCAGAACTGGTATTTATAGAATATGAGCATATTCAATGCTCACCTATAACAAAGAATGCCAAGTAATGAGCAAGACACAGCTTCCAACCCAGGTTTCACTCACTTCAGCAAATGCTGCCAAGATCTTCATGGCTAATCTAGCATCTTGCTTATACGAGATAGGTGTGTGATATTTTCATTATAGGTAAAAAATAGGATTCTAAAAAATTCATTACCTTTAATGTCTACTATGGACAGTTTCCAGGCATCATTGCATCCCATACCAATCAAGGATTAGATGAGAACAACTTAAATGAACAGAGCTCTAATTGGACTAGAATCTAAAAACAGCTGCAAAAAATTTTACTCTCTTTGAATGAGAGAGCATTTCTTTTCTGGAAGTCTTCATAGTGTATATTATTCTCTCTGAATGGAAATGTTTGCTGCCAAATACCTGCTTAGGATGTGAAAAGCCAAATATAACTTTTTTTAGTACAGCTTGGCAATTAAGGTTTTGCTTTAGAGGAGAGTTTGGCTTATTCATTGTAATAATGGTTACCGTCATGGAAGGGTTTTATTAAGTAGGCAGGGCCTATTGGATAATATGTGTATTACACAGAAAATAATCCCTATTTTCAGTGAACTCATATCTTATATCAGTAAGATGATATCACAAAGAAAATGTCCTAAGTTAGGCACACACATGTACAGTTATGCACTGCGTAATGATTTTTTGGTCAACAGTGGACTGCACATATTATGGTGGTCCCATAAGATTATAATGAAGCTGAAAAATTCCTATCACCTAATGCATCTGGAATAAGACACTCAAGAGGTTCATCCATGACTTCAAAGGATTTGCCAAGGATGAAGAAGTTGCAAATATTGACAAGGCTGTGGTTGAGATGGCAAACAACTTTAATCTGGATGTGGATGAGGATGACACTGAGGAGCTCCCAGAGGTGGTTCCTGAGGAACTGACTAATGAGGAGTTGTTGGCTCGGAACAGGAATGCATAGGTGAAGAAGAGGCAAGAGAAAAGGTAACAGCAAGAGAAGAAAAAGAAAACCCCAAGGAAATTCACAGACAAGGGTTTAGCAGAAGCTTTTGCAGACCTCAACAAGCTCCTTAAAAAGTTTGCAAACATGGACTCCACACCAAAAGGTTTTCACTAATAGGGAAGAACGTTCATGGTGCATTATCTGCTTAAAAGCAAATCAATGATGAAGATAGAAACAAACCAAGCAAACCACCATGAACATATTTCTGAAAAGAGTGACACCTCTTCAAGAAGAGCCTCAGGTGGGTCTTTCATGAGGTATTCCAGAAGAAAGCACTGTTATCATAGGCGATGACAGCTCCATGTGTTACTGCCCCTCAAGACATTCCAGTGGGACAGGATATGGAGGGGGAAGACAGTGATATTGATGATCCTGACCCCTTGTAGGCCTCAGCTAATGTGTGTGTGTTTGTGTCTCAGTTTTTAACAAAAAAGTTGAAAAAGTAAAAAAATAAAATAAAAATTTTAAAAATAGAAAAAAGCTTATAGAGTAAGGATATAAAGACAATATTTTTATACAGTTGTACGATGTGTTTGTGTTTTAAGCTGGGTTATTACAAAAGAGTAAAAAAATTAAAAAGTTTATAAAGTAAAAAAGTTACAGTAAGCTAAGGTTAATTTATAATTGAAGAAAGAAAAATTTTTACATAAATTTAATATAGCCTAAGTGTACAGAGTTTATAAAGTCTACAGTGGTGTATAGTGATGTCCTAGGCCTTCATATTCACTCACCACTCACTCACTGACTCACCCAAAGCAACTTCCAGTCCTGCAAGCTCCGTTCATAGTAAGTGCCCTATACAGATGTACCATTTTTTATCTTTTATATCATATTTTTACCGTACCTTTTCTATATTTAGATATGTTTAGATACACAAATACTTACCGTTGTGTTACAATTGCCTACAGTATTCAGTACAGTAGCGTGCTGTACAGATTTATAGCCGAGGAGAAATAAGCTATACCATATAGCCTATGTGCATAGTAGGCTATACCATGTAGGTTTGTGCAAGTACACTCTATGATGTTCACACAATGATGAAATTACCTAAGGACGCATTTCTCAGAACATATCCCCATAGTTAAGCAACGCATGACTGTAGACCATACAATAATAGCCAAGATGTCTATCCTACATTTGCTTTATGTTGCCAAGTTAAAAAAATCAATAAAAATATCTTCATAGTCATTTTGTATATTCTTAAATCAGTCCTCTAAACATAAAAAGGTTAATTTGTCTCCTATTTTACAGATGTGAATATGAGGCTCCAAGTAGTTAAGGGACCTGCCCAAGGCCATAGAGGTAAGAAAGGTCAATCATCTTCTCTACTACACCATGTATCATGTTATTTTCATGCATTTCAACAGGTTTGGCCACAGGCAAAGTTGCAAAAGTTGTGAAGATTGTCTTATTTGACTCAGCTTCTTATTCTTGGCTTTTCTTTATCTTTATATTCTTCACCTTCTGGAGCTCTCTTGACCCTTGTCTTCCATTATACATTTCCTTCTACCTCCTAGGTATTCCTTATTCCCCTTCACAGACATTCTTCCTCTGCCCACCCACACCTAACATGCTAGTGAGCTCAGAGTTCTGCCCTAAACTCTTATTTTCCTCACTCTCCTCAATATTCCTGGGGGATATCTTCCATACCTGTAGCTTCTGCTACCGCCTATATATAGATCACCCCAAATTTGATATTCCTAGTTTAGACTTCTCTTCTACTTGCTATCTCTGCCTTGATAATCTGCAGCTACTATAAACTCAACATATCCCCAGACTCAACTCATTATACGTCCTTTGATACACGTTCCTCTTCCTGCTTCCCCTGTCTTACTCAACGGCACCGCCGTCTACCCTATTGTCCAAGCCAAGAGCTGCAGAGACATCTTTGAGCCTTTTCCCTTTCTCACTCTCTTATATAATTGACCTCCATGTCCAGAGATTTCATTTAAGAACAAGAACTTTTCTGCTCATTTTTCTTTCAATTCTCATTGCTATTGCCCAGTTTTGGTCTTTCCCATCTCTAGAACTTATTACCGTAGCCACTTAAATATTTCCTTACATTTCTTGAATCATCCTATTATTCAAGACATTCTATTCTATTCCTCCCAACTGGGAAAACTACTTCTAATCATATCCAGGAAAATAAGGAGTATCATATTCAAGCTGTTTTCCTTTCTTGGAAGCTATCAAGTCTGTCCCTTACCACGTTCTATGTCAACTTGCAAAGCTTGTCTGGTTCTACACAACCGCCTCCCCAAACCTCATCAACGTAGGAGGACCTGGCAAGAGCAACCAGTACAGCCAAGTGTTCAAGCAGCAGCAGCCACTTCAGCCCCCAGGGTCTTGGCAGCTGCTGCACTGACTCAGCCATGTTCCCCAGTGAAAATGGTTACATTTTTTAAAGAGCCTTTGTTCTTGATTTGTTTGAGATGCATGTTATCTAGTCTTTAATATAATCCAAGAAGAGGACGATAAGCAGAAATAAATACTACTTAATCAATGGTAGCGCAAAAATATCTCCAGGTGAAATAATACATGAGAAATCTTTGGCTCTTTGTATTGGTGCAAATACCGGTGATACTGTCTTGTGCTTCACTCCTCAAACTTGCCCCTGGGGATGGGGGTGTGGAGATGGAAATCTGTAACAAAGTAGCAAAGGTACACACAGAGCCTCACCATTTTCTTCCACCTTTTGTTTCTCTAAGCAGAATTTTCTCATTATCTTAATGTAGATTGGGTTTATAAATTCATAGGAATTCAAACTTACATGTTTTCTTTTTCAGTTTTTGATCCCTATACAGTTGCAGGAGTCTAAGCTAAAACTTGCAATCAAATAACACACACTCTTAGACTGTTAGGACTGGAAGAAATCTTAGAGATCGCCTTAATCAACTTATTATTGAGAAAAATGAGGCTGCAAGTAGGGAAACAATGGGTCTGGGGTCACATGATTAGTGGATATCAATCAACACTTAAATAATACTTATATTGGCTTCACTTGACTTAAATCAATGCCCTTTCTGAACTCTCATATAAATTTAGCATACTAAAAATAAATTGGTTTGCACAGAAAGCACCATGATGCAGTGGATAAGCATGGACGTTAGAGTCAGACCAAGCCAATCTAAGTGCTAGCTGTTGGATTCTGGCTCAGTCAAGTTAGTTAAATTTGAGGCTCCATTTTCCCTTATGTAAAATGGGTATGAAATTAACAATCTCATGGAGTTTTTATGAGAGTTAAATAAAAGTATGTATGTAAAAATGTTAACATTGTGCATAGCATAGTTTTTTTACTCAAAAAAGAAAGAAAAAAATAACTAATAATACAATATATTAACAGATTCACCAATTTTGTCTGAACTTGAAGAGAAAAGAAATTAAACACACAATTCTTGGATTTAAGTAGCATTCCAAAAAAATGAAGATGTAAGCACATCATTTAATCTTCTCTTCCTTTAGATTTTCAGTGGTATAAGTGGAAATTAGGGAAAATGGCCTCCCTACTCCAAAGATGAGCTCAAAACCAGAATAGAATGATGTATCCATGTAACCACAGTTTACAAGATGAGTTTAAGGTTTTTTAGTTAATAAAATCAAACATTCTAAGCTATAATTATACTATAAACAATATAACTAACATAAAGTGAGTGCCCAGTAGTACAGAGAGACCTATGTTCATCTGGGAAAAGGCATGATGGAGGTGGAGGGAAAAAAGGAGGGCAAAGCCTCCTAGAGAAGACATAGTGGGCTATGGGCTGAAGTTTGCAGAAAAGAATGGCCCTGATTTAGTAGCTAAAGGGCATTTATGTGAGGGAGTAATTATTGCATAGATTAAGGTTAAGCCATTTGTTTATTTTTTGACAGTGAATGAAATATTCTCAGTTTAAATGCATTAAAAAACTATTGTGTAAGATGGAGGTTTGTCTTCTATCATCCCGTATCTTTCCAATCAGCACACTCAACAATTACACCCTTTGCTCCAAGGCACTCCCACCCTTAAGATTTCACCCATTAATCAGGAAGTAGTTTTAAATACGTGCTTTGCCTCCTTCTGTTGCAATAGGACATACCAACAGGACATAATTTTCTCATGGAGTTTTTGTGGGAGCTGTAATCAAATCCAATTTAAATATGTATTTCCCCCCAATCTGCCTTTCAGCAGGAGATCCAGCAAAGAAACCTTAATTTTTCACAAAGTTGCCAAGGGAAGAAACTAGTAATATGAAACACAGAATGGTGACTCTAGGTTGTAGACAAGGATTATTAGAAGACTCTGTGTGTGTGTGTGTGTGTGTGTGTGTGTGTGTGTGTACATGAGCACTTAAAATAAATAAAAAGTCAGATGTGAGAAAATTCTTTTCTTAGCTTGACCACCAACGGACAATTAAAGAACTTGAGATCAGCTGACTTTTTATTGTGTTTCTCACTTTAGAGCCAGAGGGATGTGAAGGATTATCTAGTTCACTGGTTTTCCAACCACATTCCGGAGAACCCAAATGTTTCACAGAGGGAGTTAGCAGGTTGACCTCCCCCCCACACATTTGATTTGTGTTGTAGGCTGACTCACTAACAGACAAGAGGGATGCATCTTGGACAGCACTTGTGGCTTAAAAATGCAGTCATTTTAAGTCAAACATACCTTAAAAAATCACTTGTGATCCTAAAAAGTATCGATTCTGGGCAATTAAAATGAAAGATTTCATTGTACCAGTTCTAGATAGTTAACTCCCAGGGAACTCACATGAGGGACTGCTTATTTCCTGTCAACCAAAATTGGAATCAAAATGCTGCTCGTCCCTGACACTCAGCTCCAGCCTCCTCCTCAGCCAGGCTCCCAATATTTGTACCTATACGCCTGTCTAGGCCTTGTGGTTCCCCAGAAGGTCTTTTATAAATTCCAGCACCAGTGCTTCCTTCTGAACCACTTGTGGACACTTTTCTGATAATCACAAATTGTTAACCTAAAGCACAAGTAACTCCCCTAACACAAGCAATTTCTCGGTGCAGGTAGACGCTCTCCATGTCCCAAATGGGAGTGGCAAATATTTGGGTGAAAATGGGGTGACTCGTGGGGCCATTCACTACTGAGTCTCCATATTACTACACCATTGTCCAGTAACAATCCTGTTGTGTGCTGTCTTGACAACTTATGGTAGGTTTTGTCCTTGGTTATGAAGTTCCTTTTGAACAGGGATGCATTAATAAAGCATCTAGACACATATGAGTTAAATATACATGAACCAAGAACTGCTTATTTGAGAGTTATTAATATTTATATTATAAATAGGTTCTACCCCAATAAAAATTCCAAAACCTATTGATTAATACTAATCATTTCTTCTTATGGATAAGGAAACTAAAGGCCAAGAAGCTGAAGTGAATTTCTCAAAGTCATCCAGCTTTTGCACTTTGGAGCTGGAACTAAGGCTGCTGGTGTTTGGCTAAGCATTCAGTTACTGGCCTCCACTCTTCCAGAGTCACAGAATGGCAGGATGTCAGAGTGATACGGGAAACTAGAATCCATTTAGTCCATCAGTTTTCTAAAGCACAGACGAATGATAGAAGAATGTTTGAATCTCAGCTCGATTCTAGAATTCTGGCACTTCTTAGCTATGCAGTTATAGCCTCTTTAGACTTCAGTCCTCTCAGAAAATGAGTTTGCACTAGATAATTGTTGTGCGTATCAGTTAATTTTAACTGCCCAACCTCAGTTGTTTTTGGTAACAGTATCCTATTAACCCAAGGAGAACCTCCTCTCCCTCAATCTCTGTCACTTAGTGTGGGTGGGACTAACCCCTCTGCTCAGAGTGGGCGTCTGTCCCAGGATTGCCCATCAGTGTCAGAGTGGATGGTGAGGGAAGCCTGCCTGACCGAGTCTCTGCCAATGTGAACCAAGTGGGGGTTTTGCTCGCTGTCCACGAGGGTGGTTTAGCTGGGAGGCTACGGGCCTGCGGCCGCTGAGGGGCACAAGAAGAAAATCTGCCTAAGAGTGAAGCCACATAAAGGAAAGAAGAGCTACAAGATGGAGAGACAGAGTCTTAAAGCCACTCCTTCTTTTTGTTAAAGCTAGTTCGGGTTAGATTTTGGCCACTTACCATCTAAAAAGTCCTGAGACAAAACCTTGGGTCATTTCAGCATTAAAATTGCACAGCTTTGTGAAAAAGGTGATAACAAATGCATTCAGAAATATAGAGGAAATTATGAAACAAAATTTTCTTAGCATAGTATCCTTAAGAGCTCTCTGAATATTTCTCATTGTTTTTATTCCTTGAAGATGCCTAGCAAGAGTTAAAAGTTTGGAAATGAATTCCTACCTTTTAAGAGAGTATCTTAGTTACATCATCTGTACATTCTTTTGCCCTGAATCACTAGAGAGAGAAATTGTGAAGGCAGGGCAAAGGCATAGCACCATATTTTTAGCAGCTTTATAAATGCATGTATTAGATTTATTCAATTCATAGTTGTCTTAACAGGTGGGACAATTTTATCATTAACTCCAAATTTCATTCATTTACAATACCATTCCCTCATTAAATATTCTTTAAGAGGATTTCAGTTGAGTAGGACTATTTAAAATAAGACATCATAAATCTTTTCTCTTTAATGAATTTATTCCTTTTTAAGGAATTAATTAAAATCAGTTGTGGACGAGAGATATGCAGTAAATGAATAAAGTAGTGTCCAGGCAAAGGTTAAGGAGTAATTGCTATTAAAGGAAATGAAGCATGTTCTGAAGGCAACCTGTTAATGGAGAATTTTCATACTTATACGCACCAAAAAGAAGTTCATTACTCAAAGAAGTTACACTCATCTGAGATGACTGTTTCCTTCCCTCCCTTCATCCCTTCTTCCTTCTTTCTTCTTTCCTTCTTCCTTCCATTCCCTACTTTTAAATTTAAAAAATTGGCTTCATTCCTGTTCTGAAACAAACCTATGCTTTTGTTGAGAAGCTGGACACTCTGGGATACGAAATTGTCATAAATTTTCTTGCTTAAGTCCAGAGGCTTCGTTCTTAGAGAGGCATGGTAAAGACAGAGAAGAAAAAAGAAGACGCAAGAATGGTGAGAGAGCTGAACTTTCAAACCAGGGGAAACATTCTTTCAAATTTAATTCACAAACTGGGAATGGAAATGTCATTGCTTCACTCAGAGGGTTAACCATCTTCTAATTTGAACTGGCAAATTTTATAATGACACTGTGAAATTAGCAGCATTTTATTGTGTTAATTATCTGCAGGACATTACATCATTACTTCTAATAAATGTAAATGAGATTGTGTCTCCTAGGACAATACACAGACAAGGTGAATTTTTATTGGCTATTTACGGGATTCTCGCACAAACTTTCTTCTTTTTTCTTCCCTTATAAAGTACTTTAAACAGTGTTGGCTCACCAGGCCAATTTCCCTGTATTTTATTTAATATAATATTTTAAAGGTCATTAAAGTTCTCCTTAGCTCACTTGAACTCATTTTCACTGAAAGCAACGGTGATTATTAAAACCATGGCAAGGGTCAACCCAATCAACCAAGACTGAGAACCGCAGTCCTACTACAAGAATAATAAAAAATTTACCTTTCCTTTTAAAGGCATTTAAACACATGTTGCCCATTCATCCACCTGATTCAACTGAGTGCCTGCAGATACAATTCCACATTGCAATGAACTAGCAAAATGTTGAGGTCAGTGGTAAAAAGAAAATAAAGCTGTATTTTTTTCTAAACATGTCAATAAATATAGAAGTTAACAAATACACAGTACCATGCCAATCAAAGTTGACAAAGACTTTGGAGACCTACTCTGAGTGAGTCACCATGTAAGACTGCAGAGGGTGTGAAGGAAAGTAACAGGCAGTTCTTAGCCTGAAAATTAACAAGCTAAGAGAGAAAGGGAAAACAAATACAGAAATAAGCGATAAAAGAAACTATGAAAAACGTACAACACATATATAACACAAATAAGGAGATATTAAGATTAAAAGGCAAGGGATGTTAGTCACATGCTAATTGTGGATATCAGAGAGGAAGGAGATGTCATTTAAGATGATCCTTGAACAGAAAAATTATATTTTGATAGCCTGAGATAGGGAGAGGGCAGAGTGATAATGAGTGATAATTATTTTACCAATAATAATAGACACCAGTTGAACAACTACCATGTGTCAACACATTATATACATTAACACTCATTATCCTAATAGGCTTGCAACGTAAATATGATTCCTGTTTTATAGATGATGAAATTGGGGACAAGGATATTAAATAACATACCCGTCACACAAACAATAAGCAGAAGAGCCAAAATTCTAAGCCATTTCTGTTTAGTGTAAAATCTTGTGCTGTTTTCAATATAGAATGCTGCATCTAAAAGCAAAATTTGTCATTAGGTATTTTCATAATGGGTAACCAATGAGTATGGTACCATAGCTCTGAGAATATGTGGGAAGCAAACCTCTCTCTCTCTCTAATATTCAGATTTCTCATGTTTACAAATAGGCAGAACAGTAGCTACTTATAGGTTTAAGAGAAGGACTATATCAGACAATTAATGTGAGCACTTAGCATTATATCTGGCATTCATTGAAAGTCATAGATATTGTTGCTGATGATGATAATGATTGTTGTTGTAATTGTAAATAAAGTCAATGTTCCTGTTTCTCACAGAATTTATTTTTTCCTCATTTCAGTTAGTTTCCTAGCTTTCAACCATTTCATCTTTTTCTGTCATTTTGTGCATAGGGTGAGGATCAAAAATAGATGATGAATCTGAACTAGATAGCTATACTCTGGTTAACTTGTGCAAACTTAAATGAGAGAAGAAATTTGAAACTATCAACAGAAATTTACCTTTAATATAATCAAACAAACAAGAAATACGTAGCCAGTGCCCACAGTGTTCATTGCCATTCTAGATGACTGGCTATACAGAGAAAATAGAGCATGGCACCTGCCATCAAGGAAATTACTATTTAGTTGGTGAGATAGGACAAGCATGCAAACAACAATGAGGGATAATAGAAAATGGATTATAATTAATGGCTTAACTATGAAACATAAACTGTGACTATTATAGGAAGACAGAAGAGGGTGGATTGCAAGGGAGATGCAAAACCTTTTAATGGAGATGGGACTTGAATTACACCTTGTACACGAAAATAAGATTGGATTAATAGTATGGAGTCCTACGTGGATTATGTTTGTCCAAGTGTAATTACCGTGGTAATCTAACTATCTCTCGTGAAATTATCAGAAAAAAATTACCTTTTCCTTCAGAATTGAGCTATACTAAGGATTTGAGGAGGGAGTTTTGATTCCAGCTAAACATGACTGGGTTCATTGCAGAAATAGAAGTGTTGTGGTAACAATTCCATAGCTAGAAAAGTTGCTTTTTATGTGTGAAAGAGACATATAATGAAAATATTACTAATGTTAAATTGGATCTAGTAGCTCAGGTTATACAAATCCTCTTTCACTAAAACTAAGCAGTTGGTGGGAGTGGGTGGGAGGAACAAAAACAAAAATTTTCTACTCGTATTAGGAGAGAAATAATTTGCTTCCTCCTTTATTTAATTTGTTCATTCTTTGATTGGAACAAGGGCTTTGGAAAACTGAGTTATCTACTAAAGCATCATTTTAAAAAAGACAACCAGTTGTAGAATATAAAACATGACTTTTTCAATTTACTAGATAAAAATAACTTAGAAAGGCAAATCATAGTATAATAACAGAAGTACAAATTAGCATGTTGATTGACAAAATAAATGTAAAATATGTTACAAAGTCTATGCGTAAGGACAATGACTCTCAGAAATCAAAACATAATAACATATGTATAACTAACAGGTTAATTGACAAATAAACATCAGAAAGATTAAAGGTCTCTGTTTAAGGACAAAGACTCTTAGATTGGGTCAAAATATCCAACTATATACAAACCATAAGAGACACACATGAAACAAAGTGGTTCAGAAATGTTAGGCGGCTGGCCGGGCAAATGCAAACAAAAGAGAGCATGAGTGATGGCATTTATTTAAAGCAAAATAGAACCCAAGGCAAAAGGCATTGATGAGTGGAGTCATATTATGTTGATAAAGAGTAAAACCCACAATGAAGATGTAAGTGTCATGGATTTGTATGTGGCTAATTACATATGATCACTATATATGAAACAACTGTTTTAAAATACTTTTAAAAGTTGACAGTTCAGCAAAACAAACTTGCCTCAATAATTCCACCAGAGTAATGTTATTACATCATTCCAATGAAATATTTTTTAAATAAAAATATCAGGTTACAAAAGAATATATTCAATGTATGGCAGAGCCTGATTAATGGTTCAGCACACTCATTTTCTTTCTTCCTGGGCACAGAGATGAACAACATTTCCCAGCTTCTTTTGTGCTTGGATGGGGCCATGTGGATTGACTTCTAGCCAATGGAATAATCCATGCCACCTCTAGGCCTGTCCCTTAAACCCTCCCACATGCAATTAGCCATGCTTTTTGTTCTTCTGTGGGTCCGTAGACACCTTGGAAGCTCTGTTATGAAGATTGTAGAGCCACAATATGGAAGTAGTCTGAGTCTCTCATCTTGCTGATCACGAACACCTATTTTAGATAGTAGGCAAGTGAGACCTAAACTTCTATGATGTTTAAGCCAATATACCTTTTGAGGCTGGGTTTTAAAGTAGCTTGTATTACTCTAACTAATATAGATGATGACCATCATTTGTGTGTGTGTGTGTGTGTGTGAGAGAGATATTATTATATGGTGTCTGTTTCCATACATATCATACTTTATCACAGTTATTTGCTCCCTTGACCGTATGCATGTATTTTTAATTACATGCAAATAAAAATTAATTGTGCTTATCATTGGGTGATGAGATTAAAGATGAAATCTATTTTCATATTTATTCTTATTTTTCATATTTTCTATAAGGAATTTACATTACTTTTATTATCAGGAAATATTAAGCATATTACATTTTTAAAGAAGAGAAAAAGTAATCTCCGCCTCAAAGATCTTGTAAGTGCGGAGATAAGCTTCCTGTATATTAACGTCTTGTGAGTAAATGTACACGTCTTAAGAGCTTTTAAGAGCTTACTAATCACAGAAAGGACTAGTCATTCTTTTACTTATTCATCAAACATTTATTGAATACCAATTATTTGTCTAGCACTAGGCCATGCACTAGAGATACAATGACACAGTAAGTATGCCTTTACCTTCACGAAGAAGGCAAAAGACTCACAGACTCTGCATTCACAGTCTATTATGTGAGATGGTCATATAAACAAATTATGGCCCAGTGTGGTGAGTACAACAGTTTAGGCTAGTGATAGACTAGACAAGAGAATAATTAACTCTATTTTAGCAGTCAGGGGGATTGTCATGACAGGAGACTGTTGAGCTGGATTTTGAAGAATAAATGTGTTTGCCAAGTGGATAAGCAGGGAGAGCATTCTAGAAAAGATACTAACACAACACCATGTAAATAGCTTAGAATGGCAGAAGTACAACTCCATGGAGGGACCACCTATGGGAATATGAGGCAGGAGGTAGAGTTAGATGGGAACAGATCATGAAGTCTTCATAGGGCCAGACTATTGTTTCTGATGGGTTTTAGGTAGAAGAGAACTGTGATCAGATTGGCGTCATGGAAAGTTGTCTTTGTCAGAGTGAAGGATGGTTGGAGGAGGAGAGGCTGGAGGCTGGCTAATGCAAGGTGGTTCACAGCTTCGGCCCCATCTCATACAAGAGCTGGATGAGTGGAGAGGATGAGTCATCCCTCTGAGCATTTCCCAGAACATTCATAGCAGATTAAGCACCATATGGTTCTGCTTGACTTGATGGTATATGTCACCAACCCTGCGCCATAGGCAGCCAAACAGACCCAATTAACACATGGCATATAATGACATTTATTTATTTCTCCATTGATACCAACATAGAAGACACCTAACTGCTCAGATAATCTTTTCTGCAGTCAGGATGACCTGCAAATGACTGAAGCTGACCCTGACCTGCTTTTCTTGCAAATAAAATTTGAAACAGTTTTAAAGATACATCGAGCACACTGAGCACATGCTTTACAAAATTGTAACATGTTTTTGAGGGCAATCAAATATTGGCTTGTTTGCAGCTGTGCACTTTGAACACTCCCAATGCTGATGTTCAGCATTACCACCAGGTCTTCTCCCCACCTGCCGTCTTGCTTCTCTCCCTTTCACCACTCAACAGATTGCAGGACAAATCCCTTCTCCCTCTGCACGGCCCTCTTAAATCCTTTATATACAAATTTGGGGAAAAACAAAACAATTAGTAGTGAGCAGTAAACGTGCATTTTGTTATTACAGTATAGTAACTGTTTGCAGATATACATCTTGGCTCTCATTGTGTATTACCATAAAGTCAAGGACATGGGAGGCAAGATTAAAGCTAACCTAGGTAAGAGTCAGTATTAGTTTCCTAGATTTGCTGTAAGAAATTACCACCAATCTGATGGCTTAAAACAACAGAAATTTATTTCCTCACAGTTGTGGAAGCCGAAGTCCAAAATCAAGATGTTGGCAGAGCAGCGCTTTCCTCTGGAGGCTCTAGATCTTTTCCTTGCTTCCTAGCTTCTAGTGGCTACCGGCAATGCTTGCTGTTTCTTGGCTTGTGGCTGCGTCACTCCAATCTCTGCCTCTGTCTTCACATCACCTTCTCCTCTCCTTGGGTCTCTTATAAGGATAATTGTTATTAGATTTAGGGCCCACCCAGGAAATCCAGGATGATCTCAACTCAAGATCCTTAACTTAATTATGTCTGCAAAGATGCTTTTTCCAAATAAGGTCACATTCACAGGTTTGGAGAGTGGGATATAGACATATTTCTTGAGGGGGCCACCATTTGACCCAGTACAGAGTTCAAAGAGTTAGGCCCTCATAGCCAGAAACAATAGGTAAATCCAGGACTGGTTAGGATGCTTATAAACTCATTGAGGGCAGGAGTTATGTTTTATGCCTTGTATAGCGACCAGGATCTTGCAGATCACATGATGGAGGTTCAACAAAACCAAAGCTGACACTTTTGCTTTGGGATTCGACAGTAGTATAGATTGGATTTATTGAAATAGATGGTGCAGATAAACATCCCAATTTCTGCCCCTTCTGAAAATTTAATTTCAGTGCATTCATCTTCTCTTGAAAAGCAGTTCTCCACATCTTAACAGGCAGTTTTATGCGAATTCAAGAAAATGCCTTCCACCATCCTCAGGTTAATTATGTTATGGAGAAAGACACTCTGTTTCACATTGTTCTTTGCTCGGATTTGTCTTGTGAAATGTGGTTACCTCTTCCTAGGGTCACTAGCCTGCTGATTTGAAGATTCTAAACCTTGCAGGCACCTAAAAGAAACCTTTTCTTGAAAACTTGTTCCAGTAGAAATGCACAAGGGCCCCTCTTTCACACACACGTGCACATACACATACACACACACCACTCAGTCCTCCTCTCTCTGTTAATGACACTCCTGGTTGATTTATTGATTGCCTGTAACACCACTGGCTTTTCTGGAAGCACTTGTGATCTGCCCAGTTGTAAGTGCCACCCCCAGTGGAAAGTTGCCCCAAACTGGGATGTTTTGATTGCTGTTTGAGTTCCCCAACTTGACTGGTCAGAGCTGAACCCTCTCAGCTTCCTTGGAATAAGCTCCTTAAGCCTTTTCCCTCCAAAGCATCTGTAAACAGTTGAAGGTCATGATTGTTCACTCTGCAAGATCGATATGCCATTAAATTGTGACAAAAAGGACTGCCAGACCATTAAGGCCTCCCTCATACCCTCAGTAATCCTGATAAAGTGATGAGCTGTTTTAACCTCTCTGGCTCCCATTGCTAACTACACAGAAAACTCCTAACTGCTGAGATAACCCTTTCCGTAAAGTCAAGATGACCCACAAATGACTGACGCTGATTTTGAGCTCCTTCTCCTGTACATTTTTTCCCGCTATTGTAAAGTCCCTTTTTTTATTTAATCTTTTTTTTTTTGGTCCACACAATCTAAAGTCTAGTGTCATTCTCAAAACTATTTTGACTCAAAATAGTTTCTTTATTTTCTATTATTTCTATTTTCTATTTTGTTCTAAGGTGAACCAGCTTCCTAAAAGCCTCATCATGTAGATGCATAGGCCCACTTCCTAATGGTTGAGAGACATGGTTGAGAAGTATTTATGGAGACTGAAAATGGCCCGGGGCTAGTTCACCCCAAACACACGGGATTTGCCTAAATTGAATCAATCTTAGACATGCGGTGAGTTCATAGTAGTGAAGTCTGTTGAATTTCTGTCTATTCTATTTTCTTAGCAGTAAAAAGTGAGAAGAAAGGGAGAGGGTTTTGATAAAATGGGAGAAAAGGCAACTTTTGTGAACTGAAAATAATTTTAATAGATCTAAGCATTCTGGAAACTATTTTAAAATTAAATGTAGACCCGTCAAGTCTTGCTTGACATTACATGGTGAGCTCATTTATTATTTGAAGAATGTTAATTTCATCCAGCTAGTGCTAAAATCAGCCACTACTATGAACTGATATCCAGTGTATTTGAAAAGTCCACGACTGTTTAGCCAGATAAAATTGATCTCACATTCTTTGCTAATGCTAAAGTTATCTGATTTCCAAAACATATTTTTATATTTCTGTTTGCAGGTTAGAAGTTCTTCACCAGCCAAGTTGGCTTTTCTAAGCTAATATAATCATAATTCAGTGTTTAGACTTTATACCTAATGCATACATGCACACACTTGCATATCCACATACACATCAAACTCTAGCATTGTCTTTTTTGAACTATTCTAAAGAATAAACACATCATCTAGGTTGCAAAATCGTATTTGAAAAGTTAGATCTCAAGTGCCTCACCTTATTGTATTTAAGTCTTAAACTCTTTCGAAGATTACTAAACCTAGAAAGATCTGAAGGCCGTTAGCCCAAATATGGTTATTAAAATGCATCTCCATTTCAGTTCCCAAGGCTTTGTTGCAGGTTCATCAGCTAATTGCACACAGGCCTTTTTGGGCACAAATACCTGTTCATTTACTCCATTTTCTATTTTGCTGACTTGCAAGCATGAGTTTGCAGGGAAACCTTTACCTCAATTCAGGTCTAGCCCTAAATAGCTTATTATGTCAACAAAACATACCTTCAATGAAAAACCAAATACTTGAAACCAGTAGGAGCTGCAGGTAGTAAGCAGAAAGAAAATAAACTTAATATCTGCTGAGCCCATTAGCTCTCTCTGGCGCGTATTCCTTCAGCTGATACATCAGTGGAATAATCTAGGAGGGCACAAGAACAAGAAAAAAGCTTCAGGTCAATGAAATCACTCACTGATCCACCAGCAAAGCTTGATAAGTGGTGTATTAGCTTGAAACCTCCTACGTGCTGCTTAGACATCACTGCATAGGTTCTGAAATGAGGCAAAAAGACCCTATTAAGTGGTATCAAACACTAGAGGACTTTTTCTGCTTTGTCTTATTTGAACCCCCAGATTAATCCTGAATTTAGATTTTATGGCTTTGAAGTTGGTCTGCAGATCCTGCGATATAAGTTAAATGGATAATGATGACTTATGAAACAGAAGATGTCTTATCCCTCCCTTTACACTTCATCATGCCTAGACCCGTTTACAGATTTCTGGCTTATGTTACTCACTAACATATTAAATTTGTATTGTGTGCCTATTGTTTGCTAAATTTCTGGTATAAAATAATGAGCAATGTCAAGCAGCTTCTACGCTTCTTGAGTTTCATCCTTTAAGAGTTTCCATTATATGGTAGCAGAGGAATTAGGTCAATAAGATGTGCAGTAGTATTGCCTTTTCCAACAACTTTAATCCTTAGTACTGGATATTTGCATTCTGACTCAAATGAGTTGCCACTGATAACAGAATAAGGGTGGATCACTATTACAAAACAGAAGAGATAAATGTGCCTGAAGCCACTCCATCGAGTGCCTTGCTGACTGATGATACATTTTGGCTCTTCTACTTACCTTGGGTCTGATTTCTCCATCAGCAAGTGACCTACCTATCCGTTGGTCTAAATCACAGCTGATATATATCAATATTGCACTTAGTGCATTTCATAGGCAGGCTAGTTGCCAAGCACATGTTAGGAAGCAAATTTATCTTTCATTGTCACTCATGCAAGGCGTCGTGGAGTCCTGGCCCATTCATTCAGAGAAGCTTCCAGTATCAGAAACCCCTTAACAGGAAAATGTTTACTCTTTGAATCGTTCACCTCACATTCAGATATATCATCTGAAGATAAAATTTACAACACAGTAGAAGGAAAGACGGGAGAAAGGAAGGGAGGAACATGTGGACAGAACAGAGAAAACATCTTGGCACAGATAGAACAAGCAAAGCCACCAAATCACTTCCAAGGATAGTGGTGCAAATTATTTATCTTACTATATTCTCCCCTCCATTGTTTGGAATGGAAAAGCTTGAAAATTAAAAACTCTGCATTTACATTCTCCTTGGGAGGTATAGAGGATTCTAATAAATCTGTTTGTCTGACTCCAGAAAATCTCCCTCTTTAGGTTGCATCACACCCAGCTGTTTGCATTAAAGTCCATCCAATTTGATTTTCATTTGTCAAACTGATCCCTTTGATGTCAAGATTACTCTCTCCTTCGCATTTAGTCCTTAAGAGTTTCCAGCTGCTGTTGGCTCTGTAGTTGCGTTGAGGTCTTAAGCCAGTCTTAGGTCATATTGTTCTGCTTTGCAGTTGTCTAAACTATATCTAGGTGACCTCATTCATCTTGATGACCTAACTTGAGACACTTATCCAAGATGTCTTGGGAGCTGCTGTTCTTGAAGGTTCTCTTGCATTATGCTCACCCTCTGGTAACCAGCTTTGGCTGTATCTACTTCTCACTGAGAGCACATAACTCATACCAACATCTTCTGTTCATTTGGACAAAGAATATGTTCAATTCTCTTTGGAATCAGTGATTACCACCTGATTTACAGTGTCTCTTTTTCTCCTTCAGAATAGATAAGCTCTTAGTGTTGAATGAGTCACAAATTGGTTTGGGGA
This sequence comes from Ceratotherium simum simum, assembly GCF_057802395.1. NCBI lineage: Eukaryota > Metazoa > Chordata > Mammalia > Perissodactyla > Rhinocerotidae > Ceratotherium > Ceratotherium simum. The sequence continues at coordinate 12,258,802 of NC_141919.1, read as the reverse complement.
TCCTAAGGAGACCACAGAGTGTTGAATCAACATTTAAAGAGCTCTTCAGTGTCACAGTATTCGGTCTTATTCCTTGGGATTCTTTATGAGAGAGACGTCTATTGTTAGCTTTCCTTTATAGAGGAGGAAACCAGGAGGTTAGGTGGAGTGTCCAAAAGATTTCTTTTTTCTAATAACTATGCAGGTCAAACTTTGCTCTGCAAACTTTTGGCCACACTAAATTCTATTTGTAAAATTCTGTGTGATTTTATTTAATACTCTTTTATTTGCCTGTCTATCTATCTATCTGTTTACCTCATCTATCTGTATATTTGCTCTCTAAAGGGAACATGAATTACCTACATTCTAATCTTTGTCCCGTTATTAAATTTTTCTAGTTCTATCACCATCTTGAAATGTGTTGAGTTGTTTATTTTCTCTGAGAATCATTTACTTCATTTGTAAATAGTACCTGGTACTTCCGTTTTAGAGTTGTTATAGGACTAAATGGATAATAAGAACAACATATCATCACTCTGACTGTTACCCAGTGGAGGTCCAAGAAAGGACAGTTCTTTTCCTCTTCTCTTAGTATGAAAGTGGCACTGGACCAAAAAGCTATTAGGAAAAAAATAATACAATTACTGATTCATCTGGTGTAACCCTTTCTGAATTGAGAAATCATCTGTTTGGAGAGCAATGGAGTCTGATTCTGTGTGAATTTCCTTTAAAAAGTAACTTTTCCCCCAAATCTAATGTGTTAGTTTTCTATTGCAGTCCAACAAATCGCCACATATTAGTGGCTTAGAACAACACAGATTTATCATCTTATGCCCAGAAGTTTTATCATGAAGCTCAGAAGTCCAAAATGGGTTGGCAGGGCTGCATTCCTTCTGGAGGCTCTAGGGGAGAATCTGTTTCCTTGTCTTTTCCAGTTTCTAGAGGCTGACCATGTTCCTTGTCTCATGGCCTCCTCACTCCCATCTCTGTTTCAATCGTCACATCTCCTTCTCTGACTCTTCTTTTTTTTTCTTATAAGGATCCTTGTGATTACACTGGACCCACCCAGATAACTCATAATTTCCCCATGTCAACATCCTTAAACTTAATTACAGCCAAGTCCCCTTTGCCATGTAAAGTAATATATATACACAGGTTCTGGGGATCGGGATATAGACTTCTCTGGGAGGCCATTATTCTGCCTACCACAGCGAATAGAAACCTTACAAAATGGTTTGATTTTGAAGGTCTGCTCTCCACACTCCTTTGAGTTCAAATCCATTCACTATTTCTATATCCTTTACCTACCTTATTACTGATATTTTAAGTTACTGAAAACTAAGATGGTAGATAATCTTTCTGATTTTTTTTTAAGATAAAAATGCAATAGACAACTTTTTTGACACTAGATTCCTTTTGTAACCCCTATTTCCTTTTTGGTTTATAGATAATGTTTGACTCTTATACTTCTTTTGTGTTGGTTTGTTTCTGTCTTAGTTTCTCTCAAAATGTAAGCTTCCAGAAAGCAAACCTAGATTGTGTCATTTTATAAAAGAGCTTGCCCAGCCCCATGCATATTCACAAAACACAAATCTTCTTTAATAATTACATTATTTATCTTCTTTCCCTGAATTTTTATTCATGGGCATAATTAGGAAAACAGCAAATTTGAAGTAGTTTTTTTTTTCCAGCATTTAATCTGTTATTTCTATATTTTGATATTACCGAAAAGTTTCAGTGCATAAAATGGAGGAGTAAGAGATGAGCAATCCTTCCAACATCTACCATTCTAATTGGTATATGAGTAGGATTTATTATGTAACAATCCAATCACTGTTGTAAGGATTTTACCTACTATGGCTTAATTCCAGAAACATGTAACACAATCAAATGAAGACAGAAATGCAATTTTTGTTTCTGTAGTGTGTGTGTGTATTTGTGTGCATAATTTTTGAAGACATTTACCCAAGTGATGGTAATTTTAAATATACTGAAAGCAGTGACTGGATTTTCCAGATCTGAAAAAAAAAGCATCACTATAGTCAAATTTTCTTTTATATTAAAATAGGATTAAAGATAGGCTGTAACTCCAGAGGGTGTTTTACTCTGTAAGGTGGTGGATTTTCCTGGGCACATTCTGCACAACGGTACACTTGTAGATGACAAACAGAGTCAGGAGTTAGTAAAGGCACTAACATTCCATTTCTGGTCAGGAAGCTTCATCTCTGAGTATCTTGGATTTTGAGAACTTTGTTCAGCTAGTTTTATCTGGTATTCATGAGCTTCCTTTCTTTTGCAGCCCAGGGTATATAAGCTAACTACGCTAATTGGCTTCATGCCTAAAACTGGCTTTCAAAAGTTGTTTTCTGGAACTCATGTGATTGTGAAGGTAGTCGCTAAAGTCTGTCTTTGTGTATCTGCTCTATCGTTTCTGATTCATTCTCAAACTCTACTATAACTGGAGTTCCAGTATATTGAAAGATTACAGAAGAGCACTGTTTCTAAAACTTTGTAAACCATCAGTCTGCACTAAGTTTAAGACTGGCTTCGTAAATTCATGTTGAAGTATTGATAAAACTACTATTGATAAACCACAAGAATATTGGGATAGAAATCTGCTTTCCTGCCTTTCTTCCTTCCTTCAATTTCTTTCTTTCTTTCTTTTCTTTCTTCAATTTTTCTTGTTCCTTCCCTTTCTGTCTTCCTCCTTCTCTCCCTCCCTCCTTCTTTCTCCTTTCTTTTCTTTCATTTCTCTTTTTTCTTTCCTCTCTTCTTGCCTTCCTTCCTTCTTTCTTTTTCTGTCTTCTTTCTCTCTTTCTTTCTTTGCAATAGGATAGGATATAGAAAATGACAAAACCTAGCTTTCTTCTGTAGACACATATGATGGTAGATTCTGGTTGCTTGTTCTCCACCTTTTTTTTAATTTATTTACTTTTTATTTTTTTATTTTTTATTTTTTGAGGGAGATCAGCCCTGAGCTAACATCCACGCCAATCCTCTTCTTTTTGCTGAGGAAGACTGGCCCTGAGCTAACATCCATGCCCATCTTCCTCCACTTTATGTGGGACACCGCCACAGCACGGCCTGACAAGCAGTGCATTTGTGCGCGCCCGGGATCCAAACCCTGGGCCGCCAGCAGCAGAGCGTGCACACTCAACCTCTACGCCATGGGGCCGTCCCCTTGTTCTCCACCTTTATGTGATGGTATACACAAATGTCTAGAAGAATCTATGAAGTCAATGGGCTGGTTTTTTGGCAGCCACACCATAACTTAAGTGTTGAAGTGATCGTTTTTCTTCCAAGTAGCCATATACAAGAATATGTATCTATTTAGTGAGTGTCTCCATTAGTCAAAATATTTTGAAACTTCTCTTTTGAACCTGCCCTCTGTGATGGTTTCAGAGAGTCCCACTACCTTTTAACTGTTCTCTATTTGACTCAAAATGCATTCTTTGGATTAATCATCTAACTTATTTAGCAGACGTGGGTCCAATATCTTTTGCTTATTTTCAAATGACAGCTTCAAAGATAAATGTTTACCAACACAAAGGACAGTCAAAAGAATATGTTCATTTAAAGATCTAAAGGCTTTGAACTTTTACCCAGTAACCTGCAATAGCTGGAATAGTGAACAAAAATCGATGTATGCTGTCCAACTCAAGATGGTAGCTAAAATTAAGAAATTAAATTTATAGGTAAATACACACAATAAAACTTTAAAGCAAAATCATTTAGGCAGTATTACATAAGACACCCATAAAAACATACCCCTTCACACATTTACATAAAAGGAATTACTTTACGATGTCTAAAATGGTTATCTCTGAGAGATCAAATTATGGGTGGTTTTAATTTTATTCTTCTTTCTCTAATTTCCAGAGTATACACAATTACTTTTGTAATCAAAGGGGGAAAAAAATTGAGCTTTTTTTTTGGGGGGGGGGTGAGGAAGATTGGCCCTGAGCCAACATCTGTTGCCAATATTCCTCTTTTTGCTGATGAAGATTGGCTCTGAGCTAACATCTGCCCATCTTCCTCTATTTTTTTGTATGTGGGATGCCTGCCACAGTATGGCTTGATGAACAATGTATCGGTCTGTGCCCAGGATTTGAACTTGTGAACCCCAGGCCACTGAAGCAGAGTGCACGAACATAACCACTATGCCACCGGGCTGGGCTGAGCTCTTCAAAATAATTCTAAACACAAATTTAAAGAATGCCATGAGTAATGACACCATCACTAGAATAAATGCATTACCTTTAAGAGTTCACAAGTATTTGAATGTGTTTGGGTTATGTTTGTTTAGAAATAGTCACATTAAAGACTGTAGGAATACATATTTGTAAACGCACTAACAATTTTTTTCCCTGTTGTAATTGAAATAAAGCAGAGGCATGGATAATGTCCACTGAAGTCCTTTAAAATCACTTCTATTGAGCCATGAGCTGAATGTCAGAGCACTGGATCCAACAGGTGCTTAACTACACTGGTCAGGAGCCCTCGTTTCTGGGGTCAGTTTGGCCAGTACAAATTCTGTATCATATTCTGAAAGGCAAGCACATACATTATCTGGGCCCACTGTAAAATAAGCTTAAGATCTTCTCCATCTCTAAAATTCTGTGAATCCTTTTACTCACTGGTTTGATAATAAATAATTACTAGATAGATTGTTGTTCCATTAGTAATGCTACCCACAGCGAACAAAATTCACTGGAGGCAACAAAGAAAGAATTTGATGGATTGTCTCTTAAATCATACTGGAATTGCCCCAGATTAGTTTGGCAGTGGGTGTAGGATCTCAGAAATGATGAGGTTTAATCATGCCATCTCTGAAAGCTAAGTGACTGCGTTTTCACCTTTTCCAAAGATGAGGGTGGCTGTTGTTTTTTACTCTACAGTAAAATTCTCTTTAAAGTCTCCTACTTGAGTATTTCTAGGCCTAATGCTATTCTGCATGGCTTGAGGATTCTGGAAAATATACACTGCCCAAAATAGTAATACATTAGTGAATCTTAAGTAATCACAACTTCCTTTTCAGTTTTTTCTCTTAATTTTCTGACTAGTAGTCTTCCAGTTTTCATTTTTCATTATTCAGTGTAATGCCAGAAGCTATTATAAATAAATCACAAATCTTAAATGGACACACACAATAAAAGTTTTTTTCTTATTCTCATCATAGTCTGACAGGTAGCTTTCTTCCTCATCATGATTCAGCAACCTAGGATCTTTCTATCTGTGGCTATGCTGAGCCCTAATGGCTTGAAGTTCTTGACTTCCAGGTGGCAGGGAGAAAAAGCCAATGGAGAAGTCCCACCCACTTCTTAACAGCAGGGGCAGGAAGTGAAACACACAACACTACCCATATTGGTAAGAATTAATCACATGGCCACCTGGATGCTAAGGGTGCTGGGAAATGTAGTCCCTGCTGGGGCAGCTGCTTCCCAGTGATAACTACACACTATGGAAGAGGGAGCATAAATTTTGTATAGACTCCCATATCTCTGCCCCATTTCCTTGGCCTTCTGGCTGTAAACATTATTTTAAAGTATATGAATATGTAAAATCTACCAAGATATAACATGTATTCATACATGCATTGATTTTCTCATTCAATAAATGTTTATTTGATAGTCTACCATGTTTATGGCCCTATATATTCTAGCTCTAGGGTTACAATAGTGAAAAAGACAGTCCTGATATTTCTACCCTCAAGAATTTACAATCTAGTTATAGCTATAGATGATAAATAAGTAGCCAGGCAAATAAACACATCTTAAAGTGCTAGGAAGGAAACAAACAGGACACTAAGATACTGGTGCTGGTGAGATGCCTGCTTTGATTGGATAATCAGAGAAAACCCCGTAAAGACAGATATTTGATCCCGGACATGAAATATGAGAAGGAGCACAGTGCTGAGAACAACACATACAAAGGATTTTACATGGAAAAAGAGTTAGAGGGGCTTTATATAATTTTCTAAAGATTGGATTTATATCTTTAAAATAATTAGGTTTATCACCCTGCAGATTACATACAACTATGGATGAAAAAGAGAACATTTACAATGGAAAAATCTGGTGGGCAATACTGTGACCAAATGATCGAACTTCATATCATGTGTAAAGGAATAAATTAACAGTCTAGGCCCCTGCCGTGACAGACTGCGGGTACACCATCAACTCCATAGTGTTTTTGCAAAAGTAAAAATGAAACATTTTAACCTGAAGCTAATCATGAGAAAACAATCAAAACAAATCCAGACTGAGGGAGATTCTGCAACACCATGGACCTGGACTCTTCAAATTGAAAGTTAAGAGACAAGACAGCTAAATGCAATGCATGATCCCAGACTAAATCATGGATAAAACATACACACAGATGACAACAGCAAAAAGCAATGGCTATGAAGGACTTTATTAAGACAATCCGGGCAGTTGACTATGATTATATGTTAGATAATAGTATCACATCGATGCTAAATTTTCTGAGTGTGACAAAGGTATTATGGCTATGTAGGATGCCCTTATGTTAGGAAATATATGATGAAGGGTTCAGGGAAGAAGTGTGAACTGAAGGGACAGGTACATGGATTTCTGTGTATTATTCATGCAAATTTCCTTTTTTTATCCCAAAGTAAAAAGTTTGAGGAAATAATTAGAATCATGTCTTTTTAAAAGTTACTCAAGGTGCTGTGGGGGGAAGAAATTGGGGAGGGGTGCGTGAGAATGCAAAATAGCCATCAGGGGGCCATCGCAGTGGTCAAGGAGAGCTCCCACGGCCCATACACTGGATGCTAAGAGGAAAGCTGCAGGTGCAATAGACGGATTCCAATATATTTTGAAAGTAGAATCAACAGCTTTTTCATAGATTGAGTGTGAGAAAATGAAAGTGAAATAATAAAAATAATGATGGGGGAGATGTAGTACACAAAACACACAGTATGGGTGAATCTCAAATGTCACTGAGACACTTAACTGCTGAAGCCAAGAGAAAAGCATGATTCACATGCACAAGATTCACCATGTCCCGAGGATGCAAAGACACCAGCTGTGTCAGAAGCAGCCCAGCAATTCTTAGTACTGAGATTTGCAAGATTTTTCCTCTGGGTTCTTATAACAAGGGTGACTATGATATAAATATCATTCATTCTTATGGTCATGCCCTTCCAGTGACCACATGACCAACCATTTAAATGACTCCCCTGGGCTTTGGCAAGTACCCATATTATCAATGGGCATCTTTAAAATTCCTGTGGAGAGAAAACCCACCAGGCCTGAAACTATAAGCTTCATGCATTTGGAGAGAATAAGCAGTTGTTCAGTTCAGGCCAACTTCTTACTTGTTGTTTTATGCAAGAGCTGTTACTGCAGTCACACTGAGGAGAAGATTCAACGTGAATGGTAAATGATAAGAAATGCCCACGCTTCCTATTTCCTATATCTATTTTAGTTGGTGGCAGTTACGATTTACTACGCAACACTCAAAATACAAATGGTGCTGTGTTAAAGGATATATAAGTGACAGATTTGCAACCTCAAAGCGCGACTTCAAAATATTGGTGCCGGAAAGATTTCCAGTTCCGGAAGGCGGTCGAGACACCGCCTGCGAAGCCCGGGCAGGTGAGGGCGACGGCGCGAACGGCGAGCTGCGGGCCCGCTGGGTGTGGAAGGGAAGCTGTGCGGAGCTGGAGGGAGGCGCCGGAGCAGGCAGATGGAGGAGGCCTTCCGTGCCAATCGCACGATGGGATGGCACAGACAGCGAGCGGAGAGAGAGGAAATACTGCTAAGCAGGGAAACTGAGAGCATAAGGATGTGAGGAGAAAATCAAGAAGGAAAGCCAAGAACTTCAGGAAAATGCAGAAGCGGGGTTATGTAAGGAGAAAGCGCGGGCATCCTGCGCTCGCCTCGCCAGCTCTCCTCCAGGCTCCTCCGCCCTGATCTTTGGCCAGGAGGCTGGATTCTGAGGGAGGCGCTGCTAGGGGCTCCCCTGCCCTCTGCAGCCAGTCAGTGTCATGCCATGGGAACCACTTTGAGAAAATGAGAGGACAAGCACAGGGAGAGGTTGGTTTCTTCCCTAGCTCCCGCCTGCCGTCTCAGTACATCCTTGACCCTCGCTGACTACCGCAACCCTCACCAGCTCCCTCTGCTCTTGCCCTCCAGGCCTGTGGTGGGTCACGGCTTCTCACTTGGGGCAGCCCAGGAGCTGGTGAGGGTGTTGCCCTCAACTGCTGCTCACACCTTTGTAAGCAGTCACTTCACTAAACACCCAGGAAAATGCCGTCTAGGTCTGGCTGGGAGCCTGACGCTCGCAGGGAGTTTCAAGTACCCACAGTCAACTTCAGGGACATTGATTAAGGACACAATGGGAACCACACCGAGTTCCAGAGTGAATAGTCCGGCTCTGAAGTAGGAAATGGATGTGATGACTCCATATTCCTAACACAGAAAGATGACAGCTTCCTTCATCTTTCCAGGTTTGCATAACTCTTCAGTCATATGACACTCCTAATCTTTTTAACCCTTGTCTCTGGTGTTCCTGCCTCAAAGCTAATCCCCACCCACATCAGGTCTGGAGCTCTAGACAATTCAGGACAATCAGGAAATTAGCTTGGAAGGACTGGTTTCAGGACAGTTGCGTTTATCTGGGTGAGCATCACAACCTAGGAGGGACACATAATTCAGAATTGAACTTAAAAGCCTCCTAATTCATGCACCCATACTGATGCCTCTTCAGCTCATCTGCCCTGGTTTTTACATCAATAGCAGAGAGGAAAAATCGTCGAGAGAAATGTGTACATTTAAAATATGCAGGAGGATGCAGTATGTGTTATATGTATTGCGAGTACAGTAATAATGCAAACAGATTGATACACAAAAGAAAAGAAAGAAATATTACACCTTATTCTAAATCACCTGAATAGCCTCAGACTGTATTCTAGTCTCTGGGACTACAATAATTAAAAGATGTTTGAGAAATTGCTTTTGTAAAAACAGTTGTGTGAAATTAAACACAGACACAAACACACAAAGGATATCTACCTTCCTCTCTGCCCTCCCTCACCTCCACCCACACAAGCTTTCTGCTTCATCTATGGAGTGCCTGTGATTATCGCCTTCAGAGGGACGCTAATGCACAGAGAACGCCAGTGGAGAGCAGAGAATGGGAAGAATCTCAGCTACAATACCTAAAATTAGAAGTTGCTCTTAAAAATCTGTCCCAGAAATAAAAGTAATCAGAGGACTGTACTTGACTGAGTTCAAGTGACACTGTTTTAAGCACATCCTGCAGAAGTGAGGGACATGGGTACCTCTGAGACGCAATAGCAACAGCCCAGAATGGTTTGTTATTAAAACTACTCAGAATTCCTTTTAAAGGAAAGAAGTGCTTTTCTTCTCTCTACCCCTCCACTAGGAGTGAGCGATCTTTTTCCATCTGATATAAATTATGGTTCGAGTTTCATAAAACAAGGCTCTAGAAAGAGATCTTTTCCTCTGCTGGCACTGACACTACAAGTTTGCGTCAAACTACAATGACGATGGTTGTTATAGAATATTAGAGTTATATCATACAGGGGAATGTTTGGAGGAAGTAAATGGAAGGACAGAATGATAGAATAATAGGGGGTTAATTCATGTCACTTATATATATGGAAATATTGTTGGTGTAATACTAACAAAAAGACAGAGAACTAAACTAGGACAAGGAAAGGAACTCTAAAGGTTAGGAAGAAAAGGTGCGTCATATGAATGATATTACGGGAAAGATCAAGTTTAATCATCTATCTCTAAAAACTAAGTGACTAAATTTTAACCTTAACTAAAGGCAAGGGTAGCCCCTCTTTTTACTACGTAAAATTTTTACTATGCAAAATTCTCTTCAACGTCTCCCATTTGAGTGTTTCTATGCCTAATTCTATGCTGAAAAACATGATTTGAAAGATTATAAAAACCCAGAAAACTAAAATAAATAATTTCTAAGAGAAATTTACCAAGAACAGGAGGCCAAGGCAACCTCCATTGGAAAGAAGAAATTGCCTCATGACAAAGAAGATGTTACAGAATCTTGTTTTAGTCGTTCTTAGAAACTACAGCTGCCCTCAATAGAGCAAAATCTGGAAATCATAACATTTGAAGACAGAAAACTCAAAACTTTCAGGCAGGAACATGGACCAACCTGTGGTGGACAAAACATAGTCTAATATAACTGGTCCACTCTATCTGGGAAAAAATAAATGAGGATAATCAGAGAAACACAGACGTTTAGAATTACTTTTATAAGAGAAGATGCCAGAAGAATTCATCCTGAAAAAAAAAAAGACCATTACAAAATACCAAGAAATGCCTCACCATACCAAGAATAGGGAAAATCTAATTCACAAAAATAATCACGTTCTACCACCCTTGAAAAGACAATTTGATCAATTATCTAAATGAGTTGACTCTAGAAAAACCATGGGCATATTTTACCTGGACTTTAGAAGAAAGCTTTTGATACTGTGCTGTACACAGGGGTAATCTGTGAAATAATTATTAAACTTGGGAGGCAAGCACAGGCCTTGGCTAGATAAGTACAGCGCTGGATCTGCATCAGACGAGAGAGCCAACAAAGTGCCACAGAATGATCCATTTGAAGAACAATTTGGTTCTCTCAATATATTAATGAGGTGGGGGAAAAAAAAGAAAAGAAAGAAAAAGAACAGGCCGTCAAGTCACCCCCTTTGCAGCTGATGAAGTCTAGGGAGACCGTGTTAGGGAGGGAAAGCCACCTCATTTATGTAAGCGGGAAGAGCCTCCATCTTGGGCAGCGTTTTTCAGTCACGGTGCACTGTGCTTCCAATTCCTTCTGAGAGATTTGCTTTTTCTTTTATAAAACATTGGGTTTCTATAATGCTTTTCTTCCTAAGAGCACAAAGTACTTTCCATGGATTTTATTTCATTTATCCTCATCAAAATCTGTGAATTTAAAAGGCCAGGTAAAGTTGTCTATTTTACAGCAAGAAAAGAGAGGTTCACAAAGGCTGGCTGACACCCCCGTGGTTGCAGGGAACACACTGGACCTAGTAAACCACTTATCCTCATTAACAGATATACTGAATGGCCATGGAAGGGGTGAGAGACCCTATTATTAGGTTTTCCAGCAGAGCAATGGTAGTCAGTGCTTCTCCAGCTTCTAACTCTAGGCCAGGAGTTGGCAAACTATGGTCCTTGGGCCCAATTTGGATTGCTGCCTTTTTTGTAAGGCCCACGAGTTAAAAATGATTTTTACATCTTTAAGTGGTTGAAAAAAATCAAAAGAGAAGAGTAATATTTTGTGACATGTGAAAACTATGTGAAATTCAAATTTCAGTGTTCCATAGGTAAAGTTTAATTGGAACGCAGTCGTGCCCATTCGTTTACTTATTGTCTCTGACTGCTTTCGCACTCCAAAGCAGATCAGAGTAGTTGTGACAGAGACTGTATGGCCCACAAAGCCTAAAATATTTATTATTTGAAGGTTTACAGAAAATATTTGCTGACCCAGCGGGTTTCCTTCCTTCCTTCTTTCTTTCTTTTAGCAATTGACACTTTCCTTCAAAAAAATCTTTAATAGGGAACTGGAGCTCCCCCTTCAAGAGGCTGCTGCCACACACTGCTCCCAAAGTAGAGCCAGGAGCTCACCCTAGAGTTCAGCTTCAAAATGATAAAGCCAAGGAGTCAGGACTAGAGTCTCCCTCTCTCTTAAGCCAACCTAAATAGATGATGGAGGACGCGTGCCACAGTCAGTGGAGGACGGTTCCTTCTCCAGAGATCTGCTTCCCTGTTGAATTGTGAGCCTCTCATTGAATAAACATGTCTTATTCATCTTTCCACCCCCAGCTCCTTGCAATTAATAGCACTTAATAGATGTTAACTTAATAAATGTTAATGGATTGAAAGAATGACTGACTTACAACCCAAGTCCAATCAACATCTACGACGGACAAGGAGGCTTCACACTCTCTGCCTCGTGTCCCATTTCCTATCTATTGAAACAGCATCTTGATCCTTCTGCAGAGCTCCCTGAACTCACAGAGATGAATGGAAAAGAGTAAACACAAGCTTTCCCTAAAAAAAAAACAGGTAAACAATTTTTTTCCAGGCAGGAATGACACACACAGTCTAAAGAGAAATTGATAATATTTAGAAGCATTAGCAAATGAATTCTCATTAACCAACACTGGATAGTTCCCCATGACTGAGAAGGGAAAAAAAAATGTAAAAACAAGCCAAGAATAATTCTGTTCTGGAGGAAAATTGGGGGCAGTTTCAAATCTACCCATTAATCATGCCTTTTTATAAATGAAGTTGGTGATTTTTTTTTTTTCAGATATAGTTGCTCATCCAGCAATGGTTCAGCAAAAGCAGGTGTGTTTTTGTCCACTGAATGTCACCAGGGTCTACATAAAAAAGCCAAGTTCTTACATCGGTCTCCATAATTCAGAAGGAAGTGTCAGGATACATCAACCTAAACCAAATATAACCTTTGCTCCTGTATCTTCCTGTCTGCTAATGATATTTTTCACATTTAGTGTCAAACAAACCCAAAAGGCAAAAATGCAAGTGGAGGTGAGAGTCAGTCCTCTGCTCAGCTTGGCTGCATTTCTCCTGGATTAGCAGATCCATGAGATATAAAATGAGCAAGAATTGATCCTATCCTTTATGATGATGGCTTTGCTGCTGCAGCAAAGAAGATAAATGGTGACTTCAGACTATGATTAACCCCAAATGGACTGTTTCAGTCAGTGCCCGGGCAAGCAAAGAAAGCCTGCTCAGATGAAAGTACGAGGAGACAATTTACAGAATGTGAAGGAACTCTTTACAGAGCAGCATTAAGGGAACTTCCAGGAGACATTGAGACACCCAGAGACTAGCAACAAGCAGGAGTTATTACCATCCCGAGACCTGAAGAGGCAGGGGAGGGAATTGTTCTAGAGGATTCTAGTGAGAGCTGGAGCCATAGAGAAGAGCTACCTCACAGAAGCTGCAGTTGACGGATGAAGCATTGCCAGAATCACAGCAAAAAGCAGGGAGAAAGTAGTGGGAAAAATACCCTATCCTGTCTCTTCTCCTGCCCTTTAATCTCCTGCCAGGGCTTCCCATTGGCTGATTCTAACTAGAAGCCAGAGGTCAAGGGAGTCTGGCCAACACAGTTGGTAGAGGTCATAGGGGTCTTCCCTCTCTTCCCAGCCCAGGCAAATATCAATGCAGAGAAGGTGGAGAATGGGTGGACAAGGGTGGGCTGATGGGAAATGACCAGCAGACGAGCCACAATATGAAACCATTGTCCATATCCTTCTAGTCTCCTATATCCACCCTACCATAACATCTCTCTCTCTTCTGCTGTGCTTCTATACTCTCCAAGTAAAAGAGAACCAATTAATAAGCAATTGGATTTGATAAGCCATCAGATAAGTGTAGGAGAATGATTGGCTAGCCATAAGAAACCTACTTGCCTGAATTTTGAAAACATCTCTTTTTAATTACCTACCTTCTCCAGGATGCCTCAAGGATGTCTCTTGAATAATAGTAATAATATTTTAAATCTTTTATAATTTTACTGGCATTTAGAAATCTTAAATAATTTAATTTCATCTAATATATAACACTCTATTTTGGATTCCCTGCTTAGTATGTCCCTTTGTTACAACCAAGCCCATAGCATGACAAGTTCACTTCATTAGAAAGCCTCAGAGTTCTAGGAGAGGAAGACTGTATCAGGCAGTAGTACAGGACTGGACTTGCAAGCAGAACCCGTGGGTCTGGGTCCTTGATTCTTCACTTTTAGTGCTTGAGTGATCTTGATCTTCTGCAAGCCTCTTTACCTCTCTAGTCTTCAGTTTCATCATTTGTCAAATGATAGAGTTGAACTGCATAAATTCTAAGGTTCCTTTTAGCTCTGATATTCTGTGACTCTTTGCTTCTACTTACACTCAAACAGTTGAAAATGTTGCATCGCAGAAAGAATGTATTACAGACTTAATAGTGCCTGGTATGGAACGTGGAGGGAGAGATCCAATAGTGGGAATCAATACGCACTAACATAAAACAGGAGATGGAAAGTGCAGAGGCCAGTCAATCAAGGGCTAATGCACAGGAGGTTTCTTGGCCAAGGCCAAAGAGTGAAAGAAAAATGAAGAACGTGGAGGGGAGGCCAAGGGGGTGGTATCGAGATAGGGCTCCCTTTAGGAATAGCTGCTCATGGAAGCAAGAAATAATTTATAAATCATGGCAACTTTCAGTTTTTCTTGTTTGGAATGTTACGGGTTTGTCTGTTACTGCTGGCTGTTAACTGGAAGTTGGCATATTGCTCCTTAGGCTCTGAGTATAATTCTGATACTCAGTATCTAAGTAAAACAGGTTTGGTCCATCACGTGGCCCAGCCGTGGCCAAGAATTCTGAACTGTCTAGTGTAAACATAGCTGTGTGGTTTGTTTGGGTCTGGTTTCTCCTGCATCCCCCTGCAGCAGCCAGGGCACTATCAATAGGAATTATGTACTAGGGAATGCCCAGTGAATTTGCTAATAGCGAAACCACATATGTGTGATGGTCAAAAATGATACTCTTTACTGTTGATGCCATTGTGTATTGCATACATGCCAAGATGGTACTGGATAATACATTAGAAAGGAATTATTACTCTGGCTATCCCAAAAATTTATTCTATCTCCTTTTGTGACTGAGACTATGCAAACTTTTAACTCAATGATGAAGAGCCTCTCCAATCATTTAAAATAGAATAGAAGGAAGGATATCAATTGTTCATACTGTCTACTGAGTCTGTCCTTGTGCAGTTAAAAATATTTTCTTCTTTCTGTCAGGTGGCACAACTCAGGTGGACATCCTGACACCCAACAGGTAACTGAGTTCTCCTGCCTGACATGTAGGGAGCTGTGGGCAGTTGGGTGGCCTTCAGTTAATAGCAGACTTGGATAATAACTTTTGACAGTCTCTTCTCCTAGCCACTGTCCCTTAATAAATCTCTGCACTAGGAACAAGATTGCTATATATTCTGTTTCTTCACTCACATTGCAAATGAAGACACTATTCAATAAAGAACCCAGTAGTAATCCTCAAAAGAGGGAAAAATAAGTAGCTAGTATTTTTCATGGCTGAAGGGAAAACCAGAGAAAGAACATTTCCCAGATCACAGAAATCACTACTGGAGAATGCAGTTTAACGCAGAGCACTTGGCCTTCTGCAGGCCATCCTCCAAGAGTGGACCTTGAGTTGTTATCAATGCAGATACATCAATGCCCAACTCTCTTCTGAGGCTGCCCCATGCTTCATGAAGGGCCATGCAAATTCCTTTGAAGATGAATAAGTAAACATTGCTCAATTCCAGTCATTTTTCCTCAGTGGTTATTTTTACTCCCTTTGAGTTGATTCATTGAGAAACCAGGTCAGAAACAGCACACAAACCTCATAACACTCTTTGTTATAAGATGTATGTGATATTGTTTTATTTAGTTCTGAAATCTTTGCCCACGGCTGAAAGTAGCTTCTTGATCATTTAGTCTTTCAGATGACTCAGATTCAATATAACACCAGTTGGCCTTAAACCTAGCTGGTTCTGATTTGAACTTAGAATTTTGGCTTTTTAATTCATGACCTTGGGAACAGACATTACTTATACCAGCCTGCTGTAAGGTTTTATTTTGTTTTGTTTTAGAGGCTAAGAATCAGCTTTTACCTACCAGATTTTCAAACTTTTCTGGAGATCTCAAATAATAAAACAACTCTATAGTTGAATGAGTTCAGAGAAGTTTTGTTTAAAAAAAATTGGAATAAAATATCTCTTCCCCTCCCTTTTGGAAGCATAAGAGATGTCTTCTGATAGTGACTACTTTGAGAGATCGACTGTGTAGCTATATTCAAAGTATTTGTAAGCTGATAATGAAAGCCAGCCTTATTCATTTATATTTTATACATATTTCTCTGGTGCTTTTGTTCTGAATTTATGGAAGGCCTTTACATATTTTAGCTAATCCTAACACTATGCATATGAAATATGTGGATAAAGATTAAGATAAGGCGAGAGAGGCTTCTCTGCTTGTAACCATGTAACCATAGTCAAAACCAAGAGGAAGGCACGAGAGAGAGAGAGAATTGGATTTCCCACCAGTCTAAACCCTTCCTGAAATTTTTCCTTGTGAGTCTATATCTCTTTCTTTTCCTCTTCCTCCTGCCACTCACTCCAAAATTGTTTTCCTTTTCCCTGGCTCTGTGCAAAGACCCTTCCTTCCCAAATCCTTTCCCAGTACTGCCCTCCCACTTAAGAAATGATTCTTTCTCTCCATAAAACCCCATAGAACTTGATTTTTAATTTTGTAGCAAAACCTAACATATTCTATTTTGTACAATGCTTATTTGCATCTTGTTTTACCTTGACTACAAGCCATAAGTTCCTTGAGGACAGATTGTCTAATTCATCTATTTTACCTACAGAGCACTTAGCTTAGGGTCTGGTCCTTAGCAGAAGCTAAATATCTATTTGTTAAATGAATCAAAGGAAATTTTGATTTCCGAATTTATGTTTCCCTGCAGGAAAATCTGCACACTGAATTTTTTCTTAATCTCTTCCCTTAACCAATTACCTGTTGATTTTCAGTCTTCCTTTCTAATGTTTCTTGAATCCATTGTCCTTTCTCTGCCATTGCCCTGGTGTAAGCTCTCAGTTTGGTTCACCTTGGATGCTTTCTGCCTCTCGTCTCTTTTTACCCCTCACCCTGCTGTCTATGCCTTTCTTTCTACTCACTGCTTCAACTCTTCTTCATATATGGTCTTCTTCTGTGTAAAATAAAAAACAAACAGGCACGTACTCCCAAAGTCAATATCCAGTGTTCATTGCCTGCCATATTACAAACTCTTCCAACATATTGCAGCATTATTTCCCAGCATTGGCTGGCATAAAACCTATATACACTAGCATAACTGGACTTTTTGTTGGTTCTGGAAGATTCCTAATCCCGTCAATCAATATCCTTTTGGTCATGCCATTCAGTTGACTTAGAATGGCCACACCTCTAGACTGCCACCTGAAATTTATGTTATAATCTCACTTGTCTTTCTAACCCTAGCCCAAAGATACAATCTTCCATCAAATCTTTCCTTATTTTTTCTCTATCCCCAAATGACATGAACTCTCCTTTTCTGGGGATTTCTCAGTCTCTCCATCATTTGAATTCTTTTCTAATCAGGAATCATGTTTGATTCATCTTGGTATAACCTAACAACACCTGGCAGAATGCCTTGCACATAATAAGTTTCAATAAATATTTGTTTGAATTGAGTCTCTTCAAATTCATTCATACTTATCCACAAAGGGCAAAAGACTCTTTTGGTGCTTCTCTAATTCTCAATATCGTCTTTCAATTCCCTTTTATTTCTCACTCTCAGAATTTAAATGTCGTTTTACAATTCCCCAATGAAAATAAACTTCTTCCATTTTTTGTTCTTTTGCTCTGTATCTTCATCTCCTTTCTCGACATTTTAAATTTTTCATTCAGTTCTCTTCTACTCTTTTCTTCGGTTTTATCCACATTTCTGAGCAAACCAGTGATTCACTCTAGAACATTTGGCGGCAGTTCAAATATTTCTTTCAGTTTCATTAGTCAATGGTTTAACAAGTTTCATAACTTGAGAATCCAAGTTATTATAAACTTAACACTGTGTTCCCATTAGTCTTTCTTATTTTTAACTCCGTTGTGATAATAAAGCTGTGTAGAGGTCTTTGAGGCCCTGGGAAGAGAGAGTCCAGTAATTCACTAGCTAGTGAAGCCTCCAATCTGGGAAGGGATCCAAGCCAAGAGTGGAGATCAGGATGTGTTTCTAGCTGCACAGCAGAATTGCAGTCTGGAAAACTCCATTGTCTGGATGCTCAAGGGAAGGCAAGCTGCCCTGTCTCCTTGTTTCCAGCATGCCTTTGGGGAATGTTTCACTTTTTATCAAATTGTGCAATAACTATGTTGCCAATTCCTAAGGGATTGTATATCAGTATAACTTCCCAGGAATATGAATAAAATGAGGCTTAATTTTGAAAGAACTATGTATTGCAAAATTTAACTTCTGTCTAGTCTTCAGTTCTGGAAGATGACAGAGGAATAGAGAAAGTCTGTGGGGGGCAGAAAAGTTAATGCTGACCCCCAAGGAGATCTTTTTCAAGCACTTTCCAGCTATAATTAGAAATGAGCAAGGAAGTGAGAGAAGCAACAGTGATTGGAGCCACATTCCTCCACAGAAAATACGTGGCAGCAGCTAGGGTAAAAAGTAAAAATAAAAACAACACAGTAAAAATAAAACACACGTGGACTATTTACCAAATGATGAAAATAAATAGTTGAAGAAATAATAGATAATATCGCCATTATTATCAATCATTATTATGTATAACATAATTATAAATATTATTTATGTGATATAATAAAATACTTTATTTTATATCACTATTAGTCAAATTAATCTACTCTCAGGAATCTATTATAATATGAGTCATGAGTAGTTGCATTGGGAAATAAATCTCTTAGCAATAGTGTAGGTAACAAAACAATATCTCCTTTCTTCATACCGTTGTCCCATTATTAATCCATGGGATATGCAATTAGCGTACCTGAGAACGACACAGCCGGGAGAATGGAAACGGGATTTTCTTTGATATACAGTCAGTCCCCAGTGCTTCAGTTGCTCTGCAAAAGGAACTTTATTTTCTTTCTTCCATGAAGCATATCATAATATATTTGTTTCATAAATCCTCTTACCATCCTTACAAATAGGGGACACATATTTTTATTTCTTATACCTGGATGGATAGGCTAATGGAGATGCAGCAGATTAGAGGTGGAGAGCCATTTGTCATGTGAAACGGACCTGGTTTTGGGTCTTCCATGTCACTGACTAGCGATGAGACCTTGAGCAAGCTTCAATTTCTTCGTTCTGGACATGAAAATATACTTAGTGTCTATCTGAAAGGTTGTTGTGAGGAACCAATGAGAATATATATCTATGCACATAAGTGCATACATATACACATACAAACATCCATTGCACATGTATACTTTGTATAAAAGCTGATACATTGTAAGCAGCTATTAAATGTGGCTAGTATTTTCATCGTTATGAAGCTTTGAATTTTTCTTAATTTTTCAGTGATGCAACCACACTGTCTAATACATCCTTCTAGATGCCTAGAGCCGAGTACTGGGCTCGAGCACCGGGCTCGAGCACCCTCTAGTCTACCATGGGAAACTGGACCGTGATCTATCTTCAGCCTTTCCTGACCTGCGGGTGTGCTTGTGTTGCGGTGACAATGCTGTAAAGAAAGCTCTGGGGAATCCTTGTTCTCGCCATTATATTTAAATGCAAAGCATTTAGCAATCAGGCCATTTTCTTATCTTTTCTTTTGAAGGAAAAAAATTCAAAACACTTAGCAATGCCTGGCGTGTAATGAGCTCTCAGTAAACATCATCATCACGTCCATTGGTGGCCTGAGCTCTAAAGACTCAATCCTGAAGAAAGAGCAGACGCAAATGGGGAGGGTTTATTTTTTCCAATTTTTCCAATGATACAGCTGTATCATTTCCATATTTTTAACCTTTTTCCTTAAAATAATTTAAAATTTACAGAAGTTTCAAAAATAGTACAAAGACTATTCCAGTACACCCTTCACCCAGATTCATCAGTTGTTAACATTTCATCTCTCTCTCTGTCTTCCCCACCCTTACAGATATATGTCTATATCTATTTTTTGACATCACACTTCTTTACCCCAAATGCTTTGGCATATTTTCCTTAAGAACAAAGACATTCGCAGTACAATTATCAAACCCAGGATCTATATACTATATAGGAAATAGTATTACTATTTCTACTATATGCTATTTCCTATATACTGTCTGTATTAAAATTTCACTAATTTGCCTAAATACATCATTATAGTATTTATTTTCTCTGATTCAGTATCCAAGCCAGGCTCGCGTGTCACATGTAGTTGCCTGTCACATTCGCCTCCTAACTAGGGTTTATCTCCCTGTTCTAGGAGCTGTGTGATTGTGTAGTGCAAAACTCAATGAAGACAAACTGTTTTTTCTAACAAGAAGCAAAATATTTTTATAAAATATAATAGCTTTCTTAGAAGAAATACTTTCTTTGATTCTACCAAAAATCCAAAAAAATCTAAGAGGCTTTATTCCCACCTCTCTAGTAACTTTCACCAAGGCTACTCAAGAAAGTCTTTTACTGTGAAAAAGCCACAAGGCTGATCCTGCGTTGACTTGACCAGTTCTCCAGCATGGTTTGAATATGTCAAGTCCCTACTAAGTGCCAGCGTGGGGTCTGGGTCTGGCCCTGAAATGGTTAAAGGATCTGGGCAGAACTATGCGTTATATGATTCCATTTGTACGAAGTAAAGCAGATTAAAGGTTGTCTTAGGCTGTGAGGTGGGAAAAGACATGGGGGATCATTTTGGGGTGATAAAAATGTTTGAAAATTGGGTTGTGGTGAGGGTTGTGCAACTCTGTAAATTCACTAAAAATCACTGAATTGTATGACTAAAACAGGTAAGTTTTATGTTATATAAATTATACCTCTAAAAAGTTATTGGAAGGAAAGAAAGAAGGAAGGAAGGAGGGAAGGAAGGAGAGAAGCAAGAAAGGAATGAAGGAGGGAGAGAGGGAGGAAAGACTAGAAGAAGGAAGGAAAGAAGCAAGGAAAGAAGGGAAGGAGGGAGGGGGAGGGAGGAAGGAATTAAGGAAAGAAGAGAGGGAGGGAGGGAGGGAGGAAGGAAGGAGGGAACGGAGGGGGAACCCAGAAAAAATCTAGACAGAGAAATCTTATCCATAGAGGAATTTAGGCAAATTTCAGGGACTTAGGCCTCCTGGATAAAGGTGACAGAGGACATCAGTTTCCTGTTTTCTTTACTGGCAAGAGGAAGATGGATCCTGTACTATTTGCTTCTGTAGGGGGAAGAGGGAGAATCTCCCTCTGCCCTTTCCCTTAAGGTTCTTATGGCTGGCCAAATAATTAACAAGACAGGTTAGCAGGAGAAAATAATACCAAGTTTAATAACATGTATACATGGGAGAAGGCAGGGACACTGAGTTTCTCAACACAATAGCAGAAATTCTCGTCTTAAATACCATGTTCAGCCAATGGAGGATTTTGGGGGTGGGGGGAGTCAGTTACAGGAGATTACCACTAAAGCACAGTAAACAAGAGTAAGGTTATTATGCAGCTTTAAGGCCTCAACTTCCACATTGATAAGCCTCTAGAAATGAGGCCATCCCCCTCTCTTCTCAAAACAGAGAGGGAGATACCTTTACAAATGGAGATTTCCCTTATAAATGTAAATGATTGTCTGGCAACTCCTCGCAGGGTCATCCAGAGAATGTGGCCAGAGAGACAGAACTTCTGATAAGAGGGGCTTGTTGGTGCCTTTCCTATTGTAATCTCCAACCTACGTTATCTTTATAGCCATCATGATAGATCTGTTCCAGGAAGGAGCCACCATGTCAAATTCTTTAGGCAGTTAGTGGGGGAGGTCAAATGTCCCTAGAGAAAACAACCAAGGTAAAGAGATAGATTTCAGGGTGGCCAAATCTTGATCTCCCACACTTCCCTATACAAAAATCCTACCTAAATTCATGAGTACAGGCTCATGAAACCAGGATAAAAATGAAAGAGAAGTAGTCTCCACAAATGTTTTGAAAATATTGAAGAAAAAAAGAGATAATAGAAGTTGCCAAACGTCTTTCTGACAAGCGTCTGTTTGTATGAAAGCAGTTAGAGGAAACAGGTCTGCATCCATATCAGCATAATGTCTTAATGGTGATATGCTGGAACAAAGAGTACCATGCAAGTTTCATTGCAGAAAAACTGTAAACGTTCAGAATTTCTATGAATCAATGACCTCAAAATTATTTTGGTGATTTTATTTTATTTTTTTAAATAAAATTAGGGAAGCTCTCCAAGCATTTTTTCTCTGGCCTGAATATCCACCTTCTGTAAAAAGCATGAAGAAAACTTCGATGGAGCAACAAGGCTGTAACACTGGGGGAAATGATTGATTTCACTTGAACACCACCAACAACAAAAAAATGTTTAAAAACAGTTTCATGGCTCAACTTTCTCCTTGCTTTTTTTTTTCTCTTATAGTTGGAATGTATTTTATCGTCTGTCAGTTTTGCCCTATGATATGTCCTCTTAAATTGGATCTGTAAGCCCTTCATAAAGTTTAATAAATCTTCAGCATTTCACCCTAAGGAAATTATATTAAAAACCTTCAAATGTGAAGTTGGGCCCGCAGACACACAGCGCTGGGAATTTTATCACCATAATCAGCGTGTAATGAAAGCCTCTGTCGCTGTTCCTTCCCCATCATAATCTGCCTGTCTTTATGAAAAAAGGGGGGTTTGTCTGGGTTCATCTGCAAGCTTTAATTGGAAGATGTCTTCATTTCATTCCAGCCTACTGGGATAATAACTCAGCCCCGTGTTTAAACACAGACCCTTGCTGCTGATATTTTTTCATTTAGTAAAGCATGTCTCTTTAAATGATTTAGCAAATCATCATGAATGCCAAGCCAGGGTGATTGGCAGCTCATTGCTGGTGCACCATTTGCATGACATTTGTTCTGCAGCTAAGAAAGCTGCCGCAGGTAAACAAGCAGGCCCTGTACTGACTCCCTTTGAGTCCCTTCCTGTTTATTTTCTCATAATCAAATGACATTTATGGAGAGGCAAATGCAGCTGCACAGATATGAGGGAAACGCAATCAGGCTAAACCTGATGACTTCATCCAGGTGATATTTTGATTAGAGAAAGGATATTTTTATGACATAGGGGGCTTTTTTATTGAGAAATCTGGCAAATTCCCTTTTGTGTAACTAACACTTTATATTTTATCTATATTTTAATGTAAAGGCTGGACTCAAATAATTGGTCAATTGGGTGTTCACTTATGGGGGTTTCATTAAGACACGGGAAAGCATCAAGCAGGACACACAAGCCAACTTTCTTTGTCCCATTCAGAAGAAAATAGCCTTTTCTCCCTTCAAAGGAAAAAAAGAGAGAAAGAGAGAAAACAAGGCAATATGATCTAAAGCTATTTTATGGCATCAATGAATGTAGCTTTTCCTAAAGGAGATTTCGGAGAGAAAGTTATTTTACAGTTAAACATTTTATATGTCTTTTCTGGCTGATGGTCCTATCAAGGAACATGGACAATAACAAATTGGTTTTTTTTCTTTCCCTTTTTTTACATTTTTAATAGGAATATAAAATCTCTCTAGTTAAAGCGGTGGAGGAGAGTAACAAAGGATAAGCTGCACGTCGGCAGGCTTGCTGGAAATGCAGGCATACGTAGGACTTAGAGAAAGAGGTCTGCCTTCATTTCTGGAAAATGTTTCCGCTGCAATATGGGCAGATATAATCTCAAAACTTCCTCAGCTTCTCCCAGAGTTGAGGGCTAAGGGCAGGAGCTGACTGTTGTTTCAACTCTATGGTAAGGATGCATTTCACAATCAGCTGCCAAGGCCCTCTTACGGGGTACCTTAGACAACCAGAGGCCACCTGGGTTCTTTATGAGCTAAAACAACCATTCTAGGAAAAGTGTTGTCTTTTTCCATCAGTTCTACATGAGAGAAGAATGGAGAAGTATTCTTATTTTAAGGATGAAAAAACAGTTCTAAATAACCCAGATTTCATTTCGGTTTTTTTCTTTTTTTTTTTTGGCTTTATGATTTTGGGTTCCTATTCTGGATAGGCTTCCTCCTGTGCTCTCTATCATTTATGAGTATTAAATGGCAAAGAATCACTCATCCAACCCACAAGTCCTAGAATGCTCCAAGTCCATCATGACTGAAAAGAAAAATGCTGCCCCTGTACAATGCGTAGAGCTGGACACTCCAGCTATTCTGGGGCTGGTGGAGAGAGCAAGCTTTAAGAGCCCAAGAAGTAAAAAGAGAAAAGCTAGCAACAAGTTTGAGAAGGAGGTACAGCTGGAATGAAAGAAAAGGTCTAACATGGCTGTACTCCCTATTGGTCTTTTTTTATTATACTTGAATACACGAAAAATACTCCATTCAGCAACATCTTCCAAC
Organism: Ceratotherium simum simum; assembly: GCF_057802395.1. NCBI lineage: Eukaryota > Metazoa > Chordata > Mammalia > Perissodactyla > Rhinocerotidae > Ceratotherium > Ceratotherium simum. The sequence goes on along the minus strand of NC_141919.1, from coordinate 12,234,715 downwards.
CTGAAGGTCAATGATCTTAAGTAATAACAACGACATTTATAGGGTTCTTTATAACTTCTAGAATGTTATGTCATTTGATATAACAATGTCTAGTCTAAGCTCTATATTAAGAGAGTGCTGAGTGGTTACTGGCTGAAGAAGCTTTAGCAGGAACCTGGTTCTTTTGACATAGATGAAAGAAAGAAATTACTTTTCCACCAACAGAGTACTGTATGCTCGTGTGGGGCACTGTGCTGTGGACTATATGTGTTCTTCTTGTACTGCGTTTGTGTGTAGTGGGGGAGAGATTCCCAGCCCTCTCCTTACTGAAAATAACTCATGATTTAAAATGTTTTCTATTCCTTTGTTTGTTTTACTCTAAAAATCAAGAAATCTAAATACCTTGCAAGAAATGTGATTCTGATCAGGTGATGAAAATAATTTAAGGATTGTAAGATGTGGACCACATTCAGTGAAGGAAGAAGTGAAGTTATCTTGAAGGATTTCTGAGCAATTTTTAGACAATGTTATTGGAGGATAATTCTAACTCCATTTGCCTAGTTAAGGAGACATACTCTGGAGACTATAGGCTCCTGATGAGTCTGGGACCAAAGGGAGTAACATTGAAACGAGGGCCTGTGGCTGATCCTGAGCCCCTTCCTTCACTGTGGCAAGACTGGAGTAGGTGCCCCTCTTGTGCCTTCCCTGAGAATGTCACACGTACCTCTGTCACAACATTGATCATACTATTGCATGACTGCCTATGTAGCGATCTGTGCAACATATTAAACAGTGAGCAGCTTGAGGCCAGGGCCTGTATCTTATTCACCTGCATGTCAGTTATCAATTCACTGCCTCTCAGCTCCAACTGCATCCTTCAATATATGCTCTATGATAAACCATGGAATTTCTATAAGCATTTCTCCTTTAAAGTGAGCATGATGTTAACCCTTCTCAGTAGAGGGTGCTGGAAGGACACTGTAGTAGGAAGGGGCTTCCTGTAATTTCCAGTGGAGGGTGGGGGTGGGAATGAGGACATCTGGTGTTATCCAGACAGACAGAATGTGAGCCATCTCATCCCTTACCTCTGCAGTCTGGCTCTGGCAATAACCTGTCCACAGCCCTCTTCACGGGGAACCCAAAGTCCCCCCAAGCCGGCCTCAGGGCAGTCTGCATGGCCATGCCACAAGTTGCTGATGATCTGCTCCCACCTGCACTCTGGACGGCTGCCTGCTGTTTACCCAGCAACTCCAGCCCAGCTCCTGCCTCATGAAACTAGTCAATATCTCCGCTGTCCAGCAGCTGAACTACATCTCCTCCAATGTGGTCTCCAAGTTTCCTTGGTTACTCTCCCCCAGGCCTAGGGTGCCACATAGAGTTTCCTTATATACTATGTTAATAATTCTTATATTAAACTTCCCCTGTAAAACCTACTGTGTGATTTCTGTTTCCTGATTTCTACATGAGAATGTTCAGTGCTGTGTATGGTGCCTGGCACCTTGGAAGTTATCAGTAAATATTCATTAAATGTTCAAAGAGTGAATGAATGAATGAATGAAAAATGAATGAGTGGGGCCTGCCTAGTGGCATAGCAATTAAGTTTGCACCTTCTGCTTTGGTGACCCATGGTTCGCTGGTTCACATCCTGGGTGCAGACCTACTCACTACTCATCAAGCCATGCTGAGGCCACACCCCACATAAAGGAACTAGAAGGATCTACAACTAGGATATACAACTATGTACTGGGGTTTGGAGGAGAAAAAAGAAAAAGAGGAAGATTGGCAACAGATGTTAGCTCAAGGCCAATCTTCCCCCCCCCCCAAAGAAAAAAGGAATATCAGATTAGAACTATTAAAAAAAAAATGAATGGGAAAGTTCAGGGATTCCTAACTCTTACATTTTGGCTCTCTTATTAATTAGTATTTTGGTGTCTCCTGACAAAACATCAGTTCCTTTTTTGCTACGTTCAATCAAGAAATCAACAAGCTAATAGGGAGTTTGATGACCATAATTTGCTCATTCTGAGCCAAATACTATTAATTTCCAAGTCTCAAGAAATGAAATTCAAGTTTTACCCCCTGTATTAGCCAGGGTTCTCCAGAGAAACAGAACCAGTAGGACATATATATAAAGAAATTTATTATAAAGAATTGGCTCACTTAATTATAAGAGCTAGAAAGTCCAAAATCTGCAGGGTGGGCTGGTTGGCTGGGGACCCAGGAAAGCCAACACTGCAGATGAAGTCCAAGACATTCTGCTGGAAAATTCTCTCTTGCTTGAGGGAGGCTGGTCTTTTTCTTCCATTCATGCCTTCAATTGATTGGATAAGGCCCATCCATGTTATGAAGGGCAATCTCCTTTACTCAAAGTCCACCAATTTGATGTTAATTTCATCCAAAAACATCCTCACAGAAACACCCAGAATAACGTTTGACCAAATATCTGGGCACACTGTGGCCTCAACAAGTTGACACATATAATTAACCCCTAAATTCATCCCCCTAAATTCCTCTTTGCTAGGAGGGAGAGAGAGAGAGTATAAGGGAGAGAGAGAGAACAATATAATCACCATCATTTGGGGTTTGAGCTTAGCTGCCGCCACATGAATGACCCAGCTACAAGAAAGACCTAGCCCTAATGTTCCAATCCAGAAAATTCATACTGGCTCCCTCTAAAGAGGTCTTCCTCTGCTCTCATTAAGGAAAGGTGATTTTCATCAGAGCATGGCATTCTCTCCTATCGCTGCTTCAAACAAAGATGTTGGCACTTAGGAAAAGCCTGTAACTTATCCCAGTGGAAGTAGAAGCATTTTCAGATTCCTGAGGCCCTGCAGCAGGGCAATAAATAATAGTTTAACATTCCCACCTTGAAGAGAAATTAGTCCAAACACTGAGATCCTAACAGAATTAACTTCATTTTCTTCCACATTTGAAGGTGGTAAGCACTGATAACTATAGATCAGGTTTTGGTTTTCTCAGCAGATTTTTTAGGCCATATTCCACAAATTTTAGACAGGATAATCCTCTTTTCTCATCACTGCCAAGGTACTCAGTTATATTTAACATTCTAGATTGGTCAAAATTCAACCTATAATGAACCATGAGGATTTCTTTTGCATGAAGTATGTCCAGATCTTCGAAAACTCAGAGTTGTACCAATGAAAGTGTACCAAAGATTTTTTTATTTCCTCGTGCTAGAAGTAAAACTTTTCTCATCAATATCCTTATGCTGGAAGTAAAGTTTTTGGCTTAGTTGAGTTCATTTTTTATTTTCATATTTTTTTGTATAAAAGACCATGTGGTCTAATATTGAGCTGAATTACGTTTATTTTGCATATCTTGCTCATTGCTTTCTGTATTTATCTAGTGTCTGCCTTTTTAAAGGCAAAAATCAAATGGGGAAAAACTTATAGCATGATGAAAAACCAATTTCAATTCCAAGCTCCTTCTAAATGTGTGAGTGTAGGTGTAGCAACCAGAGAAGACGAAATTTCTGAAAGTAGGTGACACTTATGAATTTAAAGACGAAATTTTTGGTGCTGCTCTGAAAGTGGAAACTTGACATTGGTTCCTACATACACTTGCCAGCATAAAATCTGTGCCTGTGCATGGACAATAAACCACACGTTGCAATGAGCACATGCACACGGGCGCACGGTCCACGCGCATAAATACAGACATGGGAGGCAGAGAAGAGCTAACTGCACGTCGTGTTGCCTGTTCCCACCAATTTCTACATACACAAATACTGGATTTTACTCTACTATTACAGATGCATATTTTAATACAAATAAGAAATTTGCCTCTTTCTCTTTCTCTGTTCTTCTTGGAGCTAGAGAGGATTTTCTCCCATAAATATCTCTAAATTTAGCCAGTTGAACAAATTTTTCTTTAAGAATGACAATAAAGCAATATAGAACATAGAGTAAAAATTCTAATTCATCATCCAAATGTCTTTATCCCAGAAGGATTCTGAGATTCTTCTGATAAAGGAAAAGTAAAATTTCTTCCTGCCTCCCTAGTAAAAGATTTAAAGATCAGTTGTAGAACCTTCTAACAATTGTTTTTGGAAAGTAGATTTAAGGAGTTTATCCTCCAGTGACTTAATCCTATAAGATAATTATAAAAGGGAGATTGTCATGTTAGATACAAAAGGAGTATTTGCAGGTTTACTGAAGAAGTATTTTGTCTTGTTTTTATGCTTGTACTTCTTGTCCAGGTTCCTTCGCAACATGGGTGAATATTGGTTTTTACATTAAAAATAAAAAATTTTATCATCTCTCCATTTGTCATGTCAGACAGATTCCTTTTGAAGTAATGTAGATGGAGTTCTATGAAACGTGCATTTGTTTCCTGTCTTCAGAGATTACGTAGTTTGATTAATAATCAATATCAGATATTCCCTTGCCCCTCTAAGAGTCACAAGTCAGTTGATAAGGAATTTAAACTATTAAATTAAAATTAAAAGAAAAAAGTTTTCTCAAGATCCACATGTAAAGAAAAAATTAACTTGTGGTTAAATGATTGCATTAAACAAGGCAATAATGAGGCAATGTGAACAATTGAGTAGCAAGTCATATCATTTTCTGAGGGTAAGGGAGCAAACGACTCTACGTGGAATAGCAGAAGGGACCTTTCCTCTGTCCCTGTCCCCTTGAAAAAGACATATGTCTCCTAAAAGGGGAAGAAGAAGATAGGAAGCCAAACTGGCAACGGCAGGATGAACACTCGCCTGCCTGGCATGTTCAGTGTGCATGTTCTTCATGCTTTTCTTGCGGTCCAGAGACAAACCTAAGCCAAGAATTTCATCTTGCCTTTTCTTTCAGTAGATCTGGCATGGATTTCCTGGCTTACAGGTGCCTTCTTAAATGCGAGAATCAGGTATAAGTTGGATTTTAATGATTTATCACATCAGCATTGACTATGTGCACCAAAAAGAATCCAGGAGGATATGATGGGGAAAAGGTGTTAAACTGTATTGGTGGTTTTCAAACAGTAGTCCGATAAACCCAAGGAATTCCAAGGAAAGTCCTTAAAAGCCACTATAAGAGGCAAAGGGGCAGCTTAGTGGTCAAGGGGCCAGGCCACACCTCACTTTCGACTACATTCAATTCAAACAGAGAAGCTCCACTTTTATCGGGTTTTACATATTCAGAGTCCACATAAGATTTCATCTGACAAAAAGATTCTGTGGAAACACACATACAACACACATAGAATAAACTGAATATGAAAGCCCTCTAAACAATTTGCATTTCCCTTCAAACTCAAAAGGATTTTGATTGGCTATTGGTGGCCCAAGGACTTTGGAACACCCATGATATATGTGTTAGGGAGCACTCCCATTTATTAGCACTATTTATTCCTTTATGTGTATCTCTTTCATCCCTTTGTGGGTCCCTATTGGTTCTGGGTATTGGGATTGGGGAGAAGACTGAATGATAATTCAATCATTTCCACCAGAAAAATTGTTCTCAAACTTTGGCTGGTTATCAGAATCACCCGAGAATTTGCTAAAAATTAAAAGACCTCCTTCAACCAGCCTGCTCCTTTGTGTTCTTTATTATCTCTCCAGATGACACTGATATACACTGAACTTTGAGAACCACTGGTCTAGAAGAAAAGAGTTATTGTTGCTCACCCTTTGCTTATTACTGTTACCAAATGTGATCGCCACCCATTGGTTTGGTCTGGGGAAAGAATATCACCATTGTTAACACTTGGAAATGGGATGAAATCTAGAGAACAATATTTATGAAGAACTATGAGACACATTTGTAATACAGACAATTTGATAAGGCACAGCTTAAGCAAATATTAAATCAAAATTCTCTAAGAAAGCGACATATTCCAGCTACATAATTGCTTATGCTCATTCATTGATTCATTTAATACACATTTAATGATGGAAGACAGAGAAATAAACCGATAATTAGAGAGCAATAAGATAAGTGATTAAAGCAAATACAGAGTGAATGTGGGTGATAAGCCATTTAAGTTTGCCTTTGCATTTCAAGAAATCTTCCACAGTGAAGGAACATTTGAGTAGAGGCCCAATGCTCAAATTTACTTTGTAACTTCTCCAGAATCAGAAAATTCAAGATATATGGTTATTGTTTATCTATTTTATCTTAAGAAATATCATACTAGGGTTATTGGAAATAAAACTTAGCCTTTCACACTTTAATTGTGCTGTTCTATAATTTGTCAAATGACTCAAAAACCTTTGAAATCTTGAATGAGAAGCACATAAGTAATCATAGTTCGAAATCAGTGTTGCTCCTCTGCTTTCCATCTCAGAATTGGCCCACTCCCCATTATGAGCCGTATTCTTTTTTGAATGCAATCAGGAGCCAAGCCAAGTAGATATGTTGTAATGTAGAAACTGAGCTTTAGGTATCATGATCATAAGAGAATCTTTAACATCCACCTGTTGTTTATAAAACAGGATTGCTTCAAAGTAGTCTTATATCTGAGAGATGACTTGACAACCAGTCACCTTTATTAGTTAATAAAATGCTCATGTCAATACCCCCTCCCCCCATCCCACTCTGCCACCCACCCCAGGCCCACATCTCCCTTATGTTCACAGGGACTGCAGATCTGGACTGGAATCAGTCCAGCCTAAAAATGCATTTCATTTGAATGGAAGAAGAATTAGGTGGAAAAGTTTAGGGCCAAGACTAATAGTATTCTTATACTCCGTGTAATAATAGGAGTGTCTTCCCTCCTCTGGAATAAAGAGTTTCTCTTACTACAACACAGGAAATGAATTTGGAGGTTATAATGTAGTGAAATATGTCACAGAATAAAATAAATTAATTCCTACATAAAAATTAAAACACGTATTTCAGTAGAGTGAATAAACCATTGGACTTGAAGTCAAAAGACCAATATCTAGATCTCTGTTTTGCTATTTATTATATGTTACCTTAAACAAGTAACTAAGTCTCTTTAGCGTTGTAAAAACATGCATAACCGTACTTCCTTTGTAGAGTTATTGGGAACATCAAATTAAATAACTTATGTGAAAGCACCTAGGACTATAGCTAGCACATGTTAGAAGCCTCATAAATTATTATCAAAGTTAAATTTCTTTTTCCAAATTGTCTTTTATTGTTGAGATAAAAATAAAAGAAATTAAAATTTTTTTCAAAACTCACATGGGAACAAGGAGTTATCACTTTCACTTCTGTCCTATGGAGAAGAATGAAACATAAATGGTTTATTCATTCAACAAATATTTATTGAGGGTCTATTACATGCCAGGAATTAGTCTAAGTGCTTAGGATTCATCAGTGAATATAAAAGGCAAACACTCTTGCCATCATAGAGCTTATTTCTAGTGAGCAACCGGATGTTTTGTTTTTAGGTCTTTCTCAAAGCCCATCTCCAGTCAATACAACACACATACACACACACATACATCATATACTTTGTAAGTATTGTAAAAAAAATTTTATCTTTCAAAAGAAAAAGCCTGAGAACCTTGAATGTGGCCTTGGAGTTGTCCAATCTGATGGCTGTAAATATACATAAAAGGAAGACTCTTCTTTCTGCCTAATTTCTGGCCTTAATGATAGCATCTGTCAGGATTCTCTGGAACAGACATGCTCTTCAGGGAATAAGCAATGAAAAACGAAGATTGAAAATTATTTTGTTAATCCCTTAAGCTACATAAAAAGTTGTCCTTGTACTCAAAGGGAATCACTTTAGATCTTATAGATAGTCTCTTTGGAATACAACCTAGCCCTACACTGAGAAAATTCTTATGATACTAGATCATTGAGGAGAGCTTTCATTAGAAAAGTGTCAGGAAGAGGTCCTTCCAGAGATGGACGCTTAGATAAAAGAATCACACAGCAGTTCTTCTCATTTGGGGGAGGAGATAACTATAAAACAAAGGCATTAAAATCTGTCATGCTCACCCTTACAAAATTTCAAGTGACCATGTACCTTATTTCTGCAAACTCCCTCATTTACAGGACATGGGAAGAGGGGCCACATGAATTGCAGCTCATGGTAATCATTTGAGGATGACACTCTTGTTCCTAGCCTCGTAGCTCCAACAGTTGGCTAGTTGGTGGATTAAGAAGGATAGAAGTGGATGAAGTACTGAAATGTGACATATCAGGTGAGTATTGCCGGGATTTTAACTGTGGTCTCAGTATCTGAAGAGGAGCAAAGGAGCAGGACCACTATGGATAACTCGCACTCCTAGAGTTTCTCAGGACAAGAAGTGAGGGATTGTTTCCCTTGTACAGATGTGGGCCATGCATGAGGCATTGGGGCACTTTAGAGCCTGCCCTAAAGGGCCACTGGACCTCAGTAGAGGGTGCTGGGGGGACGACTCTTCTTAGCAGCAGAGGAAGGAGTAAGCCAGAATAGAGATGTATTTGTCCTCATCAAATGAACTTTAGATAAGAGATACTCAGCAATAAGAGGAATGAGGGGGGTACTCTCTGAAGAACTCACAAAATTTCCCATTACAGAGTCATATTTTAATATCTGTTGAGCCCGGAAAGTACTGACCCTGGATTCAAATGACGGTACTCATTAAGTTACGTTCCTCACTTCTTACATCTTTTCTCATGCTGTGACCAATCCTGGTTAGCAACATAGAAAGGAAAAAAATCAATACACTAGGTTGAAAGGGAAGAAGCTGACCATCCTCACTCTCTTTGTGGACTAGAGGCTTCCAGTATGACACAGATGGGAGTGGAGGAGGGGAGAAAAGTTTTAAATATTTTAAATCACAATTGAAGTGTTAACTTTAAATCAAGATGGACTTTATAACTACTGCTATGGACTGAATGTTTATATCCTCTTAAAGTTCATATGTTGAAACTTTAATCCCACATGTGATAGTATTTTGAGGTGGGCCTTTGGGAGGTGATTAGGTTATAAGGGTAGACCCCTCATGATAGGATTAGTGCACTTATAAGAAGAGACAGAAAACAGCTTGCTTCCTCTCCCTCCCTTTTCTTTGCCATGTGCGGTTACAAGAAGAAGACGGCCATCTGCAAACCAGGAAGAGTGTCCTTATCAGACACTGGATCTGCCAGCACGTTGATCTTGGACTTCCCAGCCTCCAAAGCTGCGAGAACTAAATGTTTGTTGTTTAAGCCATCCAATGTGTGGCATCTTTGGTATTAAAGCCCAAACTGACCAAGGCAATTATTCACTTGAAACTGTGTTTTATTACAGCAAGTAACTGGAGAACCCTCTGAATTATCCAAGAGTGACCAATTGGGGACAAAGTTTTCATCCAGGAGCAAGAAAAACTAGCCCAACAGAGCAGAGTTAGGGAGGCAGTGGGGGTAAAAATAAAAGTTGCTTGAGGATTACATTACATGGGTTGTACTTCACTCAAGGTCAAGGTGACAGAAGATGTTTTGACTCATTTACTATGACCAGGTCTTCATCAGCTTCAGAAGGAGAAGAATATGCCTAGTTTTCCCAAATCTAACAGGGAGACTGCGCCCCACCCCTTTTCTTGCACAGTTTTGGAAAGACTTCCAATGCTGGTGAAATTTTCCAGGAAGTCTTTGAGGACTGTAGATAAGTGTAAGGAAGAGAAATGAATGAAGCCGAGCAGCCAGCCAATAGGACTCAAGGTTTCCATGAATCATTGGCCTAAACACCCTCTGGAGTGCTCCAAGGCTGTCTTGGTTTCATGCGTATACCTCCTTTCATTCAGAGCCAAGGTTTCAGGTTAAACCTTATTACTGATAAATCCAGAATGCTTCCTAGGCTGAGCCAAACTCCATAAGAGTTTGACGTAGATGTAATCATAATAGGTACTACTGTTTCTTTAGCATTAAGAACTTTTCCATGCCACCCACACGTTGTGATTACAAAGGCCAAAGACAAGATGTCTTACATGATAGGTTATTTCTTTATCTCAGAACTGATGCTTGAAATTTCTATAACAAGATATAGTCATTTATTCCATAGTTAGAAATAAGGCTTACTTGATACATCAGCATATTGACTCAAACACATCCTAAATTATAAACATCAAATTATTTTTTAAGAATGGTTTTGGGAGTAAATGTGAGACAACCAAAGGTAAAGTAGGGAGTACAGTAGGTGACATAAAGAGAAATATTGGCCTGGGGAAGATGAGCAAAATTTCCTCTACCCCACACTTATGCTTAGAACTCCATCTATTTCTAAGGAGAATTGTGAGGGTGAAGCTTGCAGAAACCGTTTTTGGTCACTGAATTCCAAAGTACACACCTTGGCAACCAAAGATATCGTGTTGTGAAGTGTAGATTCTTTGGCATCATAAAGACGGTAGACTTCTTTATTCAGTCTCACACTCTTTGAAATATTTCCCGAGCATACAACTTTTAAACTGCTAGACTCTGCTATCACTATCTTCTCACACTTGAGAGAGTTAGTCTTGTCAAAACTGGACCTCAGGGATTCCAAGTCTGTGAAATGATTTCTGGAATAAAAGGCCAGATATGAGTGACTGGTGGAACTTTGATTCACTCAGTCACCCTGAAATCTGAAGCATTCACTTCCTCTGACCAGTTCTTTTGATTGCAACATGGTGTTGTTTCCTTTGAATCACTCTGAACTCTTTTTTTATAATGAAAAAATTGTTTTTCTTAATTACTATATAGTGTAATTAATTACTATTAATAATGGTAAAAATAACTGTAATTTTTAATTTCTATACTCCTAGTAGATCTGACAGAGTCAGAATGTTTTTCAATTAAAAAAGAGGAATATTATCCTAAGAGTTTCTTTTATATTGCTCTGTTTTCCATAAATGTAGTGTTATTATTAAAGGTTTTTAATAAAAAATATTATTTTTGGAGCATTGACTCAGAGACATTTATTTCACAGTATATGATACGAGAGAGAGCAGAAGTCTTAGTATAAGTGAATCAGGTGTTTTGAAATTGCTGGTTTTATAAAGGTATTTATTTCCAGTAGGTTGCACACCTAATCTCTCAGGTAGATAAACCAGCAAATGGTGCATATGGTTGATGGATGAGCAATAATAACACACCCTCTTCCTGTGAGTCTGATTTTCTCTTGGAGAGCCAGGATGCGGTGGGGATGCTCCCTGAAAAGGCCATTTGTAAAAATTCCAACACTTTGCTACAGGTACAGCCCTTAGGCAGCCAAAATAGGGAAAAGGAAACTAGGGAGAGTGCGTGAAGGATACACATATCAATTTGAAAGCAACAAGTTTTTCACCTCATTCCTTCTCTGGGCAACTCTTTTTCCCCATAATTTCAAACTGCTTTGCATACTTCCAATGCCCTACACTACTCTCTTTCCTATTGGCCAAAACTCAAAAATGATCTACCCCAGACATGCACTTACATGAAAATTTGTATTCCTATGTTGGAAATGGTCCAGCTCAGAAGTTACTGAAAACCCTCAAATGTCTCCTGCTCACAGTCATAGTCTAGAAATAGTGTGGGAAAGGCATTTATATACCAGTATTTTAAAACTGAGTGCTTTGAGACTAGAAATGTAGTGAATTCTGGCTTCTGTTGAAGTTTTTCAGGTTTGGCAATAATGGGCTGGTATTCCCACCTTGCAGCAATCAGCTGGAGAGGAATGGAGCCTGTGCATTTTAAACTGAGCTCTTTGGTTTTTGGTAGTCAATGGTTCTCAATCTAGGGTGATTTTGCCCTCAGAAGACATCTGTTATTGTCTGGAGACATTTTTTTGTGTGTGAGGAAGATCAGCCCTGAGCTAACATCTGATGCTGATCTTCTTTTTTGCCGAGGAAGATTGGCCCTGAGCTAACGTCCGTGCCCATCTTCATCTACTTTATATGGGACACTGCCACAGCATGGCGTGACAAGCGGTGCAGCGGTGCGCACCTGGGATCCAAACCCACGAATCCCGGGCCACCAAAGTGGAGCGCACACACTTAACTGCTTGCGCCACCGGGCCGGCCCCTGTCTGGAGACATTTTTGATTGTCGCAGCTCTGGGTGGGGTGAGTTGAGGCCAGGGATATCATTAAACATCCTACAATGCACAGGACAGCCTACAACAACATAGAATTATCCAGCCCCTGTGTCAAGGGTGCCAAGTTTGAGAAACCCTTCCATAGTCCATACTTAGCCCACTTCACATCTAGATTATCTGCCCACCCCTACGGACATTTGGCTTTGTAATCCTTGGGTAACTATGTACATATAACATATGTAAACATAACATATAGAATCAGAAACGACCTTCAGGATCTTCCAGTCAAATCCCTCATTATATATGATGTCTGAAATATAGAGAATTAAACTTCAGCCAGACTTGAGGAAAAATGAAGTCCGGTCAAAATAATGTATCTAATTTGTAATTGAGAATCCTGTTACTAATTGGATTATTACTTACTAAGCCATATGAGGCAGATATACGCCATATAAGCCATATGAGGCAGGGCAGGGGGGAGTCTTTCCTACTCTGGTATCATCTTGCCCATCGTTTACACATGAAAGAATAATTGAGCAGGCCCAGCTGACAAGTTGCCAAATTTCAGATCTGGGCTCTCCCTAGAAATTCATTAATGATCCAAGCTCAGACTATTTAGCACAGAATCTCTTATGTTGTTGTCAGGAGACAATTTTCCATGGGTGTGTCGTGTTTCTGCACGTCCTGCACATCTTTTTGGTCTGGACTATATTTCCAAAGATATCTATATAGCTAACAACCTTGGAAGATAGAGGTAGAGTCTCCTTCTGGAGCAGAGGGCAGGTTTACATACTGTCTTGTATAATAAATACAATATGCCCAGCGGGAACAAAGTTCAAGCAGGTTTTCTGACTGCATATTATAAAGGATTCATGTTCTCTAAGCTCAGGGTTCCTCAACTGTGACATAAAAGCACTATGTATGCAGCATCTACCTGGAACCCTCCCTGTCACCTTGGTGGGACTTGGGAGACAAGGGGAACCATGCTTGACGTGCAGTGAGTAATAAAGTCCTTTGTCTCTGACCCAGGACTCTCATATCACCTGCCATCATGTCAAGAACTGTGAAGAACCTGAGATTTTATTCTTCATGCAAGATTACAAGTTAGCCTGCCAGACATTTTGACAATTTTTTACAAATCGTCTTTTTAACAGCTTGAACTCTGCTTTACCTGACTTACGGAACATATCGAGCAGACCTTAAGCAGTGAAGAGCTCTGGCAGTTGGGTAACTAGTCTTAAGGCCTGCAGCTTTTCCTGGGCCAGTACTAAGTGCTCTGGGCTTCCTGAAGTGCATTTAGCTACAGCCATAGTTGTGTATATGTCTTTCCGATGCCAGTGAGCCAAAACCCTTTCCTTCTTCCTTCCTTCCTCCCTTCTTTCCTTCCTTCCCTCCTTCCTTCTTTTTCTCCTCCTCTTCCTCCTCCTCCTCATCCTCCTTCTTCTTCCTCTGTTCCTTCCGTCTTCTTCTTCTAGGTAAAACACTATCTATAGTCCTTGTACTTTTTCTTTGCTCTCAATCCATGTATATAATTATTCCTCATTGTTAGTGGAGAAAAATAAATAGAGTCAGAAATGTACACATATACTATATACATACATACACAGAACTCTAACAAACGAGGTTCTCTCATGACTAACTTTTAAATTTTTCTAAGCAAGAGAATATTCTCTTGGGGAATTAAAAAAGAAAGGGAAAGAAAAAGACTAAGCTCAATTTTCTCCTTACTTCTTATCAGTGACCATCTTATATTCTAGTAATTTCCTTGATAAATTCTGCAACTTCTGCTGGTTTGGAGGACACAGTTTTCTTTTCAGAGGTTTCTACTGAGAAGCAAGATATTTTTAATCTTCCAAAAATTTTATGTGCTTTTGAGTAAACAGAGCAGTCTTAAAATGCATACTCATTGTTTTCTGTTAGTAGTTGTGTTTTACTGAATATAAGATGCTTTTCTGGGGATAATTCTACTTCCTGCAGTGAGAATCCAGTTTGTTTTAGTTTAATTTTGTTTTAGGGAGGACAACTAAAAAGTAGAGAAAATTAAGAATGGTCTATGATACAGTTCTCATTATACGCTATATTAAACTTAAGGCTTCATCATATCATATTTGATGATCTGCTGTCAGAAATCAGATTTAAGCCACTGGAATCAGAGGGCCCTGTGAATGTCTTTACATAGAGTTCTCAGTTGTTTTCATATAGCACTGTTTGATATAACCACCTTTATTGACAATATTAATCTCCTCATCTCACTCTTTTCCATAATCAGGTAATCAGTTAGGCATTAACATAATCAAAAAGCAAAAAAAAAAAAAAAAACACCAAAAACATCAAAATAATCTAATTTGTTGTGTCTTAAGCGTGGTTTCTGTTTGTTTGATTGGAACACGGGCTTTGGAATAAGATAAAACTGGGTTCAAAATCTGGCTCCTTCACTTATACTTTGATTTTAAATAAGTTATTTAATCTATTTGAGACTTAATTCCTACATCTACAAACACCTACATTGCAGGATTGTTACTGTAAGTTCCAAACAGAACAATGTAGGAAAAGCATTTAGCACAGTTCCTGGTACAAAACAGATATTTAATAAATTCTGGCTACTTTATTGTTATTGTTTAGTGAGGCAGCAAGTGTAAAAGGATGGCAAGTGATTCTGAAAATTATTAATTGCTTTTTGCTTTCAGGAGACTCTAAAAGTCCTGATTTTTCCTTTTGGAACCACTTTATCTGTTAGCAAGAAGGCATTGACAAGAGACAAATGGAAAGTTTATTTCTAGCTTTCCTTCTGGGGTCACCGCATTAAAAGGTGCTGAGGCTGAACATCTGTCTGAACCCTGGCAACAATGATCACCATAAATCTAAGGATCCTGTAAAACTGGTGGTGCTGCTTTGAAAGCCCCAACTTTCACTAGTACTGAATTTTCCCTAGTTTCTTTCTGGTCTTCCTCTTGCTTAAGTCTTTCCCAGACCTCCTGATCAAGGTCACATTCAGGATCCCACTGGTGCCCCACGTGAGTTACATTAGGAGATGCTGCCAGTGTTGTGCTCTTCCCACAGGCAAAGATTCTTGGATTTTTGGGGGACAGTCTTTATTTGGTTCATTTGCATAGAATAACATAATTTTTCTGCTAAATTTTAGTCTTTTAAAATCATTTGCTTTTTTTAACGTTCAAAATATCTGAGAACTCTATACATTTTCATATATTTCACTGTATCAGAGTATAACAAATAAGATATATGTCATCTGCAGTTTGTTTTCAATTGTGCTTTATATTTCAAAAGACTTAAGAAACAAATCTTTTATATCATCCATTTTCTGAGGCAAGGCAACTAAAAACTTCCTAAAGAAGTTCATAATCTAGTAATCTCGCTGGGCTTAATTTTCCTCCTATTTAAAATAAAAAAGTTAAACTCGATTTTTTCCAAGATCCCTCGCAGTTTTAAGACTACCAAATACAGTTATATTTTATAATTATGTTGCATAATCAAGCATTCAGAGCAGTACCTGGTCCATAGGAAATAATAAATATTTGTTGAATGTTCAATGATTAAATAATGTGGGTACTTTAATATAGAAAGTACATCCTAAAAACTAAATTGGCTTAATGATCAAAACAAATGAGCAATTATTATTAAATGCCTTTATTACTGTTTGTTAAGATTAAGGTTTTCTGTTAAAATACTTTTTAATAATAATTTATTAACCTAATGAAGACTTTGATCCTTATAGAAAATATAAATCTATAAAAAAAAGCAATGGAGTAAAGGGGAAAAGATTTTGTGAGAAATATAAAACTAAAATTCAGATTTCCTATTAAACATGGCAGATATAAGACAAGTGCTTATTTCAACTTTCTCCCAAGACAATAGTACAATGAGAGAAAATAGATTTGTAAAAAGAAGACAAAAACTCATAAGGACAAAGAGAACCAGAGGAAAGGACAACATATGAAAGATGTCAACACAATTTTGCAAGCTCAAAGAGAGAAGGATGACTAAAGCAACATGAAAATCAAGTGCTGTGGAGAGAGCACCTTAGGAGAGGAGAGGAAAACCAAGAGGCAAGCCCACTAGTGCCATAGAAGCACGGGAAACTCAAGCATTGGAGGGACTGGGTGCCTCTAAAGAAGGAGGGTGCAGGTAGGGCTGTAAATAGGAAAATTAGTTGGAAATTCATGTAAGAAGTAGTTAGACATTAAATCCAGGGGAGGCTTCATGGGCATGCATCCTGTGCACTCGCACAAGGCCCCATACTTAGGAGGCTCCCACGTGGTTAATGCTGTGTCATTGCCATCTTGAAATTCTTCATAATTTTTGAACAAGTGGTCTGACATTTTCATTTTGCACTGGACCCTGCAAATTATGTAGCCAGTCCAGCCGAAATCACTTCCTCTTGCCCCACATAGCCAGGCATCTGTTCCTCCTCAACCCTAGCAGAAGACTGAATAATAGGAGGTACACTCTCTGTGAAGGTTAAACCAGAGCGACTGTTTGGGAACATCACGCACAGCTGAAAACAGGACACTAAGTGAATGTTACATAGAGAACATTACTAGCCCCTTTCCTCCACCAGGCACGGAGAATACTGGCAACCAAGCTTATACCCCAGGCAGGAGATCGCCAGATTCTTCTCAGAGGAAACGGAAAGAACAGCTGGGAATCTCTCAATTAAACGACCAGTTCCTGTTGAATCACCTGACAAGTCCTGATCACGGACATGGAGATTCTACTCAACCCTTTAGTGCCTCAAATATAAATGGGAGAACTAAAGACCACCAGAGATTTGAGGAAAGCCTCTAGCAGAAACACAAAAATTCAAAGAGTAAAAGCGAACTCTGAGGAATCAGGACACTAACAGAGAAGAGAAAACTGTATCATAAAATATTGTGAATATCTTTAGAGAGATAAGAAAAGCTACTACAATAATTAAAAAAATACTAGTTTTTTTAAAGGAACACAGAAAATTTAAAATACAACTATTGAAACTAAATATAGATAGGATAAATTAAAAAATTCATTTAAGACTTATGGAAGATAAAGTGATATCTGGGTTACTTCTTCAACCAGAAAGCAAAACAAGATAAAACAAGTGAGCAAAAAAGATAGAAAGGAGAGAGAAAATATAAGTAAACAAAAGGATCTGTACAGAAGTTTCAAAATCTAAATAATTGTAATTCCAGAAGGGAAAAACAAACAAAAAAGCAGAAGGGAAGAAACGATTAAATGAAAAATAATCATATTCAAAAATTCCAGAATCAAAGGCATAAATTCTCAGATCTAAAGTGGCCTTTCATTCAGCATATTATTATAAATTTTCAGAATACCACGGCTAAGGAGAAGATACTAAATGTGTTCAGAGAGGAGAAAAATAAAACACCACAAAAAATTAGGAATCAATATGACATTGGATTTCTCAAAAGCAAAATTGAAAGATAGAGGACAATAATTAAATGCCTTTGAAATTCTGAACGAAAATGGTTTTCAGCCTAGAATCCTCATGGAGTCATAATATCAATCAAATGTAGGGATTAAAAAGACATTTTTCAGATATGCAACTTCTTAAGAAATATAGTTCCTGTACACCATTTATTAGAAATCCACTAGAGAATGTGCTATACCAAAATGAGGTAATAAATCAAGAAACAGGAAAATATGGATTCAGGGAACAGAACGTAAATTTAAATTTACCTAAAAATTTATAATTCTAATGTAAATTTAAATATTAATCTAAAAAGATAGAAGATACAGCACAAGACAATGAAGTAAAACCCTAGAACTACAGTTGTGTACCAGGACAAGAGAGCAAACAGATCAAATTGGAGCAAAAATATGGATAGATCCCAAGAGAAAAAAATAAAACTAACAGATTACCTGATGTTTCTAGGATATAGTAAGTGAAGAATGACACTTCTAAGGAGAGTTTGTGAGTAAAAAGTACTTAGATAACAAAGAAAATGAAAGAGCAAGGCAATTACTAACTCCAGGAAAAACAAAAAGTAGTGCACCGAGAAATGTAATCATTGTGCTTCACAAGATTCATCTATAAATAACATTCACAGAGCCATAACCATGTAAGCAGAGACTATTGATTTATGTAAATTGTGATGTAATTGTATTAGGCCTTTGGAAGGAATGGATGTGTTCTTTTCAAGGTGGTAGGCTAGAAGAGGTTGGTCAATGATCAATAGATAATATCTAAGACAAAATTTTAAAAAATATTATTTAAGAATATAGTGGCAGATACTAGAAGAAACTGCTAAGGGATTAATGGTCATCCTCCAGAGACAAGAATCAGGAATAGGGAGAAGTTGAGTTAGAAATGCTATTTTTTGTTACGAGATTTATAAAGCTGCAAGACTTTAAAACAATGCTCGTTGTATTCTCTGCTTCAAAAACATAAATTAAAAACATAAATCTGTGATTCACATGTGCTTGCAAAATACTATCATAATTCTTATTTAATCCCCAACTGGTAATAATGATTGAAATAATGGCAACCTCAAAAGAAACAAGTAGACTGTATTAGTTGACAGTATAAGCAAAAACCCTATAACTAAATGAATTCGCCATTCATTATTTCATTTCATAAACAAACCTTTAGCACAACTATATATAAAGTGTTTGACATTGTAAAACATCCCCACATGCTCAGAACAGAGAATAGCCTGAACATTTTAGGATATTGAATTTACGGGTTGATGTAAATTAGGAGGGAAACTTTCCTCCAGGCTGTGGAGTTATAATTCAAATCACAAAATTCCCTGAGAAAACAGATTTGCAAAGGGAAGCTGATGTGTTAATGTGGCATGGGAAACAGTTTTAATAATAATTGGAGACAGCCAACGACAAGAGAAAAGTAAATTCAAAACAAGACCAAAGTGAGAAACTAAAGGCAAAGGAAACCAGGATAATTACATACGGCAGGTCCCCAAATCAGATCACCTTAAACCAGGAATTTCAGCCTGATGTGGGAGGAGAAATAAGAACACCAAGGATTCCAGGAAGATGTGATATTTGATCATTCAAATAGCCTCTGGACGGCAGTTAACTTTCTGTTGCTTGCAGTTCTGGTAGAGGTGGCCTCAGGCTGTCTGACATTAGGGTCTGGTGGGGGCAGGGAAGGTTGTCCCCACCTCAGCTTCAAGCAGAGCAGCTCTAGGTTTGCACACTGGGTTTCCAGGTAAGTGTTCTGCTTGAATGAACTGTTTCATGGCTGAAAACCATGCTGAAAAATACTAGTCTATCTCAAATTCTTTATTTTACAGATATACGAACGAGGGCCTTTTAAGTAATCACTTATTCAAGGTGAAAAAATTCTGGTAGCAGGATTAGAACTGTCCCAGGGAAGTCCCTAAAACATTTTCCATGTCTCATGCCTTGTTTTTAAGTTGTGTTTGCTTATAGGAACCAAGGCAGAACAATGGCAGACGGCCAAATGGCAGAAGCTGCCCAAACCGGAAAAGTCCCACAGGGCGATGGGGTGCAACGCGCAGAAGGAAACGTGTGCAAAAGATGCCGTGTGCAAGAAGAGAAGATCTGCATGTGCCCCAAATGCCCCTGCCTCCAGTGATGTCGTGGAGACCCCTTCCCCTTCACATCCCATAAGAACCCTGCTCACCTTCCCTTCAGGGAGAAGGTGTTTTAGAGAATGAGCTCTGACTCCTCGGTTCATTGACCAATGAATAAAGTTTTTGCTCTGCTATTCTGAATCGGGTCTGGTTCTATTGGCGGGAGCAGCTCTGGGCCAGAGGACCCACTTGCGGGTCACCAGTCCCTTAGGGCTCAGTAACAGAACCAGGAGCCAGGTTTCCTGAAAGCTAACTAATTTGCTTTCTCCCACACCCATGATCCTAGCAATGTTGCCTCACTGTTAAAATAAATATATTTTATTAAATGATATGTTAATTACTATTTGGTTTAAGAAGTCAAGAAAATACACAATGCGGAACATAAAAGAAATAGGAACACGTACATATGAGCACCTCAAGTTTAACTCTATTCAAACACTGTGCAACATCTAATTTTGGCTTTAACTCTTAATTTATTAGTAGATCTTATTCCATTTTATGCTATATTGCTAGTTCTGCCTGTTTCGTCTACTCTGTGAGCTGCTTTGTTGAATGAAGTAATTAATTACTTGGTTGCAAATAATACAGCTTGATGATTCATACAAGTAAAGCGCTGTCTCTTTAATATTTCTTGGTTTACTGGGCTATGAATCCCTCTCAGACTGTTTCCTCCTACTGGCTCCTCTTCTTCTCCCTCTTTCTCCCCTCTAGAGGTAATGGACTGACTTTGCTCCCAACAGCTCTCTGATTGATGTATTCACAGTTCTTCCTTTCATGGACAGAGCAACACAACAAAAGACTCTAAGATCATATCCCACTTACTCTCTCGGCAAAAATGCCTGTGATTCTTTAAACCAGAAATATTTTATTCTTAACAACCATAATTATGTCACCCCCTGCAGCTAACTTTAAGCTCACTATTTTGACTATCCAAGTAAATAAGATAATTTGCATAAGGGAGTTAATCCAATAACTAATTGTTACTCTGTCAAAGATTTCTGGTAGAAATAGCTTCTATTACCTTTTCCTCCCTATCTTAATATTTTAAAAAGACAACTGAAACATAGCAGGCTGTCTTTAAAAAATGCACCTTTTACATAGGATCCTCTTGACAAGAGAGTTGCCATGTATTCAAATGGATGTACTAGGTAATTATATTGGTTTCAGCATGCAAACAGGATAAAGAGAGGAAGTAGAATTTGACAAAATGATGAATATTCTATATCAAAGTTCTCCATACTAATATAAATAAGTTATATGGTATCAAGTGAAGAAGAAGCACCAGAACCAAGTTGAAAGCTGTTAGATACCGTGAGGTTGTGTTGATTAGATTTGTTCTTGTGCTCTACCTTGGAAAAGATATTAAATGATGAATCTACCTGGGGATGGGCTAGTTTACTTCTAAGAGTTTATAGCTGAACTGATGACCTGATTAAAGACAATAAAGCAGTGTTTAAAGGATGACCACTAAATCTTAGTTTTGCCAAGCCTACTTACAAAATGTATTTCAAAAGTGGTTGAGTTTCAGTAGCTTTCTGAATATCTGATTAAAGTCTTTAAAAGAAAAAATCAAACAAAAGTAAATGACAACTTACAAAATGATGTCTTGCTGTATAAAAATATCATGCTGATAATTCAAAGGCAAATTTCGAGATATTAAAATGCTTCTGTTCGTGGAGAAAATTAACTTGAATGTGTTTCCTTTTGGTTAGGTTGAACGGTTTCATAAAGAATAACTCTTCCTCTGATTAGATCCAAAACAATTTGGAATCCCAAGAAAAAGTAATTATTGTAATAATTTTAATAAAAAATCCAAAGAAGTCAACAACTTCAATGGGAATTTGCTGTTTCCATGAGGAAATAACACATTAGCCTGGGGACGTGAACAACCACCAGGGAGCTATTCCTAGCTTTCCTGCTGACCAGCTGCTAGACCCAGATTGTGTTGAAGGCAGTGATAATTAATTGCGCCATCTCTTGACTCAGAAGGACACTAGTAGAGTTTAATAAGTTAATATCTGCCAAGTATTGAGATTTTTTTTAAAGAAAGTTATTAATATTAATAAATGATAATTATGTTGTATACAGCAATACTTGGGACAATGTTCCCTGAACTTGTGTTCAACTTCTCTGAAAGAGCATAAATTGTTCAGAGCTTGTTTGATGACTTTGTCAAAATAAAAATTACTGCTTTTAAACAGTGACAATGCAGGCATTCGTCACTAATGTGTTTAGCTAACACAGGCAACACCAATAAACTACCGAATTTAATAGCACAGCCTGTGAGAGGAAAAGAAGAACTTTTGTTATGTCATTAGCTTCTTTTGCTGATTAAGATTCAGGGTTATTCTGTTTGTTAACACCACAGGAATATCCCTCTTCTTGTTACCCTTAAATTGCTTACCGTGCAACTGTGCTTGGAGCTTTGTGGTCCTTTTTAAACTAATTTCTTTTCTGCCCATCAGTTAGGGCTCAATCAGAGAAGCAGAAGCACCAGGGGTTTGTTACTGGGACTACATCTTACACAATTGTGGGAGCGGATTGGGTCGTCTTTGCAGGGCAGTTGTCCTCTCTTTCGCTACAGGAGCTTGAGGTCCACAGGGCTGTCTTAACAAGGTATCACAAACCAGGTGGCTTAAAGAACAGAAATTTATTGTCCCACACTTCTAGAGGCTAGAAGTCTAAAATCCAGGTGTCAGCATTGTTGGTTCCTTCTTGGGAGCTTCTGGCGGTTTGCCAGCAATCTTTGACATCCTTGGCTTGTAGATGCATTACTTCAGTCCTCCACCCTCACATGGCATTCTCCCTCCGTGCATGTCTCTCGTCCCAATTTCCTCTTTGTCTAAGGACACCAGTCATATTTGATTAGGTCCCACCCTAATGACCTCATTTTAACTTGATTACCTCTGGAAAGATCCCATTTCCAAAGAAGGTCACCTTCTGAGGTACCAGATTAAGGACTTCAACACATCTTTCTTGCTGAGGGGGAGTCTCAATTCAATCCATAACAGTGGAAAAGTGTAAGGATAAGCTGGGACCCAGAAGCATGAGCTGGAACCTACAGGGATAGACTGAAACCATGTCAGTTCTCACTGCCTCTGACCTTGATGTTGTGGGAATCCCACAGAGAAGATGGTAAGCTTCATCCTGGAGCTAAATACTTACCTGGTACAGGAGTCAGAGATGCCGAAGGAGGACCCAGGGAAAGGTGAAGCAGTTGCCAGCCTGTCTGCTGCCCCACACCAATGAAGTGAGCCAGCAGGTAAACAAGAATGTGTGAGTTCCAAAATGGCTGCTGCTTTGCTTTTGCCCCCCAAATCTCACAGAAGAATCTCTCTGATGCCCACCTTAGCCAGAAACATATAGTAAAGGGAATTCTGGGAATTGTAGTTTAGTCTAGCCAAGTTGACACATAAAGCCATCACACTAAAGACTTTACATACTCACTGTTCAACTTTTAATAATATGAGTGAAGATAATTAAGAAACCAAGTTATTCTCAAGCATATATGCCATACTCCCTCAACTCAGACGTGGGAAAGACATTTCACCTCCTAATGATGTTTTAATCTTTATTACTAATAAAAAGTCACATCAATCACCCAAAAATATTTGACTGGATAACTGAAAACTAAATCCACCAGTTTAATTTGCCTATGCCATCAACTATATAGCAATAAGGAAAGAATTTGAAGATTGCAAGTTCTGAAATCTTAAAATTGTATTCAGTTTAATTAGGTAAATTTGGAAACAAAGAAATCAGACAGTTGCCTTCTTGATAGTCTTATTACCAAGGGAGTAAATGCAGTGGATAATCACACAGGCCTTGGAACAAATGGACTTAAGTTTCAGACACAGTCCTGCCCCTTAACAGTGTGGAATCTTGGGAAAATTTTTAAATTTCTCTCTCTATTGGATTTCTGGTCCATAGCTATAGGGGTAACTTTAATAGCTGCCACCAAGGGTCATTGTGTGGTTGAAATGAGGAAATATTTGAAAGGAACTTGGCACAAAGCTGAGTGTGTAGTAAGTGTAAAGGCAATGTTGGCTTATCTCCTCCTCCTTCTCTTCTGCCTGCTTCTTCTCTTCCTCCTTTGTCTTTGTCCTTAACTTTGAGAGCAACAAAATGGGTGTTTTCAGTTCCTCGCAGCACTGAACTTTGCTTTTCTACTGCATGTGTCTGACCTAAGTGTTCTGAACAATAAAGCATGCCACGCTTTAAATACCAACCTATTTCGGAGACCCAGAGTGGGTGGTTTTTGAAGTAGCATCTTTCAGAGCAGTTGTGAATGGAAATGCTTATTTTTAAGACATCAAAAGGAGGAACATGTTCCATTTGAAGATACTCCATGATAAGTAAACATGCTGAACCTTTTCTGGAGAGGTCCTTGAAATTTCTTCGGGCGGAATGTAAAGAGCAAAATTAAACAGTAATGAATTTCCTTCCTCCCAGAAAGCGGAAAGTACGTTTCCAGGCCTTTCTTCCCTCTGTCTGTATTCTCCACAAGTACAAAACCTACCCCTCTTCATTGTCTTTGCTCAAGCCCATCACTCAGGTCAGCACTCTCTCTCCTTTCATAAATCACATCTGTTGTCAGTGAAGACTCACTTGAACGTGTACTAAGATCTTCTATTATCAGTGACCCTTTACGCGCTGTCCCTGTCTTGTCTCCTTATCTTGTAAGCCCATGAAAGTAGAGACTTCATCAAACATTTCAATTTACCAAGTGCTTAAAACAATCAAGGAACCTAGGATATGCTCTAATCAAAATGAAGTGAAATGGAAAAGAGAGGACTAGAAAAGGACAGAACAGATGGGAAGATATGGAACAGAGTGGAAAAGAATGGGGAATCTGTGAAATCTTTCCAGCTGTCAGTACTTGAGACATAATATAAAGCAATGAACTTGGCAGATAGATGTTACTCTTGCCCAGTAGAACCCACATTTCCGGCATCATCAGGTACATCTGAAATGCACTTGTCTCCTGCATCAAATGTTGGTTCCCGCAGATTTATCAATTTTTCTGCTGCCCCTTCTAGTCCTTCCAACTTCTGTAACCATTCCTCCTCCACTAAGAGAACACAAGCTAACATACTAATACAGAAAGACATCACAAACACAGATTGTTGAGAAAATACTTTTTTAAAAAACAAATGAAAGAAAAGCTATTGTACACAATTTATTTTGATCACTCACCAACCAGTTTCTTAGAGATTCTCAAAAGAGGGGCATATACACCTTCTTATAATAAACCTACAAAACTCTTAAAAGATACATAAAACAAATACACGTAAGCACCAACTCCCCCAAATCACCGCTGTAAAATGTACTAACTCTTTAACTCAAACTCCCTTTTATAACCCTTTATAAATAAACTAACAATTTGAAGTATTCGATTAGAGGAAAGAGCCATAAAATTTCAATGAATCCATCCTGAAAATGCTGTTACATTGGGACCTTTCTACAGAAGACAGTGAGTTTTTGGACTGCTGTAATTGTAAAAGATGTCTTTAAAAAGCAAAGGCATAGATTTTCATAGTGGCTAATTCTAGAAAAAGAGTAGGGCCAACCGTTATTTTAGTCCAACCTAATTTAATGTCACAGTGGTGGGTCTGGGTTTATTTATTTATTTACTAATTTAAAGAGGCTGCTTCTATATTGAAGGAGGCTGGGTGCTTAGAAATGGATAATGTTAGCAAAGCATGGAGAAGTTCTCTTTTTTGCCTGAAAACAATAACCTACGTTTAATGGTAAGAAATCACCAGCAAATTCCATTATGTTTGTGGGCTTGACATGCAGTGCTTATTAAATGTAGGAACAAAGCCACTTTATACATCATAATGTTCACATTACAAATTCACTGCTCATAATGGTGCTGCAAGTGTATGTGCAATTTTTCTGAACTTATGAAATATATTTCTGACACCTCAGGTATTGATGTATGCACGCATGATATTGTCCCAGTGCAGTAGGGAGACTTAACTGATGTCTGCAAGATTTGATTTATTACAAGTAAATATGATTGCCTTCATAATCTGATTTTATTATGTTCGGGGCTCTCGCAGGTAAACTTTTAGTTGAAGGAAGAAGACCAATTTTATTAAACCAGTGTGTTCCTGCAAACCATAGAATTTCTTGTCAAGGGGGGAAGGGGAACTACTGATCTAGAAAGTGTATTGAAAATTTCAAAAATGAATTTACTTCCAACACTCTGAATATCATATCTTCTCAATTCCCACAACTATTTCAGATGTGCTTTTGCTATTTTGAGTTCCATATTCCTTTCTTAAAAGCCATATTAAAGTAAAATTCACATATCTGAGGTCAAAGTTAAATATGCCTAAGAGGGTAAGCATACCCTTTCAAAAACATTGGCAAATATTCTCTTTTGTAATGGAGAAAAGGAGATTTGATGAAGTTGAAAGAATTGGGATTACTGTTGATACTTTCAAGGCTTTTGATTGACATGACTCCAAACGTTGGGGCCACAGCTTTGCTATACCACTGACTCAGAGAATTAAAAATAGGTCATCCCAGGATCAGAGATGGATCTAGGTCCAATGGTCTAGGCAAGGGTCATAGGTAGAAACAGGGTAGTGAGTAAAGGGATCGAAGTAGGGGACCTGTCCAATTCACCCTTTAAAGAAGGCTAGACACAATGACCTTCCCAGGCCAACTATATATAATCTTATTCTAAGTGTAGAAGAATAAAAATTATTAACATGAGAGTTCGCAACCTTTCCCCTGCTCCTGCCCACCAAGAAGGATCTTCACTTTTTCAGTTTCTTCCCCTCCTTCCCTAACTTGCTGAGGAGCCTTCTGCTGCTTCATTGCCAGCATCACCAGGGTCCTAATTCAGGCCTTTGTAATGCAGAATAAAAGAAGGGAGATAGAGAGGTAGAAAAAGAAAGGATGCATTGGCTTGGGTTAGAGAAAAGCTCTTGTTGGGCAGGTGGTTAGGGGGCAAGATATTTTTTAAGGAGTTTGCAAATAAATCAGTCAAGAGCACCTGAGTGGTGTGAAGGAAGTTGTTAAGAGACAAAAAAAGGTAGAAACGTTATGCTGTGAGCTATGAATGTCCTTCACTGTTTCCAAGAAATACAAGGAAAGGAGCTGAATTAATTTTAAATTACTTTTTATGTGATGGTTTGAGTTTCTTGGAAGAAACATTTCAAGACTGTAGATCAGAGTGCAATAAGATTGCACATGTATGATATGGTCAAGATATTGTCATTTATTTTCCATGAGGTGGACATTATTGCATTAGGATAACCAAGCAGGCAATTCAACCACTACCAATGAAAGAGCCATGACAAAGAATTTAATGAAGATGCCCAAAGGGGGCTAAAACATTGAAAGATCTTTTGGTGTTCACTGTGAAGTGTACCAGAATATGCCACCTCAAAATATGCCAAAGGGGCATATTTTGAGCTAAAGTTCATTGAGAACCAGCAGATGCAGGAAAAACTGTAAACAAGGCCTCTGTTTCCTTTTGTAAAGGAACTTTCCATTTGTGAAGGTATCCCCCTCTTCCATACCAGGAAGAAGAGTACTCTTAACAATTCTTATCAATGGAGAAAGCACCAAGTTAAATCTGCATAACAAACCTTACTAAACAACACTTGTCTACCATACTTCTGGTCACCTTCCCATGACTTGCCTCCCCTGCCCAGAAGCTCAAAACCCCTTTTTCCTTGTTTAGCCTAAGATGGTATATAAGCCCAAGTTCTAACCACCCTTTTGGGTTACTCAGAACTGGGTGCTCCCATGTGTATGTGTGAGGTACATATTAATAGACTTCTGTTTGTTTTTCTCTTGTTACTCTGTCTTCTGCCAGTCCAATTTACAGGGCTCCAGCCAGAGAACCCAAGATGGGTAAAGGAAAATTTTTTTCTGCCCTACAATTGGAATAGGGGCAAATGATCCACAAAATAGTTCCAATAATGAAAAATGAAGATTTACGTATGCAGTGGAGATCAGGAATCAGGAGATCAAGAAACCAAAACCCAGGGGCCAGCCTGGTGGCATAGCGATTAAGTTCACGCACTCTGCTCTGGCGTCCTGGAGTCCCCAGGTTAGGCTCCCAGGTGCAGATCTAGGCACCACTCATCAAGCCGTGCTGTGGCGGCATCCCATGTACAAAGTGGAGGAAGATGGGCACAGATGTTAGCTCAGGGACAATCTTCCTCAGCAAAAAGAGGAAGAATGGCAACAGATGGTAGCTCAGGGACAATCTTCCTCACTAAAAAAAAAAAGAATCCAAAGCCAAAATAGTAGTTCCAGCTCTTTAAAGGTTATGATGTAGTAATTTTAAGACAAAACAATACTTGTACTTCGTAAGTTTTTTTTTTTCCTGGGTTTTTCTTTTGTTATAGTTTTTGATTACATCATCATTTTTGTCTCCTTTAGTGAAGTTTCCCTTGAAACCGTCAACCACGTTGAGGGAAAAGAAAAAGAAGAGTTAGGCTCATACGGAGTCATGTGCTGAAATAGGAGCCAGGGGCCTCTGGCAGCTGAACGTGGTGATGACAGTAGGAATCATACAGCTTTCAGGAGCTTTTAGGAGGAGGACGCAACTAGAGGCAGTAGAGGAGGATTAGTAGAGGGGTCTAATCAAGTCCCCATCCTCTACTTGGAGAATCTCCTTCCTGATTTCAAACCTAGAGAAGGTTTTGAACTGTGTTTAACAAGAACAGCTAAGCACTTAAAATGCCCATAACATTCATTCATATCAACCACCACTCTGCTTGGGATTTCACCAAAATAAAACAGGTGAGCTAGTTTCTCTTTTCACCTGGGCCCTCCAACCTGTACACACTGCCTCTTCAAGCTGAGTCCTTTCTTTTGTCCTGACAAAGCTGCCAATTATTTTAACCTGATTTCACCTAGATTTGGAACAAAATGTTGAGGGTGAGTAGGGGAATGCAGTGTGATCTCCTCTAGGTTGCTATACACCTAGAAAGCTACTATCTAATATTACCAAAACTTGTATCTTCAAATTTTACATTTGAGACACATCTTCAAGCTTCTTATTGCATTCTATGAAGTAGCAACTCCTTTCCGCTTTAATTGAAATGTATTGTGTGCTGTATCATATCTAGCATTTCCTCCAGCAGGAGATCTCAGTTGGGGATCTCCCTGTAAACACATTGAGTATTGATAGGCCATACATCAAGGGTTTGCATGTGACCGGCTGTGTGCTTAGGAGATCCGGGCCGCATATCTAAGACATGGAGTGCTTCTAAGCAGGATAGAGTGTTTTCGCCATGCTGCACTACTGTAGACCCAGGGTGTGACTTTCTGTCCACCTAGCAGGGGCTGTAACGAAACATAAGGCAATGAATCATAGCCTCCTGTGTGGGTGAAGACTTTGTACACTTGCCTCATTGACATGAAACTATTTACTGTCAATTTTAATTATAGTGAAGTAGTAGTTATCTGTCTCTTTCCAGTGCCACCTTCCATACATCAGTGTCTCTGTGATAAAAATAAACTCAAAAGAGATTTATGTACAAATGAGTGTAGAAGATGTGTGTGTATAGGGGGGAGGTCGTATGTATCAAAATGCTTATTCTTAACTGCTCTCAAAAAATAGGTGTAAATGATTTGGGGTTATTTATAGTTCTATATTCTCAATCTTTCCTCTATCAGTGAGAATAAATCCTATAAGCAAGTCTTTATCAACTTACACTTTTGATATAGATGCCAGGCTGGCCTCAGGTAGAGGTAAGGTAGATTTTTCACCTGCAGGATACTATTGAAAGAGATCTTAAAGGAAACTCTCCCTCAGCCATTAAAAAAAAAAAAAAAAGGGAAAGAAGACCGGGGCGGCGGGTGGCGCAAGTGGTTAAGTGCGCGCGCTCCCCTGTATCAGCCCAGGGTTCGCCAGTTTGGATCCCTGGAGTGCACCCACGCACTACTTGTTAAGCCATGCTGTGGCGGTGGTCCATATAAAGTCAGAGGAAGATGGGCATGGATGGGCCCATCTTCCTCAGCAAAAAAGAGGAGGATTGGCATCGGGTGTTAGCTCAGGGCTGGTCTTCCTCACACACAAAAAAAACACCTTCCTATACAGGTGCCTACGATTCCACTATTACCTATATGCTCCCATGGGTTAAAAATTTTCTAGGAGGTAATCACCGAAAATCTGGCATCTTGTTATGATTTAGTATATTATCCTCCTATGGAAAAATAAGATCTCCAAAGACTACTGGTAGGAAAAAGAGAACTGCAATTCTATCAGGATAACTTTTCTAGATCACGTTCTGCCCCAGACATCTCCATATCAGCCTGTGTTTTAATTTGATCTTGGCCCTACAGTCAATAGGTATACAGTGCAGATGCTTTTAAATATTCTGACTTTTTCCACACATATTTAAAAGAACATCTACTTTAAAGATTATAGAGCAAGCAGGATTAAAATCTAAACATTTAACATTTTAAATGAACTTCCTCATTCTTAAGAGGCTAATTTCAACTTACTAGGGTTGCATTTATTGGCCTTCAAGGCCCGAAGGGAAAGGACAGTGTTGCAAGTAACAGAAGAGAAAGCTATATCGGCATAAACAAATAGTGAGAGATTTATTTATGTCATGCAATAATTCTGGACACATGTGGCGGTGCAGTGATGTGTGGTACAGCACAATTTTCCTTCATAGTCACAAGA
This sequence comes from Ceratotherium simum simum, assembly GCF_057802395.1. Classification (NCBI taxonomy): domain Eukaryota; kingdom Metazoa; phylum Chordata; class Mammalia; order Perissodactyla; family Rhinocerotidae; genus Ceratotherium; species Ceratotherium simum. Next base: position 12,204,554 of record NC_141919.1, on the reverse strand, counting down.
TGGCTACCGTAGTTCCCAACGTTATTCAAGGCAGGAAGAAGGGGAACAACGGTCATTAATTTTACCAGGAAAGGCAAATGACTTCCTAGAGATCCCAGCGAACTACTTCTTAAGACCCTTTCACCAGAAGTGTGTCATGTGGCCAAACCTACTTGCAAAGGATGTTGGGAAAGTGACGATTTCTCTTAATGCTGGGTGTAATGCTGCCCCCCCTCCCAAAAACCCTAAAATTAGCTTTTTGTTAGCAAGAAAGCAGTGGTAGGATACATATTGGGCAAATACTAATGTCACAGATGAGAATTCCACCCATATTGTCAAAAACTCAGACTGCACAACACAGTTCATGTTGAACTATTTCGTGAGGTTTCAAAAAAAGGAAAGGATCTGAGGAGTCATCTAGTCCACTTTCATTTTATTGACAAGAAAGCTGAGATCATGGGAGGTCCACTCTCACTAGCCAGTTATCTACCCAAGACTAGGAGCCAGCCTTCTTGGCTACCATGCTTAGATACCTCCCCTTCTTAGTATTCCTTATGATTCTTTTCAGATGCACATCACTATACTTCCAATAAATGCACAGAAATCCGTTGTGCCCCTACCCAAATCCCTTTTTTAGAACCCAATAATTGGAACTATCACCTTTACTATGGAAATGTCAACAAGTATTTAGCATGCAGTATTCATTTATTCAAGAAGATGATGAAATGGTAGAGCCATCTCAGATAAGGCACAGAAAGCAGAGACTGGCCTTTTCCTATTAGCTGCCTTCCTAGAGAAGAAAAAGAGAGTGGGGTGCATAAGGGGAGAAGTCAGGCTTTATAATTAAACAGACTTGGTCATTTCTTTGTTAACTCTGACCTCTCAGGTGGAAGCCATTTCTCCTTCATTTCTCAGAATATGCTCAGAGGTAATAAATACTAACATAATATTGGTTTAACATCTCTTTGTCTCCCCAAATTTCCTATAACCAGAGTTCTTATTAAATCTGCATAATGCTGCCAGAAAAGCAGGGTTGAAAAGCTGCCCATGTTCCCAAACAGAAAATCTCAGCAAAACTAATCACAGACTCAAGTATATTCAGAATGGTTAACAGCTCAAAAGGAAAATTAAGCTCAACAGTATAACTAATCCAAGACAATCAACCTTGATTGTCACAACACAGACATGTACCAAGGCGACGTATGGATGGAAAGAGAAAAGACTCTGCCCTTGAAAAAGGTGACAGGAATGTAAGAGGAGTAGGTATGGTTGAGAGGTATGTCCCCATCATATCTTTAACTATTTTAGCAAAATGTCCCAAAGCACGTGGCCTTGGGGGATTTGCCAGGCCAATTTTGTCTCTATTAGTAATATATAATATTGACCTTGGTTCACGATAGTTTTAGTATCCCATATTCTTCAATACTAGTCCATTTACTGAACTCCTTCTCATTATGTAAGATCTTGCTCAAACTCCACCTCTTCCAGGAAGCCTCCTAGATTTTCCCAGGAAGAGTTATTTTCTTCCTTTGGCTTCCCATAGCACTGTACAGACCTCATGAACAAAACCTGTCATACTGTATCATATTATGTTAATGTTGCCCATTTTCCTTTTTAAACTGTGAGAATAGGTATTTATGTAACCATCTCAGGACAAGCCCAGACATAGCAGGCCCTCAATGACTTTTCTGAGTGGAATAAAATGGAATTGTGAGCAGGTAACTTTGTTGATTGCCTCTGAGGTGTCATTTGAATGGTGTCTGGCTAATTCCCTTTGCTCAAAATATTCCCATTAACCTCTGGTCACCACGAAACCCTCTTTTAGAGGCTAATGGCTTTGGGTTTTCAATATTTGTTTCATTTTTTCAAGATACTTCTATTAAAATTCAAATCTTCCTGGAGAGAAGAAATCAAGCCTTCATTTAGTCCCTCATTTAGTCACTCAACATGCATTTTAAATCTCCTGCTAAGGGACCCCACACCCTGTTCAATTTTTGACAGGGAACAAACTTCTGCAGGATGTAGACAGCACCTCAAGAACATAGTCTGGGTTGATAGGGGGCTTAGAAGTTACCAGAAATTAGAAGAAGAAATTCAAAGGAGAGATTAAAATAGACATCCCCATTACACAAAGTGAATCTTATTCTCCCAAATTACAAAAAACCACTCAAAGATTTTTTTATACAAAAAGATTCTATTATACCACAATACCACATCTCTGCCCCCAGGCAATCAGCCAGGATTCTCTCAAAACAAAACAAAACAAAACAAAAAAACCAGTTTCCCCTTCCCTCACTTTTAAAATGGGAAGGGATCCTTTCATTAGTTTATGCCAGAAACTCCTCAGAAGTTAACCATTCAGAAGAAAAAAAGAAATAAGCAGATAGTGACTATTAAACAGGAGACAAACCATTGAGTTTAGAATACTTGCATTCCAATTTTCCAGAAAGAAAGTCTTCAGAAAAAAAAATCTTTGGAGTAAAAAGTACGCACAACAAAATATCACCATATCAGTGAATGACATGTATAATCTCACTAAATTAATACAGTTTTTAACAGAATCCTGAGTAGTAAAAACCAGCTGGAAATAATTCTTTTTATTTCTTCATCCATGTTAATAACTAAGCAGCTAGATAAAACTAAAAGTGTATTTACTCTGCAAATAAGCCGCTCGAATAAGGCATAAATATTACAAATGATGGTGTGCAATGTAACAGACTTCAGTTTTTCATTTGACAAAGACACTTCTACATAATCCATTGGCAACTTAGATTCTTTTTGAAACTCTTGCTGAGCTTGTCATTTCTAATTAATGAGAATTCAGTACATATTTTCCAGTTACCGTGATAAACTCTATAAAATTGATGCTATAATGTGCAAAACTCTGTACACCATTTCTGTGCGTTTCTATCACCACAGGATTTGAGTAACTTGGGTCTGGCCTGTCAGGGCACAGTTGGCATTGATCTTCTTGGCATGGAATAACTGGGCATTGGAAAAATGTGAAAGGATTTGCTGTGTGTAGTGGGAGAAAAGGAATTGCTGAGAGCCTATTCCCTCACCCCAGAGCGTGAGGTTCTCCAGAGAGTGTGGACTCACTTAATGATCACAAGGACACTTTGTCCAGAGAGAAGAGAAACCTTAAAGGGACGTAAATGTGCAATTTAGAGAAGAAGCAGCTCAAAAGGTTAATGAGCTCAAACTTGGTAATCAGAGCAATGTAAATTAAGAGAGCAATGAGATAGCTTTTCATACCCACCAGAATGCTACAATTCAGCTGGGCAATGCAAGGATTCGTGAAAATGTATGGGCCTTGGGATTTTCATGCCCAGCTGGGGGAAAAAATGGCCTCTTTCTTCCATTCTAGAGAGCGAACTGATACTACCTAGTCAAATTAAGTCTATGGATATCCAGGTATACATTCTGCTCCCAAACATACACCTATATATATGACAAAGAAATTCCTATACGGGGCTATAAGGAGACTTGGGGATGATCATGGTGACAGAGACTTGGAAGCAACATGGATGCCATCATTGGAAGAGAGGATAATGAAATGTGGTGGACCCACACAATGGAGTACTATGAAGGATCAGATAGCCACATTTATGTTTGTTCATTGACTGTACAAATAACAATATGGATGAACCTTAAAAATACAAGGTCCACACACAGCCTGTACATGAATATTTACAGCACCTGTATTCATAATTGCCAAAACTTGAAAGCAACTGATGGATAAACAAATTGGGGTATATCAATACAATAATATATTATTTAGCACTAAAAAGAAATGAGCTATCAAACCATGAAAACACATGGAGGAACCCTAAATGCATATTGCTAAGTGAAAAAGCCGATCTGAAAAGGCTACACACTGTATGATTCCAACTGTATGACATTCTGGAAAAGGTAAGACTGCAGAGACAGCAAAAAGATCAGTGATTGCCAGAGGCTGGGGGGAGTGTGGGGGATGAACAGGCAGAGCAAAGGGGATTTTTAGGACAGTGACTATTCTGTATGATACTGTAACGGTAGATACATATCATTATTCATTTGTCAAAAGCCATATAATGCACGATATCGAGTGTACTCTAATGTAAACTCTTGGCTTTAGTTAATAATAATGTATCAATTTTGGCTTATCATTTATAAAAAATTATATAAAACCACACTAATGCGAGTTGTTAATAATAGGGAAATCTGTGAGCATATGGGGGGAGGCGGAATAGAGGGAGTATATAGGAACTCTCTGTACTTTCCATTTAATTTTTCTGTAACCTGAAACTGCTCTAAAAAATAGTCTATTCATTAAAAAAAAACATGGTGTTGAGTTAAAAAAGGAAATAAGTTGTGATATACCAGACAATATTATTTACATACATTAAAAATGTGTGCAGAAAACAATATATCTCTTACAAAAATATATTCAAACAAAATGATGTGCATTAAACTGATGAGAATGGTTGCCTGATGAGGGTGAAGAGAAAGGGTGTGGACTATGGGTAAGAGGAAAGGAAGAAAGAAAGACAAGGAAATATAGCGCGCAAGTCATGAGAGTACACTGTGAACTGGGGAATGTGTGGAAGCGAGCCCTCGGAACCAGAGGTGGACTAAAACAAACAGACTGGGGCCAGCCCCGTGGCTTAGCAGTTAAGTGCATGCGCTCCGCTGCTGGCGGCCCTGGTTCGGATCCCAGGCGTGCACCAACGCACCGCTTGTCCAGCCGTGCTGAGGCAGCGTCCCACATACAGCAACTAGAAGGATGTGCAACTACGACATGCAACTATCTACTGGGGTTTTGAGGAGAAAAAGGGGAAAAAGAAAGGAGGAGGATTGGCAATAGATGTTAGCTCAGGGTTGATCTTCCTCACAAAAAAAAAAAAAAGAAAAAGAAGAAAAAAAACCATACTGTTGAGGAATTGCAGGGAAGGGAAAAGACAAAACCTTTGGTGCTGTCAGTTTAAATGGTGGCTGAAGTTGTAGAGTGTAAGAATAGGCGAGGACAGAGGTGTGCACACCTAGGAATGCTCTTTCCTGATCAATTTCTCCGGAAGGCTGCTATAGAGGAGATGGAGAGTTTTAAACTGCAACAAGCCTGTGAAGCAAGTTACAGTCTATCTTTTTAGGATGATTTCCTTTAACAAATGAGTTCTTAATAACTGGATCCTCTGTAACCAACAATTTTGCAAGCTGCTGCGAGCAAGGAAAGTACCTGGGTGATGGGACAACATCTGTGTGTCCTCCACGATCAAATCTGTAGATTATATTTCAAGACTTTCTTGCAATAGTAAATGGAGCAGAGCATCTTAAGCTATCATTTATCGGTAGGCATATATGGGCTCGTCCCTATTGGTGAGCATGATTTTCCAAGCAAACATTTACAAATATGATTCTAACCCTGATGTTAGATATTTAAGGTGGTGCATAACAAACATTTAAAGGAAGACTCACTAGCCGGGCGTAAGGATATCTCAACAGTCTGTTAACTGGAAAGGGAGAGTTGACCTATAAGCCAACTACATCTTTGCTGCTTTAGTACATCATGCCACATGCTCTGCATTTCCCAGCTTTTTGGTTTAGCGTTTTGACTTAAATGGTGGCTGAGGTTGGGGAGTGAAAAATAGAGGAGGCCAGTGGTTCTCAATATGAGGAGGCTTCTTTGATGGATATGGCTGTTCTTGAGCAGTGGGAACTAACCCCAAAGGATTATGAAACTTTCTATATTTCCACTGCTATTCAGATGACATTTCCATGATTCCTCAAATGGCAGAGCCCAGATCATGGCAGTGGCTGAGGCTTGGTTGTGAACTAAGGTTTTCTATGGGTTTTGAACCCCCGTACTGGCTCCATAGCAAACCAATCTGCCCATGAGAAAAGCTCATAAAAGGAAGGAAAATCTTCTGGTTTTATGATGAGCTGCATGTCACCAGTGGCAAAGAGGAAAGGCAGGCAAGAGCAAAATGGCTCCTTTCCCCACTGCGCCCTGGCCATTCCAGGTCATGGGAATTATTTTCTGCCATCCTTTTTGCTTCCCAAGAAACTTTGGTGGGTAGGGAGAGGGGTATGCACTCCTGTCTTTCCTCTTAGAAGATCTGCTCATATACCCAGATTATAGGCTCTGATTGAGATGACGAGGAAATACCATGTGCTAGGATATACGACATCCATATTGACTGTACTGAATAATTGAAAGAATACAAGACTTAGGTTAAGAAACTTAATTTGAAAGCCCTAGGCAGACAAACACAGTGATGACTCGGGGATTTCGTGCTTGCTGATTCTTCTGCCTAAAAGGCTACTCCCCAGGCTACCTCCCTCACTTCATTCAGGTCTATTCAAATGCCACCTCATCAGAAAGTACACCCCTGACCTCCTGTAGGAAATCACATCTTTATTCATTCTCTATCTCCAGACCCTGCTTCATTTTCTTCATAGCACTTTTCACCCCTCACATCTTATACATTTGTTTTTATTGCCTCATTTTCTGTCTTTCCTCAACAATAATGTGAGTTCCATGAGAGCAGATTTCCCAGTGCTGGGAACAGTGGTTGGGATATATTGGGCACTCAATAAATATTTGTTTAATAACGAGTACGTCCCACCTATAATGTATTTTAACTCTGTGACTGTGGGCAAGTCACATACCTCCTATTTCATTACTAGTGAAATATGGATTAAAAATATGTATTCTGCCCCCTTCCTAGAATCTGTATGATGTGTACTGTGAATTGGATGGATCCACCATTTAGATTTCTCATGTTCTTTGACTGATATTTCTCAGAGAAGGATCAATTCTGGCATAATAATACTGGGAGATGCATAATGCTAACCAGTTAAGATAGGAACGGTGTTTATCACTCCATGAAAGAAGACTGAGCAAAGAAATTCCCCTAAACAGCCGCTTGACATGCAAATCAGTGTGCTCTCTGCTCCAGCTCTTGTTCTCTCACCTGCTGAGTGCCCCACGCACTACCACCCAGAGGGCCCCAACTGAGTGTGGTGGTTGTGAGGTCTGTCACCCAGAGGACGGACCTTTATGCTTTATCGTATAGCCTCGTGTTATCCACATTAACAGGATAAGCAAAATTGTCCTCTTAGCTGAGCAGTGCCTAAGGGAAGGAAGGCATTTGTAGGGAAGGTCTGCTGTTATCCTGTTGTTTTGCTGTTTAAAGACTGAGTTATGGAAGCAGTCACAAAAATCTGCCCTTTTCCTTGTTTGTAAACACTGTGTGTGTGTGTACTTGTGTGTTTTAACCATGCAGAACAACACACAAAGTTTGGAAGGAGCAGTGGGTTACCATTCTAATTCTTCCTCTCTTGATAAGCTATTTCTCACTCTGGGCCTAAGGCAGGACTCTCAAATCAGAAACTCTGGGGTGGGCCCTGAACATCAGTATTCAAAACAAACAAATATATATGTTTGTGATTTTAATGCACATTCCAAATTGAGATCTGCTGAACTAAATAAGCACAAATAGTTGGGTAAAGAAATAGGGTGGCAATTCTGATGAAGGGGAACATCATTCTCAAAGAACATTAAAACTGAATGTGGAAGAATTAGATTCAAATTCTATTTCCACTATTTATTATTTGAAGAGCAGAGAGCAATGACCCAAATCCTCTAAGCTTATGTGTCCTCACCTATAAAATGGAGGATAATAATACATACTTCACATGGTTGCACGAGGAGTAAATGAGATAGCATATGTGAACGACTCCACCACTGTGTCCCAAACATGGTCAGCATCCAAGACTGCATGAATCTATACAATTTGCCCTTACAATGTAATATAGTTATAAGCTACTGCCTTGTTAGTAAACCTAATGAGGGTGCTATGACTAGCACTCCTACTATCTCACATATATCTAATGTTTTATAGATTAACAAGTACTTTTCCATGCACTCTCTCACTTGAGTCCAGCAACAATCTGTAAGGATGCAGAACAAGTATTCTCCCCCCACTCCAGAACCCCACCCCTTTTTCTAATGAGGAAACAAACTCAGATTAAGGTGCTTGCCTCTGACTGCACAGAGCCTGGAGCTCCTGACTCCTAACCCCAGTCTTATTGCCAGATCCCTGCCGCCTCCTACTGGCTTCTGAAGCATTAGATTCAGAGTGTGCCCATAAAGTAATAAAACTCCTTCCATTGGCCACCTGTGGCCGTGTGTGGCATTATCTTACTGTCAGCCTTCAAATATGCGTAAACGCTGAGGTCCCCACAATTCCATAGCTCCTTAGTTCAAGCTCTCTCTGGTCTGTTTAGGAACCATCCCTTCCCTTTGAACAGATGGCAGACAATTTGCTCGGGTTTAAACACTGACTTGGACTCGGTGATGAAAATGGCAGCTGCATTCCTCATTCCCAAATCCAAATCCCACCCGCTGGACCCCCTTAATGTAAACTAACTCTGAACCAAATGTGGACATGGCAGGGACTTTGTCTTGACAGCCAGTGTTAAAATATACGCACACATATACCTTCAGCTGCAAAGATCGAATTCTCTGCTTAGAAGAAATTATTTTTGTCCTTTTGAGCCATGAGGTCTAGGCAGAACAGTGAAAGAGAAAAAATGCCTCCTTAGATAGAAGGAAGGGAGGAAGAGAAGAAGGACGCTGAGGGCGTTTCCCGCAGGAAGATGGCTTGTTGTTATTAATACAATTAACCTTTCACTGTTACTAATAACCAAGGGCATTTCTCTTGAAAACTTCAGGTCGGTTTCCTCTCACTTGGTTTGAATGTGTGTGCTCACACTGTTTTGGTCACATCCTGCATTCATTCTCTCTCTCTCTCTCTCTTTCCAGGAGCTTTCAGGGTTCTGGCTGTAATCTGTGACTCCTGTTCGTACGACTGTGGGTGTTTCAGGACACCCCCTGGCAGTTATGAAACTACTGACCAGTGGAGCCTTCTCTGCAGATGGATTTCATTCAGGACTTGTGCTATTATATTAATGGGTTTAATTTAAACAGGACTAGCCTCGCTGGCCAAATTACTGCCATTTAAATCAATTGGTTTAGGGGGAAAGACAGCCTGACCAGAGCTATTAGACTTCAATTTATTACTGTATCGGCTTTTAAACTGGGTGAAGCAAGTTTGCTAATGTCTGTCCTCTGTCCTTTGAGCTGGAGTACAAAATACAATAATGAGAGTCTTTGGAGTTTAAGAAAAGGAAAGAAGAAGAAGGAAAAGATCCCGCTAATTTTGAGTCAATGTTTCATGAGCCAAGACCAGGTAGCCCTTGAAAGAATCCCCAGCACAGGATCCTATGGGTACCTTTGATGTCCCTTCATTAAATTGAGATTCAAACGATCTAACAGATGTATTAGTTTAAAAAGCCTTTTTACTTGGATTTTTTTCCCCTTCATAAAAAATAAGCGCTGCTTTTTTCCCACACATTTCAACCTGATTCAAATAGAAAAGCAAAAGGGAAGAAAATGCTTTAGATGTGCTCTTTTGATTTTTTCCAATCTTGCCTGAATAAAATGGAATAGGAGATCAAGAACACTCAATTAATTGCAACACTGGGTGTCACTAGGAGAGGGAGGGAGAGATGAAGGGGGCATTAGGGATGCACAGCGCTTAACAAATGCATAGATTCAAAGAAGGAAGAAGAAGGAGGAATAAAAAAGCGTGTCTGTATTTTATTGCACTCGGTAAGCTTTTCGCTTGTATTTATAGCTGCAATTATATCTCAATGAGGTTTGTCTACAGTGTTGGCTTCACGCTAATTTTCCCCCTCACTGCATTCTTGGAATAGGCTCGGACTGTTTATGAACCAGACATATTGACCTCATTTACAGCTAGCAGTTTAAATCCATAATTTTTCCACCCACAATCCCTCTTTGACATTCCGGCGGTGCGGCCGGCTCAGCGAGACTGAACTAAAAGTCTCACACTTCATTGAACACCATTATGCGGCTTTATGCTTATAAGCCTGTTTCCCTCGGCTGCCTTTCAGCTTTGCTGGAGATCCGTTTGGCCACAGGCCGGCAGTGATTAACTGGAAGAATCCAATAAATCACCCTGTCAGCCAGCAGGCTCTCCTCACTATGTCTACACATCGACATTTGGATTTGCGCCTCTCCCTCTCTCTTTTTCTCTCGCTCTCTTTTGATTTTCTATCCCTCTTTCTCTCTCCTCCCCTCTTCCTACAGAGCCATTAAAACACCTCTTTTCCTTCACACAAGGTGAACTTGAACTGCTATTGTGAGCATGCCTCCGTCTCACGAGCAGCCCTCCAGGGAGATAAACCCCTTTGATTTGCACAGTTTTCCCTGCCCCGGCTTTTCCGCCCTCCTCCTGCAATTAACTCACCCTCAACTCTTAGGGCTGCGGCACTGAACCAGCTGCCACGCTGGGGAAAGGACAAGCGGATGGGGCTGGGAGATGGTGGCCAGATGCCAGATGCCCAAGAGGAAATCCCACGGATTCCTGTCAACTCCCGTGCCTTTCTGGGAGCCTAGTAGTACGGGGAAAGGAGGGAACCAAGAACATTGATCGCTGCTTCCCCAGATGCTGAGCAGCCTGGTTTTTATATTCCGAAGCTAGACTGCGATCAGTTTCTTCCGTGGGCGGGGGCAGGGCACGCAATGTGTGTTTGCAACTAAATAGTCATGCCCAAGTTGAGGAACATTTACGGGATTGCTCAAGACTCTGCTTGCACAGAAGATAAGAGGGTGCAGCCAATGACTCAGGAGAAGAGGAGCCTTCCCTTGCATGGTCACCACCCAGGGTGGCTGGGGGCAGAGTGCTCTGAGCAGTTTCTTGCCAGCCTCATGCTTCTTATTTCTCACGGGTGAACTGAGTTGGTGAAACAGCCTTTTCTCCGACTTGACTGGTAATTTCCCAACCCCATCTCTTTCGTCTTCTCCACATGGCCATAGTCTTCTTTTGTCTGGGATTATTTCTGCACTGTGAGCACAAGCATTTGTTTGATGTTCCAGACATCAAATATACTGTATGCTCTTCGAGTGGCCAAAGGAAGTGAGATTCTTGCTTTTGAAAACTCCACTGGCAAGAATGACAAAAGGCGGTCTGAACTGCAGACACAAAGGATGGGAGAGAGAGGAAGGGATGGGACCAGTCAGGGGTGATTATGATCCTCCCCTCCCAGCAACACACCGCGGGGACGGCTGTGCTGCGTGTACACGGAACAGCAGTAAACCGCCTGCGAGCAAGACAGGAAATCAATACAGACGCAAACGGGTGGCCTGCCTTTGTCGATGGGCTTCCAGTTTGTGCTAGCTGAGAGGGAGCCCTTCTGGAGATGGTAAGACCTCTGTATCCACTCCTCTACCTTCTGACTGATCTTTACTATACATTTCTTGTGAAACTTTTGCATTTTTGTAAACTAACTTCTATCTTTGTATGTTAGCTAGGTAGGTAGATAATTAGATAACAGGACTGACTACAGGGAGAAATGAGGGAGGGAAATCCTAAGTATCTTGTCTATAATACCCATTAAGTATAACAAAGTACCTGGCACATAGTAGGAACTTTAAACATGTTATTTCTCCCAAACTCTTACACGGCCAGATAAGTATAAAAGCCAGTCAGGAGGAATAGATATGGCCCTTGGCACATGGTAATCCTCACAATCCATTTTTGTTCCCAGGCTGGTATCCACTGGGCTCTCTGCTCCTTCTTTGCACCTCCAGCTCCCTTTCTTTGTTCATTTCACTCCATCTGATACACCATTGATGAGTGAGCAAATTTTAACCAATTATCCAGATCACTGTCCAGGAGATGAAACTCAATTTGATCAACTGCTGCTTTGCCAACGTTCCAGTGCATTTGCGTGGGGGCGTGTTGAAGCTACTGATGAAAAGGATGTAAAGTAATAGCCTTGAGGATTCATTCCTATTCCCCATTTCTGTAGATCACAGAAGTGAAAGAACACCCCTGAGGATTCTTAAGTCTAGAACACTTCTTGCATACCTGCTATGCTCCAGTGTGTATCAATGTGTGAAAATATGAAGACTGCCCACGCATTGAAAGTATGAGGCAAGGAAACAGGTTTCTCAAACCACCCAATTATTGCTGTAATTGTAGGGAGGAGGGGTGAGGAGTCTGTTCCTTCAAAAAATAACTGTCAAGCATGGAAACATCAGTGATACTCATGTAACCTCATTGTCAAAAGCGTTTAAGGTGCGCTCATTTTCAAAAGGCATTGTAATTATTGCACAAAGCAAGTTACCTCAACATGACTCAGTTTCTCTGTTTGTAAAAGAAGAATAAAAGCATTTGCCACCTTCCTGTGGTACACAACTCTTTTGAGAAAGGATAATCTATGTAAAGTGCTTCATGCATCTTAGAGACAAGGTAATATTGAAATTTATGTTAGCATTATCATTAAATCTTTCCTTCTGGGGACTCAATATTTTTCAATATTGTCTCATTGATTCTTGCAGCATCATAAATAAGAGGAGAGAGAATTGAAAATATGTATAGTAGCAAAATCATTCAAATGTGAGCAGAAGAACTGGATTTTCTTTCAGGTTCTGCCCCAAACTAGCTCCATGACCTCAAGAAAGCTCTCAAGGGCCTCTGTTCTTTCTCCTGTAAAATGAGAGAGTTGAACTAAATAATGTCCAGGGTTTCCACTGCAATGCTAGGTTCAACAATTGAAAAAAGAGAGTACCTGTGCTTTGTGCTATGATTTTGCACAACCACATCCTCCAGCGACCTTTCCTTATGGGTTTTATAAATGTACTCACCTCGGTCCCGTTTGTCCTCTTTGTTAACTTCAGGTTGCTTCCCTGTCTCTCTTTCCTCCTCTGGCTGGCAGTATAGGTACTGCCCAAAGTTCTGTCTTTGGCCTTCTTCTCTTCTGTGTCTATACTCTCTGCCTCCACAGCTTCATCCACCATTCAGCTTTGATTATCATCTCCATGTGAAAGACTGTCTAGTTTCTCTCTCTAGTTCTGATCACCTTCTCAAAATCCATACCCATCATTCTGACTGTCTGCTATATACATTTCCACCTGAACATGCCACCAACATCTCTAGTTCCACAGGTGTAAAAAGAACGGATTCATATCTCCTGAGCCCACTGAATGAGTTAGAGTTCAAGCAGAGAAGCAGAACCACCATGAGTATGTGTAGACTAAAGGCTGTGGTATGGGGATTAGATCTTCCACAGTCATGAGAGCTGGTAGAGGAGTGTCTGCAGTGCTGTTGTTTCTGTGCCTGATGTCGAGCCTGAAGCGGCTAAGGGTCAGCCAGATCGGCAGCTCGACAGGAAAGCTGGGATCAGCCAAGGACAGGGATAACCTCCAGGATGAACCAGAACGCACGTCAGTCTCTCTTCGTCCCCGGCTGCTGCCATGGGTCACTTGCAGCAGAAGTTGACGCCCTTCTCCACAGAGCTGCATTTGCACTTGGCCCAGGGCTTGAAGAGGCTGCAGGAGGAGATCCGGCAGGAGCAGGAGGAGGTGTGTATCCAGGTATGGCCCCACACCAAGAAGGTGAGCTGGCAGATCAGTGACGACGCCCAGGAGCTGCCACAGTTCCTGGCCTCCTGCACCAAACTTCAGAGCATAAAATATATGGTTCTGCTTCACTTTCGCTTCCAGAGCTCATGGGACATGTGAATTGTGGCCAACACTCACCTGAAGACAAGCTACATCGCCCACAGACTGCTCCTCCTGTATTTCCTAATTCTGTTCGTGGCGTAACATCCTCCTATTATCCAGAGTAAAAACCATGTAGTTTCCTTGTTTCTGCATCGAATCCAAGTAGTTCACTCTACTCTCACAGCGTCTTTTCCATTCATCCCAGATGCTTTTTCAAACTCTGTCTACCATCCTCGGTAATCATTTGAGGCTCTCACTACCTCTTACCCGGACTATTGCAATAATCTCCAAAGAGAACTCAGTTGCTATCATCCCTTCCCTCCTTCAATCCATGCGCAGCTAAAACTTTTCTTCTCTGACAATAAGCTTCCATAGATCCCCACTGTTCAAGGATAAGATCAAACTCCTAGGCCTGGCACAAAAACCCTCCACCATCTGGGCTAAATTAATTTTTCCAACCATATCTCCCCAGTTGGCTTTCAGATCCATCCACTGTCCCACCACTCTCTGTCCAGGATTCCCCTGCCCCTCCCTTGCTCACCCTGTCCCTCCTAGCTGGAGTGCTTCTTCCCTGATCTCAGGCTCCACTGTCCTCTCAGAGTGTTTAAGTCTCCACTCAGATTCCATTGCTTTCATAATCCCCCTCCCAAACATTAGTAATCATTCCCACCTCTGAAAGTCCTAAATGCTTGAGATCCCTTTTAATATAGATTATTATGCCTTGAATATATGTCATATGCCCCAAATTAGACCATAACTTTTTGAAAATGAGGATCGCATCCTCTTTATCTTTGCATCTCTCCGGGCACCCTGCACAGAGTGGACGAGCTGTGACCACTTTCTCCCTGATGATTCGTGAGATCACACTTTCACGGGGAAGAAAAGTGGTGAGAGAAAGGCAGCTCCATGGATCAAACAGCTTCAGCCATTTTTCATTTGGAAGTAAACTTCCAAGTAAAAGATTGATGAGAATTATATTAGTTAAGACTCAGTTGCCAGCAACCAAAACCCAAACTCAACACTAGCCTAAGTTTTGTTTGTAAGAAAGGAAACTATTGACTCATGTGACTGGAAGTCCAGGAAGAACTGAATGCAGTTTATAACTGCATTTAAACTGCATCAGATGAGTTTATATCAGGACTGGGTACTTTATTATGTTCTTTAATATGAGTTGGCCTCATTCTTATGTAATTCTTCCCCTGCTGGTGGCATAATTCCCTCCTGTGCCTCTCCCCTTACATGATATTCTGTTACCAACGGTTTCAACACAAGTGCTGGGGATTCCTCTGATTGGGGCTGCTTGTGTCACACAGCCATCCCTGAACAGTTCACTTTGGCCAAGGAGGCAGAATGTACTGACTGGTTCAGGTGTGGGTCATGGGCCATCCCTATTCAAACCAGACTGAGAGTGGGACAGGTGGACCTCCAAAAGGAGGTAAAAATACCCGCAGAAGAGGAAAGGGATGCCGGGCAGGGAACACTCTAAATGTCCTCTCCAAGAGCTTAGGGAAACGGCCATCCCAAAATTCCTGGTTGGTTCCCTCTCACTTTGATATTTTCCCCATCAACTCTCTACCCTGTTGTATAATTCTTCCACTATTTCCCCCTCAACATTTCAACCAAGTGGTCATCTTTTTAAACTCAGAAATATTTGGTATTACTCATGTGGTCTATGTGTTTATGGAAATGATCCAAGGTGATTTCCTCAAGCATTGGCACCTAAAAACAATTTTTATATGAATACGATACGATTAATTCTTACCACTTGTGTTGAGCCTTGCATCTTCAAGACACTTCACAAACATCATTAACTAATTAGTCTTCAAGATGCCCCTCTGGAGGTGGACAGGTATTATCTGGAGCTGCAGATAAGGAAACAGTACCCAGAGAGGTTACACACCTTCCAAGAACACTGCCAATGAATTCAAAATAATTGCCTTGCAATGATTCCTCCCTCAAATGAAAGTTCTTTCCAAGGGAAACGCCAAGTTCACACCATCTCCGGGAAGGAAGGGTTCTGTGTGCAAATCCCACAATAGCTGCCTGCTGCGCAGAGGCGTGCATTCATCACTGAAGAGTGTTTACATCAATTGCATTATGGATTACCTGAATAGAATCCACACACGTATTTGCAGGTGAGAGTGGTCGACTACCTTGTAGCAAAGTCCAGCAGGAAAGATGGCAGCCAGGGGAAAGGAAATAAGACCTAGTAATCAAAGAGGAGTGTGTAAAAAGAAAAAAAGAGAAAAAAGATGAGCTTCTTTGACTCCTTTGGAAATGAAAAATGTTCAAATTTACTGGGAAATCTCAACACAGCCCCATCTGGGGGTTTGAGGACTACGCAGGCAGAAACCACCCACTTCCCCACCAGGCAAGTGCAGCCTGTGGAAGTAGCCATGTTGGCAGGTGGCCAGGAGTCCCAGCTGAGCACCAACTCGCTCTGTTGCTTGCTGAGTGTCTTTTCTCGCTCGCTCTCTCTCTTTCCCTCTCTCCTCTCAGCCCTAAAATGGAAACCACAAATCCAACTCTCCCCACAGAGTCGGATATAAACACCATGATAAAGTGCTTTGCAGGAGCCAAGTCCTTTGTGCATTGCAAAGAGGTTATTTGTGGTGGCAATAATTCCTTCTCTAACCAGTGCCACATCCTGTACCTGGAGATCAGGTGGTTGCTGCTGGATCTCTGTACTTTTCCCTGTAATTCAAGCAAGCAACACATCTTCCTACTGGAGTGTTCATAAGGTTGGAAAATGAAGTCCTGTAGGGAACTCCTTCTAATTGCCAGAGTGAGTCACTTTCCTTTCCAAGCAAAGAGGTTTCTGTTGGTGACATTAGAGAGCAGGCGCTTGTCTGTATTGTAACAGCTTAATTATAAGTATGGGTATAATCACACAATCTGTCATTATACCTTTTTTTCCACCCTGAGAATTTGTACTGCAATCACCATAACACTATAACAACATGAACAACATACTGTCTGGCCTCCCATGATCGTTTCCTTTGCCATGCCTGGTAGGGATGATGAGCAGGAGGCTTTGGAGGAAAGAACTGACTCCTATGTAGCAGCAAAAACAAGTCTGCATCCTTCACAGGGTTTTCAGGGCATCCTATTCATTTTGCTTTCTCTAAAGGACAGTCGAGTCCCTCACTTTCCTCCCAGCCTCTCAAACCCTCCCTCTGGTTTCATCTGTTTGAAAATTGCACAAGAAGAAACCACCCTTCTGCTATTTTATACCCAAACCAAGTGAAGTGGAAATTTCATGAGGAAACCTATCCATCTGTTAGCCCTCGGCTCAGCAGTGGATGGGATTTATTACACTGTGCATCCTGCCCCCTGCCTCTGCCAGGCAGCCTGTGGGGTGAAGTATGGGTGGGGATGGAGGCTCGGGTCTCAGAGAGGGGGCGATTGCCTTTGCAGCTCCATCAGCAGAAGTAGCAAACCTATTTATTCCAGACTGTGAGTTGGGCAGCCACAGAACAGCGGCAGAGGGGTGGAGGAAAGGTGTCGCTGTTGAACTGAAAGTAACTTGCATCCCACAAGCCACTGACCACACCATTTCACACTACACTTCAACCAGGGGGCAAGGCCAGGGCCCAACGCTGAGAGCCTAGAACCCACCTCCTCGGGATAAAAGAAAAGATTTTAGAGGGAAGTTGTATTTCTACAAGGACTATGGAAGTTTGTCAATGACCTGTTTCCGTGTGTCAATAATTCTTAGGAAGAGGGCTCCAGAACAAAAAGAAACAATGCCTGGTCACTAGCCCCTTCTTTGGATCCAGGAGAATTTGTGGCGCCATCCTACACTTCACCTTCTGGGAGCGACTGTGAAATAGCTGTCACTGGCATATTGGTGATTGACATGTACCACTGGTCCCCCATCAGCATTGATGATTTTTTTATCATAAGGGAATAGCTGACTGAGTCCCAGATTTGTCAAGGATGAACAGCAGAACTCAACCTAGTGCTTCAGGTTCTCTTTTTCCAAATATGTTTATGGATCTCTTTATTCTCCCAGAAAATATGGTTATTTGTTTGTGTTTTGTGAATTTTCTTTGATCCATAGTGGAGTAGTCCAGGCACAAAGGAAACATTGGAGATTTGATTCTTAATCATTAATGCTCTCCTTCACAGACCATCAAATATAGCTTAATCCTTTAATGTTGCCTCACAGCTACCCTCAGGCCTTAAAAGAAATAAGGCAATTAGTGTAAGACCCATTTATCTTTTTCTTATCAGCTTGATATTTAAACTAGCATCACCAAGCCAGCCAATATCTCCTCAACACAAAACCTAGTAAGAAGGGTCTATGAGAGCTTGGCATCTAGGGGCCATATTAATGTCACGTGTTGTGTGATTTGTCATTCTTTCTAACAATACAAAGTCATGCCCCTTTTAATTGATTCATTTATGCAATTTGTTCATTCATCCAAGAATTCTTTTTATGAGCCAGATACTTACTGCATTGTGCTGGGGATAAAAGTCTTAACAAAATAGATATGGTTCCTATCTTTAGGGATCTTAGAGTCCAGTGAAGGAGACAGTCAAGAAAATGATCAAATACAATGTAGTGTCTAAGAAGAAGATAAAATTCAATGATTGGGAGAATGTAAGAGGGTTTTGTAGCCCAGGATTAGAGGCAAGTATTAACAAGTTGGAGAATAATGGGGAGTAGTATTCCATTTATAAAAAACAAAATGGGAAATGTCCAGAGGTGAGAGAAACATGGTGCTTTCAAGGAATTTGAGAGAGAGAGATTTTAAGAAATTGGCTCACACAATTGTGGAAGCTGGCAAATCCAAATTTGTAGGGTTAGCCTGCAGGCTGGAGATCCAGGGAAGAAGTGGTGTTGCAATTTGAGTCCAAAGGCAGTCTGGAGTCAGAAGTCTTTTTTCCTGGGGAGATCTCAGTCTTTTTCTCTTAAGACCTTCAACTCTCACTCATTTTATGGAGGGCAATCACTTTACTTGAAGTCTACTGATTTAAATGTTAATCTCATCTAATAAATACCTTGACAGTGACATCTACACTGGTGTTTGACCCAATGTCTGGGTACCATTGCCTAGCCAAGTTGACACATAAAATTAACCATCACAGGTAGTAAACAAGTTATAAAGGAACTTGTTAAGCCTTGTTAAGGAGTTTTACATTTATCCCATGAGGAGTAGAGAGCTATTTGGGATGGAGTTGAGATTTCACAGTGGCGATAGAATGAGAGCTGCTGTTTAGGAAGATGACTCTGGCCATATCATGCAGAAGAGAATACTGAAGGAGGGGGCCAAGACTGGAGACCAGAATACCAGAGAGGAGGCTATTGTAACAATTTTGGTGAAAGGAAATAATTTCCTGAACTAGAGAAGTGTCAATAAGAATGGAAGGAAATAGATTCAAGATATTCAATAGATTTGCTTGTTTGTTTTTTTTTAGGGGAGGGCGTGGAATCATTAAAATTTTATAACTGGTTAGGAGAGAAAACTACATAATCTGTGGGGCCCAGTGCAAAAATGAAAATGGTGGGTCTCTTGTTCAAAGAGCAGGAAAAATCTTTTCATTTTTTTTTTCTGCAGTCTCTCTCAACCTGTCATACTGTGTTTTATTTGCTATTTAGTGTCCTTCTTCCTCTGCCACGGGAGTATTCGCAAAGCATGGCGAGACCCTCACAGGAGCCCAGGGCCTGGCGCCGCCACTCTGTGGGTGGGTGCATAAACCCACATCCATGACCCCATCCAGAGCCCTCCATCATCCTATCAGACTCCCCTTACAGAACATGAATTCAAAGACATAATTATTAACTATTTCAGGACAGCAATCGCAGAACATTAAACCCCAAGCATGAGGCCCTTCTGAGTGCAAGCCCTGTGTAACTGCACTGGTCACACACCCAGGAAACTGACCCTTCTGGTAAGAGATAAAGGGGGGCTGAGGAACAGGAAAGAATAAGAATGATACCAGTTTCCTGTCTTGAACAAGTTGGTGGATGGCAGTGCCATTAACGTAAAGACAAAAAGAGGGCCAAGTTTAGGGCTCCGGGGAAAAAGGATGATTGAGCTTTGAATTCGTTGATCATGCAGAAGACAAGTCCAGTGGGTAGCTAGATATATGCATTTGAATCTCAAAAAAGGAATCAGGGCTAAAGATGTAAAATTGGATATCATCAGTGTATAGATTGTATTTAACCATTTATTCTAGATGCAGTGACAGGTTCGTACATGTGAAGTACACATGGCCAATTTATAAAGACAGAGATCTAGAAGAACCAACGTAGTCTGTGCACCTAGAAACTGGAAGTCTGCTGGCTGTCATGGGAATGGTACCTCCTCACCCTAACATCTCCTACGCCACATGTTAAATGAGCTAAGAGACTCTCTTACAGCTTGGGAAAGGTCCTGGTATTGAGTTCAGAAGGACTAAGCCGAGGTCCTAACTTTTCCCAGCTGTGTGACCCTGCAGAAATCACCTACCCTCACTAAGCCCTTGTCATTTCCCTTTGTCAAAATCAAGATAATTAAGTATCTCCCACTTTGTTAGGAGGCTGAAAAAAAGTAGTGAACATGGATGCCCTTTATATGCTGCAAAATGACTACAGGAGTGAAATTATATTATTGCCATAGTAAATCTGGGCTGTTTGGAGAACTACGTGAGCACTTTCATGCCACCAGAAACTAAAACATATATGAAAACTGAAATATTTTGAATGACATCCGAGCACCCGCCTGAGGAGTTTGTTGTCATGAACAGCCATTTCTGGCTCAACTTTATACATGACAGTTGTTCTCCTTTGAGCCAAGCAACGTGGCCCCAGATAGCTCCTATTACCACTTCACCCAGTCTAACGCTTTGATGGGCCCCATCCTCTTCTCTGCCCACTGATTGCATTGTCTTTGCCGTTTCTGCTTCTCCAGCCTGCCCCTGGCATCAGCTGTCCCAGGGCCTCATTTATTAGAGCCATCCCTCATGATTCCCGCCATGCTCTGTGTTCCCTGCAAGAGACACTAGGTTGAAGAAAAATAATTAGTAATCCAGGCACTGCAGTTCTGATGAGACACCTGCAGCATAATCATCCAAATCAAATATTTGGCTCGGCTTCTTCAGATGATATACCTCTTCCTGCAACTGCTGAATGGCAGCGCAGCCCAGCTTGTACTGAAAATGAAGAGCGCATCAGAGGA
Source organism: Ceratotherium simum simum (assembly GCF_057802395.1). Lineage (NCBI taxonomy): Eukaryota > Metazoa > Chordata > Mammalia > Perissodactyla > Rhinocerotidae > Ceratotherium > Ceratotherium simum. Next base: position 12,183,833 of record NC_141919.1, on the reverse strand, counting down.
AGGAAGGACCCTACCTGCTCTGTTTTGCCACAGTCTCTCCAGTGGAGCTGTCCCCAAGGCTCACCTCTGTCTTATATGTTCAGACCCTTCCAATCCCAACAGCCAGAAGGGAGAGTTGTAGGGGAATGGGAAGAGAAAATTTAATTTACTCAAGTGATTCAGGAATGAATAGTCACACCACCAAGGAAACACCCAATTGCATTCTCCGAAGATCATCACTATCTGACACAGGAGCTGGCAGCTTGCTGAGTCCCTGGGAAGATATTTTAGTTTACAAAGCATCAATTCATCCTCATTATTCCACAGTTGAGAAGATTGAGGACCAGCCCTCATAGTTGCTCACAGTAGACTCAGGACCAGAACCCTGGGCTCCTACTGCCTGATTCAGTGCCCCTTCCACTGAGCCACAGTGCGTCTCGGAGGCTGGCCACATCCCTATCCCATAGAACTGTGTACAATAGCTCTGTCATTGCCATATTTACTCAGTATAGTTTCCAGATTGTTTGCTGCATTCAAAGCTTTTTTCACTTAGAAAGTCTTGTTGGGGTTAAGAATCAGAGAAGATTCTAGTCTAGCCCATTTCTATAACATATCAGTTTAGGTAATTTTATTAGCTTGTAATTTTCCTGGACCTATCAAGATATTTTCTAGGGACCATATATAGAAAGTTAATAGATTTTCTTCTTCATTTTGGGTTAATAAAGTATTAATGCAAATAATGTGAGGAGAGCTTGGGTTTTTCAACTGGGTTAAATTCCCCTCTTAGATAAGCCATAACACCTTTCATATCCTTTAATAAGCACTTAATCAATTGAAAATAAGTCATTTCTATTTAAGGAGTTGTTTATGGTCTATCTCTTCCACCAGATTGAAAAGCCCAAAGAGGCAGGGTCCATGACCATCGTCCTGTCTACAGCCACATGCTCAGCACTCAGTGTTTGCTCAATAAATATTTGCAGAAATTTTTAAATAATTTGGAATTACATAGAGAATAGTCAATTTGATGGAGAGGAGGCATCCAGAGATTATGTAATCCACCCTCTTTTTACAAATGAATAAACAGAGACTCAAAGAAGTCGTGACTCACCCAAAGTGTCACAATTAGTTGACCCATTCATTCAAGACATATTTATTGAGCACATACTGTTTGATGAACAGGACTGTGGATATTGAGACGATTAAGACATATCACTTCTGCCACGGAGCTCATAGTGTAAGGTAAGGGATATGCAGTAAAACAGATGATTACAATACAATGATGTAAGAGATAGGATAGAGATGCAAGAAATAGTGTGCTTGGAGAAGTTAGGATAAACTTCACAGAAGAGGAAATCTGAGCCATGACGTAAAGGGCAAATTGAGCTTGTCAATCAAAGAAGGAGAAAGTCAGTCCAAGCAGAAGGAACAGCATTTGTAACACCTTGAAACCATAAGAGCATAAAAAAGATCAAGGAAGAGTAGACTAGGGTGTTAGAGACATAAGGAAACTCGCAGAAGATGGTTAGAGAGAGACTGGTGTGAGGCCAGAAATTGAAGAGCCCCGACCTTTGTGTTGAGGATTTAGACTTAGACCAGTGTTCCTCAAATTTTACTGAGCATAGAAATCACCCAGTGGTCTTGTTTAAATGTGACTCTGACTCAGTAGGTCTGGGGTGGCACTAAGATTCTGAATTTCTAACAAACTCCCAGGTGACGTCAATGCTGCTGGGCCTCAGATCCCACCTTAAGAAAAAAGGCACAAGGAAACAGGAAGCCCGCAGAGCTACATACACATGGCAGTGGTTCTCAAAGTGTGTTCCCCACATATCTAACCTCCTGAATGAGAAACTCTATGGGGTCCCAGCGCTCTGTGTTTGCGCAAGCCCTCCAGGTGATGCTGTGTCTTTGCACTAAAATTTGAGCACCACCAAGCTAGGACAACAACATGATCAGACTTACTTTGTAGGAAGATGACTCTGGTAGGAATCACTAGACCCCCAGCCCAGTGCTCATTCTATTAAAACCCCCCCAAAATTAGGCACAGATCTCTAAGTTCTATATTTTAGATCCAGGAATATTCTGAGATTTCAAAATGACAGAGTTGTTAATGAGGAATAAATTTTCTCCCACTGCATTCAGAATCATCTTTATGATTACAAATAGCATGAATTACTCTGTGTTTGATGACATCTTTAAGTGTCAGTAATTGAACTGCACATTTAATGAATACGAATAGAGAATTAACACAAGCCTGTATTCAGAAGTCAAATTTGACCCCAACCAATTGGTTTTTAAATTGTTTGGAAACAACTTATGCATTTTTGAATATATACCCCTCAGTTCCATCTGAGGTGGAAGATGAAGAAGTGAAATATTTTATCAGAATTTATGCTTCAACTCAGGAAATTTTTCTGATTATGATTTACCCTGAAATCATATCACTGGATCTGGTAATTTTAAAAGAATCTCAGGTTTTTAAAAAAACTAACCCCAGGGTTTTCTCTCCTTTCATTGTAAGTTGTATTGAAATAAGCAAGAGGAATAAATGAATGAATGAATCAATTAATCAATTAGTTTATAGCAAGGGAATAAACAGATATGAACCAACAAAGGAAAGAAGGATCAAATAAATAAGACTAAATTAGTTAGGGACTATAAAAGACTAATTTTATAATATCAGAGCTTAGAGCACGTTAGAATCAACTGGAAATCTTTTAAAAATTTCATGCCAAGACCTCACTCTGGATTAATTAAATCAGAATCTGGTGTTGGATCCAGGCATCAATATTTTTTCAAACTTCCTAGGTGTTTCTCAGGTACAAACCAAATTTGATATTCACTGGCCTAAAAGGTTTAAGCTTCCATTAATAGTATTTTTTTATAGTTAAAATTGTAACTAACACTATTTTTTCTAGTCTTTTGGAGTTTTTGGAAGCCTAGTCTCTCACATTCTGGCAGTTGCCCTAGTCTATGTAAGACAAGAATGTTCAAACATTACTATGTTACTGGAACCCAGGACTATACTAAAGGTTTAAGAAGACAAGAACCAAGACCCGAAGACAGTAAATTAGAGGATCTTTGGATGGAAAATTCCTCCTTGACACGACAGAAAGAGATAGTTTTATAAAGGGGACCCTAAATCCCCTATTAAGATGCTGGTGGCCACAAAAGCATGGCTCGCCAAAGCGTTTGTTTACTCTCGCACAGACTCACAGTAAAAGTAATTTTCCGGACCATGAGGATGGGGTGCTGACTGTTTGCAAAAGCAGCAAGTGTGGATGACACACACCTGTTTTAATTGCATCATGAAGCATTGTGAGGTTTTTGCCTGAATCTAGAAACAACACAAAGTCTTCCATTTCAGCTCTGGATATTACAGACAGGCCAGATGGAATCCTGTCGACTACATGATTGAACATATTTTTCATTTGAAAGTAGAAACCATTGGGTACGTCATCTGTAGGGTAATCTGGGAGGACATTTTTCTTCACTCTGTCCAGCAGACCATGCAGAAACACCTGTTACATATCTTGGAATCATTTGCAACTGCTATCTAAGAAATAAGTGTTGAAACACATATATCATTAAGCCAGTTTTCAAAATTCATATTCTTGGGCACTGAGGAAAATAGTAAAACTCAGAGCTTGCTTCGTCGTTTCCACCAACGTAACACTCAGAGCTTTGGATAATTGAACGTGCCTTTTCCTGCTTCTAGGCTAGGCTGCCAACGGTCCCAGTTTTCCTGGGACTGTGGGGCTTCCTGGGATGACGGAATTTCAGTGCTTAAACCAAGAAATTCCAGAACAAACTGGGACAAGTTGGTCACCTTGTTATAGACATATGACCTGAGGCATTGAGAGGCTGAATGACTTCTCAGTCACTCACTTGGTGGTAGAGTTATTTCTGGGTTTTCACCCAGACATTTTAATGTATATGCACTTGATCAAGTCATGGTGCTGTCAGGTAGAAATGGCCTCATTCGCTGAAAGTCATTCTGGAACCAAAGACTATCCAAAAAGGTATGTCATTCCATCACTTGAGAATGACTCCAGGAAGCATAGCCATGTGCACCCAGAAGGCCCAGGCCCATTGGAGACAGGTGCTCTGAAAGAGCCATAAATAACGTATCTCATCTTCCCAGTCATGGTCAACAACTCCCAAAGTTGGATACAATATTATTTCCCATTATCTCAAAGTATACCAAAGAAAAATAAAGTTTAATTGACTTTAATTTTCAAAGTAGAAAAATACAATATCACATTTTGGAACTGGTTTTGGAGAAACCAAGTAAACAATATTTGAATCTAGTGATTAGGACTGTTTTTATTAGACCACTGAGGTAAGCCCTGGGCTAGTGTTTTCTAACAGTGCTTTGCAAAGCCTTAGCCTGTTGTTCCTCAAACCTTAATGTGCATTAGAATCACCAGGAGTCTTGTTAAACTGCAGACTGAGATGCTAGTGGGCTGAGGTGGGGCCCAAGATTCTGCATCTCTAACAAGCTCCAGAGAGACCCCAGGTGGCCCAGAGACCACACTCTGAGTAGTGAGGCCCAGAGCTTCTTGGAGGTGCCCCATGAGGCACCTCTGTTCAGGGAGCACTAGAGGAGAGCTCTACTCTTTTCAACAGGAGCAGCTACCTTTATTTATACAGAAGTATCACACAGATTTTGTTTGAAAATGTATTCCACTGCTTAAAACAAACAAACAAAAAAAAGCCACAGCATTAAAAAAATGCACACTAGTATGAAAACAAATAATTCTGCAGAAGCATGACAATACCTCCTCACAAACTCTTCCGTCATGCATTGATGTTCCTTCAGGTTGGCTGAGGGCACTGCCCTAGCCTGAGAATCTCGTGTCTCGTCACCAGCTTTCTGACAGAGCATGGCATGAATCTTATGGCTGCAATGCCAAATCTGTAGTTTAATTAAGAAAGAAAGGGAAAACAAACCTCTCTCCAACCCCTCGAACAACAAAAGAAAAGCTTCCATAAAGGATGGCCCTGTAGACCCCAACTAAATGATGATTTTCATTTGTAGAACTTTCCATTTTACCCGTGTAAACAGAAACAAAAACAGATGTTCAGCAGGCTGGTACCTAGGGCCAATTTCAGGAGGGAGCAACTGGCAAATGTAAGATGTGGGTGGATGGGGCCTAATTTAATTAGGAAATGTTTCAAAATCGAAGCAGAATAGAACTGCTCCTGGAGAAAGTTCTCTTCAGAGCAGGGTGCCTATGAGAAGCCTTTCATGCAAGTTTAAAGCATCCGTTATACAATCAAAGCACCTTATTAAACTTGGGCAAAGAACTACTGTGGGTTCAAAGACACCTAAGCATCTCTCACTAGAGCAATATTCTCTAAGATTTTATGTGATTTAATTATTCAGTAAGGAACTTAACGCTTTTGTTGTTGTGTTGTGTTGTTGCTACACCAATATTTTCAAAGGGCACAGCAAGGTAGACCCTGAGACCAGTAGCTCAGGACTCCAGAATGCATTTTGCTAACTCATAGTTACAAGTTGCCTGCAATCTTTGCCTCCCAGACATGGGACACAGGCAGCTCAGATGGAAATAAAGTGGTTAATGAACAAAGATATGTATAGTCAGGCAGGAACTGAGAGAATTATGAAAATTAATTTTACATGAGATCTGGAAATGAAACCTCCTCGCATAATTCTAGATCAGTGTCTGCTTGGGGAGGCAAATGAACTCGGCCACACATAATGTGAAGAGAACTGAGGTTTGAAATGAGGGCTGATCTCCGGTTAGAATACAGCTTCTCTGAGCCTTATGGAAACCAGGGACAGGTGCTGGGGCCTACTTTATCATTTCAATTGGTTCTTGTGGCTACTAAGGTGACCTTGGGTCATTGCTTTGAGCAGAGATAACATTTTGGAAGACCACTGATGATCAGAGTTTGAACCCATGGATGAGATGTTTATAAAAAAACTGAATTAGTTGTCAGTAATTTAAAATAAGGCTCCTTGACACAAAAGCATACATTAAGAAATAATAAGACAAGAAGATCTGGGAGCAAAGGGTCTTCGTTCTTCATGGCAGTGAGAGTTGGAACTGAGTAGCCACTCAGTTTATTACATCCCTGCTTTGGTTCACTGCAGTGTTGAATTAGATCACTTCACTCATTGCACTTGCCTGCCTGGCCCCCATAGACAGGTGAATTCACAGCCCCTAAATTAGAATCTCTCCTCAGTGACCCATGCTAGGATAGAAAAAAAAGAAAGGAGAGCCATCGAGGGAATTATTTTTCTACCAAAGATGACCCTGTGCTTTCCAGGTGATAGAGATGACAGAACAGAGCTCTCACTAATGAAGACCCATAAACAAGAAGACAGCCACATGTCCAGGTTGCACTTTCTTGGAGACACAAATTATTAAACAAATATTTATTGCTGAACTGTGAGGCAATTAATACCATGTTTTATTTTTCCCGTGGCAGACTCAAAGAATCCTGATCCATGGCTTAGGTTGGATTCCTCAAGCTATCCTGGAAGCTGTTCCACTGGTTTGCCCATTCGCGAGGGAGAAGTGAAGTTAGACAGTGAATGGGGGATGCCAATGCAGGGAGTGTCATGAGCAGGTTCCCGGGACAATTAGGGCTCAATCCTGCTGGACACCTCTGGGACATGGTGTAGAACATGCCTCAGATTTGTCCTACTGGAGGGGCAAGGAAGGTAAGACATATATCTACCACTCCCCATTGTTATTTGGTGAGGGCTGCTCCCAGGGTATCAACTCCCCAACCTGCCCTGCGTGTGGTCTGGGCACACTCTAGGAACAAGGGAAAGTCCTCAGGCAGAGTGGCTGATGTTTTTCCTAAGAAGCTGCCACCATGCAGGGGAGCAGTGAGTGCTGAGGGTTCTGGGCAGGGCACCCAAAGCCTCCACTATAATACATGATGACTGACTTTAGAGATTATAGTCTCATTGGGAAGGTAATAATAAGTAACATTCACTGAGCACATATCTATGGTCAGGGCAATGTATTAGGCATTTTCTACTTGATCTTCACAAGTCTATGATGCTAGGTAATATTATTATATCCACCATATGGATAAAGAAACTGAGGCACAGAGGCATTAAGTAACTTGACCAAGTTTGCTCCAGCTAGAAAATGGTAATATTAATAATCATCCAGACAGGCTGGCTCCAGAGCTCGCATTTGTAACAACTTTTCTCCATTGCTTCTCTCTATGACTCATGAACAATTAAAAAGCGCAATTTGAGACAACATAAAGGGATATCCTTGCATCAAAATGTACTCTTGGGAGATGCTTTCTTCCTGAGGAAATTGCATTTCATGGAGGACAAAGTCTTAAAGCAAAGGAATGTGTGTCTAATAATGGAACCACCGGAACTGGCAACAATGATAGAGCTTTGGAGGGACTGGAGGACCCACAGCACCTAGAGCCCGGGGGTGGGTACTGACTCTGAGGGGAACATCACTCCCCCTGGCCACTTGCCTTTGGAATAAAAAGCTTCAGATCCCTACACTGAACTACAGTCCAACAATGCTGACCGTGAATAATCAGAAAATGAGCAAAGGTATATGAAGAAGGGTGTCCATCCTGGAACAGTTTATGAACGCTAGAAGTCCAACCACAGAAGACTACAATATACCTGTACAATGGAAGAAAATGCAGCCTGTAAGGGGAACATTCCGGAGAAATGTCTTCATGTAAGAACTCATTGGTTTCCAGAAACCTGTTTGGAAAGTTACTAGTTGACAAACCCAGATGAACACCGTAGAAGCGCTTCCTAGTGCTTTCTATTTGTGGCTGGCAGAGTTGATGTGCTTTAGCTCCAATACTCAGCTTTCTTTCATTCTTTGAACTTTGTAAATCAAAAGTTTATCACAGAGAAATTTCTGTATTTATGGACATGAGGAAGATATACATAAAACACCATTAAGCGAAAAGGAAGTTAAAAACAGCATTTCTGGTATGACATCAATTTTGAAATTATGTATACGTAGACACAAAGGGTGTCAGGCATATAAATCAAAATACTAACAGGGGTTTTCACTGCCTGCTTAGACGCTGGGTGACTTTTGTTCTATTTTCTCTTTCTGTGTTTCCAATTTTTCTGTCATAAACATACTTGCTCTCTTAAGATTTTGGTAAAATATGCTATAGCATGAGAAATTAGGGAATTTTCTCCCTACCCTGCAACAGATATAGTAATTATATAGAAGAGTTTGGTATTAAGAGAACCTGAGTCCCTGACTTGGTTCTGCCATTTGTTAGCTTTATATCTGGGCCTTTTGACCCTTCTTCTCCTTTATCTACAAAATGAGGATGACAAGATCTCCCACTGGGTAAATTATAATGTACTACACTGGTTAGGGGTTTTATTATCAAACTCTCGGGGAATGATCTTCATTCTGGCATAGTGGAACAATAAGGTAACGTGGCCTGAAGACTAAAGGAATGGAAGGCATCAATGTTAGAAAAGATAATCTCAGGCATGCTTAGAGCAGGGGAAAATGTTAGTGCCTGAAGGTAACAGTCAACCAGCTGAAGCAGGACACAGAGGAGCAACCCAGGCGCCTCATTCCCATCAACCAAACCAACAGCCTGACTTCCAACAGCCCCTAAATTGCTGGCTTGGATTGGTCATCTAACCATTATCAGCGGAAATATCCAGAGGCGAGCATCTTACTGGTGTATTCATTTCTAAAGAATTATGAAATAATGGGTAGTATCTATTGTAGTAATTACATGGGAAGCTAACTGCTATTTTTCTTGATGAAACTGACTCTCTGAGGCCTTGGATGAAAAAATGCATCTGCCTTCTACTGAATGATGTGAGCAGTGGGGAGGCCTTTGTCTTGTTTGGTGCCTTTTCTTTCTCTCTTTCTTTTTTTTTCCTGCAGCTATGATGGCTGCTACTGCTGCTGCTATTTGTTTTTGTAATTGTTCTTCGAAGGCCTCAGGCGAGAAAGCTGTTCTAATTGTACAAATCATAGCGCAGCTGAATCACAGGAACAGTCCCAAGTAATCTGTGCAACCATTTGACTGAAATTTCAAACTAGCTGGGGGCACTTCCCAACTCCCCTGAGGCCAGCGTCTGACAGTGGACATAAAGCAGCCGCCAAATGAGATGTGGGAACAGTTGTGTGTCATAAGCATCAGAGATTCAGTTCTGAGTGGTTAGAAGTCAGGCTGCCCTCAGCCACGCGTGATTGGCAGTGTGCTAATGCAGGCTCCCAAGCCACACCCCATCTTGCTGAAATGGTATCCTGGATGCAGCCTGGCATAATGAAAGTGGATATCTCGTGGAATCCATCAGTGCTGGGTTCGAATTACTCTCTGCCACTATAGCTGCATGAACTAGGCAAGTTACATAGACTTGCTAAATGGAGCTTTTCCTGTTGACCTAGGATTCCAGGTAAAGCTCAAAGAGGGGACCAGGCCCCCTGCCACTGTGCAGCCATGCAGGGCCTATAGATGGCTTAAATTGCCCCATGACTCATAGCTCGTCACCCTCAAATAAGACAAGTCTAGGGATGCACTGAGGAGACTGATCAGAATGGGGATCTTTGAAGAATACTGTGCCCTAGTAGAAAACTCCCCGGAAGGGGGAGGGAAGGGGATGCTTTCCACTCCTTCAATCATTTAACAAATTTGAAATGAGCCCCCATTAGCTTTCAAGTTCACGATACAAGGGATAGGGATTGAAGAGAAATTTCTTACTTTCAAGGCAAGTGAGGAGGGGTCCCTGGGATGCACTTAGTGAGACCTGATGTCAGTGAGATGGAAGCCTGAGTTCATCTGTAGACTCGCCTATATATCTGTGAGCATACAGGACTAAAAATCTTCTCGGGGGCAACCTGCAGAAACATGATGTTTGAGTTTTTCCATAGGCTGAGTGAATTCTGTGGAAGGTAGACGGGTGTGAATTGTCTTGAAAGGCCCATGCTCAAGGTCAATAGCACCCTTAGACCAGGGCAAGAGGGACGCCTGCCCCGGCCCTTGCACTTTAGCGGACTCCTCTGGCCTTCCTCCAGCCATGATCCTCTTTTTCAGAAAACAGTTCACGAGGCCATGGAGACATGTCCACCTTAGGGACATGCCCACCTGAAGACCATGCCCTTTTCTAAACCATGTCCTGGGTAACTGGGACTCCAGAATTTCATTCCCAAATGGTCCCAAGTCAAGCCTGCGTCCAATGGTAGACTCCATCCCTATGTGCACATGCCTAGGCCCAAGGGCTATTTAAGGGCTAGCTTTTTGCTGGCGGATGTGAGGACAAAGGCTGTCCACATGTGTATGCACAAGACCCCTTGGGACAGCCAAAGTTGAGAGAGAAGAGAGGTCAACTGTGGGCTGGGGCCTTAGGCTTAGAGCCAGCTTCTAGCATGGAATTCCAAGGAGTGTGAGAATTCTAGATACAAGCCACCTTGGCTGTCCAGGTTATTATGAAGGTGTGGTTGCTAGGAAATAAGGATAGAATACATTTTATTAAAGAATTTTTAGCTTGACTTACAATTTTTAAATCCACATAAATATTTAAAAGTTTGGGCTTCTGTTTGTACTCCTGCCTGGGACCCTCAACTGTCACGAATGGCTCTATTCATAAGGACTGCCTGTCAGGTGAGTCAAACCCTAAAGAAACAAGCAGAGAGGGAGAGTTATACGTGGACAGTGGGAGGATCCTTTTCTCAAGTCAAAGAGCACAAGGTCAGAAGTCCCTGGAGCCAAGGGGAGGGATGGAGGGAGTCTGGGAGAATGTTAAGGGAAGAGAAGAGGGAGGAAATAAAGGAGTTAAGGGTTGTCAGAGAGAAGACCGTAAAGAGCCCTCCAAAGCCTTCCACATATAGTTAGAATTTGGATACATGCCTTAATAGAGGGCGTTCACCAACCAAGAGAGAATCACAAACCAGCCCTGTAAAATGCACTCCCAATCTACCTCTCATTCCTTCTCCCTGCCTTGACCCTAGAGAAAGGGAGGGCACAAGGGCTAAAAGAACAAACCACACAGCATCCGTTCCCCACTGTACTTTCCAGAGCTTGGGTTAAGCCTGGGTTTGGGTAATGAGGTGAAGCTTTTATTTGGATGAGAGACTGAAGTTTGATTTAGATTTAACTGGACTTTTAAAAAAACTGAAAGGAGGCTTTTTGAATATCTGAAAAGGACTTGGAAAGCTATGGGATTGGCTGAGATATTTTCAGGGGATGAGAAAGCGAGGTTTGACAGAGAGGGGTTGAACAGCAGTGGTGGGCAGGAGGGAAATAGCGTCATTTATTGACTGTACCCTCTTCTGTTCAAACTATTCAGTTGACGGTAACTCTTCTTACCTTCAGTTTCCTCATCCCCAGTAAAATGAGAGTGATATACACCAACTTTGAAAAGATGTGGTGAAGAATAGAGATAAGACAGGAAAAGTTTGTAGCATGTTCCATGCATCTAGTAAGGTAGCTATTATAATTGCTATTGTTGTATTAATAGCATTATTGCTGAAATTTTGTGCTAATGATACACAGCTTCACTTTAGTTCCCTTCGCCTATTCATCCTTTTCTGAGTGACTGAAACTCTGGGTAAGTAGAAGTTTCTAAAACGTCTCCTCTTTGGATTTTGTGGGCATAAACTTGGAAGCCATCTACTAAATACAGACTGACCCTTGATATAGTGATTTCATCACAGAATCAGCCAACAGCAAGAGCAGTGGGAGAAGGTAATATTCGTGGAGAACCTACTGAGTGTCAGGCATAATATTGGGGACTTTACCTATGTTTTTGCCATTTAAAACTCATAAGAGCTAGGGCCAGCAACCAGACATGCCCTGAGATGCCCCCTCAGCCAATTCCCTGAAAAGTGAAAGAAATCCAAAGAATGTGCCTGAAACCTTAAAACTGAAATCTTGAGAGCTGGGAAGTTACTGCTCTGTAGAGGCTGCCTAGGAAGGCTTTCAGATTTCTGCAGCCAAGACCGGCAAAGAGTGCTTGAGAGAGAACTCGTAATGACAGGAAGGGAGGAACAATGCTTGTAGGACATGCAACAACACCTTCCTCAGGAGCATTTGTCCTGAGCCTATGAGTCAGGCCCACTTTAAAGCTGAGAACTGGGGAATCTCGCCTGATGAAGAGAATAGCTATTCACTCCTCCTTCTAAGTCTGCCATTTTGGCCAAACTTGCACGTTAAATTGGTGCTTCATTCAAGAGTCAGTAATGAATTTTAGAGCAAAAACCCAAAGCCAGAGATCTGGAACACAAGTGTAGACAACTGGCAGAGTGAGTCAGAGGTATAACGAGTCTGTGAAACACCCCTACCTGGGATGTTCCTGCCAGGGGTATCATCCAGGAAAAAGGCTCTCCTGGTTTGCCTTAGTTGGTGTCCAAGATGGGATTGCCCAGGAATGGTAGTCCACCCTTCCTGGTTCACAGAGAAGGATGTCAGCGAGCAGCTTTTTACCTGAGGGCTGCAGACAGGTGTCCATTGATGAGGACTGAAATAGGTGTGATCCACTGGGGAGCACTCCTACTACATGGTGTCTTGTCACCACAGAACAAAGAAAACAAATAATAAAATGGCCTGGCAGACCATTCACAGGAAAAATTATGTATGTGCCTGGAAAATAAACAGGGGTAAGCATTCAACCACACCAGCAATCAAGAAAACATAAACTCCAAGAGTAGTGTTTTCAACAATCATTTCATAAGCACCTACCACATGCCAAGTAATAAGTCCCAAGAATTCAAAGATGATAAGGCAGGTCTGCCCTCAAGGAGATCACACTCTGATTGGTGAGCAACACAAATTAATGGACTCTAATAGCACAGAGCCATAAGGCACATAAGATGTCATAGGACACCTCACTTAGACTTGGGACGTCTGGAAGAACTTCATTCGCCAATGGAGTAACATCAGATTGGAGACCTGCAGGACAAATGAAGGTTAGATAACAAAGATGGAATGGAGGGGTCAGAGAGAGGGAGAGGAAGCCACAAAGTCACTCTGAACAGAGGGAGTGTCCTGTGCAAGGGCCCTGAAGGAAAAGAATAGGGCTGGTGGAGCCAAAGATGGGAAGGGGGGCGTATAGAGTGAGGAGGCTAGGGAATACACAGCAGACAGATCATGAAGGACCTTTGACGCCCAGCAAAGTCCAAGGCCTTAGGACTCTTACCTGGGAACATGAATGGCTCTAAGTTTGGGAATGCCAAGAGTAGATTTGCATTTGAGAAGGATCATTCTCAGGCAGGGTGGAGAAAAGCTGTAGAAGGCCTGAAATAGCAAGGGGAATAATGAGAATAAGACAGGAAGCACCCATGATTAAGGAGGAGGTCTTATTCTGAGACCCCTCTTCCTTGGCCTCCATGCACAACTTAAGACAAAAAATTGCTGGCAAGTGGTTTATTTGGGAGGTGAGTCCTGAAGTACGATGAAGGAGTAGGGAAGAGAGACAGGAAGGGAATAAAGCCAAGGAATGTGTATTAATAATCAAGCCACTGCTATGGGCAATTGACTGCACAGAAGACACCTAGGAAACTGGACTCTTTATCCACCAACTCCTGCCTCTGCTTGGTTCACCCTGGCTTTCCCTATGCCAGAGGGAAACCTCCAGCAGTGAGATGCAGGAGCTTGAGGTAGGAAGCCACTAGGAGACGGTCCACAAAAGCTGCACGGGACCTTCAGAGTGGGCTAAGTGAATACAGGTGACAACATTGAGTCCCTTCTATGCACTAGGCTTCCACAATCAAATCTCCCAGCATCTCCACATTTCTATGGACATTTACAAATGCCCCAGGTGTAAGCAGATTGTGAGTTAGATCCAAGGAAAGCAACAGTGTCCCTGGGGAGTAAACCTCCCTCGCTATGTCTTTATGCAAATACCCTGCCTGGTTCTGGGCTAGGTTAACAGCTCCTCATTTCCATAGGCGTCAAATATGTCATGATAATTACTATTATGATTATTTATTGAGCACTGACAGGGTTCACATAGAAAATGTTTTGTAAAATAATTAATGTTGTAAAAAGGCAATTACTAGAATTTATTTCTTGAAACAGATCCAAAAGTACTAGAAACTATTACTGATAACAGAAAGAATGTGCAACAGCCAACCAGCAGCAGGTCGTGTGGGGCCAAAATGTATATTTCTCTCTTGGTTTTCCCAAAACTAAGCTATAGGCACAAGAAACAATGGCTCAAAGCCAGATATTGTCTCCTCATTTTAAAATAGTTGGTGACTGGCGTATTTGCTAAATGGTTTAGATTATGGATTTTGGAGTCAGGAGACCAGAGTTGTGGTCCTGATTCTGTTGCTGACTGGCAGGGTGACTTTGGGGATGTCATTTTTCTCTCTGTTCAGTCTCAGATTCTCAACCATAAAATGGAGCAAGTAATCCCTGCCTCCCTGATCAACATCTGGATCGTCGTAGGCACCCGTGTTGGTTAAATGAATGAATGGAGAAGTACACGTGTAAAGCATTTAGGACATAGTAAAAGTGCAAAAAAAGTTAGCAATTACTATTGCTTTTCATGTTTTATAATAACCCAAAGCTACTCAACAGTCAAACTAATTTCACTACAACTCCTTATTGCTATCATTACTTTACAGGTCATATAAAAGCAAATTAAGCTATTTTGCAGAGATTGCTGAATTTGGGGTGAGAAACCCTGGACTCAGGCCTTGGCTCCATCTCTTGTTGGCTGTTTGATCTTGAACAAGTCACTTAACTTCTCTGAGCTTCAGAGCTCCATTGTCTGTAAAATGGGATAACGGCCTCTCTACCTTTTAGGTGGGGGTCACAATCAGAATGAGGTCCTGAAAGCACTCAGAAGTGCAAAGTGCAATGTGTATACAAGCTTTTGTTGGATTTTTTATGGTATTGCACTTATTTTATGAGGGATTTAAAATATCAATTTAAGATATTAATTTCAATCTTAAAGAGGCCTGTTCTGTTAAGGAAAGCACACTGAAGGACCTGCTGACCGCTGGAGGACCACTGGAGCTTTCTATGCTCTTCTTTCCACGTGATGATGATGCTACTGGCCTCTCCAGGCGTGCTTTCCAGTAGCAGTGATGGAGTCTCGCACAGCACAGCAAGTCCTCTAGTTGGGGAATCTGCAAGATGCCCATTCAGGGTTAGGTGCAAGGTGAAAGTCCACAGAACAGAGAGAGGAGAATTGGTCTCAGCCACCCCATCACAAGCAGGAGTAACTTAGACTTGGGATGCATGTTGAAATCTCCATTTTCTAGTCTTCCCATCATCATAAAAAGAGCTTAGAGACAAATTTATTCCCATCTAACAGGTGAGTCCATGAATAGCTCATATTAGCAGTCCAAGAGCCAAAGGAAAAAGTACATTAGACATACTTCGACATTTATGAGGCCATATTTTGGTGAGTAACAGAGGATTTTCAACTTTTTTTTTTTGACTGTATTTCACACAGCTTCAAAACCTCAAACCTTTGGTTTTCCTGAGTACAAAGTAGGATGAACCAGAAAGACAATCCAGGACTGGAGTGACTGAGGTCAGAAGCCAGGAAGCAAATTCTTAGCTCTTGGAAGCTGGTGCAAGGTTTAGCTAACTAAAGCTAATAACCGGCAGAATGTAGTGGGAGCTCTCTTGGGCTATGGGATCCACAAAAGCTGAGGACACATCCCAGCACTGCACCTTACTAGCTGTGTGTTGTCCATCAAGTCATTTAACCTCTCTGAGCCTCTGAATGTCATATCTAAATTATGGATAAGAATACCTCATAGCATTGTTCTGGGAATTAAACAAGGTAACCACGAAGGGCCGAGCACAGCATCTAACATGGAGGTGATAGCCCTCTCTCCCTCGCTTCTCTTCTTGCCCCCACCCTCTCAAAAATTTATAAACCGAGGGGAAAATGGAGAGTCTGACTAGGCAAAAAAAAAACTTCCATTAAATCACAGGCAGCAAGCATGGTGGCTAGGAACATGGACTCGTGAGCCAGACTGCCAGGGCTCAAATCCTGGCTCTGACCATTACAAGCCATGTGCCATCTTGGGCAAGCTACTAACCCTCTCTGTGCTCTGTATCCTCATCTGCAGAATAGGGAGAAGAAGATCTGAATGAAGATTAAATGAGTCCATATTTGTAAAGTGCTTAGTGTCTGGCACATAGTAAGTGCCAGATAAGCACTTGTGAGCTAAAGTCCAGTCTTGTCCGCCAGTCTTAGAGCAATGACACTAGGTGGGCCCTTATCTGCCTGGAAGAACTCTAGCAGAGAGGGACCAGCACTTCAAAGGCATCATTTGGCCTCCTGTCTTGACTGACAGCTTCAAAATCATATGTGCTGCATCTTCGACCATTTCCCAATGCTACATAAATCTTTATAGAATTGGATTGTAAAGAGCCAAGTATTGGAGAACTGAAAACCCTAATATCCCAATTGATTGGTTGAGAGTAGTTCAACGGCATTTCTTTAACCCTTCTAGCATATCCAGGCCCCACTGTAATAGTCCTCCACGTTGCACCCGAAAGGCAGAGGGCAATGCCATCTTGTAGTTTGTCCCTGTGCCTCTCTGGCTGCCGTCAGGTGGAACAAAATTTAATGTTCAAAGGAGTCAGGTTATTCTCATTCAGTGCCAGTGCACGGGATCCAGCTGCTGGTGCTTACTGCCGCTACCATACCCTAGGTCCACTACATCTAACTCTGCTGGAGCGGGAGGTAAGGAAGAAGGAAGGTGCTGAAGGATGGGAAATGCCACATGTGCTTTAGCCACACTACAGTCTTGATCTTGGCCAAAAAAGCAAAATAAGAAAGAAAGAAAAGGCACTTAGAAATAGGCTGGCATTCTTTTCCTTTCCTTGGGTCCTGGGAATAAAATTCAAAGCATCTTCTCTCCTTGACTGACCACAGTTAAAAAATGATGGGTAAAATCTCCTCTAAGGACAGTGTTGTCCCTGGTCACAGGCTGTGCCTTCCAGCTCAGGCAGCCACAGAGCAGACTGATTCCCAAGCTCCACTCTGAGAAGGGGCCACCATGCCCAAAGAAAGGAGCCCCTTGGAGTCTGAGCCACCTGGGCCAGTGTGTCGGAGAAAAAGTCTTCTAAATGCTCTTTCAAGTAGGTCGTTATCCTCCCCCTGTCTTTTGTTTCCTCTCTTCATGATCCTGAGCCAATTTTGAACAAGGCAGTCTTAAGGCTTGTTTGGATTCCGGTGCACTCGGCTCTCCGAGACCCTTAAAAGCTTGAGAGGAAACGTTTAAAAAGCATGATTGAGGCCAGCTGTGCTGCACCCCAGCCAAGCCACGCGAGCCACCCTTCTCCACGATCGATTCTGATTGCTGTGGCTGCAGGAATCCTATCGTGGTCAGCCAAGATGGCTAAGGCGGCTGGAAAGAATGAGGCGGTCGGGCGACCGTCCATACCATCATGCCAGCGCAGAAAGTGTTCCTCCCTCAGAGCGCCACTCGTGCAGACATCTCTCTGATGTTTTCCCAGATGACAAAATCATCTTAAAGGAAAGAGAGGAAGGAATGTTTAAAAATGCCTTCTGAACGCTCGGTTTTCATCAGCCTCAACTGCCTGATACGTTTGCTTCTTAGGCTGAATCTCACCCTCATATTAGTCATTCCCGCGGCCCCCAAGCAGGCTGCAATTTGGAACTCTCCGAGTGCGGTAGATTGTAAGGATGGCTGTTTCTCTGTGTGCTGTGACGTCATGGTTCGTCTCATGAAGAGGAAGCATCTCTCTCCTGCCCTTGAATCTGGACTTGCCTTGGCTTCGCTTTGGCCAGTAAGTAGAATGCCGCAGACACAACTGTGACATTTCCAAACTCTGGGCCTCAAGAAATACTTCTGTTTTCTTTCTCTCTCTCTCGGCCCTGCCCAACTGCCACATTCCCAAGCCCAAGCTCATCATGGATGATGAAAGACCATGTGGAACAAAAACAAACCATGCCAGCTGAGGCTGTTCTAGACCAAGCAGCCCTCAGCTAACCCACCAGCTAACTGCAGACGCATAAGTGAGCCCTGCTGAGGTCAGAGGGATGTCCTGTCCAACCTGCCAACCCCCAAATCGTAAACCAAATAAGTGTTTATTATTTTAAGCTACTAGATTTTGAGGTTATTTGTTACATAGCAAAAGCTCTTCATGCAGGTGATATTTTTCAAAATGACAAAATCACCGTAAACGAAAGAGAAGAGAAAGAAGATATTTAAAAGGGGGAGGGAGGTGGAGAGAGCTTCTGAATGCTGTCTTCCCTCCAGCCTCAGTTTCCTGAGATACGCTTATTCTGAATCTCACCTGCCACGTTAGCAGCTCTGGTGGCCTCCAAGCACGCTCAGCTGGGAATTCCCAGGGCTTCTGCAGTGTATGAGAGGTTTCTCTGCACTGGGGTCTCCAGCCCAGCAGACCTAGTTCTGTTCCTGGTGAAGCGAAAGCCTGTTGGGTGGACCTGCGATAATACCCAGCTCCCACCAATTTCATATATGGTAATGCTCCTGTAGAGGGGACAGTGGTGCGCTCTGAATATAAAGTAACTTTATTAACGTAGTACAGCGCTGTTTCTATCTTTAGGGACTGAAAAACTGGGATGCTCCAGAGGCAGCAGAACGTCTCAGGAAGCAGCAGCTTTTCACGCTTGAGTGTGTGTGCTTGCGTGTGTGTGTTTTTACATGCATGTTGCAAGAGAACTAACCTATTAGGTGACTCCTATTTGCCTAGAATATGCTATGTCTTTACTTTTTTCGGCGAAATCTCACAACATCACTGTGAGGAGGTTTGGTTAGCATCGCTTTGCAGATGAGGACACTGAAGTCCCATAAGGTTAAGTAAATTGCCCCAGGTCACACAGCCAGCGAGTAGTAGAGCTACATTCTGTCCTGTGTTGTCACACCTGGAGTTTTTTAACTGTATTCACCAAATGAGAGGCTTCTGTAGAAGGCTGTCAGAAGTTCTACAAATATTTGATTAAAATAGTTTTCTTATATTTACCTATTTAAAAGACAGTAATAAAAAATCCATACACCCCAAATATGCTACGTTCCAACATTTAACATATTAGAGAACACTATTATCTTGTCATTTTAGGACCTCTGTATACATGTTATTGTACAGACCTCTGAATAAAGCTGCCCCTGATGTCTTGGGCACGTATTTAAATATCTATTATATATGCTGTTGCTTAGGAGGAAATTTGCTCTGTTCTTTTTCTTCCTTTTTTTTTTTTTAAATTCAGGTCCACGCACATCAGGCTTAAGTGAACATGCGACTGTGCACACGTGAACATTCTTAATTAAATACCAGGCTTGGCCTGTGCCCAAATCGTTGCATTGTGAGTAGTTATACAACGACTTGGGAACACATCATGATACATCTGTCTTGTGGACAGTTTCCAATTTTTTGGATAGTTTGGAGTGTTCCCATCCTGATGTTTATATTTATAATCAGAAGGGCAAGCATTTGTTGGGAATGGAGAGCCAAGGTGAGGAGGGTCACAGAACAACAGTGTCTAACCAAGCTTGGTGTTAGAGTTAAGGGAAACTGAGGGCATGACAGACTGTGCCACGATCAGGGTGACGGCTAATCCCCAGACTCTTGGCTATCAGCCAAGTGTTGGGGCCACTAAACTTGCTGGTTGGGAAGGGGGAACTACCCTCAGCCTACAAAATTGGCCCAGACAACCTCCTGACTGGATTAATCCTCGTCTCCATCCTCCCCACACTTTCAGGGGGAGGAAAAGGGGAGAGGAAGAAGCAGGGCCAGGCCAGCCTTGGATGAAAAGGCGGAAGTTGCCTTCTTTGCCACAGCAGAAGAACCCTGGCTAAGAGACGCAGAAGGCCAGGTCTGATTCTCCCAAATCTTGAGTCAGTGGGTGATTCAGCTCTGAGACAAAAATATCCCACTCTTCCTCTTCTAGGCTTCTGTAACAATTTAATTAAAGCTTCTTCTGAGATAGAAAAGCAAGCTATTTACAAAAATAAAACAAAACAACAAAAAATCTGTTTCTATTTGCAATCTTATCTATGTGAATCCACACTCTCTCTCTACTAAAGAAAAAAATGATAATAATTAGAAACAAAGTCAAAGAAGTTAGTCAAGTTTGTCTTTGTTTTCAAATAGTGTAGTATAAAGAGCATCTGTTTTAGGATTTGACAGACCTGGTTTTGAAGCAGCTTTTCCACTTACAAAGTGTATGAGTTTAGGCAAGCAACTTAATTTCTTGAAACTCATATTTCTAATCTGTAAGATGTAGGTAATACCAATTCACAGAGTTATTCAGAAAATTTAATGTGGTAAATATACGACATTTCCTAGCACAACAAAGAAAGTGCCCAAGAGATCCATTCATCCCATTTCCATCCCTAGAGCCCTTTCGACCATGTCACTTGATATACAATCTTCTTTTTCTCCTACTCTCAACAAAATCTATAAAAGTCTGGTGAATTAAATTCATCCTGAGTTGTCAGTAACACTTAAGGATTTTAATTTTCACAAAGGTCTGGGTCTGAAATTGTATAACTTCAGGGTCAGATACTCAGAAAGTCAGACATTAGTTTGGACAGGGAGACCTTTCTGGCATCCCTGAAATCACACCTCTATCCAGTTAATGAGTAAAATCTTCCACAGTCTAGGTCAATGATCTTCAAAGTGGGGTATGTTCACCCTTACAGCTGGACGAAACATCTCACTAAGGGGCAGGAAGAAAATATTGGGCCCTTTATTTCTGTTTATCTTAAAAAGTAAGGAAGAAATTAAGCTTTCTTATTACTTAACATGTGGATTGACACTAGCAGTCTCCATGGGCTTTTATGTCTATACATCACATGCAGGGAAGAGCTAAATTTCTACACACAAAGGGATTGACATTGACACGTTTTCTCATTCATTTGCTTTTATTGTTTACCTGACTGGTTACCCAAACCTTCATTCCAGAGGGCGAACTGTTAGTGGTCCTACCAGTACTGAGTTCTACAGTTTTCCATTAACGTATTCCACTGGACATGGATCCTCAACTTTGTGATTATTCTGAAAGTTCCATCCACTAACTTCTTCCCCAGACTTCCTTTTTCCTTCCAAATCCTTGACCATCTAGCCAAACCGTTAGACTCTATTCATGAATCAGTAGAGATCCATGATTTTGTCATATCTTCTTCTAGATGAAGTGGACAACCATAAGGTGTGCTATTCATTGGGAGGATTTCCCTTCCCACATGCTTTGGGGCCACTTCTGTGGTAGGCAGAATTCTGAGAGCTCCAATGACTCTCACTCTTTTATAATCCCCTCCCCATTAAGTGTGGATAGAACTAGTGAATATGATGAGATATCGTGCTATCGGTTTTGCTACCTTATATAGCAAAAGAGAGATTATCCACGTGGGCCTGAATTAATCACATGAGCCCTTTAAAAGCAGAGAGTTCTTTCCAGCTGGTGGACAGAAGTCAGAGAGATTCCAAGGGTGAGAGGGATTTGTTGAGCCATTGCTGGTTTTGAAGATGGAGGGACCTTGTGAGAAGGAATGTGGGTGGCCTCTAGGAACAGACAGAGGGCTCCTTGCTGACAGCCAGAAACAAAATCAGAACTTCAGACCTACTGCAAGGAACTGGATTCTGCCAACCAACTGAATGAGCTTTCAAGCAGATTCTTCCCCAGAGCTTCCAAATAAGACCCCAGCCAGACTGGCAAATTAATTTTCACCTTGTGAGATCCTAAGCAGAGAATCCAGTTGAGCCCGCCTGGACTTCTCATATATAGAACTGGAAGATAATAAATAGATGTTGTTTTAAGCTGCTACGTTTGTGATAATTTGTTAGACACCAATAGAAAACTAGTACAATTCCTGAATGGGGATAAAATTCTGCAACCATCCTCTTCCAGGTGGTAACCAGAGTATCATAATTTTTTTAATTTTTATTCCTCAGTCAATCGATCATAGGGAACCCTCACAAGACCAGCAGTGTGGGTCGAAGGAGAGGAGGCAGGAAGCAGGAGGAGGTAGGTATTAGTCTGCTTGGGCTGCCATAACAAAATACTACTGACACTACTGACAGTGCAGCTTAAACAACAGAAATTTATATTCTCACAGTTTTGGAGGCTTTAAGTCCAAGATCAAGGTGTCTGCAGGTTTGGTTTTGTCTGAAGCCTCTCTCCTTGGCTTACAGATGGTTTGCTTTCCTTTTTGTCTTCAAAGAGTATTTCCTCTGTATACATGCAACCCTGGCGTCTCCTTTTGTGTCCAAATTTCCTCTTCTTATAAGGACACCAGTCAGATTGGATTAGGGTCCACCTCCTTAAAGGCTCTATGTCCAAATACAGTCACATTTTGAGGTACTAGGGTTTAGGGTTTCAACATATGAATTTGAGGGGACACCATGCAGTGCATAACAAGGTACCATGATAGTCTGATCCACTAGCTCATAAAACTTATTTGTGCCTTCTGAATCTACTTGAGATTGATCCTCCACTCATTGATGGAAGACTACTGCACACACCCACTTTGATGGCTTGGTGAGTCAGATAATACCCGGTTCATGATAAGCAACTTAGGATCCATAGAAACTTGATGTCACATGGGAAAGTGTTAAGTTTCTATCAGGGCCCAGTAGCAAGATATTTTTCAAAGGGAAAGTACCTATCTGCAGAACAGTATGGCTTTCATGAAACTCTAAAAGCCTATCTTGTGATTTTCTTACCAGGTCTTGATGGAGGTTCCATACATCATCTCTATTAGCCATAAATATGGAGTTCATGGTGGATCACATAACACAATTGGCCAAGCAGCTCGCATGGAAGCACTGACCTGCTGTAGAACTTTCTCCTGTTCTGGACCCCAAGCAAAATTGGTGACCTCATGTGAAACCAAGTCAGAGCAACATGCCCAAACATTAAATGTTTTTCTTCCAGAATCCAAAGAAGTTCACTGAGCCTTGTACCTCTTTTTCAGATATAGATGATACAAAATTAAGAACTATGTCCTTTCCATATAGTAATTCCAAAGTCTTACAAGGTTGATGTACAAGTCTGATGTTACAAACTAATTCATCCCAGCCCATGAGGAAAAAAGGATGTTTCAATTTGTTTAACCAGAACATTACCTCCACTTCATCAGAATCATAGAGATGAGATTCTAGAGCAATCCATTTAAACCTCTAGGCCTGCCTCCAGCAGAAGCTATATGCATTCATGCAAATCAGCAAGCTTATCCCTTGGTAGGAGTGAAACAGAAAGCCCAGTAAGCCTGTTATATAAACAATGGACACAACCTACCCAAACAACTACGCAACCCACCCATAGCAACATAGGTAAACAACCTACCCATAAGAACGTAGATACTTAGTCAAGGCTAAATATTAAAGCCACTAAGGTCAAGACTACAACTAGCCCATATGGTGCCTTTGTGCTAGTTAGAAATGGACATCCAATGCTCCAGGTAGGTACAGACCCACAGCAGGAAGCACGGCCTAGTGGGATGAGTCGAGTCCCACACATCCACTCATTCAGCCACCCTTGTGCAGGGCAAAATCTGTACAACCATTTGTTCACAATGGCCCTGGAAAAATCACGCATGAATTGCAAAGACACACATCAGCCTATTCAGAAAATGCTTCAGGAAAGTGCAGGCATCTGTATTTCTCTCCTGAGTTCCTGGGCTCCTTCTCCATGACTTAGGAGCAGTGAGAGCATGTGTAGGCAGAAGGAGAGAAACAGCCCCCAGTAACCTACACATCCAAGTAATGTTTACTGGCATGGATTTGGGTTGAACTGAATCTCTCTAACTTGACCTTGTTTAGAAGTGTTTTTTTTTTAATATTATGATCACATCATCTAAACAATGAAAATAAAGTAATAACTTAACCAATTAGTTCGGTGAACTAATTAATCATCAAGTAGTTACTTAATTCCTATGATATATTTGATTCTGAACTAGGGGATATAAAAGTCTTATAAGAAATGAAACCCTTGAGATTTTAACAATCCACCTAGGGGACGTTATTGATGCACAGGACAAGATAAGATAATCCAGTCCCTAGGTATTTATTTTCCCCAACTGGCAAGAAATAAAAGAATGACATTTGTTTGAATATTCTGCTAGTTATTTGTAAATATTTTTCCTGTTACTTTACAAAAGACATAGTTCTCATTTCACCAGTTTTTTGGAATACAAGAAGATTTCATGGCCCTGTATATTTTTTCTACATCAACATTTCATCCAAGCTCAAACTATGAAACCTGTCCATGATGCAGGCCTGGGCAAGAGTACTTTCTAAGTATAAAGTTTAGCCAGAGGGAGCGGGAGCTAGGAACTAGAGGAGTGAACTTCCAGGAATATCACATCAGCAGTACTCCATGCATCACTAAATTTGCCGAGGCGTTGAGGCATCCAGCCCCCATCATATTTCTAGAGCCAGCAGCCTCTATGCGTGTCCACAAATATAAATCACTTGCAGAGATAGGTCCCTGTGTGGTCTCTGCTCCATCCCATTCATCACTAGGCAAGCCTGCTGACTGCTCCACCAATGTTCTCACCCTGACCCAGGGTACCACCTTTGATGGGACACAGAGGTGAATGAACCCCCTTCATCCCTCACATTTCCAGAATGTGACCCCTTTCCCTGACTGATGAGTCATGTTCATCATACCCCCAGCTGCATACACACAGGACCGCTTGTTCTGAAGTTTATACCACTAGACTACCTACCACTAAGGCCATGTTCAGCTGCAAAAAAAAATGAAAGTGAATGGGACTCAGAGTTTACGAGGAGGGTGAGCTCGATTTCTTTTGCCTTTGTTTCATTGACTAAAAGTCAAAGCACGTGACAGTTTCCTTTTAAAGATGAAATTACATACTGAAATTTATGCTAAATGTCTGTCCACTCTTGTTCATACAATCGTCCTCAGGATTAACGGTATTTAAGAATCACCCGATGAAGTTGTTTAAAATGTGAATTCTTGGGCCTATGTCCTGAGAACCTGATACTGCGCAATTGGGGTGAGAACATAAATTGGCATTTCTATTAAGCATGGCAGGTAAGATGCTGATGCAAGAGGTTCCTGGTCTTGGCTTTGAGAACATTAGCATTTGGTGATTGCTATTGTTGCTGTCTTGCTGTTGCAGCTGTTTTGGTATTTTCAACCATTGTTCTCTTCATATGAACCCTATCAGCTGCTTACTCACTGTCTGCTGCTGGTGGAGGTGAATTTTCAAATCTTAGACAGGGTGTCTGGGACAGAGCATTAGCCAGGAGTCAGGAAACCTGAGACCAGGTTCTACCACTAAATAACTGTGTGACCTTAGGCCAGTCAATTAGCCTCTCTAGTATTCCACTGAAATAAATAATTTTTAAGAGCCTTTTCAGCTTAAGATATTTAGATATTACGAGCCTCAATTACAAGGACCAATCGATGCTTTCTTTGTTCCATCTTTTGGAAGGCACTGGAGAGCTCTGATTCCTGGCATTGCAGCCACCACATACCATCTATGTTATTCTGAAGAAATTAATCTCCCCAAATCTCAATTTTATCATCTACATAAAGGATTTTATGTACCCCTGTTTACCTCATGGGGTAATGTTAAACTCAAATGGGATTAGGAATATAATATTTACAAAATACTACACAGGTGCATCTGCAAGTCAGAAGATGCAACTGTAGGTCATAAGGCTGGATTTGTCTCATAAATATATCTTGAAGAAACCCTGATTGAATTGGGTTCAAATAGAATGGGAGGTAAGAAAATGGAGAAAGGCAGTATACATAACATTTTCAGGAGTTTGTCTTGTGAAAGGAGCAGAGAAATAGGCCAGTCACTGTAGAGATAGATTGGGACAAAGAAGAGGGAGGTAAGTAAGGTGAGGGATATTACAGTACATTTGTACGTTCAGAGGAGTGATCCAGTAGAAAATGAGAAAGCAGAAAGAAAACGTCAAATTGTAGGAGGTTGTCCTCAAATAGATGAGAGGAACAGAATCCGGAGTATTAAGTGAGAGCAATCACAGCTTGTCTGTTGTAAGAGGGAAAGGAATAGAGCAGAGGTACTAATGCAAGGGAGTTGATAGATTTTTGGTGGAGAATGTGGAAGCTCTTTCTTATTGATTATATTTACCCAGTAAAATAAAAATCAAGATCAATATCTGAGACTAAAAAAGGAGATGGAGGTGTTGGAAGTTTGAGAAGAAAGGAGAAGATGCAAACCAGTGTTCTGGATAGTGGGGGTGAACTGACAGAGTAGTTATAGCATTAAGAATACGCTTCAAGTTTGAAGCAAAAAAATTCAGGTGAGACCATTCTGCATGATTGTTTTTCTTCAGCCACAATCAGCTGTTTGGTTCAGGTGCAGAGTAGGTGTAAAATTGGATTTTTCAGGATTGATTTTTTTTAACCAGGGGAGTACGATGGAGTGAATGGGTCAAGGAGATGAGGGTGTATGCAACAGGGTGATTATGTTGACGGATCATTATATTTAAGCTCAGTAAGGATGTTTATCAGTGGATTGGCAGCCCTGATATCCTTGAAGTATTGAAATCTGATTATTAGAGGGGATAAACTGAAAAATAGGAAGTGGTAGCCAGAGTATGGTGTTTGAAATTGAAGGCAGTGGAATTGACAAGAGTATAGGGAATGGCCGTGCAAGTGGGTGACTAAGGTGGAGTGGAGGAAATATCATGTAAGTTGATCAGGCTAAGAAACTAAGGGACTAGGGTATTGGATGGACCATCTACATCAATGTTTGACTTCCCAAAATGCTGCATGAGTGTGATAGTGAGTCAGACACGAGGCCATGGACCAATGTCTTTCTTCAGTGGTTGAAGGCAGTGACCAGGGGGATAACAGAGGAGTGGATAAGATAGTCCTCCAGTTTGTGCTTCAAAGAAATACATTGGGAGGGGAGTGATGGTAAGGGAAGATAGATGAATGGTGGTCCTGAAGAGACCCTGAGGAGCGGAGAAGATAGCTCCACTCCCAGTGATATACAGGTGATTTCACATGGAAATACAGACTCTTATTTCCCCTGGAAAAAATTAGAAGTTCCATCACAAGGGACTCCATCTCCATAGGTTAACTGATGGCTGAAGTTGAGTCTGGCTGCCCTTTTTATGATGGGTCATGTAGTCTCCATTCTCCAGAGCTCCTACCACAACCTCTCTTCTCCCTGAAACAGGAATCCCACATTAGCTTCCCCTTACTATGAGGTGTCTTTTCTAAAAATAGACCTAATCTGTAAGTAAATGTTTTGTTATAGTTTTATTTCTATTAAATGAAGGATTGAAAGCAGAAAAAAAGTTAGACCAAGAGGACTATGTGTTTAACTTAGCCTTCTCTTTTTTATATTATCTGGTTGACCCTCATAGGCATTTGATCACGAGACTCCTGACCTAAATCTGACTGATGAATTTATCTCAATTAAAATCTGCCAGAAATTATTTTCCATAGACCAAAAATTAGAGTTTGTCTTGTGTGATAATCCTATGGCTTTGAAATCCCAACTAGACTTGACGGCACAAGAAATGAAACTCAGAGATAATAAGGTAACCTCATTTTGGTTCAAGAGGAAAGCAATCACCTAGAATATGGATGTTAGGAAGAGTAGATATAGCCCTATGTGCATTTCCCTCCAACCTCCCACCCTCACACCAGACTTGACGCAGACAGGACTCTTGAGCCAGCCCAGAATTCTGGAATCCTCTGCCCTGGTGGATCCCTCAACCTGAGCTAGCTCTCAGGACCAACACACTTTATGTGTACCTCCAGGACAAGCAAAGGACACAGCAGAAGTTGCATCCATTTGCTCCATCATGGACCTGTGATCTCGAGTGTATCTTTGACATGGCTCAAAAGTTAAAAAGATAATAAAGCAGGAGAAAACAATCGAGATTAAGTTATTTCTGCAAATGCATCACACATGGACCAGTCTTCTGGTTCTGGCCTAGTTACTCTGAAAGGTAGCAAGTTCCTAATCTCTTTGAAAGTTGCATTCTTAGAATTTTCCCCAAGAAAGCAGTTCATCAGAATAGATGAGACTTGGGAGATTTATTTAAAACACTCCATAACAGTTACAGAATAAAGATAGGTATTTTTTTTTTGTTTTTTTTTTTTGTGAGGAGGACCAGCCCTGAGCTAACGTCCAATGCCAATCCTCCTCTTTTTTGTTGAGGAAGACTGGCCCTGGGCTAACATCCGTGCCCATCTTCCTCCACTTTATATGGGACGCCGCCACAGCATGGCTTGACAAGCAGTGCGTTGGTGTGCGCCCGGGTTCTGAACGAGCGAACCCCGGGCCGCCGCAGCAGAGCGCGCACACTTAACCGCTTGCGCCACCGGGCCAGCCCCAAAGATAGGTATTTTTTAGAATCCTAAAACATAATTAGGAAGTTCCTTGTGCACTCAAAGCTGAGTTCTAGATTATACTTAGGGTGACCATATGATTTATTGTCCAAACTAGGACACTTTTGAGAATAAAAGGGTGTTGCTATTAAAAATTACTCTGGACAACAGGTGTGAACAGGACTTTCAAGCAAATTAGGTGGCATGGTCACCTTAATTCCGTATAGCTCACCTCGCAAGACTCCAGAACACGTGGCCCAGAGACCAGAGAGGAGAGACATGGAAAAGATTTAGCAGGATTTACCCTTCTAACAGGATTTACAGAACTAACTTGGATTTGCTCCCTCTCACTGCTTGCAACTCAGAGACAGGTTTTCCAAAATATATATTTAACAAACTAACTTTATTTGATCTCTGTGAAAAGCTTAAAAGGGATTTAGAGGAGGAAGGGGTAAGTCAATTCTTCAGCAGCAGAATTTTATGCCTAGCCCTAAACTGTTCATTCCTCCCTCCCCTTGTCTCCTTCCTGCCCCACTCTGCCTGCACCACCCTCAAGGGTAACCCTGCTCACAGCCCAGCATAATTGACAACATGCTTTGTTGTTGGTTTGCCTTGCTGACGCCTCATTACTGGAAGGTTGCCAATGTTAGCATACTGGCTACATGCACCAACGGTCTGATCTGGGATAGGAAATCCTACTGTATATTCCTGTGCAGGAGAAAGAGCACTAAACAGCTCTGAAGAGGAACTAGACACATGTTTGAATAAAAAGCAACTGAAGGGTAACTGCTAATTCAAAAGAAGAGATGGTCCCAGCTGACTTTCTTGGCTTCCTTCCCTCCTCAATTTTCCTGTGCTCCTTTGTTATCAGTGGTTTAATTCTCAAATACAGTTCTGTATGGTACTATCCATGAGGCAGCATTTCTAAGTGCTAACATATTGGCTCAATTATTCCAAAGGAAGGGAATGAAAAATGTCATTCCTCTTGCAGCTACCACAACTTTGGACATCTGGCTTGAAAACACATGTGCAAAATGGTTCACCCTTTGCTTCATGCTGAAGAGTTTCTTCTCCCAATGAGACAGCAGGGGCCACAATAAAAATATGGGACATGCAGAGAAAATCTGTTTCACTTGTACATACCATTTTTGAAAGTTGAGCTAAAAGAGAATCCCCATCTTCTTTCAGGTTGAATTTTCTAAAATATGTTTTTGTTCTCTACGATAAAGCCAAGAGCTGTATTAGTTTTTGCCCCAATTTATAGAATCAGCAAATAAATATTTAAAGAATCTTACTGAAATCTTAGAGACTTTTTCATCAAAATTTCCAAATTTTAGGCAGACATATTTGCGTGTATATATTCCTGTTTCCTCGAGGTAAGGAATGACCCTACTCAGGATTCATACGGGGTAGTAAGTGATCGTTTTCCTTTTGAGTGAGCTGCTGCTGAAGTTGGCATGAAGACTTGTTTTAATCTGCTAACTAGTTTCCATTATATTTATTAGAATCCCCCAAGCTACTTTTGTTTGTCTTCCACCCTCTTGCCTCAATGGAAAGCAACAACACAAAGGATAAGCAAAGCCCTGATTGCTCTTGATAAATATGGCCCATGTAGTGTTCCGTACAACTCGGAGCTGAGACCATTATTTCAGTGAAGCCTGTGATTGTTCATTAGCACAAAGAGTGTGTAATAAATATAATGAAAGACTGCTAGCTTTACTCTATCTTTGTCATCTAAAGCAGTTCCGTGAATAACTACAGGGATTTGTCTCCAAATGACTTATTTGCTTCCTTTCTAATAAATAACATGTAATTAGGGTAATATATTGTTTCCTCATTACGTTAGCAATGTAGTGAAGGGAAACAAATGCACAATTTTAGATATGAAAGAATAGTAGATAATTTTTATATTATCCCTTAAAGTATTTAGACTCATTATGCATAAGTTAAACTGCTGGGAGGTCTAAGTACAAAGCAAGAGCTGAGATTCTACATTTAATGAGTTTCTTTATTACTCAGGGCATGAATTACTACTCTGATACTATAAAACTGCAGCGAGTGCTCTGCATCTCAGATGAGATTCTCTTTGAGGAATGCACTCGTCAGTGAACTGTCAGCAATGGGATGGACTAATCTGATTTAGAAAGGGTTCGGTTGGGAACTGTGCCTCTGAATGTCAAGATATCTACTTCTTTCTACAGAGGAGTGGAATTTTTAACTCTTCATATTCAGGGCCACGGTGTTAGGAGAGCCTTGTGAGACACAAGGTCACATCCATTACTGAGCATCGAGACAGAACTAAATTACACTGACGGCCTCCTCAGGTCCCCTGAGAGAAATCCATCTTCAATCTCATGATACCAGGGAGTTACTGCCAAGCCTTGGCCTTGGAATTCAAAACATTCTCCTGGAAAAAAAAAAAGAAAAGGAAAAAGAAGAAGACTTCTGCTAATTATTCGAGAAAAAATAATGATATGTACTGAATCTAACCTCTCTTACAACACCCCCCACTTCACTAGACAAGATAGGTACTAGAGTTGGAGTCTGCTGAATGTCTGGATATAGGACAGGAAAGAAGAAGGCATCAAGGAGTCATATTTTAGTGGACCAAAGCAAGATCTGTGGTGTCTATGACAGCACAGACTCTCCATTGATTGGGCTTCATTACTTTTGAAAGCTAGATTGCCTGTTAATGAAACAGAAATTGGTTCAGTATGGTCTCTCATCCCTCATCCTTGTAGGACAGAAAGCACCGGAGGACTCCTCTTTGCTCAATTCTTACCCAACTCTCTCAGAAACCTGAGCCCTATACCACCAGTTCACCACAGCCCAGCAGGATTTGCACACGCATTTGACATGTATTAGGTGGAAAGTTAATTGGAAAAATGATCAGGAGCTCCCACCTGGACTCAATGTGAGCATCAGGACACAGGTCCTCTGAGCTAAGGTTAGAGGTAGGAAAAGGAGCCACCGAGAAGTAAGAGTTGATATGTCTGTTGAGTACTTACTGTGTGCTAAACTTTGATCTAAGTTCTCCACACATATTGACTCTTTCAATCTTCACGATAACCCTGTGAACAGGCATGGCCATCCCTATTTTCCAGATAGGGAAATGAAGAGACAGAGGCTAAGTATTTTGGTCACTGCCCTACACTACGGAAGTGTCAATATCTGAATTTGAATTCAACAGACTGGACACAGAGCTCATACATTTAAGCCACTCCAGCGTCTCTCTGAAGGTAAGGGTCATCTACTTCCTCAGTTTACCTTTTCATTAGGTTAAAACTGGAGCTAATTCCACTCAGGAAAAAAACCTATAGCAGGAATGCTGAAATCTAAGACTTCCCACCTGGGAAAACAGAAAGCAGTAGGCATCCTGTTGATTAAAATTCAAATTTGAGGCTAAGAATTTTGTTCCTCATATTTGGAAATTTAGAGCCACAAGCCAAAGGTATAAAGAATTAGTCATTTGGAGAGTAGAATTTTATGCCCAAACTGTTTGATTTCAAGCATATCTCTGAAAGAACTTATTTCAACAAAAACCATTTCACCAGAGAGATGAGTAGAGAACTGAGGAAGAGTTTCTTCTCAAATCAGAGAGTTCGCCTCCATATATCGTACAGAGTTGGTCAAGAATGGGTTCAGGTAAGGTGTAGAAACAGAGACCAGTTTTCTAAGCAAGTAAATTAGAAAACATAAAAAAGCATGTTGGAACACATCCTTTAATAATACATGCCAGAAAAGTAATTTCTATTAATTAGAGTGTACATTATTAATAAAGTATTTAGAACTCTTACCTTAATTTAGGTGTTATCAGGAAATTAAAGTGCTACTAATTCCAGCCTAAAGGTTGATGGTTGAATATTCAGAAGATAGTGGGCAAGTCCTGACAAGCTGCAAATGCACAACTTAACCTGCAGGAGAGCTCTGTGGTTCACGGAGGACATGCCTGATTTGAAGTAACGCACGTCCCATTTTACTATCATCAAGCGTGTGCGCCAGCTCTGCAACTTCTCTCTTAGAAGTTCTTCCAGCACTTCCCCTAAGTAATTCTACCTATGATTCTGCACACCATTAGCTCTGCATTCTGGGGAGGTCATTAACATTTCCCTTCACATTTAGCTGTTAGGATGGGAAGAAAGTCTACCGAAAGGATCCACTTTATACATAAGCAGATTTAAGGGGTTCCCTGGGACCCCAAATTTCTTTCTCATTGATGCCTAAAATTTCTCTACTTAACTTCACGTGCTGTCACCAATCTCTCCTCATTCCAGTCCTCCTACATACCATTGTCAGATTCATCTTCCTAAAGTGCTAATATCTGACACCGAGGGCTCAAGGCCCTTTTGGTCTGGTTTCTCTGGGTGATATACTCTGCACTTATATCCTACTACTCACATCATACCCCATGGTTCCATCTAGAATGTTCTGCTCCTTTCTAAGGGATATTGGGTCATATCCGGCTCAGAGTCTCTCTTCTCCATGAGATGGTGTTAATTTCCTCTTCTGAACTGCCATTGTGGTTAGTGTCTCCACAATAGGTTTTGCAATTAATAATACATCACAATTTATTATTATTATTATTATTATTATTATTATTATTATGTGTGCAGGGACAGTTTTAACTAATTAGCCTATATTATTTCATAAAATCCTCATAGCAGCCCTATGTGATAGGAATTATTATTCGCTCCATTATATGGATGAGAAAACCATGGCACACAGAAGCTAAATCACTGGGCTAAGATCACAAGGCTGATAAGTGGCAGAACTGTAATTCATACCCAGCCAATCTGAGCCAGGAGTCTGCACTTGCCCTTGTGAAATCTCCTTTTGCTATTGTTGAATTTTGTGTTATTTGTAGTGTTGTCATTTCACTTTCATAGACTTATTCTTGGTCAACCCAAGGAAAATGTTAGCTTCTGAAATCATGGGCCATTTCTGAGAGTCTTCATCTTTCATAGTGCCTTATACAGACACTCAATAAGAAAGAGCTGGTATTGTTACTATTATTCTTTCCACTATCATTATTAACTACCAGTTGATTTCATTTTAAGCATTGTCCTTTTCCTGCATTTCTCTGTCACAATGCAACTCCTCTTTGTGCCTTGAAAATATTGCTGTGCTTTCCCAGTACCTTTATGTGGATTCAATTATTGGATTTGATGGCTAGAGAAAGAAACACAGAATGGATGAGAAGCTTTGACAGCAGAGGTGATGTGGTGGCCATTGAAAGCAAGCCACCTACATCCCAATTATCCACCTACAGCTGGCTCTGCCTTGTGACATATTGTTCTTGATTAATTGTACAATCGCTAATAGAAAACATTAACTAATGGATATTAATATTAATGTATGATGAATAGTCATTGGCATGAGTCTCTGCGGCTTGCCTTCTGACCGTCTGAGTTTGATTTTAGAAAATCTGTATTTATGCCTATGGAGAGTCTTTTGAAGACCAGGGGAGCCAAGGGTGTAGAGTGCATATGGAGAGAATAATGTTCATTTTCTTATTAAACCCTAGTTCCTCCCAGGGAGGTTAGGAGACAGCTGGCAAATTTTATCCCTCATTTGCAGATGGAGACTTGTTGGCTTACAGTAATTCCATAATATGCCTTAAGTCCAGAAGGGAGCAAATGGAGGGCTAAGAAGGAATGAACAGTGGATTTTCTGGTGCTGCCTGGCACCTACCTGTAGCTATCAAATACTCAAGAACACAGAGGCATGACGACAAGGACCAGTACAGTTAGGCTGCCCAGGACAGAAAATTGCACATAGCACAATCAAATGCATTCTATTATTCTCTACATCTTCACTAAAGATGCTGTAAGCTCAATTATAATATACACAGGCACCGTGTTTACAGTTTTTAACACATTTATAAACATGATCTCTCTTAAGTCATAGAGTCTTCATGAAGTATGTTCCAAAATCCCCAATTTTTATAATCACTGCCCTATAGTGTTTTGACTTGGAGAGTAAAATACTTTCTCAAGTACACGCAGCTAATAAGTGGAAGAACTAGAAACTGCCCCCCAGGTCTTGCTGTGACATGGTCTAGGGTTCTCCCTGCCACCTTTCGAACTTTCTGTCCATCTGTTTGCATCCCTCTGCCCCATAGATGCCGCTCACCTGATGTAGACAAGGGAAGTGTTTGATGCTCCTGTTGCTGCTGCTGCTGCTCGATCATGATGGAAAAATACTCACTTGAATACTGACTTCTACATTTGGCCTGCTGAGATCTGATTTATATTTCTTAAGGAAGAATCAAGGTTTTTGAGTTTTGGTTCTACTTCCCAACTCTGGACTTTTAGCATGAACAAGGATAGTGGAATAACATTAGTCTCTCTTGAACATGGAAACTATCCATTTTCTCTTTCCAGGGAGTATTTGTTGAGCATCTACTATGTGGCAGCCATAGGTGCACAACAATAAATAACAGAAGCACAGCCCAATTCCAGTCCTCATGAAACTCACAGTCTAGTGGGCAAGGTGGAAATGAAAGTAGGCTAACCTAGTTTTGGTTGGGGTCATTCTGCCATTTGAGAATATGTTGAATCCCATTCTCTGTATTTTGGAAAGTCCAATGTCCTCCCCCAGAGTGTGAGTATTCCCAAGGAACTTACATTTTTAATCTATGGCTGACTTCAAGCACCTCTTTCCACTGAAATAGGTCAGTTTAGGAGACTTTTCTCTGTCTGGTATGTGTCAGTTCTAGCCTATATCACATTTTCACTAGACACAAGATTCAGCCCTCTTCCTTAATTTACACACACACAAACACATACACATGCATGCACATGCACACACACAAAACCACACATACACACCACTCATAGCACTGCTTTAGTGAGTGAGTGAGACTTAATGGATGTTTTGAGAGATGGAGAAATACATCTCTATCACCTAACAACCCCATCTTCCAAATATATCTAGAATTTGACCACTTTCCACCACCTCCAAATTGATATCGTCTCTCACTTGATTATTACAACAACCTGTTAATTGGTCTCCCACTTGCCTCTAGAGCCTTTTCTTCATACAGCACCTGGAGTGATCCTTTTAAAATATGTACCAGATCAAGTCCCAGTCTGCTCAAAACCCTCCAAACACTTTCCTATCTCACTCAGCATAAAAGCCCGCAGGGGCTACATGCTCACAACTCTCACTTTCTTGCTAACCTCATCTCTAGCCTTACCCTCTCCATCCTGCTACAGACACAATAGCTTCCAGATGTTTCCTCAGAAACAGTAAGCACATCCGCCCCAGGGTCTTTGCATCTTCTATTCCCTCAGACTAGATCACCCTTCCCTGGATATATAAGTAACTTGTTCCCTGCTGTCTCCAGATTTCTACCTAATTATCAGATTACGGGCAAGTCTCCCCCCCGACACATCCAAACACAGAACTGAGAACAGTGCCTAGCATCTAGTAGACACTCAATAAGAATTGTTGAAGTATAAATAAATGACCTCAAAGTTGAAAAGTTAGAAATCCCATTTCTTAGAATACAGCCCCTAGGCATCTCATTAGCTTTGTAACCATGGTTATAAATGGCAATTAATTTTCCAGTCACACAAAGTTACCCCAATAAAATATTAATGTCATGAGAACAGATGTGCAAGGGCTGACGGGGAGAACATAAAAGACATGACCTAGACTAGAGGACAAGGAGGTCTTCTCCAAGGAAGTGATGATTGTCTGAGACCTGGAGAATGAGTAGGAATTGCATGATAAAGAGAGGGAAAATTTCCAGGCCAAAGAATCACTGTGTGTGAAAGCCCAAGGGGTGAGAGCACGGCATGCTCCCAGCTCTGAACATGGAGCTCAGTTTGTACCATGAGGTCAGAGCAAAAGTTGGGCACCAGACGATTCCTTGAAGGTGGTCTGGGGCCAGATCTCGGAGCTTTGTGATCTGAATACAGTATTTTGATGTTATCTCAAAAGGAAGGGGAAGAACCCATTGAACACGCTAGGTTTGATGATCACAGTTTTGGACTTGCCTCACGGGAAGATCATTTTGAATTCGGGTTAGAAAAGGGATCCTTTTCATGTAGCAAGTTGAGTGGGTTTATCTTTAACAATAAGTAAGAGTATTTCCTGGACATAATTCTCAAATACCTCTTCCTCCTCTCATGCACAGGGGCCACATCTTGGCCGTTTCTTTCTTACATATGTCCCTCTCTCTATAAGCCTCTCTCCTTCTATGTTAATCCAAGACCCTAAAGAAATATTTGGCAGCTAATGTGACTGAATCAAATAATTCATGTTACATTCTATTAATTTTGGCAAATCTAATTTGTCTTGGTTGTGAGTGGTAGCCATCTAGAACTGAGTCCCCAGAAAATCCCTTGCGTGCATGAAACTGATGTAATTGCACTTGTGAACCCAGGCTCCCAAGGCAGTCCACCCACTAGGAGCTACTCTGAATTCTTATATTTTGTATCCATGTTCTGTTAAAAAGATAGGCTACTTTCTCTTAAAATGTTCTGTTTTTATCAAAGTGCGGGGGAGAATAGCCCAGTGTTTAGCTTGCCCGGTCAAAGGTTGGTTTGCAGCCAAGAGATCCAAATCTGAGCCCCAGGAAAGTGGGGTAGTATGACGTGAAGAGTGGCCAGAGAGCTAGCTCAAGGTCTCACCTTCCCAGGGTTAAGTTCATGGCTTTGGGCAAATCTCAGCACACTCTGAACTTTGGTATGAAGTGCAGCAGCTAGAAGTCATTTCAAATGAAATCTTACCAGGACTTCTGCCCAATAATTTACACTAATTAAGGCTGCTCTGGCAGTAGGACTGGGGTCTGGATCCTGTGCACTTGACCTCCCTCTTCCCACTTTACCAGCCCCCAAGGTAATACTTCTTGAAACCAGGCTCTGCAGGACACCATTTGAAAACTTGGCCAGATCACCTCAAAGATCTCTGCCCACTCAAAGTATCTTTGGTGGTATTGGCTGTGATCTGCCTTCCAGAACATTAAGTGGAAATGATTTCTCCAACTTTAATGTTTACCACTGTGCCTACATCGTGGCAATATCACATGATTTCTGTTCTTATTAACTCCATCTCTTGATCCCTGTGCAATATGACTCAACAAATACTTATTACAAGAATAATAATATGTTATGTTTGAACAGCATTTGACAGTTTTTTGAAACTTTTCTCTTCATCTTACTTAACCCTCTTAGCAATCTGAGACCTCCATATATAATTAAAACCTGTTTTTGACAGCTGATAACACTGGAGTGCAAAGAATTTAGGTGACTTGTACAAAGGCACAAGGATAGAATTTTGTCTTTGTTGTTGCTATTGTTGTTGTTGGCTTGTGTGTTCATAACCTGCCTCATTTTATAAAAGATTTGCAAAAATTTAGAGAAAATTTATCTTTCAACATCTTACAATATCTTTACAATACCCTTCCTTTTTTACCTCATAATAAAAAAGAAATAGGTGAATAATCAGATATCAGGACTACCAAAAATTAAAATCAAAGTAGAAGATCCAGGCTAGCAGTGAGGAAAGAAAAAGATACACACGTTATAGGTCACTTAACTCCTAGGAGGAAGAGAAACCACTCCAGCTAAGCTCTTCCCATTCCTTGTTCAGGGCTTGTTCTAGTCCACTGTGCCTGCCTTTCACACACAGTGTGCTGCTCTAGTGCAACAGGGACTAGACAGACAAGCGAATCTCTGGTCTTCTAATGAGGATGCATGTGACTGGATGGTTGGGGGCCTCTACTCCTCGGGGTACAGACATAAAATGGTCTTATTTTTCCCAATAACTAACATCCAGTTCTGTTCCCTTAAACCTCCGACCCTGCTGGGTCATCAGTTCTCTTAATGAAATTTCAGTTCCGTTCCATAAACTTTTCTCCTCTTTTGGGTATTAGAATAATCTTACGCTGGTTCTTCAGGATTCAGTCCTCTTCTTAAAACCTAAATCTCGCACTTGATTCATGCCATGGCCCCCTCTTCCAGCAAGGGCAGGCTGGACAGGAGTCTCCCAGACCCAGGCAGAAGAGTGGAGTTCTCTTACACCTCCTCTCCCTCTTACTGAGCCTGTTACTCCGTACCAGGTCGCTGACTTGACTGTCTTCGGCAAGGCTGCTCCTTTTATTGGTTGCCATTGCTTCCCTCTCTCTCTCCCTGACCAGCCAGAGTTTCCTCTGTTTAAAATGTGTTCAATTTCTAGATCAACACTGAGGCTCACTTACTTATTCTTGGAAGGACCCATGCAGTCCTCCCACTGCACAGCCCCCTGATGTGGGTTTGCAACTTCAGAGTGGCCTCTTCCTTGTGTCTCTCACAACTCTGCAAGTGGCCCATCCTTGCATCCTTTTGCTGCTGGG
This sequence comes from Ceratotherium simum simum, assembly GCF_057802395.1. Classification (NCBI taxonomy): domain Eukaryota; kingdom Metazoa; phylum Chordata; class Mammalia; order Perissodactyla; family Rhinocerotidae; genus Ceratotherium; species Ceratotherium simum. The sequence goes on along the minus strand of NC_141919.1, from coordinate 12,145,254 downwards.
ATTCAGTGGCTCAGCGGGCAGCCCTCTGGGGCATGGGGGGTTAGAATTCATACCAACCAGAAAGCTTCGCACTGCAGGCTTGACCCACAGAAAGTGCACTTTGCTATGCAAGCTGGCCCCCGGGTCCCCCTCCCCTTGCTCCACCATCTCTATCCAGACTGTCTCCTTGCTTTAGAATCATTAGGGGCTCTACTGGATCACTAACTTGGCAATTTTCAGGCAAGAAACAATCACAAGTTTCCAAATCAGGGGAAGAGAAAGATAGTTCAGGCACTTGAAATATTTATGGCGACCCTCCTTCCAAATTGCACTCCCACAAGAGTCAACTTCCTCCTCTCGCCTCAGGCTTCCTCTCACAGCAAGGCCAGATAGGGGAGAAGAGGGTTGTGATGACAGAGACTGTTTCTCTCAAATAGATCCTCTGGAAGCACTTTCAGGAGATGCCTGCTCCAAAAAGTGTGAAGATTCTATCAGGTACCTAGTATAGTGCCTGAAAATCAGGAAAAGTCCAATGAGAAAGAAACTGCATCTTGTTATAAATGCCAGGAAGTAAATATTAAAATTAACTAGAAACATAAAAGAGTGAGAAATTAAATTCAAATCTGAAAACCTTCAGCCCAAGGTAATTTGGGTCTTACCATACAGCCTGGCTGTATGGCCGGGCTAGGGGGAGGTGAGTGAGTAAACACTTAAGGGGGTGCCAAAAGCTCAGTCATCGAGATAAGTAATATTTTAGTGCAATTTTTTTTTCTTTGCTGAGGAAGATTCACTCTGAGCTAACACTTGTTGCCAATCTGCCTCTTTTTTTTTTTTTTTTTTTTTTTGCTTGAGGAAGATTTTCCCTGAGCTAACATCTGTGCCAATCTTCCTCTATTTTGTAGGTGGGTCACCACCACAGCATGGCTGACAAGTGGTGTAGGTCCATGCCCAGGATCCGAACCCACGAACCCAGGCCACTGCAGCAGAGCTCCCCGAACTCAACCACTATGCCACGGAGCCAGCCCCATAGTACAATATTTTTAAAAATCAAAATTAATGCAAAAAATCCATGATGAACAAAGTGTCAGAATTTTAAATAAAGAAGCATCAGTAGAACTGACTTTTTTTTTTTTTTTTTTTTGACTAATGCTCCAGTATGGCTCAGCCCGGCACTGGTTAAGGGATGCATTTTATCTTATGAGGAAATATAATAAAATTGGGATGGGGGAGTTCTAGGCCCAAATGCCAGCTCATCTCTTCTCTGTGACAAGTGGGAGAATTCAAAACACAGGTGAAGTGAAAGAGAAGACACTTTAAAGTAGATATCTAAAGAATTAGGGTTATCCAGTGTCAGAGGCTGGGGGATGCTGGTGCAAATTCTTTGACAATCTATGAATATCTAGGATTTTCTATTCTCTAGCATCTTGTCCAGAATTGCCCCATCTCTACCATCTGCTTCCACCTGGTCCAGAACTCCCCACTATAAGGCCAAAGCAATCGTCTCTTGTCTCATATCCTAGACCTGTATATTTCTGGATTTATTCTATTATCTGTGTCTTAGCAGGTCCCATACACAGTAAGTCTTCACTTCTCATGTGGTTTTTTTTTTTTGAGGAAGATCAGCCCTGAGCTAACATCCGTACCAATCCTCCTCTTTTTTGCTGAGGAAGACTGGCCCTGAGCTAACATCTATTGCCAATCCTCCTCCTTTTTTTTCCCTTTTTCTCCCCAAGGCCCCAGTAGACAGTTGTATGTCATAGGTGTACATCCTTCTAGTTGCTGTATGTGGGGCGCGGCCTCAGCATGGCCAGACAAGCAGTGCGTCGGTGCACACCTGGGATCCGAACCCTGGCCACCAGTAGCGGAGCGCATGCACTTAACCACTAAGCCACGGGGGCCAGCCCCTCTCATGTGTTTTTATTGAAAAGAAGTAAAAAGGATGAGGTGGGGTTACCAGAGCATAGGAGCTTGGAAGACAGGTCCCCAAGCAGCTGGCGCTCAAGCCTCCTTGTAGGTGCAGAGCTGGGCATCTGGGCGCTGGAGGCTAGACCTTCCCCTGTCCTCTGTTGCTGGAGTGATGCTGGCAGGAAATGGAAACAAGAAGGAAGCCACTTCTTGCCTTTTCTTGCCTCCCAGTCTCTCTTGTGCCCCCCACTGGTGGAATCTAACCAGAAGCCAGTTGACAAGTGCATCTGGAAAAGGTGATTTGTGGACCCCAGCTGCAGTATCATTGAGCAGAGCAGAGTAGAGAATGTTAAGCTTAGAGCTGGGAGACAATAGGTCAAGAAGGAGCACATGGGAAGGAAAGGAGGGCACAGCAGGTAGGAATAGAAGAAAAAACTTGGGAGGGAAAAAGCAAAAAGATCAGATCAAGTTCATGCTCCTGTATGGAGAAAGCATATGGTTCTGGGGGAGAGGGATAAGCACATAATAGGTATAAGACTAGAAACGGAGACTGAGTTCACGTTGTAGAGGGTCTCGAATGCCATATTAATGAGTTTTTATTCTTTAGTTATTAGAAAATCATAGAAAAATTTTTTACTAAAAAATAACATGCTCAGACTACGTTTAAGTAGAATCAACATATGTACTGGCCATTACCTAGAGATGTGCCACCCAAGGTGTCCTGACAAGCGGGTTCTACGGCTTCATTCCCTGTGGCAACCAGAACTTTGTGATATACCATGCTGGGTGGATGGGAGTGGGAGTGACAGCATAGGCTGTCCACGTATTCCTCACATGAGGGGCTCTGGGCAGAAGGGCAGGTGAAGGATGATCAGAGCATTGCAGAGAAGCTCCAGGCTTTGTCCACGGGACTAAGAAGGGGTGGAAGGGCAGAGACCCAGGCAGTTCATTTACTGAAGGGTTCTGGCCTTTTTCATTTAAAGGGTTAAAGTATACAGTGTTAGGGAAAATTCCAACATCCAACTTTTTATTAGTACTGCTGTCTCTACAATAGATGTTACTGGAAAAAAAATCAAAAACCTTTTTGAGGACATGCTTGCCATGTATCTTCAAATCCCCAGAAGGTCAGCTCTTACAGAAAAATAATAAATGACTCTGAGCAAGATCAAATCATTTATTCCTTGCAGCCATGTCATTTAGAATTTTTTGAATTAAGCACATATATATATAAAGATGAATTCATGGACTGACCTTGCACAAATGATATGCTTTTATTTTAAAAGGAATATTTCTCTGTGTGGAACGATTTCTCTCTTCCCTCTCTGCTTGTGTAGGTGTGAGCATCGCGATCTGTTTCCTTTCCTATCATATATACATATGCAAAAAGGTTGCAAACTGCAAATCCTTCATCTAGGATCATTGGACTTGTTGGGACCTTTGTGTTTTCACTCAGTGGAATTGCCTCCACCCTCAAATGAGACAGTTTTCCACCAGGTCAATAGGTGAAAAAGAAAAAATATAACATTAAAGTGCGGTTTTCTGGATGGGAAGTTTTCTTTATCCCAGTTTACTAGTGTTGAAATCATTGTTGTCCGTGGACGCAAAATAATTCATCAGGGAAACCATATCTTCCACTTAACTTGAGGAACATCAACGTAATGGGGCGACCACTTGGTGCAAGAAGATGGCGAGACGTCTCTTTGCTAGTGCAGGAAAGAGAACTGTGGAGGCAGGGAGGGAAGAATTGTCTGTCCTGTCGGAGGGTGTGCACCATTTGTCATTCTGACTGGGCTGTCATATCAGTAGGAGGACCCTGGAGAGCCCTGACCGCGAGATTGAAGGTTGGTGCCAATTTACAGCAACACAAATGCATTGAACAGGAAAGACATAGCTCCTAATCTCTTCAATTTTCTTACATTACCCTGAAGCCCCGAGAATTAAATGAAACAGTAGCTGATGACAACTTTAGAGGGTCCTGAATGCGTGACAGGAAATGTATTAAAATAGCTCAATAGTTTTATTGTATATGTGTGTTAATCTTGCCCCTGAAAGAGAAACAAGGGTAGAAAATGCTGCCTTTCGGTTATACCTATTCCTCAGTGAGAAAATAACTAATGGTGTTTGCCTGTCAGAAATTCTCGTGCAGGCAACAACACGAAAAATGGAGAACAAGAAACATAAGGTAGACTGAACCTGAAGACACCTGCCACGCACAGTATCCGGATAATGTGACTCACAATTTGTTGGACTGTATTTAATGACCTACAGTGAATCCATTAGTCTGCTCCTGCCAGCAGTGTATGTCAGGAGAATATCTTTTAAAAAATTAAAATTAATCCCTAGTCACACTGGGTGAAATGATGTCTGATTAAGTACAGATTCTATGTCTACATGTGGTTAGTTTGGATAGGATTAAAACATCCAGACCATTCCAGGGCCATGGATTACACACACTGAGCAAGTATGCAGCCAACAGGCCCTGCTAGGCTGGCCTTCCAGGAACCATATTCCATTTTCCAATTTAACAAATTGTTGCTGAATGCCTACTGAGTTCCAGGAACCGAATCAGGTACTAGAAATACAAAATTCCATACATTGTTGTTCCTGTCCTTAAGGGTTATTTATTTATTTATTTATTTATTTATTTATTTAATTTTGTGTGTGTGTGAGGAAGATCAGCCCTGAGCTAACATCCGTGCTAATCCTCCTATTTTTGCTGAGGAAGACCTGCTCTGAGCTAACATCTATTGCCAATCCTCCTCCTTTGTTTTTTCTTCCCCAAAGCCCCAGTAGATAGTTGTATGTCATAGTTGCACAGCCTTCTAGTTGCTGTATGTGGGATGCGGCCTCAGCATGGCCAGAGAAGCAGTGCATCGGTGCGCGCCCGGGATCCGAACTCGGGCCGCCAGTAGCGGAGTGCGCGCACTTAACCGCTAAGCCACTGGGCTGGCCCAAGGGTAATTTATTAAAGAGGAGTGATACAAGAGGCAGTAAAGATCTTCAGTTTGGGGGTCAAATAATCTGTTTCAAATCCTAGTATAGACACTTATCAGGAGTGTATATTTGGGCAAGTTATCCTTCCTAAGCCTGTATCCTCTTCTGAAAAACTGGGGTGATACTAGTGTCTGTCTCATAGAGTAAATATGAAAAAGTGTATAGTAAGCATTTGACAAATATTCACTTGTATTAGCTATTAATATAATTGTGTAAAGAGTTATGGGAACACAAATGAGGAAACACCTAGTTCTGTTGGGGAAGAAGAGCTGAAATAAGGAAGTAGAACTGTTGAGCTATGTTTTAGAATATGAATAAAATTTGCCTGCCAGAAGTGATGATTTTAAGAGCCTGAATATATCAGTCAACTCAAGTAACTCAGTCAAGTAGTTCTCTCCTGTGGTAAGAGCATGGAGATCAGAGGTCAAAATCAGAGTAAAAATGAGAGCTTCTGCACCTAATGTAGAAATGTCACTTCCCACAAAGAGAAAATTACTATTCTATGACCACAGGCTATACCCTCAAGCCCTGCTTAACGGACATTGATGATCAGTGGGCTGTTTGAGGGTTAACAGGGTAGGTTAAACACATGAAGAGTTTAGAATTATCAAAAATAGCTAAAGATCACAAGTATTATCTTTCTACAATACTTGGAAGTTACCAAATTAATAAATCAGGAGACACATTGTTCTATTTTTATTTAAAAACTAAGATCATAGAAAATCTTAAGTTGAAACACTTCACCTTAAAATTCAATTCGATTCAATTTATTCAACAAATATTTCTTGAATGGCTATTTGCAGCAGGAACTAGGTCAATCCCTGTGGATACAAAATAAAAACAACATAATCCAAGGTCTAGAATTTTTATTTTAGAAGGAAGTTTATAGACTACAGTTAGTACAAGCTGATGATATGTAAATTTATGGTGCAACCAAGTTCCATTACATTTTATAAACACCCAAGAGAAAAGAATGGGCTTGCTTTCTAACGCATACAAACAATAAAAGAAATTGATCAAGGAAATAACTGATATATTTAATAACACAAGAATAACAAGCTTCACTGGGTTATAAAAAAGAAAGCATAAGTAAAAATATAGTGCAACACAAATACAAATAGATTTTAAAGGGTTAATATTGGTTATCAACTTTTCATATTGAAGAGACACATCGTCATATTGATGAGATCCTGCTAGAGTCAAAAGTCAGAACACACCAAAAGCTTGAAAAATACTATATGAAGATGATCAACCTCACTACTAATCAAATAAATGCAAATTAAAATGAGGTACTATTTTTGTCTATCAAATTAGCGAAAGAAAATGAAGGATTATCCCACATACTGATGAGGATGTGGTGAGACAGACATTTTCATGCACTGCCGGTTGTCAGTCAATTGTAGCGACCTTTCTGAAAAGTGATTTGACATTACATATTGAGAATTCTAAACCTGATCCTACTCTTCGGTGCTATAATGTTACCGTAAAGAGGTAGCATAGGAAATTGTTGAGAAATTTGGACAACAACTTATGTACCAAAAATCTCAATACTTTTTATACAAGTAAAAAATAAATAAATGTAATAACATAGATATCCCCAAAAGGAAAATAGTTCCATAAATTCTGAAAATAGATCAATAAATTGTATCTCATTCTGAGATACAATACACCCTTTGAAAATGCTATTTTAAAAGGTAAATTTTAGAAGGGATCATGATACAATATTTTAGGGGAAAAAGACAAGTAAATGGAGATTTTAGTCAACAAACTAAGTCAAATAAAGGAAGTGTTACTAATGTTCAGAGTTACATTGAAAATCAAAAATAATCTAGGACAAATTATTTTTATTAATTAATAAGAGAGTTTAGCAAGAGTGTTGATTATGAAATCCATATATAAATACCAAAAGCACTTTCATTTTCAAGTAATAAATATGTTGAAAAGGTAACTTTAAAAGAGATACCATTTGCAATAGCAATAAAAAATAATATACAGGGGAATAAATCTTGTAAAGTATGTGTAAGGAGAAAATTATAAAATGCATAATGAATACACTAAAGAGAACCCAAATCAAGGTAGTGTTATCCTTGTTTTTATATAGTAAAATTCACTACTGTAGATGTCAGCAGACCCCAAACTGATTTATGAATTTAGTGAAATTTGCATTAAAATCCCAACAGGAATTTGACAATGACTCAAAAGTTTATATGTAAGAACAAATGGACACGAACAACAAAGATTTTCTTGAAGTGGAAAAAGACCTGACAAGGAAGATCAGTGGGAAAGCAAAGACTCAATAAGCAGTCCTGGGGTAGTTGGGTATCTAATAACATAATATGGAATTGAATCGATACCTCATTCCATATATAAAAATCAATGCCATATGGATAAGAGTAAAATGTGAATAGCAAAACCTTAAACCTTTTAGAAAAACACTATAGGAGAATCTTTATGTTATCAAGCCAGGAAAAGATTTCTTAAACAAGACAGGTAAAAGCACAAGCCATAGTGGAAACAGAAATTGATATATTCAGCTACATTAAATTTAAGAACTGTTATTCATCAAGACACACCACTTTTAAAAGTTAAAAAAAAAAAATCCACAACCTGCTTAAAGATGTTTGTGGCACATATAGCTGGCAAAGAATTAATTTTTAGATGCTATAAAGAATGCCTAAAATGTAGCAAGAAAAAAAGAAGAACCTCTATTAGAAAAATGGCTGAAAGGACATGAATAGGCAATTCATAGACTAAGAAACAGGAATGATCACCAATGTACGAAAAGATGTCCACTCTCCAAAGTAGTCATGGAAATACAAATTGGTAAGATATCAATTTATAGGCACTCCTGTTTGTCAAGGATTTAAAAGACTGATGATATCAAATTTGGGTGAGGATGTGGAGCAATCACAACTCAACACTGCTGGTGGGAATGTAAATTGGTATAAAGTTAAACATGTGATTTAAATCAATAATAGAATTGAGATTTTCAAAGGAATAGGGATTGCTGAAGAGGGGGGAAAATATAGATAATGCCAAAAAAAGAAGTGTGAATGGCTAGAAAGACAATAACTAGCAGGTAAATTATTTCTGTCCAACTCACAATCCACATCTTGGACAGGAGAAGTCACTTGCTTAATTTATTCCCCTTCAATTTTTTAAATAGAATCTTTTGAGGATTTTTTTCCCATGAGTTTATATCTCCAGCTTTATAATGATCATGGTAGTGGACACCAGTTGTTTTATCTGTCTCAGAGTTCCTTTGAGAAATGCACCTCTTCTTCTGGGACACATTAGTTCCCTGTTCCCGGCATTCTGGGCTGACATTATTTTAACAACCTCAACTTCACGGCTCACAGAGATTGGTCAGGGCTTGGGGAGCTCATGTCAGATATAATGAGTCTCAGTCCTTCTAATGTTACAGGTAGGCTAGGAGATGTAAGCCTCATAGTTAGTGGCAGCTATGTTTCCACTGATGTGGAACTATATGGAACAGTGGTACCATGTTTTCCACTGGAAAAATCTAGCCTGAGAGAATAAAGTTTGGACACATGATGAAGCAGAGATGAGAAAAGGAGACAGACAAGTTTGAGAGAATGTAAGTCCCTATACCGAGGCCTAGGTACAACCTTGCCCTTCTTGCCATTTTATTAGATGAGCCAACATATTCCCATTACAGTCTAAGCTAGTCTCAAGTAAGTTTTTTTCTTGCAATCCAAAATTCCTAACAATAGCTAATTTAAATTTAAAATCAATGTATCGAAATTCATCATATGGCCAATTTTATTTAAAAATATGTACCTCATAATGTGAATGAGTGAAGGCAGTTTCTGCAAAGAAAGACAAAGTATAAATTGATAAATGCTGTCACGTTTATATTTGAAAAATAGAATATTTATTTTATTTTCACAAATATGTATGATAAAATTAAATCAATTACAATGAGCATTTCTGAGAGATATTTGATGCCAGTCATATAAACCAGTTGTTTTTGTAATATTGCTTTTAGTATGTACTTTTGAAATAGTCTACATTCTTCTAACATTGGTGATACAAATAGCTACCATCCTTTCAAAAGATTGATTCATGTCATATATACTTTCAATATTATAAATATTGTCACTAACTCAAAGTCAAGATTAGTTTGGATTCCCAGAGCAATGAGACAATGAAAAAAAATAATAATAATCAAAATTAAAATTGAAGTAGCAGACTGGAAAAAAATATTTGTAATATACAAATTTAACAGACAAAGAATATAAGGTGAAGAATATGTATTTTTAAAACCTACAAGTCCAATAATCAGCAGAAAGAAAAATCAGCATGAATATTAATAAGAACAAGAGCATACAATTCACAAAAGAAAAAGTACAACTAGCTTATAAATACATAAAACATGTTTAATCTCATCAAGAGTCAATAAATTGCAAAATAAATAAAATATCACTTTAAATCATCATCTTAAGCTACCATTTAAGAGTTAAGCATCATCATGCTATAATAATTGTAATAACTATGCAGCAACTAAAATAATAGTTTAGTTCACAAAAAATAAAGTGATTAGTGATATCAAATGTTGATTAGGGTATAGGGACAGAAGTATTCCCTCTACCATTGATGAGACTATATGTTGGCTTTCTTCAAAGCCAATTTGAAGCAAGTATCTATATAAATCTTGCATGCCCTCTGCCCTGTAATTCCTTGATATTCCCTAGAGAAATTTTCACATACATGGAAAAAATAAAAACATTTATAAAGCTGTTCCCTACAGCACTGTTAATGATAGCAAAAAAAAGAGGATGTAATCTAAACATCAATAAAGTGTTAAAATTACACTACATATATTCTATAGACTACTATGCAGGAATTGAAATGAATGATTTGGTCATTCTGTACTGACATGGAATATTCTCCAAGGCATATAGTTATGTGAAAAATACAACTAACAGAAAAATTATTACAATATGATTCAACTATTTTAACTCTTAATGATAGTTTATCTGGGTATAGAATTCTAAGTTGAGTGTTCTTTCCTTTCAATGCTTTTGGAAATATAAATCCATTGACTTCTGATTATCTAGTTAATGTGAAGTCTTCCATCAATTTGTCTGTCCTCTGTATGTCTTTTATCAAAATGATATTAATTCTAGATGTCTACATTTTTATTATAATATATCGACATGTTAGATTTATTGTTATTTAACTAATGTAGCACGTAGTATAAACTGTCAATCTAAGGACTCATCTTTCTTCAATAATTGAAAATTCTCAGTCATTTCTTCTGGAATATTGTTTTACTCCCACTCCCTATTCTCTATTGCTAGAAGTCCCGTTACAAATATGTTGCAGCCTTTCGTTCCATCCTCCACTTCACCTCAATTCTCCATTATATTTTTCACCCTTTTATTTCTCTGAAATTTGTTCTGGATGATATCTTCATTGTTATATAGCAGTCCATTAATTCTTTATTTGATTTCAAGTCTATTATCATTCCCTCCAATTGATTTTGTTAATTTAAGTGACTATATGTTTTATATCTGTGATTTCCAATATATATTTCCCAATTCTGGATTAACAATATTTTATTTTGTTCTGTTTTATGGGATATTATTATTTTATCTTTTTGAGAATCTTAAACTTACATATTTTAAGGTCACTATCAGATTGCTCCATTATTTAGATTTTTTATGGTATAAATTCTTCCAATTATTACCTTTATTGGTGTCTTTTTTTAAGGATACTTTTCCTCATGCATTTTGGAATTTTATTTTTGTGAGTAATCTTGAATGAGGGCTCTCTCTTATCCCTCCTTGTCTGGTAGTTTTAAAGATGCCTCTACCTAGCCCCTGAGGCCCCCACTGTATAACTGTGTCTTACACTGGCATTCCTGGAGTTCTGTCCTGTGCGGGAGTACGGAAAATTCAGTCATTGAACCAGCAGGTAGCTCAGCACAGTTCCTCATTATGTCATCACTTTGCTCCCTCTGATCACACCAGTTTTGGAACTGATAAAAGCTACATCCCTGGGTAGCCGTCACAGCTATTATCATTCCTCTTTATCAGTCTCACGCTGAGAACCCAGTTCTTGACTCTAGCCATATGTGCAGGACACGTTTCTACCTATCCTGCAGTAGTTCAATTTGTGGCCATCACTCTTTATATGGGATTCCATAACCCAATAACCTGTGGTGTTAGCCCCCTCGTGCTTCCGCCACATTTCTCTTCTACAAGATTTCCATCATGTATTTTAATTTCTGTTTTGTCATTTATACTTATTTTTTAATTGGGGGTGGGTGAGCCCTTAAAGCAAGAATTCACAATGACATTTTTACCAGATCTGTAAAAAGAATTTTTCAGTTGAAAATAAAAATATAATACACTACCCTTTGAGAGGATGGATAGACAGGATGTATGGGAAACATTTATGGCAGTTTGACTTAACGTGAAGTACTAAAAAGTTGGATTTGGATCAGAGAGAACATCTCTGATCTAACTAAATGAAATTTTTACTGAAAAATGTGATTACTATTAAAAAACACAAGCAATCTGTGTAAGTTGACAGAATTCTGCCAGGAAAAAACAATTGATGCATGCATCCTGACTAACGTGAGTTCACAAAGAAATTTTAAACTGATTGAAAGGACTGAGTAAAGTACATATTTCATAATAATTTTTTCTTATTTGTTTTATAAATTTGCTCTATTTAACGTCATATAAATTAAGAATTAGTATGTGTTTTACATACTCAAAATGTTATGTTTTGGTGTAAACAGGGAGTATCTAAAATTTGAAAGCATCTCTGTGACTCATTTTAACTCATTACTGACTACCTATTAAGTTACTGACTAAGAAAAATAGCACCTTAGCAAATTTAATGAAAAGTACTTGATTGGACTTGTAAATCTTACCTAAATCTTGAAAATCCTGATTAAGAATTACTTTTATCCTGGGGCCGGCCCCATGGCTTACTGGTTAAGTGGGCACGCTCTGCTACTGGCTGCCCGGGTTCGGATCCTGGGCACACACTGACGCACCACTTCTCCGGCCATGCTGAGGCCTCATCCCACATACAGCAACCAGAAGGATGTGCAACTATGACATACAACTATCTGCTGGGGCTTTGGGGAAAAAAAAAATGGAGGAGGATGATTGGTAATAGATATTAGCTCAGAGCCGGTCTTCCTCAGCAAAAAGAGGAGGATTAGCACGGATGTTAGCTCAGGGCTGATCTTCCTCACAAAAAAAAAAAAGAGAGAAAATTACTTTTATCCTAAAACAATGAGAATACTTGGTTAGCATTAATTTTGGTAAGTGTTACTTACAAATGTTGCCTATAATAAATGTCACTTCCTTAATATCAAAAAAGTAATTAAATCCTCAATAAAGACATGTGTCCAATTTTATCCAAATCCATTCCTCTCCTAAGAAGAAATCTTCCTCTCTCTAGCTTTGTGATATTGTATTTGAAGGACATTTTATAAAGAGCACATCATATTATCCGTTGAAGATATTAGTCTACCAGGTATTCAACCTGGATTAAACAGCCCTAAACCCTCATCTTAATTTCGTCCCTTACTTTCAGATATGTCCCACACCATTTAAGAGACAGCTCTAAATGCTACTGCTGCTGCTACTGGTGGTTTTAGTTCAGCTGTTTCAGCGTGATGGCAGCACACTAAATTAACTCTGAACGAAGACGGTAAAATTAATTCTCACTATACCCCTAAGCCACCTCCAACTACAGCAAGCACTGGCAGTTGAAATAAAAAAAAATTTTCTGTCCTGCAAAAATCTTAATGCCTAGCAGTGCAGAATTATAAAACTAAACCTTAAGAATGCATCCTCTATAGAGACAAAAGTATGTCCATCTCACCTGTTCTCTTGCATTTTACTACAGTTTGCTACATCACTTCTTGCATCCATCAATCAGTTTGAAAACCTTTCCCCTATATTCTTAGGAAGAATTTAATATGAAGGCATTTACTGGGGTAGGATGGTTGAGAGCTTGAATACAGGGGATACTGGCTTCAATTTTCAGCCTTACTGCCAACTTAGGCTGCAACTTCTGGGAGTGACTTAACCTTTCAAGAGGAAGACACCTTCAGTTCTGCTTGCTTTACTTCCTGCTCTGCTAGTGGGTTCATTTGAGTCAGGGCTACTCAGACTTTCTCTACGAAAAGTGAATTCTAATTTGCACAAATCTTTTAAGCCCAAAGAGGAGGTGGAGGAAGTAGAAGACAGTGAGGCAGAGTAAGAACAGACAGTGAGTGTGTAAGTCACTGAAGGAAGTATGGGGACAGGGCCAGCAGCAGATTCTTGCCTGGAGTTCAACTACATATTGCACTATTATTTCAGTTATCGACCCGTAGTCTGGAAAGCTTCCTGAATTTCTTGGGAATGGATGAATAGTATCATTTTTTCCTTTTCTTATCTTCGTAAATATCTTCATCATTGCTTTATTTCTACTTTTCCTGTGTCTCATGATGGCATTTTGTTTGTCTTCATCCTATACAACTCACCTATTATATGGTTGGTATGGTCATCTGAGCTGCTGGCTATAGTGGTAAATGCTTCCCACAAGTGCAAGGACACCAATTGAATTTATAGTTACCCTTAGGCCTTTTTATTAATATAAATAAGAACACGATTATACCGTATAAATTTACTGCTATTTTATACTTTGAAGCTATAAATTATGAAATTTATAAGCCTAATCAAAATATTCAGAAGGGGCTTACATTCTAAATGGAAAATCTACTCTGACAACTTTCGGTTTAAAAAAATCAGCTGCAATCTATAGCAACAGAGGAATCAGTTGCTCCCTCATATTGACCCACTACTGGCTGGTTCAACTAGAATTTTCGGGTATAATCATTTTAGTTCTAGCAGAGTGCTGTAACCAGGTTTTGAGATGTAGCCTAAGATCACCTATTTACACTTGTCATATTGTAGTAAATGTCATGCACATTTTCAAAAATGACAGAATCATTCAGGTGTCATCTTACCAGAAAGATAACTTATCAAAGTTGGTTTCTGAAACAATCAATTTATCTTTAGCTTCAACCCAATAGCCTCAGTAACAATGCCCTTTTAGGCAGGAAATACCATGACATTTGATCTAGCCGTGGAGACATTGTATGTGAATTCACTTCAAGAGAAAGAAATGATTAAATACTTCCTTTACCAGAAAGAGTAGAATTGAATTACTGCTCCCCAAAATGAAATTATGATCGATGAACTAATTAGCCTGCAAGATTTCCTTACAGAGAGATGAGAGAAGGAATGAAAAATTCACGCATACTACCCAAAAGAATAACTAAGTACTCATGGCAAACGAGCTAAGGGATGTGGGTAATGTTAAAATGAATGATTTGACAGTATAAACTGCCATTGGAGGGTCTATCATTAAATTGTCATTAGAACAGCCTCTTGTTATCGAGCAACACTTTTATGAAGAAAATAAATATTGCCAATCACATGGAGAAATAGAATTATCCTTTGTAAATCTCAAGACACAGTCTCAAGAGAGGTTTATTGTAATATAATTTTTAGATGAAGAGGGCAACAAAAAGCATACTCTGTGCTATTGCTGTTATTAGACAAACTGATGAAAAGCCACAAAGAGTTCCAGGCAATCCAGTTTATTCTAGAACAAAAGAGATCCTTAAAACTCAACTGTTTGTGAAAAACTATTTCTTCATTTTAACAATTACAAAATCAGTATTCTTAAGGTTTCAGGGCTCTGTTTAAATGGTTATTTTAATTAAAATTGTATAGCTATATTATTGGTTATAATAATATAATTTTCTCTATAATTGACCAATTTCAGAAGACCACGTGACCTAAAACTAGATCTTTAATAGTTATGTTTGACTGGGAGAAGGTGAGAAATTAAAGCCAAACTATAACTCCAAATATCAGTTTGTTCAATAGCTTCAACATTATCTATCAAGCACCATGCCATGCCAAAGATAAGAAAAATTAACAAAACGTATTTTCTGTTTTCATTTCCATACATTGCATTTATCTTGACCCAAAACTAAGCCTCAGAAGAAAGAAAAACAACATTCTTGAATCGACAACTGACTCAAGTTCTTGAGTGTTAGCTATGACAATGGAAACAGATTGAAGTTCTAAACTGTCAAAAGGCAAAGTAATCCCAAATGAAATGGGAAACTTTTAGTCAATATAATTACCACCTAATGCAGACTCCAGACAATTTACATATCAGTAAATGGAATCACCTTCTGCAAAAGGTTCAAACCAAAAACAGAGGAATCATCATGGAGGCCTCTATTGCCCTCCATCTTCAAATCTTCAATCCATCAGCATGTCCTGACAGCTCCACTTCAAAATTACATTCCTCATTGGTCCACTCCCCTCCATTTCCATGGCAAGCGCTCGAATCCAGGCCACCATCATCTCTCACCTCATCTGTGGCAATAACTGGTTTTCCTGAGTCCCTTTCTCCACAATCCATTCTCTAAAAAGAATGGTTAACTCTTGTAGTTGATACCTCCGAAGTTTATATATATAAATTCCTCATCTTGACCCACAAGATTCCACACAATCCAGCCCCTTCCACTTCTTCAGTTGCAACCCACACCTCTCCCTTTCTCTTGTTCTCTCCAACCGTTAGTGGTCTCCTTCCCAATCCTAAGAGACTTTGCCTTTAATGTTCTCTCTCTCTCGAAGGCTCACAAGCTAGCCCTTCTCATCAGTAATGAGGTCAAACCTCAGCTCTCTAGAGAAACTGTCCTTAAGTACTCTCCCAAATAGCCTTTTAGATTACTCCCTAGAACATCTTCCATTAGTGATTGTTTACTTGCCTTTCTCTGTTCACTAAAATGTGAATTTCATAAAGTTAATTTATCTCAGTCATTCATTCATTTATTCATTATACAAATTTTTTGATCTCCTACTATTTTTCAAGCGCTCTTCTAGGCTTAGTGTTGAATTAAACAAAGTGTGTACGCTTGAGCTCACGTTCTGCTAGGGGGAGACAAAATAAATATGTTACAAAATTTCAATAATAAGAGCAATGAATACAAATTAAATCAGTATAGGAGTCGGCCCCGTGGCTTAGCGGGTAAGTGCGCGCACTCCGCTGCTGGCGGCCCGGGTTCGGATCCCGGGCACGCACCAACACACCACTTGTCCAGCCATGCTGAGGCAGCATCCCATATACAGCAACTAGAAGGCTGTGCAACTATGACATACAACTATCTACTGGGGCTTTGGGGAGAAAAAAGGGAAAAAACAAAGGAGGAGGATCAGCAATAGATGTTAGCTCAGAGCCGGTCTTCCTCAGCAAAAAGAGGAGGATTGGCATGGATGTTAGCTCAGGGCTGATCTTCCTCACAAAAAAAAAAGAAAAATTAAATCAGTATAAGAATACAGACAAATATTGAGGATGTGGAGGGAGTGTATATATAGGGAAGGCATCTTTGAAGAAGTGACTTTTGAGCAGAGACTTAATGAAGAAACGGAGAAAGCCATGGAAAGATCTAGAAAAGTTTAAACTCCTTGTTAAGGACTGTGTGCTCAAGGAAGAGAAAAAAGCAACTACAACTATCTTGGGTATCCTGTTCACTGCCAAATCTCTAGGACCTAGCATGGGGTCTACTGTACTCAGTAATATCTGTTGTATTCAATAAGTATTTGTTGAATGAATAAATGAGAAATCACTCCATAAAGGTTTATTGAATGAATGAGAAATTTGGGGTGTGGTTCTTAGTTTTGGTAATCAAAAGTGGATACCTGGGGAAGTGAATAACTGTTAATACAAACTCTATACACAAAAAAAGAACACACACGCACACAGAGGCAATTATCTTAAAAATGAGAGGCTGGCTACGCTAGCATGATGCAGACCCCGTGGTGTAGAAGATAGCAAGAGTAATAATGAGGACATTTAGACAGGCATGTTAGTGTAAAACCTGCTAAAATGATGAAATGATTTGACCAACCTCACCAGTGTAGAGTCAAATAAGAATATTTAGCTGTTGTAACAGGCCGTCAATCAAACTGATCTAAAATTTATCAGATTTATTCTAAGCATTTCCAGATTAACCAGCACAATGACCTTTTGAGAGTTGATTATTATTATCTTTTGACATAATTAGCCTGATATCTGATATGGGCTGTGAGTTGAAGGATAACAGGAAAAGGCCCTAGCATTTGGTCAGGCCTTTAAGAAAATATCTGTATGGGATAATTTAAGTAGCTATTACTCAAAAATGTATTTCACAATGAATAGTGCTTTCTTTTGTGTCTTGAAAGATTTTCAGACTTTGCATCTCATATTGCTAACCAATTTTCAAAATAATTACCCACAGTTCCAAATCAGGAATTCAGATTCTGTTAGGCTGCGCAGATAACAGAAACGTCACCAAAAATGCAGGGACACATTTGCTTTTTTGACTTTTATATCCATTTTTTCCTCTTGCATCTGAACCCTTTTTAAAGCTAATTCTTTTCTCGCAATAGATTTTTCCCTATGCCAATGCTGGGTGCCAAGCCTCCTAGATTTCAATTTCTGCTAAAATTGTAGCTGGTGTAGCAGATGCCAAGGTAATCGTCACTGATGGACTGCTTCACTAAGCAGCTGCCCGATGCCTTCCTTTAGCGTGCTTTCCCAGTTCTTGGGCAGAGTGACTGAGTTCTCTGTTCCGTTCATTTGTATCTTTCTGATCAGTACTGCTGTAAGTCTTGTAAATAAAATTCTTATTGATGTATTAGTTGGATTCAATAACATCAGGTACTTGTTATTCCTGATGTCTTTCTCTTATCTTTCTTAAACAACAGGCAATAATCTCTGTATCATGGACTTTGTTGTTTCCACTTTTTCCCATATCTCATTGCAGATGTCTGCCAAAGATTAACTTATATGGTGAGTAAACTCTCCATCCAACTGAGCAGTGAGTCTCCATGCTAAAGGAATCTCCTTTTTCCAGAACTGTGCTAGATTTTCTTATTCATAGGCAGAATTTCCCCCTAAAATCTTCAATTTACATTTTCAGCTATGGCCTCTTGGACATTATTCATGCTGTCTTCATTTTCTTCTGGCATTAAAAATAAGTAATAAAATTGTCCTACAATTTCTAATATTTCTATAGGCCTGGTTTCTTAGAAGCTTGTCTTTCTGCTTACCTGGTGCCATCTGAAATCATCTCACGTTAAGAATATTATTTGAACGGTGCTCTGTGTACCTCTCATTTGATCTTCAGTCACTCTGCAAGATACTCTTTCAATCTCCAATTCACAATAGGAGACTGAAGTGAAGAAATGTTAAATGACTGGCCAAACGTCACCTATGACTAAGGGGTGGAACTTGAACACAGATCCTTCTGAGGTGAGATCCCACACTCCTTCATCTATGCCCAAACACTTGAGGCCAGTACCTCTCCCTCGTCCACCCAATTTTCTCTTGTTCTTATTTTCACGTAACCCATGACTTCTTTTTTATTTTTATTCAAAAAGTAATATTTTATCTTGTACAAAATGAAAGATATGCACACAAGTATACTATTTCAATATTTTACATTGCATTTTTCCAGAAATACGTGGATAATAATGTACACGTTCTTTTGGAATTCATTTTTTCATTAGTGACAGATTGTGATGATTTCCCACAGTCTGGATCTCGTGCCATTTTTAATGTCGTCTGTGGATCCTTCTTTCTGTGGTTCTCCTACAATTTATTTAGCCAATTTCCAATTTGGAGACAGTTAGTCTGTCTCCAATTCTTTAGTATTATAAACTGTATTGCAACAAACAGCCTCTTAATTCTATATTTGTACCCATCCATAAACATTTTTGTTGGGCTATGTTACTTGAAAAAGAATGTTTTGTTCACAGCATTATTAAAATTAGCCGAATAGCTCTCCAGACAATTTTACCAATTTACTCTTCCAAAAGAACCATAGGTATATGTACATTTTCAGCATTCTCCAACATAAGGTATTAGAACTCAAAAAAAAAGTTATTGGGGCCAGCCCTGTGGTGTAGTGGTTAAGTTCCGTGCACTCTGTTTCGGTGGCCCAGGTTCGGATCCCGGGCATGGAACTATACCACTCGTCAGTCATGCTGTGGCAGCAACCCACATACAAAAAAGAGAGGAAGATTGGCACAGATAGTAGCTCAGGGTTAATCTTCCTCAAGCAAAAAATGGGAAGATTGGCAGCAGATGTTAGCTCAGGGAAAATCTTCCACAGCAAAATACAAAAACAAACAAAAAAAATTCTTGTCCAGTTTGACAGTCACAACCTGGTAACTTTTCATTTATGATTTCTTTATTTAGAGTGAAATTGGATTTTTCATATTTATTCATATTTTTATAGGTTGCCTACCATATTTCATAAATCCTTTCCTTCTTAATTATTGAGAGAAATTTATATATGACTGCAAACATATTTCTAGTTTATCTTTCACCTATAAATTATATTTATGGCATTTTTGACATATAAGAAATTTGTTTTATTTTTGTATATATACATATATAAAATATTTGTGTATACATATATATTCAAAATCTTGAAATATTTTCCTTTACACTCTCTGGCGTTGGTATCCTAATTAGAAAGCACTTCCCCTTCCCAGTGTTATGTAAGTATTTATCTGTTTTTTCCATCTGCTTCAATGGTTTCATTATTTATGTGTATATCTAAATTACTTCGGCTTGTTTTGGAAGCAAGGCTTTAACTTTCTTTTTTTTCTCCAAAAGATGAGCCAACTGTCCCAATAACATCTGGTGAACAATTTTTTTCCCCACCAATTTCAAATACCATGATAAACATGTCTCAAAATTTTACAAGTATTTGGATTTGTTCATGGAATGTTAATTCTTTCCTATTTTTCCTGTCTCCTACTTGAGGTCAGTTAACATTACATTGTTTTTTCAGCCAGTGAGTAAGTTTTCTCTCAGTGCTCATCTTTCTCAAAAATTCCATAGCTACTCCCAAGCAATTAGTCTTCCAAATGAACATTACAATAATTTTGTTAACTTACAAAAATATTACCCCGGAGACTCCCTTGGAAAGAATCAATATCTTTATCTTAAGTATTCCCACAGAATACCATGAAATGATTCTCCACTTATTAAATCATCTTTTTTAAGATTCTCCTCTTACAGCTTGTGCCATACATTGCCGTATATGTGAAATATACTGGATAATGCATTTACACATACTCTGATGTAAATAGAACCATTTTTTCATTATATTTTCAAACTGGCTTTCTGAAACATTGGAAAGCCATTGACTTTTGTGTATTTATTTTATAATTAACTACTTTTCTGAACTCTCTTATGGGTTCTAATATTTTTAACCAATTATTTACATTTCTAACAATCAAATCATCTTCAAGCAATTTAGGACCTTTCTTTAGAAATATTTGTATATTTTTCCCTTATCTTATGAAATGGAGTAAAACTTCCAGAGCAATAGTGAATCATATGTATTTGCTTATTTTAATGGAACATTTGAAAGTTTTTGTTATTAAGTTTACCGTAAACTGTTGGTGTGAGAGATATTCTTTACTAAGTTAAGGAAGTTTTCTATTATTTTTAATTTTCCAAGAACTTTTTATTCAGAATGGATTCCAATTTTATCAAATGCTATAGTAGCATTTATCAATAACACATTTTCCTCTTTTGACCTCACAAATGTGATGAATTATATTAGTGTAGCTCTTTGTATCAAACTATCCCTTCACGTTGAGAATTAACCATACTTGCTCGTGCTGTGCTGTTCTTTAATTTACTCCTAGATTTGTTTGTTAATAATTTGTGACTTTTGCATTTTTAAATGTAAGTGAAATTTATGTCTACTTTCCCCTTTTTATATGCTACATTTTTCAGAATTTGGTATTAGCCTCATGTTATTTGTATGAAATAAGTTAAGGTGATTTGGTGTGGGGTGGGGGGGGTGTGTGCATGTGCGCCTGTGTGTGTGCTCCAGAATAGTCTAAATCCACATCTGTTTTTTAAAGATCTGATAAAATTGTTATCTGGGTCTGGTAACATTGATAAAAGTAGATCTTTTGACAATGCTTTTGATTTCTTCCATAGCAATTGGTACATTCTGGACTTTTACCTCATTATGAGTCAATTTTGATCATTTCTATTTCCTGGAAACTAATCCACACGTAAAATCTTTTTCTTTGTTTTTAGATTGTCAATTTGATTCTTTTAGATGCAGGGGGTGGGAGGGTGGGCTGTGGAGAAGGAGGAAGAGGACAGAAGTGGGAGAAAATGCAATGCCTTGTAAAATAACTAACTTAGAAAAAACTATTTTTAAATTTTTTAAAATTTATTTAAACTAAAAGAAAAAAAATAAAAACAGTTTACCCATTTCTCCTTTTCCCCATTTCCCACCTCTGGAAACCACCAATCTCTTCTCTGTATTTATGAGCTGTTTTTTAAAATTAATTACTTTTATATTCCACATATAAGAGAGATCATACAGTATTTATTTTTCTCTGTCTGACTTATTTCACTTAGCATAATGGCCTTGAGGTCCATCTATATTGTCCCAAATGACAAAGTTGCATTCATTTTTATGGCTAAGTAGTATTCCATTGTGTATATATACCCCAACTTCTTTATCCATTCATCCATCGATGGACACTTAGGTTTGTTTCCATATCTTGGCTGTTGTAAATAATGCTGCAGCAAACACAGCAGGTGCATGTATCTTTTCAAGTTAGTGTTTTTGTTTTCTTCAGGTAAATACCCAGAAGTGGAATTGCTGGATCATATGGTAGTTCTATTTTTTGTGGAATCTCCATACTATTTTCCATAGTGGCTGCACCAATTTACATTCCCACCAACAGTGCACAAGGGTTCCCTTTTCTCCACATCCTCACCAACACATGTTATTTCTTGTCTTTTTGATAACAGCTATTTTAACAGGTGTGAGGTGATATCTTGTGGTTTCGATTTGCGTTTCCCTGTTGATTAGTCATGTAGAGCACCTTTTCCCATACATGTTGGCTATTTGTATGTCTTCTTTGGAAAAAATGCTTCTTGTTAATATAAATATGTTAAAATATTTTAAATTTTAATTGCCTTTGTATGTCTGATCAGTTTCCTGGGAAATTAACCCACTTATACAATATTTTCTAATTGATTAGTATAAATATTACATGATATTTTAATTTTTAATTAGTTATTTATCTGAGATTATATCTTCTTTCTTATTCTTAATATTCTGTATTGGAGTTTTCTTTCTTTTTATTTTCATTTGATTTCCAGAATCTTACATTTTATTTAATTGTTTTAAAGAATTATATCATATTGATTTTTAAAAACCAATTTTATGTTTTGGACTTTCTTATTTATTATTTCTTTAATATATAAATTACCAATTCCCACTTCCCTAGGTTTAAGTAGTTATTTTTTCTTTGATAAGCTTATTTATTTTAATTCTTTCCTCTGTGCAGGGCTTTGGCCACATCTCATAATTATGGCTAATCAAAACTCTCATTGAAATTATATTCCAAATAATTAGTAATTACATATTTATGTCTGTTTTTGTCTAGGAGCTATTGATTAAATCTCAAAATTAAAAAGTGGCAACCATACTGCCATTAATTCCTAGCATTACCCTTCTGTAATCAGAAACAGGTCTATACAATTTATAATTTAGGAAATTTATACCTTTCCTGTCTGGCCTAGATTGTTACAACTTTTTATAAATATTTTATATTTTATTTTTATAAGTACTTCATGACCAGTTTAAAAGAATGCATATTTCCTGAAAGGTATAAAGTTCAACATAAATCTATTAAGTCAAGCTTATTAATTTTAATATTTTGTCCACATGATTTATCAAAGACTAGGAAAGGTACATTAAAGTTTTTTGTAATGATTATGATTTTTCATATGTTTATGGTATTTTTGTTTTATATATTTTTATCTTATTATTTAGTACAAACATATTCATGACTGTTCAAGTTTCATTTTGGATTGTATGAAATGAATCTTCAAGTTTAATCCTTCTTTTCCTCATATTCCACTTTGCCTCATATTAATATTGTTAATCCTGTTTTATTCCATTTTCCTGATACAATTTAGTCTATTTCTTTATGTTATGGGCTGGATTATGTCCCCCCAAAATTCATATGTTGAAGTCCTAACTTCCAGTCCTCAGAATGTAACCTTATTTAGAAATAATGTCATTGCAGATATAATTACTTAAGATGAAGTTATACTGGAGTAGGATAGGTCCCTTAACCGATATGACTGGTGTCCTTATAAAAAGGGGAAATTTGGACACAGACATGCATACAGGAAGAATGCCACATGAAGATGAAGGCAGAGATCATAGTGATGCTTCTACCAGCCAAGAAATGCCAAAGATTTCCAACAAACCACCAGAAGCTAGGCGAGAGGCATGGAACAGATTCTTCCTCACAGCCCTCAGAAGGAACCAATGATGCTGGCACCTTGATTTCAGACTTCCAGCTTCCAGAACTGTGAGACAATAAACTTCTGTTGTTTAAGCCATCCAGCTTGTGGTGCTATGTTGCCACAACCCTGGAAAACTGATACATTTGATTTTGAGCCTTTCTGTTTATTTTTACCTATATGTACAACTTTTAAAAAGGGTATATAATTAAACTCAAGATTAATAAGTATAATGTGAGCCATAAAGTCACAGTTAACCCCAAATCACTAGCAAAACAAAATTAGTAACATTTTATTATCCAGTTTATCTGGTTAATATTTAGATTAGTTTGGATTAATCATGATTAAGGTACCATAGGGAACTAGAGCTCACTAACTTTCTCAGTGGATATGATATTTGGACACTTGCTTATTAATGCTGATTATGAGCCCCTCATAGGGCAGAATAAGTTAATGCAAGCCTTGAGTTGGGAAGGAATTCCAGGTCCTTATCCTCAATTCAAAAGTGCTCCTATAAGGCCCCCTCCAATCTCCTCTCCCAGGGGGCCTGAGAGCACCAATCAGTTTTGTGGTCTCCCTACCTTCCTGCCTACCTCTGCTTTTTGGTTGAAATAATCTGGCATTTTAAACTGAAATTATTGGTATTATATTTTTCTTATGTGTGTATATATATATATTCTCTTCCAAAAATTGATATTAATATTACACATTTCATACTTGTGTTAACAATTAAATCAATTTGACATCTCTACATTTTATTGTAAGTGTTGTTATTTAGTATTTTAAGACCATGTTTTCCACAGTACTTAGGTTTTTATAAAGATTTTATTTTTCAATTGCTTATAATCTCTCAACATTTTTTCAGGAATGTTACATGTGTTTCACTGTTTTTTACTTTTTGCAAATCTGAGAATTTTTTATTGCCCTCATACATAGATGATAAATATACTGGGTACAGAATTTTCCTGTAACACTATTTTTATGCTGAAATTTCTTAGCTATTTCTACATTGTTCTCTGGCATTTTGGGTTGCACAGAAGTCTATGGCCAATCTCATATTTTTTCCTTGTTGATAACCTCTTTTTTTTGCTTGAATACTCATAGGATTTTTTCTTTAATATTGGCAGTCAAAAAAATTCATGAAGATTCACGTAGTTGTGTGTCTTAGTTTTGCCTGTCACTCAGTGCACCCTTTTATTTTAAACTCATGAGTTCTTAAGCTGAGGAAATTTTTCTTCTGTTCTATCTTTAGATATTTCTTCCTTTCAATATTTCCTCTCATTCTGGGATTCCTATTATACAGAGTATCCTGTCTCTAATCAATACCTTTGCCTCAACTTTTAAATCTCTTTTTTCTTTCCCTCTGAGTTCTTTGGAGAATATCTGGATTGTGCTCCAAATCTCTGACGTTTTCTGCAGTATCCAATGTGTTTAATTAAAAAAAATGTTGATTATGAATACTTAAATTTCAATCCCCAAACTGTTGGACTCATAGTGAGGTCCAGGTCTCAAATGGATCATGCTGATATCAGTTACTGCTTACACCTTTGACTTTTTGTTCTCTGTTTCTGTTATAAAAGCTCTTTCTTTCTTTTGAGCTTGGCTAGGGGTTTAAAGGCGGTTCTGAGATTAATCTCTGGGCTGGTCCTATCTGGCCCATATTGTTTTTATCTCACATAGTGTGGTCTACGATGGAATATTTGCCTCTTGCTTCATGATCCTAATTAGAAATCACAGCATTTTTGTTCTCTACTTGTTAAACCTAGGAATAAATAGTACATCCTAGATTCTCTAACTTAAATTTATCTTCACTGGGGGTTGCATTTGGAAGTGATTTTTAAACATCACAATGAGTAAACTTAGTTCCTCCTTAGAGACTCAATGGAAAATGAATTCCCCAATTGTGCAGTTCAGAGACACTTCCTGTGTGACATAAATAGCCCAAGGCTCAGACATTCCTTTGTGACATTATTAAATTCCCATTCCATCTTTTTACTCCACAACAGTTTCTCAGGAGGTCAACTTAATCACTAAAACTATATTTCTGGGTTGCTACCACTATTACAAATAGAGAACTAATACCATGTTGAGATTCTTTGAGCCACGTCACAACGGACAGGCTGATTGACAGCATAGGAGGGCACAAATTTACCCAAGACCCCAAGAGTTTTGGTAAGACTATGTTTATGGTAATATGAAGGCGTAAATGCTTCAAATTAACCATCTCAAAACAAAGAGTCTCTCTCAGGCATTATTTTATATAATCTAATTTATAGTAATAGGTATTGAATTCATTACACTGATTTAAAACAGAATGTTTTATCTCAATGGATCATAAAAATTATTTAGCCTAAATTTTGAATTTTAGATGAGGACATTCAGGCCCAAAGGGTGTGGATGACTTGTCCAAGGTCAAGACCTAGTCCCAGGTCTATAAACTGGGTTTTCTACTTCCTAATCCAAGTACTATTTTCTACTCTATGCAATAAAACATCTTATAGAAAAATTCCACATGTTACTATATAGTAGCATGCAACATATTTCTTTCTTTCCCTTATAGCTTGAAACAGTGGTTGTGATGAAAAAAATTTGTATTTTAGGCAATCACAAGCTCACTGTAAAGCTACTGGAGAATCATAAGGGCTGTTGGGGCCAGGAGGATCGGCTAGGGACCAAACACTGGACACTACTATTTATTCAAGGGATAGGAAATTTTGAAGCATGTAGCAGCTCAAAAATCCTGACACATGCTCCTGGGAAGAAAGGGATAAAATAATGCTACTCATCTTCAAGGTTGTCAAGTTGGCAATCAGTGCTGTGATTCATCTCGGAGGCCTGCTAACATGGCACTACCATGCAATAGATAAATGTAATCCAAGTGACAGTGTTCAAATCAGAACTGATTTGATTGCTCACTTGTGATAGATACCAGGAGCCTAAGAACTCTTTCACCATCTCTTCAAATGGGAGAACTTGGAGGTGACAAAATTGCTTTGATTTTAATGTGCAGTCTTTATTATCCCAAAGAGATATATATAAATTCCTTGCTGACTCTCAGAGAGGAACCAAATTTTTTCCAGGAAAATTCACTAATTTATGACATTATATCTATATCTGGCAACTGGGATTTTTTGATTCTTCAGTGTTATGCACCACAGAATTAATGTGTTTGAGAGAATCTACAATTTGTAGATTGATGGAAATGATACAACTCATTTATATAATAGAGGGTAAAATGAAAGCAGATTGAACCAATATAAGGAATGGCCTCTTTATAAATTCTGTGTAAGGAACAAACTCATTGTTGCTCTTTGAGAATGTAAAGGTATGATGGATCCAGATTTTCTCTTTTGTCTGAGTATATGCTCAAGATAGCCCAAATATATCCTCCCATTTAAATAACAAATGAGAAGAGTTTCATTTATTTAATCAACAAACATTTATTGAGTGCTTACTATGTGGTAAGCAGTGTGATGGAGAATAGGAATGAATAAGATATGGCATCAAATAACTCATAGTATACAGGGGAGAGAATTAACAGATAATTCTGTTAAGTATAATTGTATCCCACAGAGAAGAAAACACAAAGTTTCAGGGAACATGGAAAGCGGAGTAACTACCTCATGTCATCATTGGATAGGGAGGGAAAGAGACAAAATGGATCCCACAAAAATTATTTTTAATAATATTATTTATAAATATTTATGAATATTATAATTTTTATATTATAGTATAGTATATATAAATGTTAATATATAGCCAAGTTCAAAAGGAATAAAATAAATCTCCAGGTACCAGAAATAGAAAACCCAAAGCCGAAAACGTAAGAAGAAACTGATGTCAGCCTGATCCACATGGGAAATGGACTTGGATATAAGCCCAAGAGGCTGAGGGCTGGGGTTATAAATACTCGTGAGAAGACAGACATCACGGCTCTCAGCCCTGCAAGACAAGGGACTGGTACCAATAACTATGCTTAAAACCTGAGATCTCTTTTTTTTTTTTTTTTTTTTGATGTAACATTGATTTATAACACAGAAATTTCAGATGTATATCATTACGTCTTGACTTATGTATAGACTACATCACATTCACCACCAAAAGCCTAGTTGCCATCCATCACCATATGAATGTGCCACTTGACCCCTTTTGCTCCCCCCCTCATCTCCTTCCTCTCTGATAACCATCAATCTGTTCTCTGTATCTATGTGTTTGTTTGTTTGTTTATCTTCCACATATGAGTGAAATCATGGGTGTATTTGTCTTTCTCTGACTTATTTTGCTTAGCATAATACCCTCAAGATCCATCCATGTTGTTGCAAATGGCAAGATTTAATCTTTTTTTATGGCTGAGTGGTATCCCATTGTATATATACCACATCTTCCTTATCCATTCATCCAATGATGGGCACTTAGGTTACCTCAATTAAAAACAAAACATGGAAAGAACCCAAATGTCCATCAACAGATGAATGGATAAACAAATCTAGTATACACATACAATGAAATATTATTAACCCTTAAAAAGGAAGGAAATGCTGATATATACTACAACATGGATAAATCTTGGAAACATTATGCTAAGTGAAATAAGTTGGACACAAAAGGACAAATATTGTATGATGGCACTTATGTGAGGTACCTAGAAGACAAAAAGTAGAGTAGAAGTTACCAGGAGCTAGCAGAGGAGAGATGGGAAGTTTTTGTCTGGAATAATGAAAAAGTTCTGGAAATGGATTGTGGTGATGGTTGCATAACAGTATGAATATACTTAATGCCACTGAATTGTACACTTAAAAATGGTTAAAATGGTAAATGTTATGTTTATATATTTTACCACAATAAAAAAAGTAGAAAAAATTGAAGAGAAAAAAAAGCTGGAATCTCAAAGGGCCAAGCTTTCCATAAAAAAAGAATCAAGAAAATTTTTGCCCATTGTCCCAAGGAAATGGCAATGAAACTTTCATCTATTAAGGGCAGTTGACGAGGAGAAACTCACACAGGAGAAAAACAAAACCCAAGCTTGAGTCATATCTAAGTTAATAGAGATTAAATTCATCATAGCAGAAGAAAACAATGGAATGCCTTCAAAGGGCAGAGAAAAACTAAAAATTAACGTAGACCTTTATACTCATCCAGCTATCATTTGGTAATGACGATAGAATAAAGACAAAGACAGAGTTTACTACACATAGGCCCTCACCAAAGAATTATTAAAGAATATAATTCTGTAAAATAATAATATTAATAATATAGTAACGACAATAATCACAAAAGAATAAAGCAGGAAAAATAAGCAATGACAAGCAAAGGAATCGATAAGTATTCTGGCAAATATAAATAAGCATTGATAATAATAATAATGATGATGAAGAAAATATAAGAAATCATGTTGGAATTTAAAAATGAAGATGAATTCCCAGGATTTGGGGAGAAATGATGGCTGAATATGTTATAACTGACCTCCATCTTCAACCTCTATTTCAATTGATTTACCTCTCTTTAATCAAAATAGTGCTTTATTTTGCCTAAGCTTTATTTTTTCAGGTACCGATATACCTTTCTTTCTTTTAGTATTTGTCTCGTGTATCTTTTTCCATCCTTTTACTTTTGCTCTTTCTGGTCCTTGTATTTTAGGTGCCTCATACAAATAACATATTCTTGGATTTTGCTTCTTTTAATCCAACCTAAGAATTTTTTTCTCACAAATAATAATTTATTACATTTATATTTAATGTGATTAATAAAACATTTGAAATTTGCTCTACCATCTCATCTGTACTTTTTATTTGTCTTCTTTTTTTCTATGCTCCTTTTATTTCTACTTTCTTTGGGATTAATACTATTTCTATTTCACTCTCTTCCCTCTATTATTCTGGATGTTATACAAGCTATTTTTATTCTCTTAATGTCTAAAGTTACTCATTAATACTTCTCTTTCTGAATAATACAAGACATTTAGAATACCTGAATGCTGATCTCCCATGCTCTTTCTTCCCTGTTACTGTGGTCCAATATTTAACTATATCTCATATTTATAAACCCCAAATTAGATAATATATTGTTTCATTCAGTTAATAATGACCTATATTTTTTACCAACTTCTTTGCTCTTCATTCCTTGAATATCAGACTTTTTCACCAGGATCACTTTCTTTCTTGTTAAATGAATCTTTTAGAATGTCTCTTAATGTGGATTTGTTGGTGGTAAACCCTCTCAGTTTCTGCTTTGCTGAAAATTTATTTATTTCACTTTTGCTATTGAATATCTTGAAAAGGTAAATAATTATACATTTACAATGTTTTTCCCTATACTGGTTGTAGGTTATCCAGTCTCTTTCTATTCTCCTAGTGGTTATCCCTAAAATTTTAACATATACAGATTTTGTTTCCTTAGTCTCACCTTGTTTCCTTAGTCTCGCTTCATTGTGAATACTAAAGCTAAGGATTTACATCTTTCTCCATTATCAAAAACTCTCAGGCATCTCATTGAATATTGCCTCCCTCCACCTCACATGCATCAGATTGACAAAAATTTAAAAGTGTGGAAATACCAAGTGTTGGCATGGAATGTGGGAAGTGGGAAGGTCCATACACTTTGGGAGAGTGTATGAATGGGCAACTCTTTGGAGAGCAATTTGGCATTATGTAATAAAGTTGAAAATGTTTATCTCTTACAGTGTAGCAATTCCACTTCTAAGTATAAACCACATAAACACATTCACAGGGAAACATGGACACTGATGTGCATAGCTGCACTGCTGGTAGTTACAAAATGGTGAAACTACCTAAATGTCCATTGAGATAGATAAACAAACTACTATACTCACATAATGTTCAATTAAAAATTAATTACACAGCAGTTGAAATTAATGAAATCAATCTAATTGTATTAAAATGGATAGATGTTGAGTACAGTTTCAATACGACATCTTTTATGTATTTATTTCATTCAGCACTATCTATTGTTATGTATGAGTTCACAACTTATGAAGATTGGGATACATGCCACTTTTAGGGAAGGGAGGGGAGGAAGAGGCTTGCGAAAGGAAAGGGAGTTGAAAAGGGCAAAGGATTCAACTATATCTATAGTATTGTATTTCTTTGCAAAAAGAAAAAGGTCTGAAGCAAAAGGTTAATATTTTCTAGATTTCACGTTGAGCAAATAATTTCGATATTTTCTGCTTTGATTTTTTCTGTCACTTTCTGTATGTTTTAATAATTAATCTATATATGCGTACATGCATACTAACAGCACTACGGACTTAGAATCTAGGAAAGAGATTTTCAACACAGTTTCATCCTCTTGATTTACCCCTATGAAGATTCTAGGACATTGCTGGCTGCCACTGTCTCCAATATTCTGTCATAGCTCCTTATCACTTCAATATGCATATAGATAATCATTCCAATCATGGGTTCTCTCCAGTGATCACTCCCTGGACTGCACCCTTCCATGACCTCTAGCTTCTACCTCCTAACTTCCCAGCTCACTCCATCTTATACTCCAATTCCAACAATTTTTCAACCATAAAAGGACCTAACAATTCACAGATTGTACCCCTGCTCTGACTGCATGTCCCTGTATGTCCTCTGACTCCCACTTTAGGTTCCAAATCTATCATTATGATCTCCCCCTTGCTCAATACTCTTCTGGCTGAATCAAAATCCTGCTTGATCCCCTTTGTCTACTCTGGACCTGTACCCAGATAGATGAATATGGCTGGAGAGAAACCCACAACCATGCTGAAGGGTTTCTCTTTAAATTCATGACTCAAACCTCGAAAGGATCCTTATTGCTGCCCAGTAATGCTACTGGTTTCTTTATTTTATCCTTGATCCCAGGCTTTTAGACTATCATTTTATAGATTCCCTTCTTTCCTCAAACTTCCATTACCTCCTTCTCCCTCTTCAATCAGCTAATGTTCTTGCTTCCTATTTCCCTGACAAACATAAAAGCAGTTAGAACAGAACTTCTGCATATTCCCACCATTACATTTACCAATCCTCCTGCATCTGCACCCACTTTCTGTACCATCTGCTGTTCCCTCATTACTGTCGATAAACTGTCTCTGTTCCTATCTACGTACAATCTCCTCCCTTCTGCACTACTCCCACTTCCTCTGACTTATTCAAATCTGCTTCCAGCAATTCTCTTCTCTCTCTTCCATACCATCAGTTTTTCTCTCTCTACTGACTCATTCTCATCAGCATGAAACATGCTATAATTTCTCCAATATGAAAAAAAAAACTTGCTCCAACGTCTCCCTTCAGCTACCACTCCATTTCTCTGCTCCTCTTTATGGCCAAACTCCTTGAAAGAGTTATATCTACAGCTATAGAGCTTTTCTACTTCCTTTCTCCCCATTCTCATGAACCATTGTTAATGAGTCTTTCGTCTCTACCTCTGTACAAATAGCTTTTGTCAAGTTCACCATTGATCTCTACATTGTCAAATCTAATGGACAATCTTTTGACCTCATCTTATAGAACTTAGCAGCAGTATCTGAAGCAGTCGATCCTCTCTCCCTTGAAATGCTTTCTTCACTTGGCTTGCTAAGTTCTACTCTCTCCAGGTTCTCATCCTTCCTCCCTGGGAAATCCATTTGAGTCTTCTTTACCTTCTCCTTTCCTTAACTTCCTGACTTGTGAACATTAAAATGTCTCAGGGCTCAGTCCTTGAACTTCTTCTCTTATTTGTCTTTGGTAATTCCCTTAGTGATCCCATACAGTATTATGGCTATAAAGGTCATCCATATGCTGATAACTCCAAAAGGTTTATCTCCTGACAGCAGTCTCACCAGCTGTCTATCAATGTTTCCATCCGCATGTCTGATTGCCATCTCAAACTTATTATGTACTGAACAGAACTCGTAATTTCCAACCACTCCCCAACCACAAGCCTGAGCTTTCATTTTCCCTGTTCAACATTTGGCAAGTGCATCCTTTCGGTGGCTCAGGCTAAAATCCTTGGTACCTTGCTTGACTCCTCTTTTTCACTCATATAACATTAACTCCATCAGCAAATCCTGTCAGCTCTACCTTCAAAATATTTCTAGAATTATTCCATTTACAACCATCTGCATCTCTACCACACCACTCCACGCCACTATCACCTCTCTTCTGGACTGGTGCAGGAATATTTCCCTAGTCTTCTGTCCTTGCCCACCCATAGTCTGCCCTCCACTAAGGGTACAAAGTGATTAGTTTAATACATAAGTCAGATCTTATCAGTCCTCTGCTCAAACCTTCCAATAGTTTTCCATTTAACCTCAAGTGAAAAGCAAAGGCCTTAAAACATCACCCTACCCCTTGTTCCTCTCTGGCCTCATCTTCTAACTACCACACCTACTACCATTGCTAATCCTCCTCCAACCACTTCAAGCTTTATTTTCAGTCCTAGAAAATAGGCAGCTGTGGCAGTTAATAGTACGATTTACAGGACTATTGTTGGGTTTGAATGCCAACTCAGCTTACTAGATGCGTGATCTTGGCCAGGTTACTTACTCTTGTTCTGTGTTTCTTTACCAATGAGTTAAATATGATAACAAAACCTATCCATAGGGTTATATCTAGAGACATTTCTGATTGTCACAACTTGGGAGGTGCTACTGGCATCTAGTGAGTAGAGTACAAGGGCGCTACTGAACATCCTACAGTGCCTAGGATAGCCACCACAAAAAAGAAGTATCTGGCTCCAAATAGCAATAGTGCTGTGGCTGGGAAAACTTGGGTTATATTGTAATGATTAAATGACTCAATATTTGTAAATCATTTAGAACAATACATAGCAGATAGTAAGTACTATGTAAGTATTGGTTAAATTTCTTTAAATACATACACTATACGTGTCTACAGTGTCTACACATATACTCTTCCTCTAGGGTGTCTGTGCTAGCTGCTCTGTCTGCCAGAAATGCTTTTCCCACAAGTAGCCACTTTGTGGGCTCTTCCAGTTCTCACAAATCTTGCTCAGATTTCATCTTATCAGAGGGAACTTCTCTGACCACCTCATCAAAACCTCACCAATCTTGCCACTTTCTCTCCCCTTTATTCTGCTGCATTTTTCTCCATTGCATCCTCAGCATCTGAAATATTATATATTTATTTACTGGTTCCTAGTCTAGATTCCAACAATAATCAGTTGCTGCTCCAATGTTGCACTTATGTTCTGCTGTGCCTTTGTTTTAATGCTGTAAAATAGATTGCAAGATGCTTGCAGACATGAATCATAATTTATTATGTTTTATCTTCTGTAAATTCTAGTGTAGCACTCTGCAAACAGTAGGTGTCTGACATTTATGGAGATGTTCAGCAAGCAGTTGGAGACATAGGCCTAGAAGTGGGGAAAGGAGTGTGCAGTCAGGTATGGCGACTTGGGGGTCATTTTAAGTATGCAATTATCCAGATAATTCAGACCCAGAAAATATCTTCTACTGAAACAGGTACTTCCAAAGAGGAAATTAGCCACCTCATTGGTCTTCATTAATCTTAGTCTGGTGATCAATCCCTGAATTTTTCCTCTGAAGCTACAACTATTTTGATGATTGTAGAATCTAAGTCAGGCAGTAGTTCAGAGTTTCAGAACCAATAGTTAGAGGGAAATATTATATCAGGAATTGGAGAGGGAAGGGGAAGGAGAGCAACTGAGATTTTCTTGAGTAAATACAATATAGAGTAATTCAACTGTGAAGAGCACACATGAGACCCCCAGTGCACCTACATTTGGGGAGAAATGGAACTTTAAAGATGTGCTTTCATCTGAGAAAAGCCCTTTTTATTACAAATATACTCCAAGTAAGTGGCAGTTTTCATACCAAAATGGTGCCACATTCATAGCACATCACCTGTCTCATGTGACAAAAGCATGGAATGTGCAAGCCACTTCTGACTGCTCTAAATTCTTTGGAGACTGTACGCATTATATTACATGGTATTTATGGAAGTAAGTGTTGCTTTAGTCAGCTGGCAAAAACACTTCAAGTATAATCCTCCCCCATTTTCACAAACGCAAAACGTCCCAGATGAATTTTCAGGAGTTGATGTCAGCTAATAAGTGGTGATTGATGACTTTGTTGTATTTTCTTTTTTCACTTTCCAGTAGTATGATCTGAAATTATCTTGACATATGTCAGTTATAAAAATTATTTTTATTTCAAGAGAATTTTTTAAATTTGAGCAAATAATAAATGGACAAGCTTAAACTTCAGATTTCATGAATGCCCAATCCCTTGGAAAATTAGAATTGTACTTAGGAAATAAAAATTTGCAACAAATTTGATGAATGCTCATTCACTGTAATGCTTTTCTCTTACATTTTTTGTGTGTATGAAATCCAGGAAGTAAGAAATATTCCCTGGAGATCAACTATTTTTCTATTTTCCTGGGATTTTTTTCCTGAAACTATCCTTCAATGTTAATCATTTAATATGAGCCCTCCCTTCCTCTGCGAGCTCATTTGCTGGTCATCTTCACCATGCACTCTCTTGCTGGTCTGCTGGCCTCCTTATTTTCTCCCACACATGCCTTGTTACATTCTTACCTCTATCTCCTTTCTTGTGCCATGTCTCCTGTTCCTCCTTCTCTGCCTTCCAAAGCCTGCCCCTTCTTCGGTTCATATCTCAAATCATATATCACCAGATTTCTGCTTTGACTCACAATGTTCTATCTGTCCTCTAAGCTTACAGTAATTACTTTAAACTGTGCTTTTCCTTAATTTTAAAGTAAAATATATATACACAAAAACTCACAAACTGTAATTATGCAGCCCAATTAATATTCACCAGGTGCATACACCTTGTAACAAGCACCTAGATCAGGAAAGAGAATATTAACAGATCCTCAGAGCTCAACTAAATCAGGGATCTAAAATAAAATGTCTGCAGCGACCATGCTTTGTAAATGTAGTTAAGTAATGGTTAAGCTTTAAAGAAAATAAAATAGGAATTATAGAAATGCATTATGGATATGGTAAGAAAGATGACAAGGAATTCAAATCCTCAGCTTTATACTAAAAACCATAACAACAATAAGAAAGACCTAGACCCTACCATCTAGTGCTAAAAAAACTGAGTAATATAAATTTCATACTTATAATTAACATGAATGTATATAGTTTCTGTTAAAAGTAAATTTTTTAAGGTATCATTTTAAATGTTTACCACTTTTGACCTAATAAGTAATGACAATGCCTAGCAATGATTTAGGAATGGAAAAAATATGTTAAATTTCAGAAAAACTTAGAGAATAATATTGGCAAGATTTAGTTCTATATTAGGGTAAAAGAGAGAGGAAACCTGAAAAAGACCAGATTTCTGGCTTGGACACCAGACTGGCATGAATAGAGAGAGAGAACATAGATGAAAGGAAAAGCTGGTAATGGAGAACAAATGATAGATAAATAGTTTGAGTTTGTATTGGCCATGGGACGCCTGGATATAAGAATCTAGCAGATCCTTGGCTGTAGGCACTTGAAGCTTGGGCAACTGCAAATAAAGAATCGGGAGATTTTGGATAAGAGTTGTATTTGAAACCATAAGTATGTAAAGACCAAGCAAGGAACATGTAAATTTAAAGAGTAGATTAAGGAAGAGATACCTGCAAAGGAGAAAGAAATGAAGTACAGTTGATTCTGGTTATTCATTGTAGTTACAGTCTGTTAAGTCACTGTATTGAATTAGTGTATACTGAACCATTGTTCCCAGGAGAAGTACAGGATTAGGTTCCTGCAAGCCTCTGGTCACAACATTTTCATCAATCAATAAATACATAACCTTGTTTTATGTGTGTTTCTGTTTAAAGATATCTTACTTAATACATACTGTTGATTCATTAGCATTGAATTCATGGCCAGCAGCACTATATCTCATGCCTAAAGGAACACATTTCCTTCACAAGATACATCACAGTCTTCTTTCTCTTAGAACATTAGATAGCACTTCAGCACTATGCTTTCGGGCCGTTTTAAATGGTGAAATTACCAAGAAGAAGCAGAAAAATGCAAAAAATATAGCAATAATTGACTGTGAAAAGGACACTTGTTTACAGTATGAGAGCTGAAACAAGAAAGCAGAGCATTGTCTTGTTAGACCTCAACTGAGAACACACATGTCAAGTGCCTCAAATTTTTCATCACTTTCTGTATGTCCACGAATGACTGTGAAAGTGCCGCAAGTATGATTTGTGATTACAAATAAATTTTAGTGAGTATGCAAATTTGCAAATACAGAATCTGCCAATAATGAGAATCAACTGTAGATAGAAATGCTTTAAGGAGCCAAATAATGAATCCATCAGTTCTTAGACCACATAAAGGGAAGCAGACAAGCTACAGTGGACTGAGGAGTAAGTGCGCAGTGAAGTGATGCAGATAGAGAGCTTAAGGAATATCTCTAGAAAGTTTGAAGAGGAAGGACTAGGAAACTGAAGACTTAAAAATAAGAGGAATGCGTACGTTTTTCCCAACCAGATCAATGGTACAAAGATTAAGCTAATTCGAATGTATGTATTTTCTACCTAACTTGGGAAAGCCACCAGAAGAAAGTAGTCATTTTAATGATTGAGATATGTACCTGCTTGACAACTCTATATGCAGTGTTTGCAATCAAATTTGGTTAAAATAATTCAGCTTTCATGTAGGGCAAGCAGCCCAGGAAGGAAGATTTCATCAGTGGTTAACAAGATGGCCGTAAAGAACACAATAGTGTTTGACACATTTTCCTTTTTGTAAATTCTGAGCCTCTCCCTCTAGCTACAACATTAGCTGACTCAGTGGAGGAAAGTGGTTTCCAAATGAGTGTTATTCTTTGGGGTTTACAAAGTAATGTCTATCCAAACTTAATTAAAACCATAAATGCTTCTAACATTTAGAAAGTACCAATAAAAAAGCAAACCCTGAAGAGGCTGTGCCTTCTAAAACTTTGTATAATGTTAAGAAAACTTTTTAAAAAAGAAAAATGACGTATCCCTAATCTATTCTTTTAAGAGACCACTAAACACACCCTTTTACGTATAAACAATTTAAATAAAATGAAAGGAGCAAAATTCTTCAATTTGCAGAATGGCTGTTGAATCAAAAACCAAAGAGAATTTGCTGCAAGAGAAGGCAGATGTTTTCAACTTTTTTTCCTCATATAATCTCTAAACTTGTATTTTATGTGGAGAAAATCACAGTTTGTGAGAAAGACCCCTGTGAAACAATTTATACAGTATTATTTATATGTTCAATCATTTACATTACATTGTTTCAATAAAACACTGAGTAGCCAGAATAAAAGAAAACATTTAAGCAACTCAAAGAAATTGACTATGTAAACATAGTTTTACAATTTAGGTCAATACCAGGTAAAATACTTTTCAGCATACAAAACGTTGACCCCTGAAGCCCTCAGTATAATAAATATGTCAGAGTGAGTAATAAGAATGGCAAGTGTGGAGTTCCACTTTGAGTATGACTAAGTTCCTCCAGACTGACACCGAACTGCCCCCTCTCCCAGATAAGAACTACAAACTCTGGCCAAACTATAAAATTCAACTACCTGAATGCACTGAAGAGTGAACAAGCAAACAGTTTCTGAAGGAAGTCAACACTTAAAAGAAGGGACCTGCACAGGATGAGTTTTCCATTTTTTCAGCTTTTAGCCTTGGAGTAGGGTGCAGTTATCACCATGTGGGGCAGCTAAAACTCCAATATAAAACTTGCGGTTTTTTCTGGCCTAAAGAACCAGATGAGAGAGTTCATGGCAACAATAGTCATTGGAAAATGAGGGATGTCCTGGAGAAGCCAGATGGGCGAAACTCCAAATTCTGTGTATAAACCCTGCCCAAATCTTTAGCTAAACCCTTCATCGTTCATGTTCAGGACAGACTCAAAATAGCCCAGGCAAGGATAAAAGAACCGAACTGACATGAGAGCTCTCTGCAAGAGAGAGTTTGCAGTTTGAGTCCAAACAACTTAATTGTCTGCTAAAACAAAAATATCAGCACTCTTCAGAGAAATAATGGGAACCAGAGTGTCCACACCTAACATTTCCGATGCACAGGATATGATCCAAAATTACTCAATAGATGAAGAAATAGGAAAATATGGTCCCTTCTCAGGAGAAAATACAATCAACCAAGATCAATCCAGATATGTTCTAGATGTTGAAATTAACAGACAATGATTTTAAATAACAGACCAGCAAGTATTATAACTATATTCAAGAAGGTAAAGGAAAACATGTTCACAATGAATACAAATAGGAATTCTAAGCCAAGAAATAGTTTCTATTTCTTGGCTTAGAAAAAAGAAGAAAAAAGAAAGAGAAAAAAAATGTAAATCCTGGAACTAAGAAACAAAAAATCTGAAATTAAAAATTTACAGAATATGCTTAAACAAGAATGGAGATGAGAGAGGAAAGAGTCAGTGAACTTAAAAATAGATCAATGGAAATTATCCAACCTGAAGAAGAGAAAGAATGGGTAACTATGGCAGAGACTGGGTAGCTCTTCATCAAATATGTTTCCCTTTTCTCATGGGCCTGATGCTGGACTATATTTCCCAAGCTTCATTGCTATTACATGTAAACATATGACTGTGTTCTGGCTGATGGAATACAGGTGGAAGTGAGGTACATCACTTCCAGCGATGGACCATATAAACATTCTCTGTCTTTCTCAACACTCTCTCTTCAACAATCTATCAGCTGAAGGCCAATACCTAGGGTGATCTCAGGAGCTATGCACTGAAGGTGGCACAGCCTCCATTCCAGAATGCTGAGTAGAGCATTGCCGTCTTCTCCAACCCAGTCATTAGCAAGAAATAAATTTCTATGGCGTTATGGTCCTGAGATGTTTGGGTTGGCTTTTTTCAGCAGATATTGTTACCATACTAAAAGAGTAATTGTTGTTACTACGTTTGATGTCATTTTTATATAATGATTTTATGCCTTGTCTTCAGCCTTCTTCCAGGCCAATCTTTTTATGTTAAAAATGAAAAGCCCTTCTGAACCATGCTTCATCTGTAACTAATACTTTCTTCCCAGACTAATCATAAATAATTATAGTTAATAAAAAACATTTGAATAGATTTTACAATTTAAAACTTTCTTTTGCCAAATCAACTCATTAGATATTAACAATAATCCCTTGAGATAAGCATGACAGTTGTTAGTTTCTCCATTTTCTAGGATGCACAAAAAAAAAGAAGGAAGGAGGGAAGAAAGGGAGAAAATAACAGAAGCTTAGAGAAATCTAAAGAGCTAGCTGAAGATGATATAGTTTCTATATAAGGCAGACAGAACTCTCAGAGAGTTCTGCCTAGTAGCTGCTTAAGGATGACTTTGCCCAACGAAACATTTTTATCTCCTTGTTCCCTCTAAAAAGTGAAATTCAAGCTCCAATTTCATTATAAGCTCTCATCTTTAAAAGCTGCACATCCTATAGGAGACAGTTTTTATCAGTTTTCTTTTGGGCACCTGCCCTTACCATACCAATAAACTAGTTTGAAAAGTTGAAAAATTCCATAGAGAAGGCCCTCAGGGCACCAGACGTCTGGTTGGAATGATTCGTTGCCCAAATTGACAGATTTCAGATGCTCAGTTTGAACTGCACACAAGTCCAGTACTCTTGTTCTGTGACCTTCTCTACATCCTCCATCGTCTGCTGAGCAAGTGCTCTCACAAAAGTGATCCTTGGGTTTTTAGATGTGTGAGAATTTTTCATCAACAATGAACCTTGTTGGAGTTAGTCTGGTTAAAACATGCTCTTCGTCTATTTGCTCATCGAGTTGGGAGCGAGTGGCAGAGAGGGATTAGAAATGTTGTTATATTGTTTTATTTCATAGTAAGAAGAGGTATAACCTTGCTGAGAGGGTGACAAATTCAGTTATAGTCAACCAGTACTTGACAGGTTTTATCAGAAAACCAAACAAGGAAAGAGTGTGTACGCCTGCTACCAGCTGTCACATATTGAACAATGAATGTTTGATGAAGCCGACCTGCAAATACACACATCTCTGTGGAAGCTGGCCTTAAGTAGCAACTAGCTGACAAAATTAACAAGAAAAGGCCTTGGTAGAGGATATCAAAAGAAAAGAAAACGAAAAAAAAAAAAGGAAAACGAAAATCTCTCAGTTTCTTTATTTGTTTAGGTGTGTATTGAAAGAGCCTCCATGCAAGGTAGAATTTGAAATGCAGTTGCAGTTTTGTTAAGATAAACACACGGTCTTCATCTCAGCCCATATTGAAAATACAGTTTGGATAACTGTCAAATTTTCCAAATCAGTTGTGCCATGAAAAACAGAAGCTGGTGTTCTGGAAATGTGAGGGTTTGGTTGTGCTTCTGAAGCAGCGCCTGGCTTCTTGCTGACAGGACAGGGGATGGAGAAGAAACCAGTGTGGCACAGATGAAGGAACTTGCCTGATTGCCCTGCATCACCCAGGCCAGCCCCAGATTTGGTTATCCTGTTCCAAATCGTCTTTTCCTGCAGCCAAAAGAGGAACAAAAAATCTCCTCAAGTCAACAAAAAGATACCTAGCTAAAGAATCCTATTTCTTACCCTAACCTCCCCTCTCCCAAGTCAAAATCAGTGGCATTTCCTACCTTTAAGGGAAAATTCCATACAATTATTATAAGCTAAAGAGTAAATCCAAATTCTCTCAGAAGCTTATGAAAGAGTTCCAAAGTAGAGAAGAATCAAATATTATTAAAATTGTATTTCAAGTAAACCAAAAATGCTTTCCCCATCTTTACCCCCTTGGTCCCCAGCGTTTTCGTTGTGCTTTTTTGACACTTCTATTACCAAGCCCATGTTGCGTCTTCACTTGTATTACTTTTGTATGTTTAATTGTGAGTTCCCTGATGACTAGAATCTTATATAATCTTGATTCCTCTCCAACTCTAGCCATTGCTCATAGCAGGTCTCAATAAATGATTATGAAGTTGACTGTAAACCCAGAAACATTTAAATGGCTCAATTGAACCAGACTGTGGTCATCCCAGACATAATCCTACAGCCCCTACATTATTACTGTAATGATATTCTTTTAGTTCTTCCTTGGCAAAGCAGAAGAATAAATCCTCTAACTATGGAAGAAAGACATAAAAGATTATATCCCACACTTTCCATTCAGCCAATTGAAGTAAGTAGAAAACTCTGGAAGGAAATTCCACACCCATATCCCCAGATAGAGGCTTTAATAAAATGTAATATACCATAATTAAACTATCTTTCAACCCAATAATGAATTTTCACATGTGCATTTTCCTTGTGAACTTTCATTCTGTTCATACATTTTTGAGCTCATATCATGATAGCATCTAGTATTTTATGGTGGATAGAGTGGTGTTATAAATATAAATTATGTGTTCTGTCAATCTGAAAAAGCTGCAAATATTATCTATCGGGGTTTCTCAGTTCTTATCTCTGACTCTCCAAATTTTTTCAATCCATACTGCATTAAAAAATTTTGAAGATTTTTTTTAAAAAATCTGTTCTATTATTTATCTATTTCCAGTGTGGTAAATGAAGTTTAATTTTGACAATAGAGATACAGAGATGACAAATGTCTATGATGGATTCCATAAGCAAGAAATGTCTGTAAAACTAAATTATCCTTTATGCTGCATAGATGTGGGTCTGCATATGTACCTGAAAGGGCAATAGTTGACTATTGCTATTAAAAGTACGAAGGAGGGAGAGACTGGAGAAAATAAATGCATTTATATAAACAAATGTTAGGGGACAAAATTCAACAGAGAGAATGGTGACAAAAGCAGACTGCAGAGATCAGTGAAAAGAAACAGAGGTAAGTGTTAACGTCACAATCGCTGTTGCATAGAAATGAAACTGCCAGTCAACCTCCTGTTTCCCCTTGAGAATAGGAGAAAAGGGCTGCCAAGAAATCCGACATCTATCTCTAGTATAATGACTGAGACACAATTTAGATATCTTTATTGCCAATATCAGAAGCAAAACTAGGGGAGAGTTCAAGTGGCTCACCACAATCCCAGACCTCCAGAAGGAGGCGGAGGAGGACGAAGAGGAGGAGGAGAAGAATAGTAGAAGTTATGGTCAAATGCAGTTATACTGATTGTGGGTATGTGTCTCCTTTAACCTAGAGTTGCATAAACCACTGTAAAAATGGAGAAAAACTAAATTTTAATACTGACTTTCATCTCCCTCTGCTTCTTGGGTGTCTGTAGCTATATTACAAATTCACACCACATTTCCGTGACCTGGATACGATGTGCACATGTAGCAGACTTTCTTACAAATCTTCCTACTGAACCAGAGATTCACATACATATACAGTCCCCTCCTACTCCCAGAGCTTCATGCTCAATGAGGAAAATCTAGGCTCTCATTAATATTATCAGTGTAGTTAGACCATATGATCCAGCAGTCCTACTTCTGAAGGAAATGAAATCAGTATCTTGAAGAGCTATCTGCGCTTCCATGTTCATTGCAGCATTATTCACAATAAGCAAGATATGGAAACAACCTAAGTGTCTGTCAATGGATGAATGGATAAAGAAAATGTGGCGTATATATACAATGGAATATTATTCAGCTATAGAAAAGAAGGAAATCCTGCCATTTTGACAACATGGATGGACCTTGAGGACATTATGCTAAGTGAAATAAGCCAAACAGACAAAGACAAATAGTGCATGGTATTACTTATATCTAAAAAAAAAATCTAAAAAAAAGTCAACTCATAGAAACAGAGAGCAGAAAAGTGGTTGCCAGGGGCTGGAGGGTGGGGGGTATAGGGAGAGGTTGGTAAAAAGCACAAACTTTCAATTATAAGATGAATAAGGTCTGGGATCTAATGTGTGACATGGTGACTATAGTTCATAACACTGTATTGTATAGTAATTGATATTTGCTAGCAGAGTAGAACTTAAAAGTTCTCAAGGAAAAAAAAAAAGATAAATATGTGAGGGGATGGATGTGTTAATTAACTAGATGAGGGGAAATCCTTTCACAATGTATATCAATTTATCATGATGTACCCTTTAAACGTCTTACAATTTTGTCAGTTGTACCTCAATAAAGCTGAAAAAAATATCAGTCTATCAGTGTAGTCAGAACGCATTTGAAACCAGTGGGGGAACTGAGATAGAGAGGGGTAAAGTGAGTTTCTCAAAATTTAATAGAGAATCAGTGGCTAGGAAGCAGATTCATTTTTCTGGCAGGAAGTTGGCATTCATTTTAAAGAATTTATTAATTCCATGCCTAAGGTACACAAGGTGTATTTCATCAATGTTTGTATATACATATATATTTTTTCTACTTTTCTTCTGAGCACTGGAAAGAAGGTCATTGGGGAATTATGACTGATTTCTGCAATGCATTGACTGAGAAATCATTTAGGTGGACTTATTGCCTGTACTCTGAGTGTGTTTATGCATAAACATGTATATATATATACATGTATATACATATATACACTATTTATAGCATATATAGGTTTCATGCAATGATGATAGAAAATACAACCTAAAGACAGAGCTCACAATTGTCTGATTGTTAATAAAACACCCAAAGATAACTGCTATAAAAATTTTTGAATGGGAGAGGCTAAACTTGTAGAGAAGCCCAAAGAATTGGCTTGAAGGATTCATGGAGGTGAACCGCTGCTACAACCTACAGTGTGTTAAGAGTGAAAATTGCCTTCTTGGAGGATTTAAAGGGCACAAGGAAAGGCCACTTTCTCTAAATGCCTCCTTCAGATGCCACCTTATCTGAAATTCTACCACTAGAAAGCTACCTCATAAGACTAGTAATTCTTACTGATTGGTGAGGGTATGTTTGACTTTTATTTTTTTCTTTATATATTTTTCTTAATTTTTTTTGGATCCCTGTGTTAATGTAACCATAATACAAAGGTATTTTGAAAAAATGGTTCTTGAGCAACTGTGCCAAATAACTCTGTATTCCCAGGAATTTCTGGTATAGTAATAAACACACAGTTGACACATAATAAATATATGTGTTGGACAAAAATATCTGTTTCCTTTTTTTGGGGCATTATCTCCAGGAGTTGTTGGGTCAAATCTCCTTAACGTAATGACACATTTTCAGTGGTTCTCAGACTTTGGTACATGTCTGAGTCGTCTTGTTCTGACACCTACTGATAGGCATGATGTTTGCATTTTAAAGGAGAACAGGGGCCTGGAGGGGCTACCAAGTGGAAGATGGGGCAGGAGAAATCTACAGAGACAATTCTACTGTTATCAGAATACTGTCCACATTATAAAAATAGCCAAAAGAGTGGTTCTCAAGCCACATTTTACCGAGTCTCGAGGTTCAGTGTTGATTTATCAGGGGCCATTGGGAAGCAGAAGGGACAGGCACCCCCAGTGGATGATATCTAGTCCCTTCACCTCAACTTCAACTAGGGCAGCTCAGTTTTGATCAATTGAATATATTGACACTTCACGTAAT
This sequence comes from Ceratotherium simum simum, assembly GCF_057802395.1. Lineage (NCBI taxonomy): Eukaryota > Metazoa > Chordata > Mammalia > Perissodactyla > Rhinocerotidae > Ceratotherium > Ceratotherium simum. The sequence goes on along the minus strand of NC_141919.1, from coordinate 12,100,536 downwards.
ATTTCACTTGAAAACAAGATTCCACTACTGACAGGGGGGAAAAAAGCAAAACTTCATTGGTTTCTAGTGCTGGTCCTGGAGGAAATTTCCATTCCTATATGCCAATCATTTGGAAGGCTAAAGAAGGAAAGAGCCGTCTACTTCTTGAACCAATAACAGAAAATCTCTGCTCCATTATGCAAGTCTAAAGAAAAGAATGGTTTATAAACATTGGTTTTTCAGTCCATCAGGGCGCCAGGACCCTGCGTTGCCAAGAGACACCACCAGTTGAAATGAAATAAAAAGACTGGTGTTTACATTAACATCCTCATTTGATTCACTGTTTGATTAGATGGAGGAGAGGGAAGAATCAACCTGCCCAGCGTCCGGATTTGAGAAGACAACACAAAGAGAAGCTATACACACAGTCCCCACGAGTGACAAAGAGTAAAACAGGCACTTTATGCCCTAAATCCCCCTTCCTCACTCTGCTCCACCCCACAGCTCCAGGGGCCCCCTACAACCTCATCGTTATAACGTAATACTAAGAAAGAGACTGATAAACCTTCTTGGCCAGTGCAAGGCGTCTGAGAAAGCATCACAGAGCACTGAAAACAGGACAGGTTTTAAAGTCTGACAGGGATGAGGTCGGATAAAAGTAACTTGTTTTCACAGGAAAATGACCAAGAAGGTCTCATTTGCCATGAAGTCTTCCACCTATGAACTTCATCTGACACACAGTTAATTACGTTTATGGAGAGAGAACAAAAGTGAGAGTGCGGTAACTGAGTGTCTCAAAGAACGTGAGGATAGTGCTTTTATATGCTGCGCTATCCCTGTCCTTTTGAGAAAGAAAGGTCAGAAGAGGTATGTGCAAACAGAAGGATTGTGTGCTGATGATTTAAGGCAGATGTTCCTAACATGACCCTAACGTGTGACAGACACGTGGATGAGTTGCTATTGATTGGTGGAGGTGAGGTGACTGTATGGAGTAATGTTTCTAACAAGAGCTAATGCACCAAAATATATAAATGGTTAATTTGTTATGAATTCAACCAAATTCAAAGTCATTCATGCAGTAACATCAATCTTCCTCATCCACGTTTCAAGTTTCTGGAGCGAGAGTGAAATAGGCGACCACACAAGTAACCAGAAAGTCATTGAAAAGAGCACCCCGTTCCACTCTACTCTGTTATCCAGGCAAGAACCTTGGTGGAAAGCTACTTGAAATGTAGTGCCAGTGAATTTTGACTTACTTCTATGAACTTTCTATCAAAATCTTAGTATGAGAGCGTGTCACACCTATAAACATCTCATGTGTCATAGCTGAAAAGAGCTGAGGACCTCTGATCAACAGGAAACATATTTTCCTTGACTTTACTACATCAATTCTTGAACTGAATGGCTTCGATTTTTTCATTTCTGAGAAGATTTCAAATGGGTTAACAAGTGTAAAACACTCAGAACAGTGCCTGAAGCTATATGCGCTAGTGGTCGTTGTTGTGTCCTTGATAAGATTAGGATCCAAGTTCAGAAAATGCTGATAAGACTTGTGTCTTTACAAGATTTGCTGTGATGAGAAAGGAATACCTTTGCACTCTCTAATCTTTGTTTAAAAAGCACTAAAAGACAATAAACCACAATCAGGAGGAAATTATTAACAGATGTACTGCCCTTTTATCTGTTCTCTAAATCATTCTGCCACTGATTCCCGTCTTTCCTCCATTAATGACTTTCTTCTCCTCACATCACTTGAGGTTTCTTCCTTGTTCATACTCCTTAATTCACTTCTACAAACATTTTTTGGCAACATACTATATGCCAAAAATTGTGCTAAATAAGCGCAAACATATAAAGACTATTTCCTGAACTTTATTCTTCCACCCTCATATAAAAATCTTCTTCCATTTTGTGTCATTCACAAATGTTGTAACACCCATTTTTCTTCTTATTCGATTCTCCTCTCCTTTCAAAGTCATCTACAAAACTCATGGCCACCATCCACATTTAGTTAAGATTTGAACTTATAGTCTGCCTCTTCGTCCTCAACTCCTCTCAATACTCAGTGTGTCTTCAGTTTCCCTATGGATGACTCATTTTTTTAACAACCTAATATTTCAGTTTTTTCTTGACTTCCTCAGTTCCAATGAACTTCATCTTCACCCCACCCACTCACCTCCACTTCAGTCATCAACACCTATGACCACATCTTGGACCTTGTGATTATCGAGACTGTTTTATAACAGAAATCACCACTTCAAATGTCCTACCTCTGACCACCACCTCCTGTCTTTCCAGACTTCTCATTCACTCACCACAGATATTTAGACCCTATTGAGATTTGTGATCTTGGGACCCCTCCTCTTTCTCCCATCACTGCTCCCTGTCTGTACTTCCATCCATCTCCAGCCCAATCCCATGGTCCACTACATCCATAATACTCTTCCAAATAATCCAAATCCCTCTGTCTTCATGTCCTTCCAATATATATAGAACAAAAATATTCAACCCTGAATCATTAAAACCATCCTCTTGGGGTGGAGGTCAGGGTACTGACGTCTGCTGGAGTTAATCTCATAAGCACAAAGATTGGTGCCACAGTAGATTTGTGGTCTCCAATCTCAAATTAAAACTCATATATGCCTGGGAATTCCTATGTTTTCTAGTTGGTCAGTATTCCATTTTCCAAAATTTCTATTTAAAGCTTTCTCCATTCTTCTCAAATTCTCATCACCTCTTCACTCTCAAACAAGACTTTGCCTCCTACTTGACTTAAGAGAACAGAAACTCTCGAGTGGGAATTCCCTCAGCTTCTTGTCTCTCTCCATCTACGAACTTACTGTACCTGCTCTCATTTTTCCTCTTCACCTCTTAGGCATGTCCCTCTTCCCATCTAAGGCTAATCTTCCAATCTATGCCCTAGATCCCAGGCATTTCCTCTCAGAGACCTTGCTCCATCAGTTGTACTCTAGTGTAGGGTAGCATAGCAGTTCAGTTCAAGGGCTCTAGCAGAAGACTGCCTATGTTCAAATCCCAGCTCCACCCCTTACTATTTATGTGATCTTGGACACATGATAAAGTATATCTGTTCCTCAATTTCTCACCTATAAATGAGGAAAGATGATAACGCTGTTTCAAAGCCTGGTACATCTTTCTCACCCGCATTTCTCCTCCTTCACTTGGTTAATTGCTACATTATCCCCAGAACTCAGCTAAAATGTCACCTCTTCCAGAAGCCTTCCTTAAGCCCCCTACAAGTGAATTACATGCCCATGCTCTGTATGTATATTGAACCTTTTGTTATCCTTAGCAAAGTACAAATCACCTTGTATTGTAAATTCCTGTTTACTTCTTTTTCAATGAATGACTGTATAAGTACAGATGGAAAAATAAAACCCTCCTCCCATCACATCTCTACCCCAAATGTCTTTGGCTTCCTTGTGGTTATCAGGAAAGTGTGGTAGATATTCCCACTAGAGTCATGGAACTAGATAACAAGCCATCTCTCAGACATGTTACAGGAATTGGTTTTCAGAGACGTTTTTATAGGTCAAACTCTTCTCCATATTGCAATATCATTACTCCCATCACCATAACATCATTCCCATTGTGAGCAATGGGGACCATTATTAGGAGGAATAACTGGAAGATGTTTGCACTCATACTACTCATCTGGTGATCTCATCTTCCTCCTGTAGGTCCTTCCTGTGCATTAGAATGCATCACCAACCAATCAACACCTGAAAGCTCCCTACAAGGTCAAAACCCTCCCAGTGACTTGACCTTAGGAATGTTCTGAGTCATGTTTTTCAACAATATTAGTCTTTAATACACATGAAATTACACAAATCTTACATATCAAATATAAGAAAGACAAATAATCTGAATTCTATCAGATGATACTCAAATCATAGTAAAAGACTCTAAAATATTCAAGGCAGAAGTCAGTAGAAGTCAGGGATGGCATACTGACCATCATGAAAGCCATTATCCACAGACCTTTTAGAGGAACAAAAAGGATTACCACTAAAAACCCATTGGCTCTAGAATTGAGTGCCCACCACAGATTTATACAGGCATCCCTAGAAGAAGAAAGGATGATCGGAAAGGACAACATAAAGTAGGAAGGGAAAAAATAAAACAAAAGAAGGAAAGAAGAAAGGAAGGAAATAAAATTTTGGTCCTTGCTCTCAAGGAGTTCATAGTCCAGTGGTAAATGAATATGTATTATAACACTACTAACAAAAGTATATGAGCAATATGCTAAGGAAAAGCAGGGTAAGGAGCAGGAAAGAAAAAGAATCAGTTTGGGCCGGCCCAGTGGTACAGCGGTTAAGTGTGCGCGCTCCGCTGCTGGTGGCCAAGGCCGATCCTGGGCGCACACATACACACCACTTGTCAGGCCATGCTGTGATGGCGTCCCACATAAAGTGGAGGAAAATGGACACAGATGTTAGCCCAGGGCCACTCTTCCTCAGCAAAAAGAGGAGGATTGGCATGGATGTTAGCTCAGGGATGATCTTCCTCACAAAAAAAAACAAAAAAAGTAAAGAAAAAGAATCGGTTATCATCTTCCTCCTCATCCTCACCATCCAGAGTACTATCTTCATTAAGAAATTGCTGTAAGGAAACAACTAGAATAGAAAGCTGTATCTGGGGTCATGGGAGCAAGCAGCCGCCCGGGAACGCCTGGCAAAATATTATCTCCTTCCACCCATACTCACTTCTTCAGTACATATGAATAGGCTGAGGAAATGGACTTCACAGTCAGCTATACCTGGGTTGAAATCCTGTTGTCTGCTGCCTGTCTATGTGATCCAGGCCAAGTCTCGTATCTACCCCTTGCCTCCATTTCCTTGTCTGTAAACTGAGTGTGGTTATAACAACATCTACCTCACAGATTCATTGTGAGCATGTTATGAGATAGCAGTAATAGAATGCTTAACACTGTCTCCTGTTGTTATTATTCATAGTCTTCTTCCTTTTATTCCAAGATTTCCTTTGATATTTATTTTAACCAAAGGATAAAATCGGCAGGGAGAAGGCCCCATATAGACTGTGACTGGGGAGACTGTATATTGATGGTGACTAGCTCATCATTTCTGAAGAGACTAATGTGTGCAATCTTCCTTCAGGCTCTGGCTCCACACCTACTAAGAGGTGTGGAAGAAGATATGAATTTGGCTGAGCATGAGCAAAATTTGAGGATGCTTCATGGCGTTTAATTACTTCAGTGCATGTCAGAACTTGCGTGGTCATGAGATAGAGAAGAAAGCTAACGCTGTGAGAAAATCAAGCAGACATGCATTTTATTTTGTTCATCATTAAAAGATACACCAGTTAAGTTTTTCTGACAGTTTACAGAGAGTCCTGTTTTTAATTACTCAGAAGCAGGTGACCTCAGAAATAAGTAGATTATAAAACTGCCCACCATAATTTCACCGAGTTTCTTATTATCCTCCCGTCATGTTATCTGAAATTCTATTGTTGGAGCTTGTTTTTTCATCCTTATTAAAACATAAATGTCCATTAGGGAATAAATACCTTAAGCTGTTATCAGCCATTTGTACCTTAGGATTAATGAATGCCAGAGTCTGTCCTGAGAATATGTTTTGATAAGTCAGGCAGAAAAGAGGAAGCACTAGGTCCCCAAATTCCTAAAAGTGTGAGGACAAAAAGCTACTCAAGGGGAAGGGGTTTTAACCTGGAGACTGAGTGCAGTGAACATTCACTTCATGCACCTCATCACTGCACCCAGCAGCAGGCCTACTTAGAGACTACAGATGGAACATTTTTTAGCAAATGTGCCACGCTTAATCTCAGCCTAAAGGTGCAACATTTTGAGAATGTCTCCTGAGGCATTTTGAGTCCCTGGAGAAAGAAAAAAAAAATTGACAGCTAGAGATGATAGATAGATAGATGATAGATAGATAGATAGATAGAGATATTCTCATTTTAAAAGTAGATTGTATTTTTAATGTGCTAGCAATGTAGTAACTAATATTTTGCACAATATTAATATTCAGATTGTTTATTCATTTAGATGACAAAGAAAATCTCAGCAATATTCTTCTGCTAAAGTTTATCAAATAAAGGCATTATCTATCTGAGCTCAAACTTCATTACACTACAAAATAGAATTATTGCCAGATCAGAATAAAAACATTTCTGATATTTAGATTTTTTCTGTTACCTTAGTATTACACATCTATATCACATAACTCTTTGTATATGAGCATGAATATTATTCAATACAGAATTCTTCTCCTAAACTTCTCAAGTGGTACCGACACAAAACGGCATGTTTAGTGGGAAGACGGCTAAATTTAAACCAAATTGTTTGTGTACTTCCTCCTCCCACCTCTGGAGTAGATTTAATGTATCTGTCTGTACGTCACTTTCCTCTTTATGAAGTGATGATAATAATACCAACCCACAGTGAGGTACTGTGCTGTAAGGACTAACTGAGACAGTACATGTGTCTGTGCTTTGTCAACTCAAGTGCCCTAGATTTTTAGTTTTATGAATGTTTTATACATTTTGTAAAGACACATAAAAATCATAGCTCTCTATGTACAGGTATAAAACTTGGTCACTAAATTCTCCATGTAAAAGACATAATCTCTACAGGTAAAAAAACATGGTCACAAAATACTCTATGTTCGTATTTAAAATGTGGGCATTAAATAATTCTCTATGTACGTACATAAGACATGCATAAAACCAAAAGTGAATCAAAGAAATGACTGTTCAGCCCTCAGTTCTTCAAATAAAATATCCTGCTTCAGCTCCCTGCCCATGGAGCTTATCACTGGCTGATTCTCCGCGGTAAGATCTACTACAGTCTCTAAAGGCTTATATGCACCACAGCACGGATGGGGCACTTATATAATGACATGTGTCAGAGCTCCAATGTCACCTCCTCAGAGGGGACTTTCTTATTATCCACTCTGAAGAGCCACCATCCCACTAATCACTCTCCATGCTAGCTCTGTTTTATTGCCTTCCTAGCAATCTTATTACAATGCGAAACATCTTGTTTATTTTTCACTCGTGCGTTATATGTCCATGTCATCTCCCCTGTCCTTGTCCCCACACAAATACACAAAACATGAATTTAAATTCCTAAAGGGCAGGGGATTTTATTGTTCACGCTTATATTTGCAGCACCTGGAATAGCATTTAATAAATAGAGATATCAAATAAATGAACATTGAACAATTCTCCATGTAAAAAACGTAATCTCTGCATGTAACGTGAGTTACATGTTTATCTCGATCAGATCTGTTCCTGTATCTCCATCAGGTCTGTTGACATCACCTATTGTGTCTTTCTTCTAGAACTTTGAAAGTACTGGGTCAATGACTCTCCTTCTGACCCTGATTTCTCCAAGTCCAAGTCTTGGGTCTTGAAGTATTGAGGCCATTTCCCCAGAGCCGTGGAAATATGAGCTAACAGATTGTGAACTGCCAAAAATCTCCTTCCAGCTCAGTCAGAACATTGTCAGTGACAGTAATGTTGACAGTTTTCACTTCAGAAAATATAGGTATAATGTGATTTCAGTTATTCGTCTCCTCAGGTTGATGAGTGGAAATCTGAGCACTGTTTTTAGACACTTGGTGAGGAATCTATAGTCATCCATTTCTTCCTCCTTCTGACAAAACTGCCATCACACTGTCACGTCTTAAGAATCTTCCAGTACATGAAGAACAGAGAAGTTTTTGTTAGCTTACTTCTAGACTGGCTTCAGTGTACACAAGTATCAGAAATTTATGTTCAATTACTTACACCCACTCCTATCAGTCCTTCAGCATTGTAGTTACAAAGGCACCTTTCTTCCTTCTTGTATGTGTATGGATTTTTATCACTATTTAAGGTAAGGTTTAGCAATCTTGTCAAAATTGTATAGCTGGTCCAACTAATTTTCTTTGGGATACCAGAACTCTTAAGATACTATTAGTGATTTGGTGACCAAACACTAACTCACCCCAAAATAACTAAAGACAAAATATTACTAGTGAGCTGTAAATAGTAGATTCCCCTTCCCTCGCAGGATGAGGAGATAAGGGTAAAGATTAGGAGTAGGTATTTATGTTATGTGAAGAAGAATAAAGATACCATGTTGGTTTGCAAGAAAAGCATTGGCAGGTGGTTGTTCAACTAAGTTATTAGGAGAAATCTTTCAGGTGTCAGAAAGCTGGACTTGGTGGCTGTGACTTTCAGGTCATTTTTGATGCAAGTTCCATATGTATTAATCCTTGGGCTATAACATAAAAGTCAGTACATGTTAACTTGACAGGGCCAGGGGATGCCCAGATATTTGGTTAAACATTATTCTGGGTGTGTCTGTGAGAGTATTTCTAGATGAGATTACCATTTGAATCAGTAGACTGAGTAAAACAGGTTGCCTTCCCCAGTGTGGGTGGGCATCATTCAATCTGTTGAGGATATGAATAAAACAAAAAAGTGAAGGAAGGAAGATTTCGCTCTCTGCCTGACTGTTTTTGAGCTAGGACATCCATGTTTCCCTTACTTGGACTGGAACTTACACCATCAAGTGTCTTGGTTCTCAGGCCTTCAGACATGACCTAGAGCTAAACCACTGGCCCTCCTGAATCTCCAGCCTGTGGATGGCAGATCATGGGATTTCTCAGCTTCCGTAATCACGTGAGCCAATTTCTTATAATAAATCTATCACCAATCTATCTATCTATCTATCTGTCTATCTATCTATCTATCTATCTATCCATAGAGAGGGGGTGGGGAGAAAGAGAGAGAGAGTCCTCCTATTGATTCTGTTTCTGTGGAGAACCCTGACTAATACAGTGTATATATATGGTCCTTGAAGTACCCACAGGCTAAAAAATATTACACTCACAATCATGTATCTTTAAAAGAATTTCCTGTGGCCCAGGACATAATCTTTGATTCCAGTTTTTAAATAGCTGAGTAAAGACGGTTCTTTTACCTTTCTCCTCTTCAAACTCACCCAATAGCAATGAGAAGATTAAGAAATAAAACTCAAACTCATCCTTGTCAAATTTTGGAGGCATCTATAACCCAAAATCACAAATTTAAGGAAGGGCTAACAAATGCATTGAAGGTCCAAGACGGGTGCCACAGGGGGAGGATGCCTATGGGTGCAGATCTCAGAGACAACCTCAAGAAATAATTCTCCAAAGTCATTGGTCCAAATCGAGAGGTAAATCAAAAGTCCCCTGTCCAGAGCAATGAGGCGACAATAATTTTACTGGAGGAAAAGTAGCACTAAGTCTCAAGAAACACACTGGCTAGTCATATTTGCAGGACACCGTCTATTTGTAAGGCTAGAGGAAAGAAAAACTTGGCTTTGTGAGTAGTTCTACACGGTCAGTTGTGGTTAGAAAAAGTAAAGGCTAAAAGAAGTTTCTCCCTCTCTCAACACCGCACTTCTTTAAAAGATTTGCTTATAGCCTAGAACGTGATCTTTATTCCTCCTACCACGTGAAACTCCAGTAAACACACCTTGCTCGGAAATAAGTAACAACCAAAAATGAGCACGCACAGGAATTATATGAATATACTGCAAGAATAAAATGAAGATAGTAATGAGAAAAACAAGTAACAAATGAATAAAACACACCATGAAAACACTGCTGTGAATACATGAAAATTTTGACTGAGCAGATCAACTGAAATTTTTTAAAAACTATACACAACACAGGTACATAAAGGATATGTACTAAAAACCAAAAAAGATATAGTGAGCTGGCAAAAGAATAAATCATGAGCAGGCAGAGCTCAAGAAATAAGAAAAACTAAATAATCATGTAAAAGAAAGCTAAGTTAGAAGGAGTATAAATGAGAATAGACATACTGAAAACATATTAAAAATATGAGGTCTAAGATTTTTAAAAAAGCAAATTAAATATTATAGAAATGAACAAAGAATTAAAGGAAACTAGATAGATATGGAACTATCTAAAAGTAGTTGTTTTTTGTACTGATTTAAATTTTAGATGTGTTAAATATTATAGTGAAAAATGAAAAAAAAGTCCTAGAAATAAACAGGGAAAAACTATTTTAAATAATATCAAAGTGAGCAGCATTTCTAAGTACACATAAAATTCTGAACTTGAAAAAAATGATAGAGTTAACTATATAAAACTCAGAAGTTTCTGTGTGGCAAAAATATTTTTTAAAGTTCAAAGAAAATGACAAATATAATTAAAAAGTCAAAAGTTAAAAAAAATACAAGTGAAAAAAGTGAGAAAAATATTTCAACTCATATCACAAGGTCTAATGTCCTTAATATGTAAAGAATACATACAAATCAAGAAGAATAACAACATAATAGAAAAAAGAGAAAAGGATATAAAAGAATAGATCACAAAAAATGAAATATAAATGACTTTTAAAGATATGAAGCAATGCTTACTCTCACTCATAAATAAAGAAATGCCAAGATACAATTTTTCAATATGGTCTGGTCAAATATCAAACAGTTTGGTAAAACATTGTATTAATGAGAGTGTGTGAAACAGCCATTCTCATACATCAAAGATTGATACAATCTTTGTGAGAAACAATTAGTCAAGATCTATGAGAATTTAAAATACAAATATCTTTAATCCCAGGAAATACACATCTAGGTATTTCTCCTATTAATGTACTGTCACATGGCAGAGGTAATGTATTTGCAAGGTTATCGACAAATTCTTTGCAATGTCAAAGGATTATAAATAACTAGAAGTGTATCTGTAGGGGACTTGTTAAATAAATTATGATATTTCTTTACAATGAAATGTTACACAGCTTTAAAAAGAATGAGGTAGCTCTATATTGACTGATTAAAATGACCTACAAGATATAGTGTTAAGTGAAAACAAGATGTGAAATAGAAATTAAAGTATGTTGTTATTTATAAGAGTATATGTTTGTCTGTGCAGAGAATATCTTTGAAAGATTACACTAAAAACAGGCAAAGATATTTACTCCTGGGAGCCAAGGAGGCTGGAGGACAAGAGTAACAAGTATACGTACTTTCCAGTGTCATTTGAATTGTTTCAGCGATATGTGTCAGCTAGTCAAAAGAGTTGAATAATTTTAAAAAACTTAATTCAAAAAATAAAATACATGAAATATAAAATACAAAGTACACAAAATCTAAATGATTTTGCTTTTACTTTAATTCTACCATAGAACTTCAAGGGGAACATTTTAAAAAGCTTGAAATATTGCTCTTAATTTGGTCAGTGTCGTGTGGTTTCCCAATGCTGTGCACTGAAAGAAAAGAAGGCATGAATGACAGGGCTGTGGTCCTTGGATGTCCACTCAGGAGCTGAACTCTGCTGGGACTGGGGAGTTGGGGACAGTTAGAAACTCTTTCCAATATTCGCTCTTGAAATTTTGGAAAATAGAAGAAAAAAATTGGTCTTGCAGTAGATACTTCAAGATTCACTTTTTAAATTTATCATGAGATTCGGGGTCTCATAACTCCCAATGAAGTTAAAAAAAATCACACCTCCACTTTTTAAAAAACTTTCTCAAAGAACTCTTCCCTCAACATTTCTTTGGTTAGTTAAAAGTTAAATAAATGTATGCAGTGTGGTATCCTTTCAAACAACATCCAAAACACCTTGTATTCATTTCTCCCTCAACCGATGCACTCACCTTCTGACTCTGCTAAGAACTGCACGATGGCTGATTTGAACTGACCATTTCTTTTTACAAAAGAATCTGCATTTGGAAGGATAAGGAGGGTCCTCTTAGAGAGTATCATCAAAGAAAAAGGAAGAAAAATGCCCTCACCAAGGAAAACATAACAACAACCTGTAATCTTTCTTAATGCTTTCCTCTGCCTTCATTATGCTCACATGCTGAAGCAAGACAATGTTTGACACTGTTTAGTCTAGTTTGGGAAAGAAAGGATTATTTAAGTTGTTTTAAACAAACATCAGGCTATCAAGTTTTGTGGAATGGTTGAAGAATGTTTATCATCCACGCTTTGCAATCTTTCCTAATGTTAGAAATCACAGTTCCTTTAAACTGAATAAGATGTGGTCGACATTGAAAGAAACATCCTTTTTTCTATATTTATAAATGTAGGAAAACAGATCTACCCATTAAGTGAATATCGAAGCTATTTCTTGGTGAGGAATGATCTGATTGCTATTGCAAAATACTTACTGAGGGAATAAACCTACATATTAAGAAGTAAGAGTTCTATACCTCCATCTTACAAGGGTTCAGTAAAGATGACCAGAAAAGCAGATAATCATAAACAAATATCCCAAAGGTTAAACAATCTCAAGGAATCAAGACAGATGATTACATGCCACCCACACGATAATGGAGAATATCGTAATTTATTCCAATAGCTAATTTTCTCACACAATATTTTTGCTTTGCCAAACAGAACATTAATATCCTTCAAATGTTAGTCCACTCTTCCACAATTTCAAATTAAAAAATACGAAATGAGGATTCACATGCATTACCCACACACATATTTGCAAATAGCCTTTCTATTTCAAACTCAAAATATAGGCTGTCAGCTCTTAAGGCACCACCTGTGAAGGCTTCATGGCTCATGGGGAACCATTGGCTGGCTTTCCCCTCTCCTGCCATCATCAATCAAAAATTCAAACTCATTTTAAAATTAGCCTCTGCCAAACATAATTAAGGAAGTAAATCCACTGGAGAGAAGATGTGCAGTAAACCTCCAGAATCCAGGGTGTTAGGCGATGGCATTCTAGAAAATAGGCACCAAAACACCTATAAGGAAAAGAGCTCTTGGGACATGTACTCCATAAAACCATGTCTCCGTATTAATGGACTCTAAAGACTTGTTTGTGTGTTAATTACTGCCTTGTCATCTGTTGGCAAACCATTGCGTGGTTAAGTCTTCCTTTCCATAGTCACTCAGTGATTTAATTTACAAACATAAAATTTATTCTGCAAGTTATCTATTTTTCATGCAGAAGGAAGAATGAAGTGACTATTTGTTAAAACCTACTGTACACAGACATTTTGCACATGTGAAAGTGTGATCTCGTTATAATCATCACAAAAATCATGCATGATAGATGTTGTATTAGTTTCCTATTGCTGCTGCAATAAATTACTAACTTAGTGGCTTAAAACAACAGAGATTTATTCTCTTTCAGTTGTGGAGGCCAGAAGTCCAAAATCAGTTTTAAAGGGCTACAAGGTGTCAGCAGAGCTGTTTCCTTCTGGAGGCTCCAGGGGAGGGTCTGTTCCTTGTCTCTTCCAGCGTCTGATGGTTTCTGGCATTCCTTGGCTTGTGGCTGCATCACTGGAATCACATCACAACCCCCTTTTCCATAGTCAAATATCTCCCTCTGCCTCTCTCTTATAGAAATATATGTGATTATATTTCAAGCCCACAAGAATCCTCCCATCTCAAGATCCTTAGTTTAATCACATCTGCAAAGACCCTTTGCCATATACGGTAACATATTATAGGTTCTGGGATTAGGACATAGATATTTTTAGAGGACGTTATTCAATTTACCGCAGATTTGTATTATTGCCATTTTATAGATGAGGAAAATAAATGTCAGAGATGGTAAGCCACTTGCCCACTTTCACGAGGCTGGTACAGCCATAATTCAAAGCCCTTGTTGATTCCCCTATACCAAGCAAAAGATTTTGTATTGGAGAATTATTTCAGAATTTTGAAATATATATTTAAAAAAATGTTTTCAAACTGAAAATGTGACTTGAGATCTTTGTTTTTAATTGATGGCTTGATGTGCTTCAAAAAGACATGTGAAATAGAGTTTGTACTATGTAAAAATATCTCCAAGGTCCATGAGCTACAAGGGGGTGAAATCCCACCCCCTTTCCACAAAGACTAAAACTTACTCTGGTTCGTTTATGGAAATGTTTAAACATGTGAATATAAGGTTATTGACTACCGATAATTTGTGGCCATTTCCTTTTAAAACCAAATAAAGATGTTCTCTTGGATTTGAGTTCAAGGAGATGCTCCAGAGGTCTGAAAAGGGGGAGGCGAGGTAGGGCAGGGGGTAAGGAGGCTAAGTGGGCTAAGTCTTGGACCTGTCGACTGGAGCTCCACATCTATCTCTTTCATATTTAGGAGTCCTGAGTAAAAATCCATCTGGGAGTAATTTTTCTACTGCTAAAATTAATTTGAAAATCGCTAGTCTTAACTTTTAAGGACTTTTGTGATTCTTTGTGTGTCTATAACACATCTAATACATTTGTGAGCACGTGTGTGTGTGTGTGTGAGAGAGAGAGAGAGAGAAAGAGAGAGAGAAAGAGAAACACAAGAAAGGAGAAAGAGAGATAGAGCCTGAATCTCTACATAGTGGCCTCCTCCATCTTTTTTGCCATCTCCAAAATAGTTGCCCATCCCTCTAGACAATTTGGCCAGGTCACAGTCTTTATGGGTTGTGAACCTGGTCAGAGTGAATGGATCAGGTGTGCCCCACACAACGTGTTCAGCCACTCTTTGCAGCCACTAGGGTCTCTTTAGTAAACAACTTCTTCAAGTGCGCTAGTGGATCATCACAGCAATAAACACTTAAAGCCCTCTCAGTGTCAGCCATTGACTCCCTTCTCAGGGAGCCACATATGCAGGCACTTCAGTTGTGTCTACAAACACACACCAGTAGGGGGAAAAACAAAGTGAAAAACACTGTTTATTTTGCAAACAACTGCTCAGAAACTATATATTCTAAATTTAGTTAATTATTTTCAAAATAACTTGGCTGAATACAGTCCTTTTAACACCTTCAAACCAGTCTTTGTTTGCTGATGCATTCTTCCGTATTTGTGAGAAGCACAGCAGGACTTCTCCAAGGTCATGCAGTTCCTGGTGTAATCAGCTCATGACCTCAGCTCACACAAAGAGGACAGAAGTTACTCCTATTACATAATTTCCTCTCCCAGTAACAGCTTGTAGGAGAGTCTAGAAATTACACTAGTGCTTAAGGATCACCAGAATACTTAAGTACTTCACACCATCACCAGGCTCCTAGAATTATTTGAGAAATTTAAAGCAACTTCAAAAGTATTAACTTGAATCAAACTATGCAGTAGGTCAAGCTAGCTCCTTTAGATTAACTCATTCATTCATTCTATCCTTCATTCAGTTATTTCCCCTTCTCTACATACCACTCTTTCTTTCATATTAGTAAAAGGATAAAAGCCTCTGGTCTTGATGTGACATCTCATCTTTGTAAAATGAAGTGAGTTGCATTACCTCCCTGAAGAATTGTTTGTGGAACCTGCCCATTTCATATACACTTTTTTTCCCCAGTGACCACTGAAAGTTAGAAGAGATGATTTAAGTCAAAAAGAAAAGATATAACTTCACTGGATATATCCCAAGAAGATGCAACTGATTAAGGGTACAACTTTCAGAACGCTGTGCACTTTTATTATTTGTAAAACATTTAGAAAACATGTTTTAAAACATTGGTAAGAGCCTATGGTGGGCATACAAATGCCATCACTCTTTGTGAATTTATTTTTCAGAATACAAGCTCCAGGGAGTAGCAGCTATGAGCCCTAACACAGAGCACAGGATGTTACTGAGGTGGGGGGGACGGGCAGCTATGCTGACAGAGCAGTGTAGATACATACAGAGGAGATAATCAGCTGTCATTGGGAAAGGCTTTGAGGTAAGTGGCTTAACAAGCATTATTAAAATTGCCTCTGGCAGCAAACAATCAGCACAGGGGAAGGTGGAAAAGAAATGTGAGGACACCCAAGTGAGGACAGATAAGTACCCCAAAGAACAGCTCACCTGCTTAAGCTTGATTCCCTAAGGCACATGGCTTTGGAAGGAAAAACTCCTCTCTGCTTGCAGGTTAGGCTGGTTCACGATTATTTCTTGGATCTTTCTCTACCTAACTTAAATCCATCATCTCTCATTTTGTTTCCCACCAAGACCACATTCCTACGGCATGCTCAATAGAAACGGAGTTGCCCAGACAAGCAGCCGATAATGCCAAAATCATTTGTAAGGCAGCAGAATGGGGCTCTGGAATTGGAGGGCTGGCCGCAGCAGCTCCACATGCTTCCCTCTTTCCGTGAAAGTGTTGGCGGTGTGCACCCGTGAGCCAGAGTTCAAGTGCTGTTCTGAGTCACATTTCACACTCCTTGGCTACCGCAGAGTGTTTCGGAGGCAAACACCTCATCAGCCTTGTAGACTTGGACAAACAAGCCTCTTGAGAATCACAAGTGATTTTTTTTCCCTCTTCTGAGTAGGCACCCTCTCTGTCATTGTTTCAATGTAGATTCTGAAAGGCAATACTCAAAACAAAAATGCAAAAACTCAAGCAGCTTAGACTTGCCCGTCAATGAAATTACAAGAGACCAAAAGGGAAGACAATCTGTGGTTGAACTGAAAGAAAGTTGGTGCGTTCTCCCATTTCTTCTCTTACTTTATCCCATTTGGCTGTGATAGAAAAGAACCCCTGGTCTCCTGGCACCTTAGTCTATGAGCCCATGGAATTGGTTATCCTATCCTTCTGTGAATATGAGTCCTATGATATGAACCAGTTAACCAAGTCCAGTCTCTACTGCTGTAGCCGCTCTATTCTGGTGAGGCCCAACTGCACCTTCCCCCTAGGACCTAACTCAAGTTCTGGTTCCAGAAATTTTAACTTCCTCAAAAGTGTGTCAGAGATTTGAAATACAACTACCTCTGGGGAAAAAAATCATAATCCCTTGTTAATGCAACAAGAATCTGCTTCTCTGAAAACGTGAATCAGGACATGACATGCAATGATGAAGAAAACCATACTTCAGTTAAAATGGACTCCTTTAGTATCTTATTGGTTACGAAAATATTTTTGGTACTATTTAGTACAATTTCCAGATGAATAAAAACTGACTCACACGTGCATTGTACCTACTTCATCATGATTGGAGACGTGAAAAAATTCTGTTCTTTTACTCTTTATCAATAGCCAAAAATTCTGTTCTTTTACTCTTTATCAATAGCCAAAACCAACTATTGCCTCCATCTCCATCTCCATCTCATGAATGTGACATGATCAAACAATAATTTGGTTACTACTGTCTCCTTTCCTAATTTTAAACTTCTGAGAAACTCTGCTGTCTTACCAGTTGGTTCCTCAGCTTCAATAGTTGTCTGTGGACTGCCCAGGGATAGTCTTTACAGTCCCCATGCCCATCGCAAACTAAAAAGCACAACTCTCTGCCTTTGTCTTTCTCCCGGGAATCACAGTGGCTGGTCCAGCCTGCCCCACCACCATCTTACCTGGCTCTCACTGCTTTAGAAGACATTTTTGTGGCATTCCCAATATCCATCACTCATCTTTCTCCTCTCTGCCAGAAACAACCAGATATCCATCCTCCTCCACACAGATGTCTGACTCTGGGAACATAGGGTGTGTCTTGCTTGGTCTCAGCCAATTTTAGTATCTCATTCCTCTTGCTTATAGTTGGAGTAGGCATACGCATAACCAGTAATTCTGGCCAATGAGACATCAAGGAACTGTGCAAGGGGGCTATAGGGAATTTTTTCTTACTTTGAAAAAGATAAGTTCAGGAAAAGATGACCTCTGGACATTTTTAGGACTGGATCTGATGCCTGAAATTCCTGCAGCAATCTTATAGCAGTGAGATGAACTAGACCTGTGCTATTCATTATAGCCATAGCCACTGAGCACTTGGAATGTTGCTAGTCCAAAATGAGAAGTGCTGTATCAGACATCTCATTACTAATTGTATTGATATATATGTTAAAAAGATAAATACTTTTGATATATTGGGTTAAATAAAATATATTTTTAAAACTAATTTCACCAGTTTCTCTTTACCTTTTTTAATGTAGCTATTAGGACATTTTTAATTTCATATGTGGCTAGTTTATATTTCTGTTGGACCGCATTGGACCAGACCGAGGACAAAACCCAAATGCTAAAAATTGAAGAGCTGAAATGTGAAGAAAGCTTAGTCCTAGATGATGTCACTAGCCAGCCTATTGACTTCATTTACAACTCTAGAGTTGTCCTACCTCAAGATTTATTTCTATGTGAGATAGGAAGTCTCCCTAATAGTTTAAGCCAGTGTAAGTTAGGTTTTCTATTACTTAGAGCTAAAAATATCTTGACACAGTGCTTCATCCATCATTACCTGGAGAAGCCACCTGGACGGTGCCAATTTCACAGTTAGAAACATCAAGTTCACTGAGACACAAGACCCTGACCTTGCCATGGACATAAAGCAAAAAGTATAGAGTTTGGGATCTTCATTTTCATTGGAATCATAACAACACTTACCTCACAGGAGTTTTTACCACATAGATACTGTATTAGTTTGCTAGGGCTACTGTGACAAAGTACCACAAACTGGTTGGCTTAAACAAAAGCATTTTATTTTCTCATGGTTCTGGAGGGTAGAAGTCCTAGATCAAGGTGTTAGCAGGGTTGGTCCCTTCAAAGGGCACTGACGGAGAATCTATTTCATGGTTCCCTCCTTCCTTCTAGTGGTTTGCTGGCAATCTTTGGCATTCCTTGGCTTGTAGATGCATCACCTCAATCTCTGCATAATGTTCCCATGGCATTCTCCCTGTCTGCGTGTATGTCACTCTGTCCAAATTTCCCCTTTTTAAAAGGGCATCAGGCATATTGGATTAGGGCCCACTCTAAGGATCTCATCTTAACTTGATTATCTGCAAAGATCCTATTTACAAATAAGGCCACGTTTACAGGTAATAGGCATTAGAACCTCAACATCTTTTGGGGAGACACAATTCAACCCATAACAGATGCTAAATAAATGTGTGTTGAATTGAAATTAAAGTGCTTTATAAATTGCAAACTTCTACCCAAATCTATGTACTACATGATTATAGAAAAAGCAGTACGTGTCCCTCCTGTCCAAAAGAGGGCCTGGTAAGGGCAGGCAGCAGACATTTCATCACCGGATTCTTTCAGTGGGTTCAGAAAGAAAGCTAGTATAACTAGACAGTTAATAATCGAATTTGGGGGGCACTGATGATTTAAATAGTAGCCACTGATGTTTTAAACTGTGGCAATACTGTACTTTCTAATGAGTAAGCTGACTCCTTTTACAAGTCAACCTGCATTTTTTTCTGATTTCTGTTTTGACCTAGACGAGTCATGTAGGTTGACCCTCCTCCTGTGGTGGCATTTCCTACAACCTGCTGTTAAGGCAGCTCTTTACTCTCAGAATCACCCCCAGCCTATAAATCCCCAGCAGCTGGGTTTGCAAGTTAGCTAAATGGAGAGCTAAATGGAGCAGGATGCATGGAGGTTGCATCACGATCCAATGCAAATTTCCCTTTAATAAGTTATCTAAGTTGAAAAAATATATTTATATCCTCAATCAACAGAATATACTTTGACCTCAAAATTTTCAGAATCCTTACTCTTCACTATAGATTTCTCTAGTTAGTGCATTTTCCTATATCAACCGTGCATTCTTTTTATTTCCTTTTTTTTCCAGAAATACAAAGGCATGAAGTTCTTAGGTTCAAGAAATCCTCTAGTGACTGGCAATAGATGATTACAAAGACTTAGTTCGTAACACAGAAGGTTGTCTTCTTTTGTTCCCCAAATTAATTTTTTCCTAATATGGCTGCACTGTTTCTCTTCAGCTTAAGAGCCAAGCTCTCCTTGGATGGAGTGGCATATGGCTGCAAGTTATAAAAACAAAGTCATGAAGCCCTCCCCTGTTTGCATTCCAGACTCAAATATCCACAGGGAATTCTCAATACCTGTGCTTATTTTACAAAGATGTTTCAAGGCTGTCGGGATCTCAAGTTGTCTACTCTTCAGAAGGAGCTGAAAAGAGAATAATGATGTTAAGTAATATTTATTGAAAAGTGGATCATGCTTCAGGAACTGTGCTAGATGCTCACATACATTAGCTCTAACCCTTAAACCACTCCTGCCAGAAAAGTAGTATTAGCTTCACATAGCAGAATAAGAAACAGAGACTGAGAAAAGTTAAGTAGCTCGCCCAAGAACACAGTTGGCAAGAAATAGAATTAGGATTCTATTCTAGACACCAAAGTCTACTCTCTTTCTCTTTTATCATAACATTAATACTTAATATTTCTCACTTCATCAACTAAATAAAAGGCAACCCCAACACCCACTCTTGTGATAGTCACGAGGAAAGCTTATTACAGTCACTGGTAATTGCTTTCATTGTTTGAAAAAATTATATGAATATCCTTTCTATTTCTATTTAGCATGGTAATATGTAGATATCTGAATCACTTGGAAGAAATCCTAGATCTATAGGATAGGGAGAGAACATCATCTTACATGCCATTTTTGAAAATAAAAACTTATAAATAAATCCATACTTAATTGAATTCAGCAAGAAACACTAATCAGAACATACAGGTTACAGTAGGGATCAGCAAACTATCACCTGTGGGCCAAACCCAGCCTGCTGCCTGTTTTTGTACAATCTGCAAGCTAAACATGGTTTTTACATTTTTGACTGGTTAATAATCAATCAAAATAAGAAGACTATTTCATGAGAATTATATGAAATTCAAATTTCAGTGTCCATTAATAACGGGTTTTTTTGGAGTGCAGCCATCCTCATTTGTTTTTGTACTGTCTGTGGTTTTGAGCTATAACAGCAGAGTTGAGTAGTAGTGACAGAGATTGTGTGGCCTGCAAAGCCAAAAATATTTACTACCTGGCCCTTTACAGAAAAAGTTTGCCAAACACAATTATATCAGTCTCTATGGAAGGATCTGTTAATGTGACCAAGATAGAACACAGACTCTGCTCTCAAGGCAAGTACAATCTAGGAGAGGGCTAGGATGTAGACAGTCATCTCAAGGACAGATAAAGCAAGATCAGTGTCACAAGAGATGGTCGAGCTCGATGAATATCCAAAGGAGGGGAAGATATAAAAAGGTGTGGAGATGGAGACTTGTGCTCCATCTTACAGCCTCATCCTGGCTTATCTAGTAACTGGAAATCAGGGTTAGTGTACACTGGCCCCCTCTGTCTTTCTTTACTCTGCCTCATACACACATGCACACAAAAGATTATAAAAAGTATTTTTTCAGGGATAACATTGTTTTCAAAATTCTATTTTTATTGTCTCCAAAATACACCAATTGAGTCAAAGTCACATATATGAAACTCTCATACGTTGCCCATGAATTTTAGGGCTCAAAGGAATTTAAACGTCATTTAATCCAACACTTTCATTCTATGGATGAGAAAATGGACCCCAGAAAGGTAAAGAGCATTTTGCAAGTTCAAACAACTAGTCAATGACTGAGCTGGCAGGAGAGAGGGCTGTGTATGTTCTACACACATTTTCTAATTTAACTCACAACAGCCCTACGAGATAGATATTATCTCCATTTGACAAAACAAAAACCTGAAGCTCAGAGAAATTAAAAAATGTACCCGAGGTCTCACAGATACTTTTTATAGAAGACAGAAACTGAAACTTAGATTCAAATCCTGTAATTTTCCTACTTTATAATCTACAGAAAACCTGTAAGAGAGATACTTTTACCCCAGTGCACACGATTCACCTAGTTCTAAAAAGAAGGTATCTGGCTTCAAAGCCATATATTGCTCAGAGAAACTGTGGTTTCCTTAAACCACCACACAAGAACCTTACCCGTGGCACAGTTCTGGCAAGCTTTATAAAATAACATCGGTCTTTCATAGATTTATCTTATGTCATTCTTTCCTAAAATTAAATTGGTCAGGGCGAACATCTAGAAACGTTGGTTCCCTTTCAGGGGGGCACGAGGTTAAAACTTGGCAGTAATACTTCTGCTGCACATGAAGCAGGCACTAGGTCAGATTAATGAAGCATTTATTTTCCTCACAAAATATAGGCTTATATGCTAATCTGGTCCTTAGTACTCAGACTTTTGACTGTTTATTAGTTACAAAATGTGATTATATAGTAATCACACATTTTAAAAAATCAACACACTATAACTCTTACCCCTATATTCTTCAAAGGATATATTAGAGACTGGCTAGATGTTCACTCTGACCATTTCCTCTCCTTCCTAAGCTGACAACTAGGCTACATTTCCCACCTCCATTGCATTTAGATATGGCCACGTGACTGAGCTCTGGCCAACGAAATGTGGGCAGAGGGAACCATGCTTCCCCCAGGCCTGACAACGAACCCTTCAGCACAATCATCCATATTCCCTCCCTTTTCTCATCTGTTGGCCACACACAGACAATCTGCTGAAGATTCTCAAGGCCATCCAAGAGGTGACTGACCCATTAAAGGGAGAGAAATTGGATCCCTAAATGACTGCATGGAGCAGAGCCCTTCCCTCTGATCCCTACCACCTGCATCTGATGGCTAGGAAAGGCAGAAATAAGCTTGTTGTGCTAAGTCACTGAGATTTGGGATTGTTTTCACAGCACTTTGTCAGCTCTAAAGATTCAAAAGTGATTCCACTGGAAGTTGATGTGCTGTGGCTTAAATGTTTCCGGCTGTTAGATTTTCCTATTCCCTTTGCATCCTATCTCACTTTATTTTGAATGTCCGTGTCCTCAGTGGAGGTGACTCTTCATTGTTCAAGGTGAATTTGAATATTGGCAACAACCAAATGACATCTGATACCAAATTTTGTAAATAAAGATTAACCAAGCTGTAAAAATCTATTAAAAAAAAAAGAGTAAAGAATAACGTTACTAATCAAAAGTAATATGTGACTCTAAAGCAGTGACTCTAACATAAATCGAGCCCACAGCCTGTCCTTGTAGGTAAAGTTTTATTGGAACACAGCCACACTCGGTGTTTACATAGTCTATGGCTATTTTCACAACCACAACAGCAGAGTTGAGCAGTTGTCACTTGGTCTGCAAAATGTAAAATATTTACTATCTGGTCCTTTATAGAAAAATTTTTTGATCCTTGCTCTAAAGGAACAAAACAAATTTCCCTTTTTAAATGGCCTATTGACTTTGAACATAATTCCAAAATAGAAATTCCAGAAAGTTTTAGGCATGCCAGCATTGTAGGATGAATTATAGAAACTCCTAAGAAAATGCCTGTGAAAAAAAAAATACTCTTGAAAATATCTGCTACACGAGATTGGGTAAAATGCAGCCACACACCTCCTAATTCTTTTAACAAAGTTAAGAGACAAGTTACATACTAGTAAAAAATATTTTTTGATAAAGGATTAGTGTCCAGAATAGATATAGAACTATAAAATCAAAATAAAAAGACAAACATACTAAGAAGAATAAGGAAAAATGATATGCACAGGCAATTCTCCAAAGACAAAAATCTAAATTTTCACTAAACATGTGAAAATAGTCTCTACCTCAGTAATCATCAGGGAAATGCAAATTAAAGCAACAGTGAGATACCATTTCACACCCAAAAGATGGGCAAAACTTTAAAATCTGAAAATCTCAAATGGTGGCGAGAATGTGGGAAAGCAGGAACTTTATTGCTAGTAGGTGTGTAATTTGTATTATCACTTTGGAAAACAACTTGGTAATTTCTAGTCAGGCTTAGCCCATGCAAGCATATCTTACAATCCAGAAATTCCATTTCTAGAAACGTATGCTAAAAGAATCCTCACATATGAGCGTAAGGAGACGGTCCAAAGATGTACATTGCAGCCCTGTTTGTAACGGAGAAAAGTGGGAGCAGCCTTCATGGGTAGGCAGCTGGATGAGAGAACTGAGGATTACTCACATGTGCAAAATTACACAAGAGTTAAAATGAATTAACCACTTCTACCTGGATACATCTCAAAAACATCATAGTGAATTAAAAAGCAATTGCAAAGGAAGACACAGTAGTATACCGTTTATGTAACGTGGTTAAATGCACCAAATCATAAATTTTTATGGACAAGTTTATATACTAAAATTATAAATACAAGTTTAAGGTAAAAACAAAGTAAAAGTTAAAAAAACCATACAGATTGACTTCAAGTGATAGTTATCTCTGAGAAGGGAGGGAAAGGGCATGGATGAGATGTTGTACCTTAGCTATGATCTTACGATTTTTTTTTTTTTTGAGGAAGATTGGCCCTGAGCTATCATCTGTTGCCAATCTTCCTTTTGTTCTTTTTCTCCCTGAAGCCCCAGTGCATAGTTGTATATCCTAGTTGTAGGTCCCTCTAGCTCTTCTACGTGGGAGGCCGCCTCAGCATGGCTTGATGAGCAGTGTGTAGGTCCACGCCCAGGATCTGAACCAGCCAACCCTGGGCTGCCAAAGCAGAATGCACGAACTTAACTGCTATGCCACCGGACCGGCCCCTCGTTATCATTTCTTTAACATGGAGAAAGAGTGAAAGTAAGTATGACAAAATCATAACATCTGTGTATTAGGAGGTTGACAAGTAGATATCTATTTATGATGGTTTTGGGTATTTTTCTGTATGTTTGATACATTTGATATAACATATTTTTTTTAAGGCTAAAAAAGAAAAAGTAATCAGTCACTTCCCTTTACAGTTGCATTGGGGTCTCTTCTCTGCACACAGCAGGGGACACTAGGTAAAATGTAGCAAGTGACATTCAGGAGACCCTGAATTGTTTGTCCATTCGGGGCTGGGCCCACCTAGAGAAGCCAGTTCCCGTGACATATTCTTGCCTAGGGATTTTGGAGAAAGGAAATAATCTGTGGACCTCCGACAGGTGTTTACCTCCTTGCTTCCCTGGGGATTATGGGCTCTGCAAAGTGACAACTTCTACATATTTTCTGATGTTAACCTGTGATTAGGCATCTCCTCTTCCTCTCTCATAACACCAGTTATCTTCCATTGCATCTGAACACGGACAGAACCAGTCGAGACGGTAGCTCAGAGCCTAGAGTATGCTCCCACCTCAGTCTACACCCCTTGTCAGGTCTCTGCTGCAAAGTCACTTTCTCATGAGGCAACCCCTGAGAGTAGGTTAAACCTCCCCATTTTTCCCCGTCACTGCACTCTTCCCATCTTAACACCTGTCACAGCCATAATTAATTAGCCATTTATGTTAACATACAATTGACTTTTGTATTAGTCAGGGTTCTCCAGAGAAACAGAACCAGTAGGATACAGAGAGATGATAGATGATAGATAGAAGATGATAGATACATAGATAGATAGATAGATAGATAGATAGATAGATAGATAGATAGATAGATAGATAGATAGATAGGAGATTATAGGAATTGGCTCATGGGTTTGTGGAGGCCAAGATATCCCATGATCTGCCATCTGCAAGCTGGAGCACCAGGAAAGCTGGTGGTATAATTCAGGATGAGCCCAAAGGCCTGAGAACCACAGGAGCTACTGGTGTAAGTCCCAGAGTCTGAAGGCCCAAGAGCTGGGAGCGCCAATGTGGGCAGGAGAAGATGGACATCCCAGCTCAAGAAGAGCAGGAATTCTCCCTTCCTTCACATTTTTGTTCCTTTCTGGTGCCCAGCGGATTGGATGATGCCCACCCACTTTAGTGAGGGTGGATCTCTTTTCTCAGTATAATTGAATCGAATCAATCTCTTTCAGAAACACCATCACAGACACACCCAGAAATAGCGTTTTACCAGCTATCTGGCATCCCTCAGGCCAGTTAGTTGACACATAAAATTAACCATCACCATGTCTATCTGTCTAGACAGTAGGTTCACAGAGTACGGCTTCAGACTTGTCCACAGCAGTGTCCCCAGAACGAAGTTCTGCGCCTAGAACAAACACTAGCTAATTATTTGTAGAATGAAATTCTACTTTCTGCTGAAGGGCAGAAAGAGTTCTTTTTAGAATTGAAGCCTGAGTATGAACAAAATAGGTATGCCATGTCTGTTTTCACAGGTAATGAATTAGTAGAATTCTGAAGATCTAAGGTCCAACCCTGGCTTGGCCACTTACCAGCTCTGGGATGCTCAGAATGTTAGGAGCGTTAAGGGAAGTCTGTAGCCTCAAAAGAGAGGCAATCTAGGCAGTTGCTAAGAGGCCCAGCTCTCTCACTCACTTGCTATGTCGTTTTGAGCAATTTATGTAACCTCTGAGTCTGTCCCCTTATCAAAAATAGAAAGCAATGATTGTACCTACAGTACATGTACAGGTATTCTAGGTGCAGAACTTGGCTCTGAGAACACTGCTGTGGACAAGTCCGAAGTCCTACCCTTTGAGCCTATATCTAGATGGATAGACAGACATTGTTATGGTTAATTGTTATGGGTACTATTGTATGAGTATAAAAACATTGAGCAGTGATCCTGGACCGTACCAAGCAATCAAGAAATATAAGAAAGAAGGAGGAGAAGGAGAAACTATAGGAAATCTTGTAAACCAGAAATTACAACACAACATGATATTATTGTTCTGTGCAAAACATCGTTCCACGCTCTGCTGGAAATGAAGATATAAAGAGATATAACTTGCGTCCCTTGCCCTCAAGCAGCTTGCAGCCTCAAAGAGAGAGTAATATGTGCGTACATGTTAAAAATGAATGAGTGATCTAGCAGTTGTACTCCTTGGTAGTTGCCCAAATGAACTGAAAACTTATGTCCACACAAAAACCTGTACACAGATGTTTAAAGCACCTTTGTTCAGAATTGCAAAAACTTGGAAACAACCAAGATGTCCTTAGGTAGATGAATGGATAAATAAACTGTGGTACATCCAGACAATAGAATATTGTTCAGTGCCAAAAAGAAATGAGCTATCAAGCAGTGAAAAGACATGGAGGAAACTTAAATGCATAATGCTAAGTGAAAGAAAACAATATGAAAAGACTACACACTGTATGATTTCAACTATATAATATTCTGGAAAGAAAAAAACTATAGAGATAGTAAAAAGATCAGGGGTTGAGGGAGGGAAGGATGAATAGGCATAGCACAGAATAATTCTAGGGCAGTGAAACTACTCTGTATGATACTATAATGGTGGATATGTGTCATTATACATTTGTCCAAACCCATAGAATGTACAACACCAAGAGTGAACCCTAATGTAATGATTGGGTTTGTGACTTTGGGTGATAATGGTGGTCACTATAGGTGCATAGATAGTCACAAATGTACCGCTCTGGCACGGGATGTTGATAGTGGAGGAGGCTGTGGATGTGTGGGGGCAGAGGGTACCTGGGAATTCTATACTTTCTATTCAGTTTTGCTGTATACCTAAAACTGCTCTAAAAAATAAAGTCTATTAAAAAAAAATAATAATAATGCAAGGCAGTCCTGAGTGTCAATGTTGTGGGGTAGACCAAAGTGCTAAAGGAGGTCAGGAGAGTCCAGGGCCGTCAACAGAAAGGCAACGTGAGCTCAGCTAGAAGACAGAGCTAGGACAGGTCCATGAACCCAGGAACCATCTCTGAGGCCAGCAAGGAATCCCACCCCTCCAAATCCTGCTGAGGAGGGAGAGAAGGAGGCCCCCTTTTTCCAAGAACAAATTTAAAGAGCTATTATCTGAACTGTTTGCACTAAAAAGAGAAAATGTGTACTCATCTCAACAAAACTCCTTAAATACAAAAATATTTAGTAGGCCCAGTTTGGCTCCTCTTGGTTATTTTTTTGCTAATACTCAATGCAGAATACAATTTACTTCTCCATTTAAAAAAAAAAAAAATCTTTTTTCCATTCTGTTTTGGTTTGTGGGTTTTTGTTGTCATTTCTTCCTAAAGCACTGTTTCCTCACATTTGCATCTCCCAGCCTTTTTAATGTGATATTCCATTTAAACTGCCTTTTAATTGTACGTGCTGTCTTGGCAGAACATGACTGATGTACTCGCGTTAATTAGGGCTCCAGTCAGCAACCCGTGCCAGCTGGAAACTGAGAAACAAGCGTAAATTATTCTGTCATCAATCAGCTCGAAAATGTTTGAATCACTAATTAGTTTGCAATTTGGGTGACAGTTTATCTGACGCAGGCGGTGTCAGAAACTTCAGATCTTAGATGAATAATTTGCCAGGAACAAGCACAGACTCCCTGCTTTTAAATACATGAAGGTTTATCTGCATGTTGAAAGGTGGCTCAGCGGTCTTCATTAACTTCCAACTGGGACTATGTAAATCACGAATCAGTGTGAGCCTCTTCAGGCCGCAGTGGCTTAGCAGATGATATTTAGAAAAAGAAAGCCTCTTTTCTCTTCCTTTTTTTTTTATTAATAATTCATAAACTGATAGACAAGGATGTTTGGGCTTTAACAGCTTAAAAAAATACAATGGTTTAAAAAAAAAGCAATCACCCCCCCTTTTACATGAAAATTAGTCGTGCTGTATCTTGCTGGTTAACTGATTTATTCCCTTGGCCATCATGTGACTGGAATGTTAAACGAGGAGTAATTATTAGCCCTTGTCCTTTCGAGAAGGATCATTACTGGGATTTTATTAAATGGCAGACTTATGTTTCCACTTAAAGAGAAAGGTATGTAGACTAGGGTAAGGGCAGGAGGGAAGAATATGCAGTAAAAATTAGAAAAGAGAAATTTTTGTCTAAAAGCATCATAAAAATCTGTTATTAATCCAGTTACTGATGCTAGAACAGAGCCCCCAGTTATTTGAATCAAGGATCATGCCTGTTGATAACTCCCTGCAGTAACTGTTGATGGGAGGGGGTGTCATCTGTGGATACGTTAGGTTATGGTGCGATTTGGATCTGTAGCTGCATTATCCCAGCATTTATAGGCCACACGCTGCTGTATGCATAGAAGACAGAAGGTAAAGGGAGTTGTCATCTTTCAAAATTTGTTTGCAAGGGGTCAAGTCAGGCCATCCTATTAATTGTAATAGACCTGGTGAGCTGGGAGTGGCAAAAGCAATGCTGTCCACTTCTAGAATGAAGAACGAAAAGAAAGATAGGTGAGCTTAGAATATTCCATGCCCTCTTCATAGCTGGCTTCAAATGAGAGTGCAGCTGTCTAGTTGGGGAGACAGAGGGGTTTAATGTGTCCCTGAAATGGGATGGTAAGGGAGAATATGGGGCAGTGGGCCCCATATTCAGAATATTCCATATTCTGTGGAATGCAGACTCCACAGCCTGGTTCTGTGCTAAGGCCTCAATATCCAAGAAGAGACGGACAAGGTGAGAGAAACAAAGCTAAAACCTTAGCGTACCACTTTTTTCTCTCAAAGCAAAGCCCTAATTTCTTTTGTTGAGGAGTTTCTTAACAATCTGCCGTAGACCCAAAGCCACTCTGTCAATCGTGGTTCCCCACAGAATTTTAGTTCACCATTTCACCCTCAATACCACGTCCTGACTTCAGCCCAGGTGGTCTCTTTTCTGGATCAGCAAAGTAAGTTCCTAACCAGGCACCCACCCTGCCCTCCCCCCACCCCACTCCAGTCTCTTCTTTCCTTTCACACTCACCCTGCTCCCCCACATCAGTCCATGGAACTCACTACCAAAGCATGGCTAGATGAATGGAGAGGAAGAAGGAAGCTATGTTGGGCAAGGGCAATGAAAGTAGCAAAAGATAAAAAATCCAGAATCCCCATAAAGTGTTGAGAGGACAGTGAAAAAATAATCTGACTAATGAATATGGTAAAACACCAGATATTTAGGTTTAAGGATGGGACATTTATCCTGTGGCTAATGGGAAGTCATTCAAGATTTCCAAATGAGGAAGTAATATAACGAAGTTAGTTAAGTGAAGTGTACAATGTCTACAATTTGAGTTATACTGTTTTGGTTGTGTGCCTTAAAATTGGCTTATTTAGAACAGAAAGGTTAGAAATATCCTCCCTTCTGATCTGCCAAAGTCTTTCATTCAATGAAAGGAGAATTTTAAGAATGGTTTTGTAAAAACACAAATATGAAAAACAGATGAGACAAGCTAGAGCCTGGGATAAAATATTTGCAAACCATGTATTCAATAAAGGACTAGTATCCAGAATATATAAAGAACTGTAAAAACTCAACAGTATAAAAAAAAAATCCAATTAGAAAATGAGCAAAAGACACCAAGTGAAATTTCACTGAAGAAGATGTACAGATGGCAAATAAGCACATGAAAAGACATTCAGCATCATTAGCCATTAGGGAAATGCAAATTAAAACCACAATGAGATATCACACATACCTATTAGAATGCTTAATACACAAAGTAGTGGTATCATCAAATGCTCATCAATGCGAAGAGACTGGCTCACTCATACACTGCTAGTAGAAATATAAAGTGGTGCAGCCACTCTGCAAATAAGTACGGCAATTCCTCACAAAACTACATATGCAATTGCCATACAACTCAGCAATTGCACTCTTAGGCATATAGTCCAGAGAAAGAAAAACTTATGTTTACACAAAAATCTGTACATGAATGTACATAGCAGATTTACTTGTAATAGCCAAGGCTGGAAAGAACTCACATGTCCTTCAATGGGAGACGTACGTCCATATCATGGAGCAGTACTCAGCAATAAAAAGGAACAAACTCTTCATACATGCAATAACTTGGATAAATCTCAAGAAAATTATGCATAATCAAAAAAGTCAATCCCAAAAGGTTACATACTGTATAATTGCATTTTGTGTAACATTCTTGAAATGACAAAAGTATACAGATGGAAAACATATTGCTAGGTTTGTAGGTATTAGGTGTGACGGAGGGAGGATGGTGAATGAGGTTATAAAGACAACATGAGGGATCTTTGTGATGATGGAACTATTTGTGTATCTTGACTGTGGTGGAGAATACACGAACCTACAATCGTGGTAAAATTGCATAGAACTAAAAACACACACACACACACAAACAAGTACAAGTAAAACTGGAGAAATCTGAATAAGATTAGTGGGTTGCATCATGTCAATATCCTGGTTGTGATATGCATTATAGTTTTACATGATGTTATCCTCGGGGAAAACTAAGTAAACAGTGTATGGGATCTCTCTGTATTATTTCTTACAACCGCTTGTGAATTTACAATTACTTCAAAATAAAAAATTTAATTACAAACAATATTTCATCCAGAACAAAATCTGTTAATGCCTTTGCTTGAAAGACCTGCAGAAATGCAAGACCCAGGGAGAATTTTCTCTCACCATTTCAGAAGTAGAAATGGGAGTAGGTGTTATTCAGGGATCCAGATTGATGGCAGCTCTACCATGTTCAACACATGGCTTCTAAGGTCACTCTGGGGGTGAGGGAGTGGGGTGACCATCCCAGACAGCTGGAAGGGGAGAAGTGTGGAGGAGCGTACAAGAGAGATTTTGTGAGCCAAGCTTGGAAGTGATGCACACCACTTGCTTACTTGCGAAACAAACAAACAAGCAGGAAATTTCGTCACAGCCCAGAAGGAGACTCTAGCATTATTTCAATCTTTCTTTTCCTCAATGCTCCTGAAAAGAATCAAAATAGTCTCTTATCGTGAAAATATTGAAAATTATAATTCTAGAATCTTTGGAAAATGAAAGGAAGTATGATAGCGCTGCCGACTACTGCCAGTGAAAGCAATTTATCTTTAAATCTTGATTTTTTTCCCAGATCATCTATTTCACTATCAAGATATTCATTAAAAATTTGAAATTGGAAGAATAATCGCATGATTACAATATAAGCGTAGTAGTACCTTAATTGCCTTTTATAACCCCTAGCATCTTCGTGTAAATCAAGCATCTGATGGTGTGGGGCAGGACACGGATTAAGTTTTCTGTAAGAAGGCAGGAGGGCAGACAAGCTCAGACCTGTTCTCAATAGATCACTCCTGAGTAAAACATGACAGGAAAGTGCCTTAGGTAGCCAAGACGTATCATAAGAACATTGGATACCAGGCAGAACCTACAAGGAGATTAGACCTCACCTACTGCACAGTCAGCCATCTGATTTAACCAATCATTCATTCCACTAATGTGCACAAGTGTGCAAATACTGCTGTAGGTACTAGGAATTCAATGGTGAGCAGGATAGACCCCAGTCTATACTCCATGGAGTGTAAAGCCCCTTCAAGGAGCAAGCTACTTCAAATAAAGTGTGATAAGTGCTCTGATAGGGGAGGTAGAGTTTACTATGAGAGCGTACAGCAGGAGTCTAGTCTTAATCAGTGAAGGCTTCTTTGTGGAAGATTAAGCCAACATGTGATGGGTAATTAAGAGTTAACTAGGAGACGAGGCGGGGAAAGAAGCAGAGCTGTGTTGGGTCAGTAATCTTTTTTTATGGTGAGGGCGATTGTTAACAAAGAAGTGGGAAAATCTGGGTGAGCACCTCAGGCCCAGCCAATGTAAAGAAGTGGGAAGCCTGATAAGGAGACTCAGAGTCTAGATGCCCCCTAAGGGCAAATACTGGCTCTGTACTGATGTCCAGGAATGGAGTGGTCATGGCATAAAAGAAATCAACGGAAGAATGCTCTTTCTCTGCTTTTAACCTCCTTCCTCTGTCTACTCCTCCTAGAGAAGATAAGACTGAAAAACAGAAAAGACTAAATCCCCAGTTGTGTGTCTCCTTCTGTTGGGATACATCTTTGTCAAGGTCAGTTCCAACTTTTTAACTCATCCAGCAGTCTGCTGCAACCCTCTACTGGAGAGTCTCTAAGATGTTGATTTACCATTTATATCAACTAGGCTCTGGGTTCAACTATTCAATCTTATTTATTCATATCCCTAGAGTGTTGCTCTCAACAGCATAGTCCAAGATGGCTCATCATCTTGTTCACAGTCTAGCCACAAATAGTGGGGAGCGGAAGGGGACAAGGGGGGGAATATCCCTTCCTTCAAATGAACTTGCGTATCCCCCATCCACCTGCATTCCATTGGCCAGAACTTAGCCATATGACCACATCATGCCCTAAAAAAGACTGAGAAATGTATCTCTTGTTCTAGGCGGCTATGTGCCTAGCTAAAAATTAGGAATTTGATTATAATGAGATGAAAGGGAGAATGGATATTGGGACAAATATCAATCTCTGCCACACCATTTTCTTTGAACATGACTGACCCCTCGTTTAAGAGTTTAATGCAGTTTCAACTCAGACTACCCCAGGAGTAAAGCCCCACTGTCGTTGAAATAGAAAGAAAAATCATGTTACAAAAAGCTCTGATCATTCGTTTGATAGGAGCACATCAGGCCACATTATTTAGCTCTAGAAATCTATAAAGAGAAACAATTCTATCTACCAACCATCTTGAATTATACACTCAGAATTCCCATAACTTAGGAAAGTTTGTCTAAAGTTAGAGAAACAGAGAAAGATTTTTTTAGCCTAGTGCGATTCATTACATTTCTAAAAGATGGAAATAATCATTGGCCTGCTCCTTTGTCCTGTCACATAACATCAGAGCATGGTAATTCCATCCTATAACCTACACAGAACCACTTAAACTCTATCCAATAACTGGTATCCTTTATTCTTTGAGTAGAATCACTGTCCCATTCATCACCCAATTTGATGATTAGATGCTTAAACACCTGTCTCTTTGGAAGACAAGCCATTGTTAGGCCAACCAATCTTAAATTTTTCTGAGCCCCACTTACACAAGTGCTTTCTTATGCAGTGACTCTCTCTCACCACAGATGGATCTAGTATTGATCTTTTATTAATAGTATTATCAATGATGCCCTTCTTATATTTTTTCCCTCATTGACTTCTTTCCTAGTTTGAGATCTGCCTTCAGATTGCTGTTCCCAGTGTATTCATCCTTTGAATCACCAATATGGAGCCTAATTTCCATTTGTAAACTTCTAGCCCCTTGGTTCTACCTTGGATCCTGATATTGCCTTCTAGTTTTGGAGATAATCCATAACTACCTTAATTGTGTATGCCTTTTTGGAGTGACAGTATAGTCAGTTTTTGTTAGGTTGTGCTGCAGTGACAAACAAACCCATCAGTTCAACAGCTTACCTCAAAAAAGGCTAATTTTTCTCTCACGTTACATGTTGGCTACAACTCTACTCCATGATCTCCTTATCTGGGAACAAAGTCTGAAGGAGAAGCCCCTACCAGGACATGCTAGTCTCAAGGCAGAGGGAAAAGAGAGGTGGTAGACCCAACAATGGCTCTCAGATCTCTGCTCAGAGGTGGCACATGTCACTTCCACACATATACCTTTGGCCAAAGCAAGTCATAATGCCAAGTCACACACCAATGGAGCAGAAACTATTATCCTCCCACAGAGACAAAAATAGTAGGACAGAGCCTGTGTCTTTTAAAAGAAATACAATCTAAAAAACTTTCCAAAAATGTGCCCAAGAGCTTCCTGTGTTGCCTGGCAATAGCTCATTAGGACCAGGGATGCCTTCCCTGCAGCAAGCAATGTTGAAACTTCACACATCTCTCATGGTCTCCATGGACTGGGTTTTTCCATTTGTTACTATAAACTCCTGACCCTTAAGCTGAGTCTGTTTGGCATCCAAACAGTCTTTTTGATTCCCCCACTGATAAAGCTGCTCTAAGCTTGACCTATAAAAAGGAGAACAACGTAGTAGAGAGGAGTTGGGAAGGGTCCCACCCTGAGAGCATAACCACAGAGCTTCCACCAGGCCCTGGCACAAACATGCCTTTAAACAGGACTCCAAGAAATGGGAGGCTGTATGCCTGCTCATGCTAAGCTGAGATCTGTAAGCCCCTTCCTGAACCCCTGTTGGGTTGACATTTTGGAATTCATTCTCCCTCCAATCTTCAATGTTGGGGCTTCAATTTACAAGGCCCCCATCAAGAGACTGTTTTATTTCCTCCTCAATATCATAATCAAAATGTGGACACCAAGTATATGTGCCAAAATGTGCCATCAAGTACATGTTGGGGAACCAACTACAGCCTTTTACTCCGAATAATCTGGCTTCCCGTATTCACAGTTCACTACATCAAAAAAATTTAGCAAGCTCTTCCATTCTATGTGGTTATTACTGATAAAAACCAACAGAGCTATTAAAATAGCAAATGCCAACAATCATTAACTTTAGTCTGTAACCCTTCATTTTAGAAAAGTTATTTTAGTTTCCTTTTGCTAAGAGCTTAATCTTTTCCATCCATATAGCTTTGCAACATGTTCTACCCATCACTTTGATTTTAGTTTAGTAAGTTCTTTCCCATTCAATACCTCTCCGTGGTTTACTGCCCTTTGTGCCTAGAGTTTGTGGTAACCCTATTTTACTCAGAATATTTGAATCTACATAGAAACTTGCAGCAACACTAGTAATGTCTATAACAGAATTCCAGCTCATTTAAACACTTCTCCTTTCCACACCTTTGCAACCATCAAAGTCTCGAGCAGACATAGAAAATAATTTTTATTAAACAAATGTCTAGGGTTCTAAATAAACAATTGTAGTTTCATGGTGCATTAATTTCCTAGGGCTGCCATAACAAAGTCCCACAGACCCGAGGGCTTAAAACAACAGACATTTATTGTCTCACAGTTCTGGAGGCTAGAAGTCCCAGATCGAGAGTCAGTAGGGCTGTGCTCCCTCTGAAACCTGTAGCAGAGAATCCTTCCTGGCCTCTTCCCAGCTTCTGGTGATTTGCCAGCTATCCTTGTGGTTCCTTGGCTTGTAGCTGCAGCGCGTCCATCTCTGCCTCTGTGTTGCATGGCATTCTCCCCTCCTGTGTCTGTGTCTCTGTGTCTCTTCTGCTCTTCTAATAAGGACACCAGTCATATTATTTTAGGGCTCATCCTAACAACCTCATTTTAACTTGATTACATCTGCAAAGATAATAAAGTCACATTCACAGGTACCAGGGGTTAGGACTTCAACATCTCTTTTCGGAGGACACAATTCAACCCATAACACTGGGTAACAAAGTTTAGGTGTTACTTATAGTGCTAATTATCTAAGTTAGCAGATTTGAGCCAGTGCATAATTGAGGGAGATGATGCATTATCTTTGTGTAGGAGGTACATCTTAGGTAGTTCATCTGCTTGCAAGGGTGTGTCATTCCCAAACATTTTTGTTTCCAAATGAGACACTGTACAGCAAGTGACAAAAGAGTTACTGGCTACTCTTCACATACGCAATCTTGCCCTGAAGGAGCAGTTATTAATCCAGCAAGTGCTCTAAATAGCTTCCAATTCCTCTTCTTTGAACAAATGTCTTAATTCTTGATAGTGTTCTTTACAAGACATAATGAATCTGGATGGAAATAAAACCATTATTTTAGTTACACATTTATTATATATCATGTATAAATGTTGTTGGTTTGTTGTTTTTATAAAAATAACACATTGCCATAATAGAAATGTAAAAAAAAAATCCAAAAATTGTTAAAGAAAAATAAAACATGTCTCCCATCTTCACCCACCCTATTAATATTTTTATGTAACTCCTTCCAGTCTTTATGCATAGACTTGAAAAATAATTGTGAACACACTACAAATACAAATCTGCATGCATATTTGAGTGAGTGGCTTTAAATCTGTGGTTTAATTGTAATGGAGACAAGGGCCGCTTAATTCTTGGTAAGGGGGAAAAAAGAAAATGCCCTACTTAATAGCCCAAGTCTCAAAAGTTACATGGTATGAGTGAATAGCTTTAGTTTATAATAGATGAGTAAGCATTAGGTCATTAGTTTATAACAGATAACTAAGACGTTAGGTCTACCCACCAAAGTGGATTAGATAAAAGTGGTCTAAATAATGCCACCCTTTGTTCACCTCAGGTTCCTGGAACATGATGGAAATATTCCATGGAGATAAGTTTGGCTGTGATTATCACATAAGCCTAAATAATCAGCAATGTAGAATCCCAAAATTAAATAAATTGCTATATGCTTTCTGCTTTTCTTGAAGAAAATGATATGTATTTCTTAGAGCTAGTGAAATATATGGTGGAAATATGGGGCAGCGTCTTTAGTTTCTGAGTTGTTTTTCCTCTCTTCTTATAGTTCTCAGCAATTTCAATATATTTGTACTGACAATTCCCCTGACATTTCAACCTCTCTGTTATCATCCTTCTCAACTCCAGTTACTATGATCTCTGTGCCACTAAAGTTACTCACAGATAAAGCCACACCTGGAATCCAGTATTCGCTCAAAATTCTCTCTGCTTCTCTAACCACCCTCTACTTAACTTCTATCTTGTTCATTCTCTCATACTTAAAGAATGTCCAATTCCTTGAAAACTACCAGTTTTCTTTGCTCGTGAAT
This sequence comes from Ceratotherium simum simum, assembly GCF_057802395.1. NCBI lineage: Eukaryota > Metazoa > Chordata > Mammalia > Perissodactyla > Rhinocerotidae > Ceratotherium > Ceratotherium simum. The sequence continues at coordinate 12,063,545 of NC_141919.1, read as the reverse complement.
CTCATCTTGACTTCACATTTCTGTACGAATTCTCAATATTTAATCACTGACCAACTATTTTCTCCACTTCTTTTTTTTTTTTTTTTTTATAATTTTATTTATTTTTCCCCCAGAGCCCCAGTAGATAGTTGTATGTCATAGCTGCACATCCTTCCAGTTGCTGTATGCGGGACGCGGCCTCAGCATGGCCGGAGAAGCGGTGCGTCGGTGCGCGCCCGGGATCCGAACCCGGGCCGCCAGCAGCGGAGCACGCGCACTTAACCGCTAAGCCACGGGGCGGGCCCTATTTTCTCCACTTCTACTACTGAGCAGAAGAGTTGAAGAAAGTCAAGAAACTCTAACTTCAGCTAAGCTTTCATTGTTCAGTGCCTCATTTCAGTGCTTTACAGCCCCACAGCCATTTTTCCATTTTCACATTGTTCAAACCCTCAGCTCCTCCCTGAGATTCAATCCCCACACCCAGGAAATGGCCACACCTGTACCTTCAAAGGTAAGGTCAAAGCCTTTGTGGTCAGGCACATCTGTGACCTCCACATGGTAAGTGCATAACCTTAGGGGAGTCACTTCACTTCCCGTGCACCTCGGGCCTGTTGTGAGGATGAAACAAAAGGAAGTTTATGGAAGCGCATCGCCCAGAGCCTGGCAAGGAGTCAAAGCCAAATAAATGTGAGTAGAATCTGAAAGCTCAATATTAGAGCTGCCTACACCGCCTTTGCTTACGTCTGGCCCAAGTCGAGTTTCTGACATGCACTCTCTACTGTCACTGAGACAGAGGGATAGAAGGAGGGAAGGAGACTCAACAAATACCTGGGCCAACTTGAGTAGCCTCATTTTCTTTCTTTCTTTTGCTTTTCCTGGTCTCTCTAAAGCGGGTAGATCTGGAATTCATAAAAACCACTGAGGAGACAGCAGAGAAGCATGTAGGGTGAAACCCAGAGAGAGGACCTAGGTCTGTCAAGATTGGTTAAGTTGTCTGGGTTCATTTGCTGAAACTAGGATGCAGAATTGCATGTCTGGATAGATTCTTTCTACAACTACTGCTAGGGCCAAACTGAGGCACAGGGAGACTTCAAAAGTTAGCTTTGGTGAGGCCTTCCTGCCAGCCTTTGATGGTCCCCACTGCCAGTGGGCCTTTTGTGCTCTCTTGGCCCCCCAGCAATTCCATATTCCACTCAAGTCTGCCCTCCCTGGCCAACCCATGGACCTCTCCTTCCTACCCAAATTTAGCGGTCCTGTGTTCCATTCCCTAGAAGCCAAACGACAGCCACTGCCTCTAAGAAAGAAATTTCAGAAGGTTGCTGATATATGTATGAACACTGACTCTCCATCCTATTTTAGCCAGTGTATTTTCTTGTTACCTCAATTCTGTGGCTCTAATGCTGAGAACTTTGGCCACTTAGACAGAGCTTGAGGAGACATTTTTAAACATTCAGCACTTTGTGGCCCCACTGTGGAGGTGACCATCTTTAGAGTTTATACAAAAGTTCAGTCTGCTGTCAACAGCCCATAAATAGCAAAAACCACAGCTACTGATTCAAAGCAAAATGAGACGCTTGAGTAATTTGAAGGTTAATGAATGTTCTGACTCACATGGGCTGGTTCAGTGAGGGGCAGGTGTCCTGGACCCAATTGGAACTCACTGCCCTTTCTAACTCAGTCAGGTCACTCTGTGGAGATACAACAGATGGTCTGCAATGTACTAGGTACCATGTAATTAAAAAAAAACAATCCTACCTAAAGTTAAAATCCTTACCCCAAATAGAGGAGAAGGATGGTGCTAATATATGTTGACATCCTCTATGTGGAAGACTCGCTGTTAGAGACTTGACATATCCTGCCACGACCCGCAATTAGGATAATATTTATGGAGGCCTAATATGTGCCAGGTGTTATTCTAAGCACATTATACATAATAACTCATTTAATGCTCTGTGAAGTAGATACTATTAGTACCTACTTAGTACCTACTATTAGTACCTACTATTAGTACCCTGTGAAGTAGGTACTATTATCGGCTCTATTTAACAGAAACAAATGTAGAGGTGCACAGCTGGCAAGATTCGAATAAAAAGCGTATGCTGCCTCACTCGGCCGCCATAGCAATGTGTGAGATGCATGTTATTACCTCCCCTTTTCCGCAAGAGGAAACTGAGTCTCATAAAAATAATGTAATTGGTGGCAGGAAAAGGTTATGTAGATTCAGTCCCAGATCTTTCTGGGTCTGAAGTCTGTCTCTTCTCATCACCTGTGCTGCCTGATAGTCTGAAGTCACAACTCCTCCTCCACACATAAGTGGCAACTGACAACCGAATGGATTCCTGTCAACAGGCACACATGGAATGAATGAGCTCGGGTGTCTTGGCAGGTCTCCCCTGTGCATTACGGTCTCAGCGAGGAAGGCTATAAAACAGGGACAAAATGAAAGGGCTTATGAGTACTAAAAGGCTATAAAATCTCCTCAGATTTGCTTTCTAACAAATCAAATGCAGAGGAAAAGCCATCCTGTCTATCTCTGAGCTTGGCAGAGGTGGTCTGATTCTAAGTCTTTCTGATGCTTCAGTACTTTGCAACATAAAACTTCACTCCTCCTGTTTTCAGGAGGCTGTTCTTTGGCGTGGGGCAGTTTTGAAGCTGGTCCGTGCTTTCACTAAGAGCTCTTGATAATGACCTGATTCTGGATTGTGGAAGAGGAATTCTCTCCCCCATATACTGAGAGAATATTGTGTCCCCTCTCCATCTCACCTCACAGAAGAATGATTTCTGACATCAAAAGAAATCCTTCGAGACATGTGTTAGTGTCCTGCAGTGGTGTGATAAGTAAGAAAAAAGAGAATGTTCTAGATGATTATGGACGATGTGGCCACCTGGGCAACAGAGAATATTTAGATGAGTTGGATAGAAATATAAAAGCAGTATAATTTGTAGCCATTTGACAATTTAGATAAGAATTTTGCTCTGCAAAGGAAAGCTTTATAAATGTTTGTATTCTCTCACTTTTTTAAAGGTTTGATATTTATATAGCATTAAAGGTATTCCAAACACATAGTAGGGACTCCATAAACTGACTGAGTTGAAGGCATGGATTAATATAGTTTTGAAAACGAGATAATGCCATCTCTAAATTTTTTTTAAAAAGATAGACAATAAAATGTTTTAACATTCATGATTTTACTTTATATGTTGGGAAAAGCTTCTTTTAAAATATTCATTTCCTTTCACCACTGCTTTTGTAGCCTTTCTCCCCTTATGAATAATGCTAATACATTATATAAAAACTACATGTTGTTAAATATACTTTATTAAGACCGTGACTGCTGAGATCTTCGAGATTTTCTTTTCCTTCAAATGAAAACGTTAGTTAGCTGTGAATGACAATCAGAGAAGGCAAGAACGGGGCCACGATCTATTGTTCAGTTTGTCCTCTTCACCCTGGACTTCACCATATAATTAGTTAATTAATTAATTAAAAACCAGCCATGGTAACATTGTTTGCTGTACATTCTGTTCAGACTATTTATCCAAAGGAAGCTGTCAGCCGTGACTGCCAAGATGAGGTTGGATTAATCCCCCACCAGTGGATATTGAGAGCAGAGAAGAACCTGCTGAAATGGGTTGTATTCAGGAGGGCAGGGGAGTGGTTGGTGGCAGCTGGGGACTTTAGCAACAAGGAGATTTCATAGAAAGAGTCGTTAGTATGAAGTCAGCCAAAAGAAACAGTAAAATTAGGGCGGAAACAACAGCCTGGGAATGGGGGTGAAGGGAGGGGCGGAAGCAACAACCATAGATCAGTTATGACCATTCCAGGTACCATGAGGTCTGCAGTGAGTCCGATAGGGAGGGGGCTAATGTGCAATGTAGTAGAGTGAGTCAGATTCCCAATAAGTCATATAAGTGAATGTCTGAAAACAAAAGAAGAGTGAGAACTAGACTGATCAAGAGCCATTCGGCCAACCTCACTTGGTGTCCAGGGTAGGGGTGAACCAGAGGTGAGGGGGCGAGGGATCTAACCAGGTATCAAAGAAATGCAGGCACAAGGGACCCCACAGATGGCCTAGACTTCCTTTGAGAGTGTGGTAGCTCTGTGGAGGTACGTGGTATCTCTATTTTTTGGCTTGGAGAAGCTAAGGTGTTCCCAAACTTCTTAGGCTCACAGAGAGAAAACGATCAAAGCCGTGTGCTGCCTGACAGTCCCTAGTTGGTTCCAGGAAAGGAGGTGAGGGTCTGGGGCAGGTTGGGGCGTTCGATAATGTAAATAATTGAAGGCTCAGAATTCATTCATTTAAAATGAATCTATTGAATGTGTGCTATTGCCGAACGTTGGGCCATGTGCTGAGGTTTCAGTTGTGGACAAAACAGAAATGGTCCTTCTAATATGGAGTTTCCAAGTAAAAAGCAATTACAAATACACAGTGAAAAGTGCTTCAAGGGTGATGGTCCAGGGCTCGATGGCAACACAAGAAGGGCCCCTAGTCTAATCTTAGGGAGTTAAAGAATGTTTCCAAGAAGAAGTGACACCTGAGCCAGCCCTGATGGCCTAGCAGTTCAAATTCAGCATGCTTTGCCTCAGCGGCCCGGGTTTGGTCTCTGGGCGTGGAATCACACCACTCATCTGTCAGTAGCCATGCTGTGGTGGTGGCTCACATAGAAGACCTAGAAGAACTTACAGTTATACACAACTGTGTACTGGGGCTTTGGCGGGGGGGGGGGGGGGGGGGGTGGAGAGACAAGACAAAAGGAAGAAGATTGGCAACAGATGTTGGCTTAGGTCAAATCTTCCCCTGCAAAAAAGAAAAGTAGAATTAAAAAAAAAAAGAAGTGACACCTGAGCTGAGACCTGGGGGTAATGAGCAGTTCAGCAGATGAAACAATGAGTAGAGTATTAGAGAAAAAAGAAAATTCAGGTTTTAGGGGGTGGAGGCTACACTGCACCGTGCAGTGGAGACCTGAAAGTCATCCAGTTTCGCTGGAGTGGGATATATTCAGAGATGTGGTTGGAGAAATACTCGAGGGCCAGATAATGAAGAGCTTTCTAAGGATGTTAAAGAGGATGTTTAATCTATGCATTTCAGCCCACTCCAGTGCTGTCAAACTTAGGGTACAGAGGGTAGGAATCCCATCCTCTGTTGTATTAAGAGAGCTTGAGTTTCAGGGTTGAGAAGAGCTGGTTTAGATTCTGGCTCTGCCATGTACTGGGCAAAGGTAGGTGAGTCCTCAGACTCTCTGAGTCTCAGTTTTTCCTTCTGTGAAATGGGAATTTCCTACACTGTGTGGTTATTTTTAGAATTCGAGTGTTTCACACGTGGAAAGGGAAGCCGTTTACTGGGGAGGAGCAAATGGAAATAATGATTCACTCAGATTTCTCATACTATTCTTAATATCTTACAACACTCTTCGAATTCTTGATGTTCTCAGTAAGAAAGGACAGTGGATACGGCACTGATATAAAAGACAGATTTAAAGGCCCCTCTCTAATGTGCTGCTGACAATGTGAGCTGAGGCCCAGAGCAACGTGGTTTTCTAACTGTAGAACAGGGGCAATAACACTTGATTCCTCAATTCCAGGTATGTTGTAAAGTTTAATTAGATGTTATCCATAAAGCACTATGGACTTCTCAGAGGAAGGCAGCATATCAATACAAGTCAGAGCTCTTCTTATTCATCTTCCTTCTCTGATTTATCTACAAGCTTGTCCCCTGTAACTCAGAACTTCAGCATTTCTCCTTAGCTATTCCTGGTCTTTCCTACACGAAGAGGCAGGCTCTTGCTTTTCCTCCAACTCTGGATGTCTGGTGCTTTGAATTCCACTCCGCCTCCCTCTAGTCACTCATTTATTACACCCTCAGATGCATTTCTTTCGCTTATCTTATGGACTTTGGTGGGAGGATGTTTTAGACCACAGAGACAGCTTGATCTTCCTTAGTACTCTCTTGAACTTTCAACTTTAAGTTTTAATGGGCCCCAGTGGGCTTCTAATCAGGGCAAGGCAGATTATTGATTATTTGGTCCTATCGTGTATGTACAACTCTCTAAATCTTTTAGACCCCCTTAGTTTAAAAGTAACTGATAAGTCATTAGTATTGAGACAGTGCCCTTCGAAACTGAAGATAAATTTCCAACTTGTTCAGGTGACTTTTGGCCTAGTGCCTTAAGCTTGTCATTTCTGCCCAGTTTTATTTTTCATGTACTATTAAGCAAGACGAATGTTATCACCTGCTTTCTTTCTGTGGGATTTCTACGTACAAAACTAAAAGGGATGCAGTCCTATAGGACAGTTAAAACCTGTGAATAGGTGCCAGCTCTCACTCCTCCTCAAACGAAACTCATTGTTTTTGTGCTATGAAACAAGAATGAACGTTATTAATACCTAATGGGGAATTTTGAATTTTAGCAAAAATCAATGGTGGAATTTTTCAAGGTTGGACTCAAATATTAATCTCTCTGGTATTTTCAGTGTTTACAACAGATACTGCCATATGTTACAAACCATGACTATATTGGATAAATAGACAAAACACTTTTACTAGGAGTTTGAAGGGATCAAACAATTTCCATGTATCCTACAAGGTTCAAAAAAATCACTATGTTATGTGGATGTGATTTCTACCAAAATGTAGTTGGGGCACAATGAATATAATCTAATTCTGGGGAGCAGAAGAGGTGAGTGGGTTCAGGGAGGGGCTTACAAGAGTTGGCAATTGTAATAATATGTAAATAATAATATGTAACAAAATAATAAATAATATGTAAATAGTATTTAATTTTTTTTAAGAAAAGAAGATCCAAAGCAAATAAGGCAAAATGCTAAGATTTTATAAGTGGCATGTGCATGGCTATTCATTGTATTATTTCTATTCTTGACTATATGTTTGAAATGAAAATATAGTTTTGCAATAACTACTATTTACCATACTTGCAATTTTGAAAAAGAATAGAATCATACATGCAAACTGATTTCTAACCTAAGGAAGCTTTAGGACTCTAGTCAAGGACTTTGCAAGCTTTCTTTACTGATAGCTTGTTATGGTTGAAAAGCTGACACTGGACATGGAAACAAAAACCTTGACTTGGTTTTGAGAGTGCCATTCATGAGCCAGCTCTATAATTCTTTACAACTAAAAGCAGAAATTTACATTTGTCCTTGTTACTCTTCATCTATGGGCCCAAAAACCTAACCTATGGAGGTATTTCTTTTAAAAGCACTTATCGTTTTTATAAAATCAATACACACATAATTTTTAGAAATAAGTCATATAGAAAAAGCAAGAAATCACTGAAAATGCCACCTTACGAAAATAGAAATATTTTTCATACATCTTTCATTCACAAATTAAAATAGAAAGATAAATTCATGTTGGAGTAGACAAGAAAAATTTCATAAAGTGTTAACCTTAAACATATTTTCATTTTAAAAAATATTAAATTTAATATTACCGTAACAGCAAAAAGAAACTATAGTGAAACTGAAGGAATTGCTGAACTTGAGATAAATGAGTCTTTTCCACAAGAGATATTAATTCTATACTATTGCTCTATCTTAAAAAGCAGATTGTGGACTTCCAGGTTCAGGTCTGGCATGTAAGGGGCTTAGAAACCACCACTCCATATTAACAGTAAGTGAAAAACTGAATGAACTGAAAAATCCACAACGTTTCTTAGATCTGTCAGAGAAGTGAAGTCACAGAGGAAACCGCAGCCCCTAAATTGAAGAGACAGACAGGTAGACACAGAGAATCACAAGTTATGGGAGCAGAACCTCAGAGACCAGAAACTTCTGCAGGAACCAGCACTGGGGTAGAAAAATAGGAACTGTAGTTGACGAATTCCTGGAGGCTCAGTATAAACAAGTCTGAGAGAGAAAAACTCCAGAGGGACCAAGTCATAGTGGGTCTCACATTTTTGTGAGTTTTACATCCAGAAGCTCTACCAGGTTCTTATAATGAAGATCAGAGAAAAATTCCCTCTGGTTTCCCTCAGAGGGAGGAGAAAAGTGACCATTTTGAAACACATCAGAGCATTCTGTTCTTCTTAACAAGGCCCGCCCTCAGGAGAAAACATTTTACCAGAGCCTAACCTATTGGGGTTTTATCAGAGCCCAATCAACCTGGGGGAAAGTAAATACCAACTCCAGACCCCTCTAGCCATCCTGTCCCACCTAAGGGGGTGAAAACTGAGAAACACTTGTGAAGTTTTCAGCCCAAGGGCACAGGCACATTAGAACACTGAGACCTGAACATAGGCCTATAGAACACTTCCCTTCCCCTGACACTTCACCACCAAATTACTAAAGGCCTATTTACCTCTGTTTCTTTTATCCAGCCCACCATGTCTGCTATGAACAAAAAATTACCAAGCATACTAAAATGCAAAAAACACAGTTTGAAGAGACAGAGAGCATCAGAACCAGACCAAGATGTGGCAAGGATGTTGAAATTATCAGATCATGAATATAAAACAACTATGATTAATATGCTAAGGGTTCTGGTGGAAAAGTAGACAATATATAAGAACAGATGGGTAATGCAAGCAGAAGGACGGAAATTCTAAGAAAGAATCAAAAGAAATGTTAGAGATCAAAAACACTGTAACAGAAATAAAGAATGCCTTTAATGGGTTTATTAGTAGTCTGGACATAGCTGAAGAAAGACTCTCTGAGCTTGAGGATATGTCAATAGAAACTTCCAAAAGTGAATAGCAAAGAGAAAAAAGACTGGGAAAAAAAAAAAAACTGAACAGAATATCCAAAAACTGTGGATCAACTACAAAAGGCATAGCACGTGCAAAATGGAAATACCAGAGGGAGAAGAAAGAGAGAATGGAACAGAAAAAATATTTGAAGCAATAATGAGTGAGAATTTTCCTCAAAATAAAGTCAGATACCATACCACAGATTCTGGAAGCTCAAAGAACACCAAATGAGAAAATCCCAAAAGAACTACACCCACACATATCATATTCAAACTACAGAAAATCAAAGATAAAGAAAAAAATCCTGAAAGGAGCCAGAGGAAAATAACAACTTACCTATAAAAGAATAAATATAAGAATTATATCTGACTTCTCAGAAACCATGCAACCAAAAAGAGAGTGGAGTCGATATTTAAATTACTAAGAGAAAAAAAAAAAAACACCAACCTAGAAATCTGTACCCTGCGAAATTTCCCTTCAAAAGTGAAGGAGAAGACTTTTTCAAACAAATAAAAATTGAGGAAATTTGCCTCTAGTAGGCCTTCCTTGCAAGAAATGTTAAAAGAAGTTCTTCAGAGAAGGAAAATGCTATTGGTCAGAAACAGATCTGCATTAGGAGAGGAAGAATATAGGATAATGAATAAGTGAAGGCAAAATAAAAACTTTTATTTTTCTTACTCTTAATTGATCTAACAGATAACAGTTTGTTCAAAATAATAATAGCAACGATGTATTCAATTACATATGCTTTTATATAACATATATTTGTGTGTATATATATATATATACACACAAAAGTATATATAATATTATATATACTTTTGTGTGTTTATGTGTAAGTGAAATAAATGACAGTAATGATACAAGGAATGGAAGGAGGAATTAGAAATATTTTGTTATTATAAGGTACTTGCATTACCCATGAAGTGGTATAGTGTTATTTGAAGGTGGATTTGGATTAGTTGTAAATGTATATTGCAAAAGACTCGGAATAGCCAACTCAATATTGAGTTTAATATTCTCAGGTCACCCACTCCTTCACTCAGAATTCTGCAGTATTTTTGATACTGAACTACTATGTAGAAGACTGGAATCAGTCTGATTTTTCCTACTTGTATCTGATTTTTCGTAATGGATGTCTAATTTTTTTAATCTTAAATTTTAGTAGATTTACCCGGATATGCTTCAACATTGATCAATCAGTATAAAGTATTTTATGATATGCAGAGTCTTTTGATGTTCATATGCAGTTGTTTCTTCATTTTCTTTATCTCTGTGAAAATTTTTGCTGTTCTCTTTGTCTGATTCTCTACCTAAGGAGGGGCCACTATGCTTATGTTGGGTAATCTTCATCCTCCCTGTGTATCATTGACTCCCTGTGAGTATTGTATCCTTTCTCCTCTGAATGTACCAGGATTGACTGAAATTCTTTCTCCCTGGCATCTTCTTTTTTCAGTTGCGTCTCTCCTGTTTCTTTCTGCCTCCAATTTATTCATTTTCCACTTCCATGAATAACCATTTTGGTTTTATCTCAATTTGTTTTCTTAGCTCTGCCAACTCCCTTTTCATCCCATTAGGCTGTTTTATCACTTTCTTTTTTGTGTTATTGAATTCACATTCAAATTAAATTCATCTGTAGTGTAAAATATCCATGGAGAATTTTCTTTTATTTTCTAGATTATATTTTATTCCAATTCATCTTTTTTTTTTTTTTTTTTTTGGCTGAGGAAGATTCGCCCTGAGCTAACACCTGTGCCAATCTTCCTCTATCTTGTATGTGGGTCACTGCCACAACATGGCTGATGAGTGGTGTAGGTCTGCACCCGGGATCCAAACCTGCAAACCTGGGTCACCAAAGTGGAGTGTGCCAAACTTAACCACTACATCCTGGGGCCAGCCCCCAATTTGTATTTTTAATTGGATTTTGTATGCTATATTCCTTCCTTTCAACTATTTTAGCCATAGCATATCCCATGTTTAATATTAGTAACTGTGTTCAGACTTTTTTTGGCTCTGGTATAGAGTGGGTGAATCATCCTTAATATTCTTCCAACTCTATCAGGCACCTGATATCTCCTCTGAGTTTGGTGTTGCTCTCTCTTTAATTTTCTATGTCTGTATAGTGAACATGGGAGGTGGTGGATCATGAACATGGGAGTTGAAGAGCCAGCAGAGAATCCCATTGGAATACCTACGTTAGGGTCCTCTCCACCCACCTAAGGCCATATTGCCTCCCCATAACCTCCTTACCCTAATTCATCGCAGTTATCTGAACTATGTTTGTGCTTTTGTACCCCTACTGCTAATGCCATGACCTGGTGGTTGTATTTGGAGACTTCCACTATAAGGGAATTTTTCCTTGACTGTCCCAACCCTATCCCTCAGGCCACTTCTCCTCTTATTCGAGGGTTTTAGTAAAAATTCTCAAAATGTTATCAATTCCCTTTCTTTCCTCCCTTCTACTTCTAAGGGTAGAGCTAGGAGCTACCCTGTGCTGCAAAGGAATGATCAGTTTCTTTCCTTGGCCACAGCTTTGAAATTACATAACATGAAGTTGGTTCTCTGTCCTTGTTTGGTCACTGCTTATGAATTTTTGACTGTTTTGATTGTTCGTTTGTTTGGGTTTCATATGCTTGTTTCCTCTTATTTTTTTAATTTATTTAATTCAGTGCCAAAAGAGAATAATTCTACAGTGCCACTTCCTTAGAAATCTTTACCCAGAATTTTTTCAAAATCACTTTGAATACTGATTATTTCATCCAATATATTATCTTTACCTTCCATCATTGTAGCGTCCTCAAATGTGATAAATATTCCTGTGATAGTTAATTTTATGCGTCAGCTTGACTGGTCCATGAGGTGCCTGGATATTTGGTCAATCATTATTCTGGGTGTGTCTGTGAAGGTGTTTCTGGATGAGATTAATGTTTAAATCAGTAGACTGAGTAAAGCAGATTGTCCTCTATAATGTGGATGGATCTCAGTCAATCAGATGAAGGCCTGAATGAACAAAAAAGCTAGAGTAAGATGTAACTCCTGCTGCCTGACTGCCTTCGAGTTGGGACATCAGTTTTTCCTGCCTTCAGACTTGAAGTGAAACATCAGCTCTTCCTGGATCTTGAGCCTACTAGTTTTCAGGTTAAAACTACACCATTAGCTTTCTTAAGGTCTCCAGCTGGCTGGCTGACTGCAGATCTTGGGACTTGTCAGCCTCCATAATTTCATAAGCCAATTCCTTATGATAAATCATATATGTGTGTGTGTGTGTGGGTATCCTATTGATTCTGTTTCTCTGGAAAACCCTAACTAATACAATTCCTTTTTAATAAAAAGTGTGGCATGATACAGATACTAGCCACTTCAAGCTTAACTCTTTTAGAAAGCATTTTCTTAACCACATCCAAATGAACCTTAATTACAATGTCACAAATATAGAATATATAGCTCTGAAATTCAGAGAAGCAGTCTGGGCCAGAGATTATAAATCGCTGGTCTATAATTCCAGAATTCACTTTTTTCCCCTTTGGAGAACAATGTTTACCATCTCTAGTCCACAAATTCACAAATGTTTAAGACATCTACAAGTCTGTCTGCCCCATAATATATAATTCAACTGAGCTTGAAGGTCTGAAACTCAATTAGCATGTCCAGGTGCTTCCTTAGTCTACTCTTCTATTTAATACTTTAATTTCCGCTTTGAAATGCTTTATCTATCCTCCCCAGTTTGAAAATTATTCTCCCTGAGGAGAAGACAGAAGCAAAATCATGTTTGGAAAATATTTGGGCTTTGAAGATAGAAAGCCAAAATTTCAGGCCCTGGAATTACCATTAACTCACTGTGTGATCTCCGGCAAGTTATTTAGCCTTTCTGACATGCAGGTTCCCTACCATATGGTGGGATTTAATAATATTCAACAGCACAGTGTTTAATCAGAACAATATTGTGATTAACAGAAAGACACCAACAGACAAGAGATACAAGTTTCTTTAACATTGCTAAAGAATAACTACAACTGACTTCTCACAGGTGACCACAGATCAGAAGAGACAGCACCAATCCCCTTTGGAGCAGCAAGCTTCCCTGATCTTCAAAACCCCTTCAAGACACTCTACCACCGAGATGTCTCCTGATCATTGTGAGGTTACTTTCAAGTTCTTAAAGAGGCCTCCTTTGCCATTATCACCCAGTTTTTCTTTTCTTTTCTTTCGACTCTTCTACCTGCTCTAAATCTTCCTATCCACCAGGTAGTGGTAACTGGTAACACATTCCTGTATGAATGAGTCCAAGGTAGTTCTTCCTCTCAAGGTCAATTTCCCAAGTGGGCACCTCCTTTCCAACTAAGGCTTCAAGTATGCTGAAATTTATTGCTATGCTTTCTACTCTTGGACACGCTGAAGATTAAAATGTTAAAATACTCAGAAGATAAAAGTTATCCCAAAAATGTAGTTCCCAGTTAACTTAACCATATTCCCTGTTTTCTGGTCAGCTAAGAATATTTTGGTTGCAATTGACAGCAAACTCAACCCAATTCAGTCTTTAATAATAAAGAGTATTATCTCACAAAACTTAAAATTCCAGAGGTAACTCTGGCTGTAAGAGAGAATGATCTAGTAACTCACTGGATCTATTTTTTTCTCTTCTCCTTTCCCTCTGTCTTTTATAGTTTTCCATCCCATTTCAAGGCTCATCCTACTGTGATTAAAAAGAAAAAAGAAAAAGAAAACATCTAGAACAGGTCAAGACTTCACATTGTCTTCACACTAACTCATCTAAGAGAAAGAGAGTGTCTGATAGCTCCCTCATATGTCCTAGAATTCATACTTTCTCATTGGCCCTAACTGGGTCAGACATCCATCCATGAGCTAAACTTGGTAGTCTGAGGGATGGGATAGATTGATTGGATTAAGTGAATCAGGACTCATTTCTGGAACTGAAAATGGGATCATTTCCACACAAATCTCATTTATGAGAGTGAATTCAACAGAGGAAAATTGGGATACTCTTGACAGGAGATGTAGAGAATAAATACTAGGGAGACAACGAATAAATGTCCACAACATGGATTCATTTTCTTTCTCCAAATAAAATGGTTAAAGTACTTCTTGATTGTCCCTGCCTTCAATCTTCATGGTACCTTTCTCATAAGTTCACATTGTCCTCTCGTATTTCTCTTTTGGTTACCTGGCCCTCCTCTCTTATCTACTGTTTGTTTTAAAAGATGAATCTACTAGAGAATTTACTATGCCCCCGTATTGATTTCTGTAATTGTTTCCCCTTCCCTTTCTCACTGGGTTATTCAGGATTATGTGGTTGGAATTGCATTTTTAGGCTCAGCTCCCATCATCTCATATCTGTTTTCCTATATATTCCTCCAAATATCTTAATAAAGAAATCAGACGATAATGGCAATTATTTTGTCATTGGGGAAGATATAACAAGCATATCAGCCAGCCCCACTCCTCCCTTTATATTATATTTGGGATGGGGCTAAGGATGGGACAGAGACATGAATGTATCATGGAATAAGGTTGAAGAAAACCATTGTATTTTCTTTTCTGCTAAAGGAAGAAAACTTATTTAGCAAAGTTTAAAGGAGTCAGATTAAAAAAAGCAATCTGATTCCTGACCACCAGCCTAGAAATCTTTCTCCATATTGCCTCCCAGGCCCACCTCTCCTCTGATCTGAGTTTTCTATCTGTGAAAGTAAGAAATTTTTGTGGTGGTGAGAAAAAATCCAGAGGCTGACTGGTTAATTGTATGCCATTTTGTTTCATCCACACGCCATTATCCCAGGTAATTGAGAGCTGGCTCCATTTCTCCTACTGAGGTTCTTCATTCTCTCTCTCTTTCTCTCTTTCTCTCTCTCTGACACGCACACACACAAAATCTATCTCTCTCACAATCTTTCTCTTTCATCTAAAAGTATGAGATACTCTAAATATCCCTTTTAGCCAGGAACCACTTATCAACTCTTACTGTAGTGAGTTGGGGATGCAGAGAAAGGTGGTCAAGTTCAATGAAATTTTGTTTCAACTGGAATTTTTGTGGGTCTTAAATTATGTGCGTATGTGTTCATCAGGGGCTTATTTATTATTTTTTTAATTGCTCCAACTTAAAATCTTTAAAAACCAAGTAGTGAGTTAGTCATAATGATGAAGTTAGAGGCAAGATTTGAACAATCATCTTTCCTGTATATGAAATCAAGATATCAGGACTATATCTTATATCATCTCCCCCACCTCCACCCCACCCCACACACAAAATACCCAGACAAGAGTTTCTCAGATATATAACTGATGCTTGTTTCCATGACACATTTAACCATATGTTGTTTCTCACAAACTTTGAAACTCAATAAAAACAATTATGGAATATGTGTGTACACTTTCCTCCTCAAGTTTTCTTAAGAAAACTTCCAGTATGATTTCATTTGCCTCTTAATGAGAGATTCAGCTTTCACAATTGAATTCTTATCATTTAATAGTGCTTTTTACTAAGAAGTTAGTGTTTATTTTTAGCTCAGTAGATATCTTATGTTAACAATATAAAACACTTTCCACATTCTTTTCATCATAACCTAATCTATTTGGCCAGATTTATTGTGCAGGTACCAAATTTATGTGATTGCAGTGGGAGGTTTGGTCCTAAGCCAATAGTTAACTGAGCCTTCTGAGAAACGACAAACATTAGATCTTAACTTAATACACAAATATATATCAAATTATTTGTTCATTGATATTTTGACTTTAAAAAAAAAATGATTGAATGACAACACTATGCATCTCTATTTTAAGCCCTATAAAGCTCTGTTTATTTGTTGTTTCCAGATAAAATGTTCTAAGATAGAGTAGATCTTACCAGATTGCATTTCCAGTAAAAATAAGTACTGTCTTTGTTTGTTGCCTTTTACCAGAAGCTCTTTCAAAAGACTGCTTAGAAATAGAAAGCAGTTGTATTCCAAGGGAGCCCATGAGGCCTACCACACAATAATGGAGCCAAGACAGAGAAACTGGCTGATAAGATCAGCTGCAAGGGAGCTGGAACTCAGTGACAAGTCCCAAAGCCAAAGTCTAGCAGAGTTAAGAGGTAACCAGAAATGTCACAAATGGAAGGGAAACAGAATAACGTTATCAGGACACAAAGTCTCCATGGGCTAGACCACTGGAGACAGATGGTGATGGAGTAGGGGGTCACAGAACATGGCAGAATGGAAAAGTAAAATGGAGCCACTTTGGAGGGGTGAGCTTTACATCCGCATATTGTGTTTCACTGGCTACGTCTTGAGTTTCTATCTCACAAAACTAATGTGAAGAGTTTACTGTGTGTTATATAGCTTGTTGCTAAGGGAAGCATCGTAAATGAGTTTAAGATATTTAAAGACGAGGAGCAATTTGGAATCAGTTCTCTCCCTCTCTCACACACACAAAAGAGTTTATAAAATCCATACCACCTCATGGCCCCTCGTGGGCATAATTTCATGTTAAAGAAGCATTAGTCCAGCATCCAAAATAATTGAAAAACAACATAAATTTTTATGGCAGCCATTCATAGAAAAACACCTAAAAGGGAATGCCTCCAGAAAAACTTGGAAATATTCTCTGTCCAATTCTGTCAACTCCTTCCACATGTGGCAGCTGCCCCAAAGTCCCTGCTCCTCCCCCTGGTTCAATTCCTCAAAACTCTCTCTCAGCCTGGCTGATGCAGCACCTCCTATATCCTCCCTGATCTGTCTCTGGTGCAGCCTCCTCAATATGTGGCTCATTTTAACCTCTGTGACTTCTTTCAAGTCTCCTGTTCCTCCTTTTCCAAGATTCTATTGAGCAAAAGACTCCCTGAGAACTCACACATCAAGCAAAAAAATTCCTCTCGTTGTTTTCCAAGATTGCTGAGGCTGGGGAGAGGTTGAAAACACTTGTAACTTGTTTCTTTTATCCTGTCTCACCAATAACATGTGGTCTTTCCTTGCAAAGTAGCAATTTGTTAAGTAGCAAGGTTGAACAGAAAAACTGAGGCTTTGCCTTTGCTTTACAGAATGCAGGCGAAACTTTCATTTGAAAGACTGCAAAGCCCCAAATCCTTGACCATGTACATGCACCCAGGAGACATTGAATCCAACTTTACAAATTCAAGTTGAAAAAACAATCAAGTCAAGCCCAGGGATAAACCAGGGTTAGGCTTCCCAGTAACTCAGAGTACACTTGAGTGTTTATATTTCTTTTAGCAACTTGCTTTTTGACATTAACAATTTTGTCTTTTATGATAAGTATTTTTATTTGAATTAACAATTACCAAGTGGGCAAAATTATTCATTCATCTCAGTGTTACCTGTGCCTAAAATATGGCTGTTGGGACCACAGACTTCTCACTAGGTCTGACTAATGGCAGAACACTGTAATTGCAGGTAAAGGAAAACTACAGCTACTTGAGTGATGGGTAGTAATTCGCAAATCAGAAAGATCATGTGCAAGAGCATGATTGGGGGCCAGCCCCATGGCCTAGTGGTTAAGTTCGGCACACTCCATTTTGGTGGCCTGAGTTCAGTTCCCGGGTGTGGACCTACACCACTCATCAGCGGCCATGCTTTGGTGGCGACCCACATACAAAATAGAGGAAGACCGGCACAGATGTTAGCTCAAGGTAAATCTTCCTCAGCAAGAAAAAAAAAAAAAAGAGTATGATAAGAATATTTTAAAATTAATGAACTTTCACAAGAAAATTTTATTTTGTATTTCTACCAGTGATCTGTTTCTTCTTTATTACAGTCATCACAATACCCTACTTTAAACTATGTTGCTTTCCATCAGTGCCCATAAAACCTCACATGATGTCTGTTAACAAGGATTTATGTCTAAAGTAGATAGGTAGAATGGAATCAGGGGTCATTATACATGACGTTGAGAGCTACCCATAGACAAAAAATATGGTAAAAGAAAATTTGGAGTATAGGACACAGCCAGTGAGAAATGTTGTTGTTTGGTGGTTGTTTAATCACCAAACCCAAGAGAAGACATGAATAGTATAGGCAAGAAGTAGCTAAGGTCTATGGCCAAGAGAAATTTGATTGTGCAGGCAACTGGAGGGGCAAATCAAGGGCATAAACAGATTACTAACATCAAAGTCACACGCAAAGGAGGTAGAGCAATTACAGTAACTACATCAAATTTTCCTTTTGGTATATTAATTTTGCCCAGCCCAATACCTAGCATATAGTGGGTCCTCAATAACGGCTAGTTCATTTTTTCTTCCTCTTTCTTATTCTGGATTTATTTGTATGCTTAAAGAATTACCGCTGATAATGTGTATGCATCAATCTGATTCCTAGCTGAAAGCAGATATGGTTCCAATTATAAATTCCAAAAATTAAATTATACTTCTGTCAGTGCTGTGTAATGGCTTAGATTATCCTCATGTACTCTGTGCCTTGAAATCTTCATCTTTCAACATAGGTAATAGCTGTCCAGAACTAAACATAACACAGCGCTTGCTGCATGACTTTTGGAATAGAACAGATAATCTTCCCTCTTCCATATGGTAACTGGAAAACATGCGGCAACCCCCACACCAAGTGATACAGGGAAGAAGATTGAGATGTTGGAAATACGGTGGATAAATTAGTGTGGCCAAGGTGGGCTATAGCTGACCTCATTCCAGAGGCCTACCCTCTGGGACTAGCTATTTCCACTAGCAAATGTTTTGAAAGTATGATCTACCTTGGCTACGAGCATCTGTTTCTGTTTAGTTTTCTATTGAAAATTACCCCAAAATTTGGCAGTTTAAAACAACAAATGTATTATATCACAGTTTCTGTGGATCAGGAATTTGGAAGAGGCTTAGGTGGGCATTCTGGCTCAAGGACCTTCTTAAGGTTGCAGATAAGAAGTAAGCCAGGGCTGAAATCATCTGAAGGCTTAACTGGGGATGGGAGATCTGCTTCCAAGATGGTCACACATAGCTGTTAGCAAGAGGCCTCAGTTTCTCTCTGGCTACTGGCAGGAGGGCTCAGTTTCTTGTCATGTGGGCCTCTTCTTAGGGCTGCTTGAGTATACTCACAAAATGGCAGTGGTTTCCCCAGAGAGAGTGATGGAGAGAGAGAGAGAGCAAGTGGAGGCTGCAATACATTTTACGACCTTGTCTCAGAAGTCACATATCATCACTTCTATCATACTCTGTTTGTTAGCAAGTCACTAAGTCTAGCCCTAACTCAAGGAGGAAAGAATTAGGCTACACATTAAATTGGGAGAATAGTCAAAAGTTTTATGGATGTATTTTTAAACCACCAAACCTACAAAGAAGTAAGAGTCTTCCCACCCTCAAGTAATTCCTGATTCTGTGCCTTATACACATGGCCTAGGATTTCATCAAAGATGGAAGTATAATACGGAATACATGGCAATATGGTAACTATGAGAATTATGTATATGGTAAGGCTGGCATCACAAGTCAGTAGAAAAAAGAAAGAGTTATTTTAAATTATAAATATAATTTATAAATATAATATGTAAATATATAAACATGTTGAATACATTATGTGTACAATTTACTAAGTTTTTATTTTTTAACATTTTTTTGGAGTGACACTACACAGTAAGTGCTAGAGCATACAGTCACTTTTTTTCTCAAAGCAGCATTGTACATCTTGTATTTTCTCTCTAATAAGCATGAAGAAGCTGTATGCTTCCTTTTTTATAGTGCTTTTCACAGAAACATCAACTGACCTACATTTGGCATTCTGGGTAATGACCATGTTCCAGAGATGGCAAATTTAGTATAAAGGTAGATGGGGTGGAAAAAGGCAAAAGGTGAAAGAGGCATTTCACAGTTTTTTAAGAATGCCAGAAGTACCAGATAATACAGAAAAGAAAAGGAAAGAAAGCCCAGGAAAGTCTAAGAAGATAGTCACACAGAGCAGTCTCAGGCAACAAGAGATCACCAACCACCAGAGACGGGGCGAATTGTCCAAAGCTGCTGAAGCTGTTGCACTGACAAGAGAGATTGGTAAAGGTGGAGCAACAAAGATAACATTTGCATTTGGAATCTACAATAAGTACATGAATGAAGGAAATAGACATTCTAGTTCAAACACCTCTCAGGATAAGAAAGCAGAAGCCATCAATTCTCTGATCATTCTGAGAAGGTTTCACAGAAAAGATGGGGTTTTCGGAACTAAGATATTGAAGGTCTTGTTAGAAAGCATAGATGGGAGTCATGCATGGATGGACATTCAAAATCGCCCCAAATGAGTTGGGGCTGTCTAAAACATTACTGTGAGTGAAAGGAACTTGGAAAGTTGAGTCTTACATTAAGTTGGCTTTGGAAGAACCGCTGCCAGAATTGAGATAAAAGGTTTTCTAGATAGAAGTTGCAGTGCTATTATGTTGTTCAAGAACTTTAGCAATACTATCTTTGTTGAGACTTCAAAATCTGTTCATAGAATTCCATAAGACAAAGGCAGATTCACCCTATGTGTACACTAAGTAACTAAAGAAGAAGAGAATCAGGGCAACTGCTGTTTTTATCCAATCTAAGATAATATGTATTCATCATAAGATGCCCCATTATTTTATGTAGTAACAATGCTAGCAATTAAATTTTAACATGATCTTTTTCTCTCACTTAAGAAAATGTTATACAGTCATGCATCACTTAACAGTATTTTATAGGGATATGCTCTGAGAAATGCGTCATTAAGCGATTTTGTCATTATGCAAACGTCACAGAGTAAGTACAGAGTGTACTTACACAAACCCAGATGGTGTAGCCTACTATACACCTGGGCTATATGGCCCTAATCTTATGGGACCACATCATCCATGCAGTTCGTCATTGACAGAAACACTGTTATGAGAGGCATGACTGAACTTATTTAGACTTATTTCAACCGAAATTTTGTCACCATATCATCCTCGGTGCATTAAACAGGATTGAAGATTCAGAATTTTTAAAAAGTGCTCCACCACTATCTCCAATATTTTCTCCCAAGTCATTTATACCTACTTGGCAAGTTTTGATACCAACACTTTTACTCAATTGAATCACGTGATGCTGGAAGCTGCAAGAAGTTTTTGATAACTTAATATGTGACGCCTTAAAAATAGTCCTGCACGACATGTGGACCAGTCGCATATGCCCCTCATTGCTTCTTGTATCTTAGTCACAGCTTCACCTACTTGGAGGCATCTTCCTCCCTTAGGTCAGATGAAGCACATAAGATGTTTCTCTTGCTAGATGAAATGAAATTTAAGGTCCTCTTCCAACAACAAATATGCCCTCTGTTCAGTTTTCACATCTGCATATACGATAACTTCTTTTCAATGCACAGAGTGTAATCTTGAGGAAATCTTAAATTGTGCAAATTCAACATATATAGTGTCAGCAATGTACAAATATAATTGAAGTGACAACAATATGAATAGCTATGATTGAGTCAGCGCATTTATTAATAACTATTTCATGACTGCCTTTTGCTAACATTGGTTGCAGGACAGATCTCAATTTTAGAGGTGAAATTCAAAACGAGTCCCTCTTATAACTAACGAAATAAAATTTTTCATGAAAGAATGTGAAATTTTTCATTTTGGACAATACTGTAATGTTAGCTACTTTGGGAGCAGTATTCCTGATGATGAGAGGAAAAAGTTATTCAACTTGCTCTAACAAGTGTATTATATTACTAATGTTATGACTATTAAAATGCAATAACAAGAAATAAAAATAGTCAACAAAACAGCATGGAGAACCCACCCAAAAGACCCTGGTAGATTTGAATTATGTACACGGTAAAGGTAGAACCATGAGGGAAGAGTAGCGGACAAATTGAGCAGGAAAAATTAGTTCACTGTTTGGGAAAAAAATTTCACACTATGCCGCAAAGTCAATTCCTGATAATTAAAGATTTATATGAAAAGAAGAAAATCATAAAATAAATAAATAGTATCTGGGTCCCAGAAGCTCTCTAAGCATATAAGCAAAAGAAGAAACAGATTTGGTGACATAAAAATTAACTTCTATACATAGAAAAAGCTGATACATAGAAATGCAAGAAAATGGAAAAAATGCTTGCCACATAAATATAATATAATAGGTTGGTATCCTTAATATTTAAAGAGCTCTTATAATTCAATAAGAAATAACCCATAAAAAAAGGGACCAAAGAAATAAAAAGTAAATTTACAAAAAAAGCATATTAATGGTAATAATCAATGAAAAAAGTTAAATCTCAAGAATTTTTAAAATGCAAATTAAAATAGTTAAATATTTTTCATCTTTCAAAGTTTTGGGTTTTTTTTTTTAAGATCCAATAGCTATCATAAATGAGCATGTAAAATGATCATTCTTATACTCTGCTGTAGGACTGTACATTTTTTCTCAAGGGAAATTTAGAGACTTTCAAATGTATATATTTCCTTTGGCAGAATTAACCTATTACCCTATAGATTTTTTCAGGAATATATCCTGAAGGAGAATATAGCTATGTGCAAAGAAATTTACATGTAAAAATGTTTATTACAATATTATATATATTTTTAAAAAATCAGAATCAATCTATATGTGCAAAATTAGGTGAATGGTTAAATCTATTATTGTAAAATCCTCTGATGGAATAATGCACAAGCACCAAAACTTATTTTTTTGTAAACTTTACAACATAGAAAAATGATATGTTTAGTGATAAAATCCAGACAGAAAACCATATGCAAAAGGTAATATTTTTGAAAGTTCAAAGTAATTACACTGTATGGCAGGTAACTTAAATTTATTTCTGATACTTTCCTATATCATCCAAGATTTCTACAATAAGTATATATTATTTTTATAATGAGGAAATAGGGGGAAAAGGAGAGCATTTTGGTCAACACAATGAAAAAAGCAATGCACTCTTTGTTTTTCTTACCGGAAAATGAAAATAGTAAAAGACAACACAGACATTGTAATAATTGTGACTTACAACTTTCCTGTGCTTGAAAGGATGAAAATATTATCACTTTATATTTTGGATTGTGAAGCATAAATAGACACTATTTTATTGGTAAGGAAAAATTTAATTTAAATATACAATTAGTATGATTTTACATAACGACTATGTACTGTTGGATTTTCGTAACATTACATATTTCAGAACGTAAGGTCTTGAAATATGCTAGTCAAAGACTTTTCCATTATGTAAGGCTTAAAGAAGCAACCAAATAGAAACGAAGAAAATGCATTGTCCATCAGAGGAGTTTAGATAGTTCCAGTTCACACAGACAATTGGACACATAACGTAGAAAATTTTTTAAATAAACCAAATTCTTCTGGTACCAGAAATGGGAATATGCCACTGCATATTCCCAGAACTGGCATGATCATAACCAAATAAAGGCAAGTTTTCTCTGAGAGGCATTAGGGAATAAACTTGTCATCTTTATGGGTATGGCTTTTCCACCCTGTTCCTCCGAGGTACTCCGACTCTGATTTCCTTCACTAGGGTGAAGGCAAGATTCAGCCGACATACTCATTAAACTGGGAGATATTTTGAACATCCTGCCACTTTCGTCAGCTTGCTGTGAGAGATGAAATTTCTTTCACTTTTTACTAGATCTCTGACACACAGAGAATTCAGAACGTCTCCCTGGAGACTGGGGGTCGAATGCTTAGGTGGTGTTTTGCTCTACTATGTGACTCTGAAAAACAATATTTTTTTCTAAGGGGGTGGAAAGCCAAACACACAATTCCTCTTACTCTGATTGATGGATTTATCGATAGTCACATAGCGGTTATGTAAGTAGTGACGTTTCCCCAATTGTTCTATTAAATGACAAGTTCTGGGGAGGAAAAAACATCACTTTTAGCAAATATGAAACTTTAAAACTGTTCCAAAGTAGAGAAAAATTGAATGGCTGTTTACTTTTGCCTCTTGCTGCAAGATTTAACACACTTACTTCTTTTTTCCAAAGCCAAACAATCGTAAAATGATGTCTGTCTGATTTAATGTATTTAAGTAAAAAGATTTCCCCAAACATATCTCATTTGAAACCACTATCCGGGTGGCAGTAACAATGGCGTCAATTACAGAAATGTTACTGCCAAGAAAAACATTCAATTCACCCGCAAAGGTCAGCAGTAAATCTCTTTAAAATATGTATAGCTCATAAAAGTAATGGCTTTGCAACTGTGATCGAAACAGATGTTCATAAAATCAGCATTTAAACACGAAGACACTGCAAAATAAATGAAGATGCGATTAATTTAACAAGTTAATTCCAAAGCTGAATGAGGGAGAAAATTAACAGTAAGGCATACTCCCTCAAAGTGAGACGAGTTGCTGGCAATCAAAGACAAGATTGTTGCAGTGAATTGAAACTGGAGAGCAGACGAAGGGTTTTGTGTAAGGAGTGATTTGAATATGGCACAGACACTTTATTACAGCAAATTACTTTGTATTCTCAGATCATATCAATATATACAACATAAAAAGACAGAGACACTTGGTCAGTTTCCTTTCTTCATCAGTTGGAGATGAGGGCGTTTCATCTCAACTAACTTAATTGCAGTTTTACCGAAACCCGCACGAAAAAGAAAAAGATACCAGAACCATTAATAACTATTATTTTCAAATGCCAAGTTTGAGGGTGCAATGGCAGCAGTGGAACCAATGTTAGAGTTCTCTAGAACACCCAGGGAATGTTTAAGAATATCTTTCCCAAGCAGGTGCAAGCAATTATCCAAGCCTCATAAACGTGGACCTAGAGCCCAGCTCTCTCTGTTTGCATTCTGTTTCTACAAATAAAGGGAGGATGCAGAAGGGTCACTTCTGGGGCAGAAAAGCTGCATGCTACTTTACATATCCATACACAAAGCTGACCCTAAGCCCTAAGGCATTTCCCATTATGCTCCTGGGTGTGAAGTAAATCTTGAAGGACTTCTTAAGTGTGTTCTCACCACTCGTAAGCAGCAGGCAGAATTTGGGTGGCCTTGCTGTGTTTGGCCTCCTGCTGTTGGCTGCAATCTTTCTTGCAGACATTGATGAAGGGCATGAGGGCAACACTGGCTTTAAATCTTCATAAAATAAAGATGACTGTGACTGAAGTTGGGTTTGGCCTGCTCACATAACAGAAACATGGCCAGAAGTGTTTTGTACAAACTCTTTGTCCTCACAAAGGGGACAAAGGAGGTAGAGCTGGACTGGAGCAAAAGGACTTGGCTCCAAAGGCAAGTTTCTGAAAATTATGCTCTCAATGCAAAATTGATTTATACTAAAATAATCCTTTCAGTGCCCACCATAGGAATTGCTTCTCCGGAGACTGTAAAGCTAGCTCTTGCCGAAACAGTAGTTTATTTGGGGTCTTTATGATTTTTGACATAACTCACCATATAGCTCAACATGGCCAAATCAGTTGGCATGGATATAAATCCTCAAACAATTACATGCCCCTCTTTAAAATAAAAACCAGGTTTAAGACATCAATAATTAACCATGTTGGACTTCCTCTTAATTGAGTTCTTTTGTGTTTTATTGACTCATTTCTTCACGCATATAGTTGATCTCATTAAAACTGAACAAAAATATCAAACTGATCGTTTTTCAGTGTCACAGTTTAAGTCATCAGTGCAACTAGTTAGTGTCAGTTAACAAGCATGTATTGATCTAATACTATGAGTAGAGCACTATGATAGATATTATGAGGGTGGAATGCTGGGGGAAGAAAGAGAACAAAAGAAAAGAAGATTTTTCTTACCCTCAGGAAGCCTACCATACAAATGGAGGAAAAAATATATGTATATATTTATCATGTATATATAAAAGAATTTGAAAATCATTTTTTAACAAAATATGTATTTTTTATATTAGAAAACATTTTTTTCTGATTGGAGAAGTCATATGGGTTCATTATAAACAATTTGGAACACTCGAAAATATAAAGAGAAAAAATTTTAAGTTACCCATAATATCACTACCCAGAGAAAGCCACTATTAACATTTTTAAATAAACTTTTTATTTTAAAACAGTTTTAGATTTCCAGTGTTGACCTAAAACAAATAAGCAGCCAGTTATTTTATCAGCAAAATGGGTTTATTCCAGAACAGCAAAGAATTGAAATTCCAGACACACAGTCTATAGCGAACCACAGGCAAGTCTGAGAAACAAAGGAGAGGACCCTTGTTTTATGAAGTTGGGAGGGGCTGTTATAAATGAAGAGTCCATTGGAGGAAACTGGAAGTTTGAAGTGTAGTGGCTTTTCATTGGCTAAATTACAGCAGTCTCTCATTGGCTGAGCTGTTGCTAGGTGAGGAGGAATTTCTTCCTTCCCTCTACTGAGGTAGTAAAATGGTATTGCTTCCTATCAGAGATGCAAGGTACCTCTCTTCCTGTTGGGGTCTGTAGTGTGCATTGAGTGGCACATGCATGAGAGTTCTCTCTTTTGGTCTCCTAACTCCATTTTAAATAAGGTTTCTGTTTATTAATTTTTACAACAGAAAATTATGAAGATGGTACAGAGAGTTCTCATATACTCTACACTGGGTTTCCCTTATTATTAACATCTTACATTAGTCTAGTATATTTGTTATAATTAATGAACTAATACTGAGACATTATTATTAACTAAAGTCAATACTTTATTCAGATTTTTCTTTTAGTTTTTACCTACTACTTTTTCCAGTAGAGCCCTTAACATATTAGTCCTAATTATTTTAAATTCCCTTTGTGATCATTCTAACGCTGTCATATCTGAGTTTGGTTCTGATGCTTGCTTTGCCTCTTCAGACTGTGTTTTTTCTTGCCTTTTGGTATGCCTTGAAATAGTTTATTGAAAAGCAGACATTTTGTATCAGGTGATAGGAATTGAGGTAGATAGGCCTTTAGTGTGAACAATAGGGGGTTTAATCTGACTAGAGATTGGGCTGTGTTTAATAATTATTATAACTTGTAGATGGCAGAGTGTTTAAATTCCTCTGTGCCCTTGTTTTGGTCTCCCCTCTTAACTTTGGGCTTCCCTAAGTATTCCTCCTGAGAAAGAGTCTGTGTCTTGCAGCTCTTTCAGCTGTAACCCACTGTTATTATCCTGGAGCCCTTTTGGTGTCATGATAAGGTGTGAGACAGGGAAGTGTTCTGTAATCTTATGATTGAATCATAGTCTTTTAGTGGGCCGCTGTCTCCAGTCCATGACCTTCACAAGTGTTTCTCCAGTGATGTAGAATTTTTTTTTAATCTGCTTTAGGTGAGATAGGAAGTCTATCAGGGACTAGAGTGGGAGGAAATCTCTTCTCCCTACTGGAATAAAGCTCTGGTAAAGCCTTTTTCCCAAGAGAGTAGGACTTTCTTATGG
The DNA here is from genome assembly GCF_057802395.1 of Ceratotherium simum simum. Lineage (NCBI taxonomy): Eukaryota > Metazoa > Chordata > Mammalia > Perissodactyla > Rhinocerotidae > Ceratotherium > Ceratotherium simum. Next base: position 12,036,553 of record NC_141919.1, on the reverse strand, counting down.
AGAATCTTCTAGGTGTATTTCACAATGATTAGTCTTCCCCTCTCCTGCCAGAGCCACAAGATGGATCATTCTTGGATCTTCATTGTGAAAATCTGGTGGATTTCCTGCAAGCAAAACTCATTCAAGTGTGTGTGTGTGTGTGTGAGTGTGTGTGTGGTCTCCCAAGACCAACACCCCCCCACCCCTGCCCAGGAGTTTCTCATTCCCACATTGGTTACACTCAGCCTCCAGCAATTTATCAAAATTACCAATGCAATGTCCTACAAGTTTATGGCTCCAGAGGCCTCTGTCGGAAGCAAGCAACTGTCAACTGTGACTCTCTGGGTCTGCCTTTCTCTCCTGGTTTCAGGGTAGTGATTTGACCTGCAATTTCAGTTGCAACCTCAGTTCTTGGTTGGATCAGCTTTTCAGCTTTTTCTTGCTGTGAGAATGGGAATGATGACTTCCAAGCTCTTTACATATCAGAGCTGAAACCAGAAGACCCACTATCAACATTTTGATGAATATGGCTCATGTTTTTCTATCTGCATATTTTACAAATTTTTTACCCATTGTTTTAAAAATTAGGATCAAACTGTACATCATCATTTATTAACTTTCTCTTTTTTCTTCTCATTTACCAAAATAGTGTGAACATTATTCATGTGCTTAAATATTCAACTCTGCTACAAATTTTAACAGTTTCTGGTATTCCCTATGTGGCTTATTAAGAAAAATACACAAAACTAGGAAATATGGCACATCCTTTCAATGTTAAATAAGGCAATATCCTCCCAAAGATTATCTACAACAATAAACTTGGTTCAGCTTACTTACTCTTTTCTATTTAATAAAGCTTCCAGAATTACTGAAGTTACATGCTAACCTGTAGATTTTTTTCCAATTGAGATGTAAATATTTTCTTTCAAAGATGAAATACAAGCCGAAAATTTAGGATGTATTGCCCTTTAGGATATTAATCAGCTATATAACTAAACTAGCAGTATTATACTAATATTCATTTATTAAATTGTTAAATACTAACTCCTCTAAAGCTCTTTGAGCCAATCTTAACATCTTACTGATTTCCTCGTTAATTAATGAGTAGAATAAAATCTTTAACAAGTGTTCCTTTTATATTTGTATGAGACTCTTGATTTTACATTCTTGAAAATTATTCTTTAAAGGGTTTACCATGATTTATATAACAATTCCCTAATTTGTTGATATTAGGTCTTTTTCACCTTTGCTGTTAGAAACAGCATTGTAATGAGCATAACTTTACTTGTAAAAAATATATTTGACTGATCTCTGATGTTTCTTTAACATAGATTCCTAGAAGTAGAATTTCTGGATCAAAGAATAGTCTTAAATTTTTTATTCACGTTGCTAAATTGCCCTTCATGAGGATTGTATCAATTAATCCTCTCAATCACAGGGGATTACAAGAGGTCCTTTCTAACTTTAATCCCACTTTCCCAAAAATAAACATTTTAATTTATTTTAAATATTTGGACATTTGGTAGACTGAGTGTCTAGTTGCCTATTTGTTTGCATTTTTGATTACTGGTTTGATTACTAGTGAGGTATATATTCTTTATATATCTTGAGTTTTCACTCACCCATTGGAATCTCTCATTTGAGAATTGCAGATTTGTTGTTTTTTGCCCATTTTCCCGTTGAGGTGCTTCTCTTTTAATCACTGATTCATAAAAACTCTTTATATACCCGCTGACATCTGATTGCAAAGTTTTTCATAGTTTGCCTATTGTTTCTTAATTTCATTTATGGTGTGTTTTTGATATACGGAAGTTTTTATATTTTATGTAGTCAAAATTATTTTCTACTTGCCTTTTGTGCTTAGAAATGCCTCTATACTTACTAATATTAGATTGTCACTACTGCTTTTTTTAATTGTGTAATAGCTCCATTTCTACATTTAACTCTTAATATGTCTGGAACTTATTTTGGTGTAACCTGATATAGGGATATCATTTTTTTTCAAACTGTTAACCAGTTTCTTAAGAATTGGTATTAAATATGCTTCCTTTCTCCCCTGATGTGAAATGGTGCCATTTAAATACACTAAATTCTTATGTACAAATTTTGTTTCTGTAATATCTATTCCGCTCTGTGGATCTATCTGTTTGTTCTTGCACAGTACCTACTGTTTTAATTAACTATGTAATGCTTTTTAACAGCTGTGATCCTTTTCTTCTATATCCAAATTTGCTTTGATGTTCTTACCTATTTTTCTATATTAACTTTAAAATAAATTTGATAATTTTCCAGCCAAAAAAAAGTCATTTTGATTGGAATTACATTCTTAAAATAAACTGGGGACAACTGGTAACTTATGAAATATTGAACATTTCCATCCAGGAACATGAAATGTTCCTTTTATTAGACTCTTCTTTAATGTCCATCAGAAAAGTTTTTTTTGTTGTCTTCATTGCTGGTTCCACATAGTTCTTCTTGAACTTATTACTAAGTGGTTTATATTTTTATTGTTTTGAAAGCCTAGAGCATAATTTTTATACGTTTCATAGTCCTTTCAAAAGTAAATGTGTGTTCTTTAGTTACAAAGTGGAAGATTAAATATGCATCTATTAGACCAATACTTTGAGTTATATTTCTCAAATTCTCTGTATCTTATCTATATTTTTTCTACATGCTATGGCTCAAAAACAATTTCTGGCCTGATATTTACAACCAAGTGTGTCTCCTAGTTGCTCTGAGATAGGCTCCAATTCAGAATAGGTCTTAATCAGAGATCTGAAGCCCAGCTGCACATTAGAATGGTCTGAGTAGCTTTTTAAAAATGTGAATGCCTGATGGCCCATCCCAGAATGATTTAAAAAGAACCTCTGCAAGTGAGGGCCTGGACTTTAGTATTTTTTAAAAGTTCCCCCAAGCAATTCTAATGGAACCAGAGTCACGAACCACTATCCTAAATAATTATTATAATCATGTAAAATTTACTAAATAATTCTACAGCCAATCACATTAACAAGTGGTAAAATGCCATCTGGATGCTCAAGAAATTTACATAGAAAGCCCCCAGTGAGATAGCCTGTGTATCTGAGAGGAAAACACTGAGCACTGGGAATCTGAGTTCTAATCCTGAGTCTCTAATAGGCTCTACCTCTGACTTGAGCAGCTGTTTTGTTGTACGCCTCTGTGCCTTATTTTTCTCACTTGTGGTATAAGTCGGGTGAACTAAATTATCTCTAGGAGAAACTTTAAGCTCAATCATTTAAAATATTTCTATAAGAACAAGTCAAAAAGAAAACAAAACAAACAAATAAATCAGGGATTATATGCAGGTGGGATGCACAAGTAGTCCCGATTAGCTTGATGGTGAGACGTAACCTAGAGTCTCAAACTCAGATGCCTTTAGGGGCCAAAAAGTTAATGTCAGCTTGTGAGGCAGCCAGGTCTAAGAAGTACGAGGTCTCTTGTCAACTTAAGGCTCATGCAATGTCTAAAGACCTTCAAATTCAATTATGAGGACCAGTGGTCTCCAAAGTAGAGTACAACCCAGTGAGTACACCAAATGATCCATTGTGCTGAAATAAAATAATGTTTTATTAATATTTAATGTGTGAATAGACAGTAATGCATATGTAAATGTATAAATTAAAATACCTATATTGGGAAAGAATGCTCAAAACTTTTCCACTAATTTAATACATGATTTTAAAAGAATGTTTAGACACAACTGATACAGACCAGTTACGTGTCCTTGAACAAGTTGCTTAACTTCTCTCAATTCCTAACTGTAAAATGGGAATAATAACAGAAACATCCTTGCACAGCTGTGGTGAGATTTAAATGAGACGATGCATACAAGTCTCAATGAATGTTAAATACTATTACAATCAGTTAATATCCAAATTAGCTCTCCTATGGCCCATGGAAACCATTTCTCATCTGGCCTTCCTGTTTCAAATCCTTCTGCTATAGTGTTAACTCAATTATTTTTCTAGAACACAGCCTAAGAGTGTCACCATCCTGCTTAAAACACACACTTATTTATGTACACACATGCATACACACATACACACACACACACACACACACACACAGATCGGTGGTTGCTTCCTCATTGTCTACAGAGCAAACTCTGTAGCTAGCCCAGCAGTCAAGACCATTCACTAACTGGTCCTTCCGCCTACCTAGGCTGTTTTGTCACCACTCCTTGACATAGACCGAGTAGTCCACTGGCACTGAACTCTTTGTCCTTCTTCAGTGTGCTAAGCATTTTTATATCCCCTTGTTTATCTCCTTTGGGAGTTCTCTTCCTCTGCTTTTTTCCCCAAAACAAAGTCCTACTGCTTGTGCTTATTGATTACTTAATGTCCTTGGAGTACGTCTGGTAGGAATAGGAATATAAAAATCATAATGTATTTGGGATGTCTTGGAAGACATCAAAACTTGCCAACTGTGACTAGACAAATGATGAGTTGTTATGAGACTTAAACTGAGAAGATCACCAAGCCTAAACCATCCAGGCTGATATGATCACTATCCAGTGAGCTTGACATTTACTATGACAACCAAAGAAAGCTAGAACTAGGATTAAGAGAAAGGTAAGTGATAAGAAGAACAAGGCAGGAAGAGGAAACATTATTTCTATTAACATGAAAGGATTGGAGGCTAGGTGTTGACTTGGTGTGTGATCATCTACAAGTCAGTCAGTAATTCTCAGTCTTTCTTGATCTGTAATATCAAGGGAGCTGAAATAGAAAATATATGAGATCCAGGTTTTTAACAGTCTATCATTCTCTCTACAAAGAGCCAAAAATTATAACATGTAAGTTTACATTATGTTGTTCAACTTTCACCTGCTGTGTGTGTGTGTGTGTGTGTGTGTGTGTGTGTGTGTGTGTGTCATCCTGGAATCAAAGGGAAATTATGGTACACCCTTTACACCTTGAACTTAGAAAAATCTCTGCACTAATCTAAATAAAATAAGTGCCATTTAAATATCTGAGTGAAGGTAAAGCAATTGTCCTCACACAGTGAAGAGAGAACTGCAATAAATAGGTATTCCAGATGTTAAGTTGTCTTGACTCACTTTTCACCTCTTCTCTATTACCCAGGAGGACTGAGGTTTGAATTCCAATTAAATTCCTTTATTGTAAAGATATACAGGTGTTTCTTGGCTTACATAGTGCTTGTGTTACTCTTAAAACGTTGTTTGAAAATTACATTTCTACGAATTACATCATTTCAAATAATCCAGAAGCTCTTACTCTTCAAAAGAAGCCTGCGAAGAACTGCTTTATGAGGTAAGGAAACTTTCAGTAGAATAAATAGATACTCATCAATGTCTGAACATTGGGCTTTTTAAAAGTCTAGAACATTGTGGCTGGCCCAGTGGCGCAGAGGTTAAGTGTGTGCGCTCCGCTGTGGGGGCCGGGGGTTCGCAGGTTCGGATCCCGGGCGCGCACCGACGCATCGCTTGTCAAGCCATGCTGTGGCGGCATCCCATATAAAGTAGAGGAAGATGGGCACAGATGTCAGCCCAGGGACAATCTTCCTCAGCAAAAAAGAGGAGGATTGGCATCGGATATTAGCTCAGGGCTAATCTTCCTCACAAAAAAATAAATAAAAGTCTAGAACATTTAGAAATGCATATATAAATATAAATGATATAAATATGAAATGAACATATAAATATAAATGTGTATAAACTGTTACAAAAGACAGAACAGTTCAAATGAAAATAGTAATCCAATGCTGCATGTCCTTGCTGTCCAATATGGTAGCCACTAGCCACATGCAGATATTGAGCCTTGAGACGGTAGTCCAAATTGAGATGTATTGTTAAGCGTAACATGTACACAAGATTTTGAAGATCTACCACCAAGAAAAGTAAAATATCTCATTAGTAACTTTTATATTGATTACATCTTGAAATAAAATTTTTGATATATTCAGTTAATAAAATATATCATTAAAATTAATTTCACCTATTTCTTTTTATTTTCTTAAAAAGGCTATTAGAAAAGTTCAAATTACATACATAGCTCATATTACATTTCTGTGGACAATACTGAAGACCTTAAATATAGAATTTTACCTGGAGTGATGCATGTGTGGGATCTTTACGCCTATATTTATCGCAGATGAGGAAAATGGAAATTACGGATTCTGAGTGATTTATTTCTTATTTTAGTAGAACTTGTTTTTCCTATTTCCAAGTGAACATCTAATTTGGAATAGATTCCCCGATGACATTTCTCCAAAAATTTTATATGTGAATATGATAAAAAAAATATTGTCAGTGGTGCTGAAAGCTTTCTTCATTAAAAGATTTTCTAGATGCACTCAACATGAGCTTTATATAGCTTGCTTAGAAAAGAAAGTGCTTGAGGTAGCAGAATATACAAAAACAAACAGAATGCAAATGTGGGAAGCGCAGAAATGGCTTCAGTTACAGGCTATGCTTTGCTGTTTCTAAGTCAAAAATAGACACCCTATGTAGTTAATTAGTGATTAAACACCTAGAAGTAGGAGTCTTAACCTGGCTTAAAGAGTCACTTCTTTTCATTAAAAAACAAAAATCAAAACAAACAACAAAAAAACCTTCCTTGAATAGTTCTGAGCCTCTTGCTTAAAAAAAAAGTCAGGAAGTCAGGCTTAACTCAGATACATAAATTATTCATAGATATTAATATCCTTTTGTGTGACACTTTTGAAGAGGGACAGATGTAATAACATGTGAGGCTAATTTTTTTAAATCCCTGAGAGACTTTTTCTTCCACAAAGGTTTAAATCTGTAACTAATTAAAAATGAGACTTGTCTATGGAGATTCAAGTCCACAATAAAACTGTCCCAATGGTGAAGACTTTTTTCACATTTTGGAAGACATAACTTTATTTTTCTCTTTCCCTGTTGTTTCCTTTAATGACTGGTAATAAAACAGAAGGAAATACATTTTACTCCTAAAACACATCTGGAAATGATATTTCTAGTAATCCTCTCATGGGTCCCCCAGAAGAGAGTTGAAGCACCCTGGTGACCCGCTTCCCTTACCTCAGGAAACTCTCTAGATGAAATCAGAAGAGTACTGACAGTCCTGCAATATCCTTGGGGCTTAGGGAAAATAAATATGCAACCCTCTCCTTTAAAACTCAGCAGTAGTTACACCCTTAATCAGAACAGCTCCCTTCATAATAGCCAAGAGGTAGAAGCAACCCAGTGTCCATCGATGGATGAATGGATAAACAAAATGTAGTGTATACATATAATGAAATGTTATTTCCTTCATCCTTAAAAATGAAGGAAATCCTACAATATGTGACAACATGGATGAACCTTCAGGACATTAAGCTAAGTGAAATTAACCAGTCACAAAAAGACAAATACTGTATGATTCTGCTTATATAAAGTATCAAGATCAGCCAAATTCATAGAGACAGAAAGTAGAAAGGTGGCTGCCAGGGGCTGGCAAGACAGGGAGTTATTGTTTAATGGGTGTAGGGTTTCAGTTTTGCAAGGTGAATAAGTTCTGGAGATTAGTTACACAACAATGTGAATATACTTAGCACTATTAAACAGCACACTTAGAAAGATTAAGATAACAAATTTTATGTTATGTGTTTTTTCCACAATTAAAAAGCCAGTCCTGGTGGTCTAGTGATTAAGATTCAGCACTCTCACTGCCACAGCCTGGCTTCGTTTCCCTGTCAGGGAACCACACCATTTGTCTGTCGGTTGTCATACTGTGGTGGCTGTGTATTGCTATGATGCAGAAAGCTATGTCACCAATATTTCAAATATCAGCAGGGTTACCCATGGTGGACAGGTTTCAGTGAAGCTTCCAGACTAAGATAGACTAGGAAGAAGGAAGACTAGGAAGTGGCCACCCACTTCTGAAAACATTGGCCATGAAAACCCTATGAATAGCCACACAGCATTGTCTGATACAGCAACAGAAAATGAAAGAATGGTACAAAAGGTTGGGCAAGGGGGCTGGCCCAACAGCATAGTGGTTAAGTTTGAGCACTCCACTTTGGTGGCCCAGGGTTCACAGTTCAGATCCTGGGCGCAGACCTACACACTGCTCATCAAGCCATGCTGTGGCAGCGTCCCACATACAAAATAGAGGAAGATTGGCACAGATGTTAGCTCAGAGCCAATCTTCCTCAACAAAAACATAAAAAGATGAAGCAGGGTTCTGCTCTGCTGTATACAGGGTCTCTAGGAGTTGGAATTCAGTCAAAAGCACTAAAAACAACAACAAATTTCAAAAAAAATACTCAGCAGTAATGTCCTCTTCCTTTAATACAAGTATTTGGCTGGTTGGGTCAGTGATATTTATGCTCTTCAGAAGACATCAAAAATACACTTCAATGGGGTAGTTCACTGAGTATTCAGTGTTGGAACTCAAAGGTCCTAGAGACAGGTAACCCACACCACCGTTGCACATACAGGTAAGGGGAGTGAGGTCCAGGGAGGCAAGATGGCTTTGACCTAAAACCATGAAGTTAATTGGCAGTTTAGCCAGGGTAAAAATTAAATTCCTTCATATCACAATGCACTGTTTTCTTACACATGTCTGTGACCCGGCAAACCTTCCTGAATAACATGTTACTACAAAACTTTTTTTTCAATAAAAAACCCACTTAAGTGTTAATCGTTGCTGAGGTTTTCATCAATTGATTGCTTGCCCCAAAGCTCTTTAGCCAACGTGAACAGAGTGAAATATAGAAATGATGGGTCTCATTAGTATATGATTTCACTGAATTTCTAGACTATAGCAATGCAACTTTTACAGTTTTGATCTTCTTCAACACAAATGCAATGCTGCTGAATCATTTGTTCAGAGAGCATCCAAACTGTGAGATGGCCTATGGTGAGGGTCATATGACTAGCATGTTAATCACAAGTCTAAAGACTTGTGATTAACCATAAATATTTGTACAGATTACCTACCTAAAGATATTGAGACAAAACACAAAGAAAAAGACAAAGAGAAGGAGCGTGCATGATTAGAGCTTCCTCCTCGTGACTTAGAAACTTCAGATGATGCATTCATACTCTACAGTGTCTAATCCACCTCTACTAGATTCTCCATCTGGCCGTCCAGAAAGCCAGGCCACCTACAAGTACAATTATTTTGTAATTCCATTTCCCTTGTTGAGAACAATAACAATTCCCAAGGTTCACAACCAGTCCTGTCCACAATGCGCACATTCTCTCTCTAATCCAGACAAGTTGTGACTTCTGAAAACATGCTCAACATGGCTTTTGCTTTTAATTTGGTCCATCTCCTGAGTACAATATCTCAATAACATTATTATTTTTGCTCCCAGGTATTGTTACAACAACTCTTCAGAACCACAGCTCCCACTTCTTCACCAAGGTGACCTGAGTGTGCTGCAGGGAACTCAGAGGGCACCATGGAATATTTTAAATTGTTAAAGGAGCATAGCAATACTCAGTCACAGGAAATTTGGACACCATGCAAACTACTAGCTCTGGGGAGTTGACAGTTTCAACATTGGATCGCACTACATTTCTCTGATGACATCATATCTTTGGATATTAAGCAATTGCTGTGATATAAAGCAAGTACTGTGTGAAAATCAATGTGGACTAAGAAATGAGGGTGGCAACATCCAATTTGATTCCAAGTTTGAGAAGTTGTGCAATGCACAACAGGTGCACCATCCCTATTAGTAAGTAACTATGGTCACCTAAGAATAACATAAAAATAGTATTTTTGTCTTTCAGTATATGCATATTATTTTTTTTAGATGGTTACTAAGTTGTTAGGATATAAGCACATATTGACTTGTTTGGACCTAAGTACTTAATAAAAACTGTTTGGTATTTCTTTTGGCCTAGGGACACCATGAAAAAATTACTGAGACACTGGGGTCTCCATGAACTGAAAAGTTGGGGAACTGCTCTAGGAGGTATTGGAGTTGATACTGTGGTGACTCAAAGTGGTTTGGGTCCCCACAAAGAACTGCTGTAAAAGGCTTGCTTGTTTTGTGCCAGATCATCGATACCCCAACACACCCTGTGACAATGATGACAAAGAGGAATCCTATTACCAAAAAAAGCTGGACAACAGCAGGGAATGAAAAGCTACTCAGAAATACCACTGCTAGGCAATTGAATATGGCTTCCAACCTGAAACTTAAAGAGATTCTTTGTCAAATGGTGGTTCTAAAGCATGTTGAAGAGTCAGCCATCAGTGGCTCTGCTTCTTGGAATCATATACTAAGAAATTCTCCTTCTATTTTAAAGCAGACAAAGTACAGGAGCCCTAAACAAATTTCCGTTTAGTCTTGACATTCCTGACCCTTCCGAAACGCATCAACGAATGAACATCAATGGGACACCTGCAACAATCATCTCTCACTGAGACGCATTTCTAGGTAGGTACCTCCAGGCAAGAATTTTATTACCTTGCACATTTTTCTGGAAGTCTGCTTTCCAGGATTCCGAGTCTGATTACAGTGTCATGATAAACTCATGGAAACAAGTCATGTATGGGTTTAGGTATGTCACTATCAAAGAAAAAAACAAGTGATTTTAGACTGTCTAGTATCATATCATTAAGCATTTTCTTGATGATAAAAAAGACTCAAATGCTTGAAATGCCCCTAATTTGATTTAAAAGTCCCCTGTCACAATCACAATTCTGTACCAGTTGGTTGTAATACATTCGCTGCCAGCAGTGATCATTTCTGACCATGTTCAGGTTTTGCCTTTCTAGTCCAATTTTTCTCACGTCTTTTGTTAGAAGCCACCTCAAATATATTTGGAAAAAAATTGGAGTAATATATTTCAGTAAAAAATTATGGTGACAGTTGTACTTCCTTGAAGCAGATTGGTCAACAAAATTGATTTCTCCTCATTCAACGTGTTTCTCCATGTTCGGCAATTGTAGCTAATCCTGCCAAATGGGGCAACTTTTGGAGACTTGTCTTAATTATCTTCATCCATAATTAGCTAATGACCAGCAGACACACAAGAATGTATCCTAGATGCTCTTTTTCCTGTATCTAGTCTTCATTCATTTTACCCTAAGAGATTTCCCTCGTTAAAAGCCATGTGGCTGGGACAGATGGCCTGCAGGTGTTATCTCCATCTTTATCAGCACCGAGGACGTTTCCGTTGGGGTGACTTGACAGTAGCAGAATCTTCAGGAGTATCTATCCTACAACCATCTGGCATTGATTTTTCAGCTACAACCCCTGAGGTTTCATGACTATCTCAACATGAAGGAAGTAATAAGTCTCTGGCCACTGCAATTGCTGAAGTGAGTGACCAGAACTTTCTACACCTACCAATGTAAGGCAAAGATAATCTTGAAAAAGGTACAGTCTGTTTAATAGTCAAAAGATGATAAGATTAAACTGAGAGTTTGTTTTATGTTTATAGGATAATGTCCAAATCCAAAGGAGCTGAGTGCAATCCTAGCCCCTGAACTTAGCAGCAGTGAAAGTTTGAGTCAGCCGCAAATATCCTCGGCCTCAGTTTCCTTGTGTGTAAAGGAGAATAATCTTAACGCCTAAATCACAGGGTGGTTGGGAGACTAAATTTGAAAGTGATATTCAAATATGAGTTATTACAATTACCTAAGGGAGAAACTGGTGTTTTGAACTCAGCAGGGTTGGGTGATCTGTTTGATTTTAGCATTTTTATTATGTTTAAGTTCCTGTTTGTATTTTATTGATTGTGAGTTACTAGTAAAACGGCGATTGCTCAGGAGAATTCTTGAAGCAGAAAAGTGCTTCTGTTGAACAGTCTTGTTCCACCGCTTCCGTAACACAACAGCTAAGTACCCACTTGTGTAAAAACGCACCTGTTTAGCACCCCAGTAATATCTAACATAAAACTAGTGTTTAGATTACTTCAAAAACCTCATCTTTTTATAAAGCTTTCAGTAATGACAGTGTTATAATTCCATAACCTTCTTTTCGTTTAACCCTTGAGATTTTGACTTTTGGAAAATCTCTTCCTAGTTTAAATTCCAATTTTTAATTCTATAATTTCTCTCCAAACCCAGAGGATTTTTTCCTAGCTTTGTTTTTTACTTGGTTGCTCTTAATTTGGTTTCATGGGCAGAACCTTCTGAAAGTCATTTTCTTGATAGAAATTAGTCAACAAACTCAAAGAGGGAGGTATGCTGAGTACTCCGAATTTTCCCTCTCCACTTGCCTTCCTATTACACATCACTCAGGAACAGCACAGTTCCTTGAACAATTTCAGTAGAAAATGTGCACTTCTTTTCCCTATTTCTCAATTGACCTAAGATGGGCTCAGTCTGAGGCCTGCTCTGATGCCACAGCTGACCATTCTGGTCCTGTTGGGGTCTTGAGAAAAGAGAGCTTTCCTGGCTTGTCAGTTAACCCAAACCACTTGAATTACTTCCCTTATTGTTGACTCAGCCTGGCAGATGCAGACATTGCCAAACACTCATTTCCTACACGTGAATGAGATGGAGGTGCTTCTGAGCTCTTGACATCAGCTTGGGCTCACCTTACCTTTTGATTTACTTTTGATAAATGGTCATTCTTTTATCCTCATTCTGTGGTAGTTGTTTTGTTTTATTTGATACTGCAATCATAAAGAATTGCCTAATAACACCTATATTGACCAAATACTAAGCAATTATTTAAGGCAAACCTTACACACAAATGTTTAGATATATTTCCCCAGATGCCCACCCACCTTGAGATACCGCACAGGTGATCAACTTGTCCCAGGTTGCTTGGGACTCTCAGTTTTAGCACTGAAAGACCAGTATCCCAAGACACTCCTCAGTCCCCGGGAAACCAGAAGAGTTGGTCATTCTAGCACTACTGAATAGCGCCATTAATTGGGCCTAAATTAAGATTCTCCTAACTTTCTCTGAAATCATTTCCACACAAGGCTCTTTTTATAGATATGAGCTCTGTATATGAACAAATTCAACTTGTTTAACAGTAATTTGGCATCAGAGAACTCTTTGCAAATCCGCCCTCCATTTATGAAACACTCTTTTTTTCCTAATTCCCAGTATCCTTTTTTTATCCCTTTTGTTGGTGTATCCATTTGTAAGCTTTAGAGGATTTTGTAAAATATGATCACTAGAACTTTGTTTTTGGGAATTAATTGGTTGGTTTTAACTTAAGCAGTCAGTTCAGTTAAAAGAAAAATAACAATGCAATTTAAAATATGAACTGTGGATTTATCTCATAGTAGAATTATGGGTGGATTTATTTTCTTTTCTAAATCACACTTTGCATGTATTACTTTTACAAAACAAAATCTTTTTTAAGTTACTTTAAAATTAGGTTTTAAATAATTTCAAGTAAATAAAAATTTATATTGTTCACGAAAATCCATCCATAGGACCTCACCATTTCTGGTCAGGGCTGCCCATGGGAACACACATATAAAATTACCTAGATCTTCTGTCTAGAAAGTCATCCTGCCAGGAAAGGAAGACATTGAGCAGGGTCCAAGAAATAAAGTGGGAAAGCTTGAGAATTGTGAAACAGGTCAGCCATGTGACAAGATGATAAGGTCAGTTGAAGAGCAAATGAAATTCAGGAACAAGATAGCTAGAGGCAAAATGGAATTTAGGTGGCTAAAAGGAAATGTTAGGAAAATAAGTCTTAGAGTGTTTTTTATTGAACTTTCATCCATTCACTTGAAAATATTTACTGAGTACACTCTATGTGCCAGCATTTACATCGATGAACCAAAGGTATAAAAAATTCATTACCCTTATAGAATTTATATTCTAGTGTGGTAGAGACAATGGATGGCAAATATAATAAGAATATAATATTTTAAAAAGTGAAAAGTACTATAGGAAAAGGTAGAATAGGCTTAGTAGCATCAGGAATGCAAAGTAGGATGGCGGAAGAAGGATTGTGATATTAAATTGCACAGCAGTGAAGGATCCGACTAGTAAAAGCTCTTAAAAGGGACCAAGCTTTACCTAGAAGAAACAGTGAATGAAAACAATGCACTGGGATTCAGAATTCTAATTGACATCTGACCTGTAGAGTTGGTAGGACAAAAGGGGGACGAGGGGTTAATGTCAGCTGGATCCTGTCAAATTTGGGCCCCCTTACCTTCAAACTTGTCTGTTCCTATTTGCCTTTACCACAGATGAAATGAGCAAGGCAGTGGTGCTGATAGTTTCCAGAATATTGTGGTAGGGAACTACCGAAAGCTTATTTTGTATGGACAAGCATCATCTAGCAAACTTTTTCTGCTGTGATCTAGGGTAAGATGTAACTCATGAGGGATTCCCTAAGAAAGCAAACACATAGGACAGATTTCTATTTTTATCCTTTTTTTTTCTGATATCAAATACTACCGAAAAATAGTTTTAATATTTTAACTATTGATTGACTTAATTGTATATATGAATACGTTTGTGTATTGTATAAGTGAATGACAGAAATAAGAAGATTTTAAACTACACAAATAAATGAAGTCATTAAGCCAATAATAACAAGAAAGCCCTTAGGAGGGGAAAAGTTATGTTGCCAGTAACCCAGTATTCTATAAGGTATTTGAAGTTCCTTTTTTTAAAATTCAGTCTTGGTCTGAGTAAAACTCAGTTCTGCAAAAATAGACAGAAATGATATGTATCAATGCGATGGATGAATGAGTGAAAGTGGAGATGAATGTAACAGTGGCTACAAATCCTCATGCATTATGAAAACTTAGTCATATATCCACTGTTACTTTTTATTAAGAAAACTAAGCCTCCCAGAGGAGAAACACTATATAAATTGTACTGTTTAAAAATTGCTGTGTTCATTATGAGGAGCTTAATTATGGTCATCATTTACCCAAAAAAGTCAAAGTCTTGTCAAAGAATTCCTAATAATGAATGTTTCTTATTAAACATTAATGAACAAGTGGCTTATTCTGAAGGTATAAAGTCTGCGGAATACCATCATTTTCCTTTCTTGTTTAAAAGAATTAATATTCATGCAAATGAGATCCAAATTACTACAGTTTAGATGGTTACTTAGCACTATAGATTATGGATTTGTTTATTACCATAGAAGCAAATTATATTTGTCAGCATAGGCCGGATTATGCTATGATAAACAAACTTGGAAATCTCAGTGGTCTACTAAAATAAAGGTTTCTTTCTTGCTCATGCAAAATGCGATGTAAGTCAGAGGACCCCTCAAAGCAACTCTCCTCTCTACAGTGACTCAGCAAGCTGTGCTGCTTCCGTTTTCTATCTTCACCACTCCAACCTTCAGGATCATCATGGAACAAAAACAGAGAGGTAGAAAGTTATGTATTAGCTCTTAAATGCTTCTGCCTGAAATAACACACATCACTTGTGTTCACAGCCCAATGCCACATGGTTTGGACTAACACACCTGGGATATGTAGGGGAAGCAGATGAATATTCAGTGAATAATAATGTGCCTGCAACAGCAGTAGCAAAACCAAAAGAAGAGATTGGTAAAAAGCATATTACCTACTAGGTAAGTACTGCTAGGACTTTTTGCATAACATTTGGAGGAGGGAGAGGCCAGAATACTCCAAAACACAGACAAAAACTGCTCCGTATCTTGAAAACAATAAAGTAATGCATGAATCCATAGTTAGTATTGTAATTGCCATTGTATCCCTGTGATGGGAAAGGTGCTATAATAATTGCTCATAGTCCAAGTTGGATCAAACCATCAGTGCAAAAGACATTTGGTAAATCCATCTCTCATAGAAAAATGGAAGGAGTTACTTCCATGAATGTGGGGTTGTCAATGGCACAGTCCAAGCCCC
The DNA here is from genome assembly GCF_057802395.1 of Ceratotherium simum simum. Taxonomy (NCBI): domain Eukaryota; kingdom Metazoa; phylum Chordata; class Mammalia; order Perissodactyla; family Rhinocerotidae; genus Ceratotherium; species Ceratotherium simum. The sequence goes on along the minus strand of NC_141919.1, from coordinate 12,020,793 downwards.
ACTCTTCAGATGGATGTACTGTTGAGTTGAAGCCTGAGAAATGCTTTCTTGGCCAGATTAACAAAGAAGACACTGCTTTGACTGGGAAGGAAAAACTCTTCATTCTGAAGTCTTGTTTGAGAATACACACAACTTAACTTCACTTTCTTCTTCATCCCTAGGCTAAAATAGCAAATAAATGAAGGACTGAGTTAATTAAATGCATATTTTAACAGCATTTATCTGGTATTGATTGGCTGAGGCCACCTACAGTAAAGTGTGGAATAGTTAATACAAGTGCTGGCCATGTCCTAAAGGAGGTGACCTCAAGGTTATATAATTGTAGCCGTAATTTATTTAGCTTAAAATGAATGGTTCTCAATTAGGTTGGTAGGCATTATAATAACACAAGTGGGATTTATATTTGCCTATGTGTTGGCTGTGAGGGTTTAGTTATTGGATTTGTTTGCCTATATTTAGTCCTCCAATTCATGATTCCCCCCAGTAAAGAGCAGGAGGCTTGTTCATGCTGATTAATAGGGGCTCAGTGCTAATGTTGCAGATATTAGTCTAATCTCGCCAGAGGCAGTAGAGGAGCAGACACACAGGGCAGCTGCCAGAAGACTACATTACCTGGAGGGTTCTGCTCATGAGAACTGCTTCTCCCCACGATACAGATACATCAGCATCTTAAATTTGCCCCATAAATTGGTGCTTAATATGAAAATATACCACTGCTGGGGCACTACAAAATTTATCACACAATTTATTTTGCTAGAATTCGTATTTTACACAAGCACTGCTCCCCCTCTAATCTGCTGGTCCTCAAAGGGAATAACAGCTATCCATGGTGCTCTACTCTCAAATTTGAACTTCTGATTTTATTTGCTTAGATAGGGGAACTGAAGCATCTTTACCACTCCTTGGTCAGATGTGGTAAAGAAATTTTAAAAGTCAAAGGGCAAGTGGCTGGTTCTTTACCAACCCCGCCCACATAGACCTCTGTGAATTTTTCATTCTTTGCATGCATGCCAAGTGTGCAGCTAGTAATTCGGTATGAACACATATGATAATTATTATTATCCTTTTCGTTTCTTTACAGGCTGTCAGAGATGAGGGGTTGGTCCGTTACAGGGTCCACAGAGACTGGTCTGGAAGCACAGGACTCAGCCAGTAGGTGTCTCTGTTAGACTCACAACAGTGAAGTATTCATGCCCCCTCGAGCGGGCGCCAGCCCTCTCAGGATGAGGACAGCCTGCTTGCAAAATGTGAATTTCTGTCCCCAAATTTTAAAAATCTAAAGGAAATCTGGCACTGGTTGTCCTTATGTTCCAGTTTAGACTGTCAGCTTCATAACATAGTTTCTGTTTAGATCACCCAGTGAGGTGGAAGGGCCCACTCTTCTCCTGATGGAGAAGGGTTATTGTCCCCCATTGCAGCCCCTGCATAAAATACAACCCATGTGCAACCTTCCTTCTCCAGGGGAACGGAAATTCACACTCACCTCAGTGTCTGCTCAGAGGCCATCTGCTTGGCTATGCAGGCTTTCACCAGCACAATTTTATGGTCCTTGGGAATAATAGAGAGACCTGTTTGGTTTTTTTTGGTTTTTTTTATACTGTTATGCAACAGATTCAAGCAAGTGATCAAACCTGCGAAACTGCTGGAGATGAAAACTGTCAGCAAAGCAAGCAGGAAGGTGTATAGATATGTTCTCCAAGGCAAAGAGTGCTCACTACCAGCTCATTTTTGTTTGATGTACGCCAATGGCTTTGCAACCCAGAGAAACAGTTTCTTCAAGCATCTCCCAGCACATCAGTGGAGGATATGAGGACTTTATATTTAATGGTTGCATAACTGAGTTTCAATGGCTATGATACTTCTAGTCTCAGGAAACACTGTCCAGTGAAAAGAAAATTGGACTGGGCATTAGGAGACCTGTGTTCTACTTCCAATTTCTCTTTTCATTCTCTGTGTGATGCTGAGTTACTTAACTTCTCTGATCCTGTTTAGTTCTCTGTGGCATGGAGATAAGAACAAGAACAAAGGAAGACAAACTTTTAGGAAGAAGTTGAAAAATTCTCACTGCTTGGATTGTCCCAAGGCATAAATAAGATAATGTATACAATCCTCCTGAATCATACTCAATTACTGTTTATTCCTTTTCTCCTCCTTCTTTTCTCATTGATCTGATCAACAGGAAGGCTAAGAACACTTTTTAAAAATTAATGAGGGGATTAAGTAACTAAAATATAGCTTTGGGATGTTAGAGCATATCATAGATTCTTATTTACTATGATCTGTAACACCCTCTCTATTCCTTTGAACATAGAACAGGTTTTCAGAGTCAGAAGTACAGCACAGGTCCCATACTGTCAGATTTTCACATATTTTTGGTTTGAAAGCTATTGATTAAGCTATGTTTTCTTATCAAATTGTGATAATTTGCACCAACCAATATAAAATACCAGAAGCAAAGTATGGATAACTTCTCTACCATCCATGCGTTCATCACTCTTTCATTCGAGCATTTATTGAGAACCCCCTTTATGCCTGACCCTCTGCTCACGGGAAGAGGACTCTCAGATCGTGGTTCCTACAGTCAATGGGATCACTTTGCAGTCTGGGAGGAACATCTCCAAATGAATATCTCCAGTGCTAACTGATAAGTTGGATGCTAGATAGAATTCATAACATTAAGAGAACTCAAATGAGGAACTTTTGCATGCTCAAAATAGTGATAGGAGGGTAGGTCAGAGAAAGTCCCAAAAAAGAACTAATACAACAGGTGGGACTCAATTGATAAAAGGAAAAATAGCTGGACAATAGATGGGGTAAGAGGAGGATGATATCTTAGGTACTGAGAATAACAAGAGCAAAGGAAGACAAACTTTCTGGAGGAAGTTGAAAAATTCCCCCACACTTCACTATAAGAAAGTGTCCTGGAGGTGAAGGGTACACGTACCAAACACAGACGTGCAGGGAAAGTGCAGATCTTTTATTCCCTAAAGCTGCTATGATCTTCATGGATAGTGAGGAGAGGAAAGATTAACTGTTTAAAACCTGGTCCAATCCAATATTTCTGCAGCCTTCTTAGGTTTGACTCAGTCTCTCTGTGATAGCTGGTCAGTCTTCCAGAATGTTCCTCTTTTCCCTAATTATCTCCTTTCCTAGCCTCTGATGCAGGATTCCTTTGCTAGACCACTGAGGTCCCTGACTTTTCATCCAGCATCTCTCTCCTCTCAAAGGGCAAACGAGACTTCTCACTCCATCCCATAAAGCTGTGAAGGTAGGAGGGTGAGGCACAGTTCTGACTCTGTCTGTCCCTTGCCTCAGTCTCCTCTCTCCCCTTCTCAGATCCCCAGACTGCAGAGCAACATCTGTCCTCCCTGCTTTCTGAAGGTATATATGTCCCTGTTTTCTGAAGGTATATACATAAGGAGATGTAGTAGGAGAGAATCTGACTTGCCCAGGAAGGAATATAAATTGAGAGATAATTCAGAAAGATTATATCTATTTCAAAACTATGTAAATTAAACAGAGAGTTCTTATATGTGTGACTTCAAAGCACTTTAAAAACTTCCTCTTTCAGCACTATAGAGGATCCCAGGTCCGGTTTGCATCTTGCTCACATTTCAGATAATCAGCCTATAGACAAGATATGTCTACTCTCATTGTTTTAGGTTTTTGGCTCCCAAACAACAGATAGGAATGAGCTCATGTTATATAGAAACGTATCTTTCTCTTTGGCGATGGGAACACCGTATAAAATTTACACCTCAAATAATTAGGATAGCACCAAACATTTGAATCCATTTCATGCTGAAGATTTTCCCTAATATCCAATTTGTAATGCTCATGACCCAGGTCAAATGGAAAAATGCTACACAAAAATTATAAATACAACCACAGTCTCTCAGAGAGTAATATCATTTTTTTTGAAACAGAACTATCTAGAAAAGAGAAATATTGGGAGAGATACAGCTCTGAAACCCATGTACTTTAAGTCTGTAATCACTATGACCAACAGAGCTTGTGAAGTTTCACTCCGTGAAAGGGAAGACTTTCCCCAGAAGGTGGCGGAGGCTGGCCTTGTCCTGCAGATGTTTTGTAAGAGCCTGGAATAAATTTAAATTTTAATTTTAATAACTTCATTGGCATGACAGGGCAGACATGTTTTGTGAAAGTCAGTATCACTGAACCCCCATCTGGGGACTGGTTTCATAGCGTCTCCCTGTCCATGTCTGACTGTGGAACAGATCGCTAAGGCCAAGGTTAACACTTTTTTCCCTACCTCCTTATCCCCTCTTCTAATTTTCTAGAATAAATGGTGTTTAGGAAAAGGAATTTAAGAAAATATGCTACTTTTAAATGTCTCCAGTCCTTGGATTTTTGCCAAATATATTTCTATATTGTGGTCAATGAGCCTGAAATGGATAAATCTGCAGACACTTTGTGAATTGGCCTTTTAGAAAAACAAGGTAGGATATTTATGAAATGTTCCTTTTCTGGCATGGCAGGTATGAATATTTCTACATTTACGACCACTGCTCATTTGAAGACCTTTAATGGTCATGCCAGGATTGGAACTTTTTATGGTACAGGAAAAAAACTATCAAGAAATATATAGCATTCACATACAGGGAGTCTGTAAAAGTATAGAAACAGAGGCGAATACATATAATGCCATCAATGACATTTCCAATCTGTAAGAAAATTAAAATAATATGGAATAATATAACATATCTTTGCTAATGTCAGCAAATCTAATAATATTAATAATGCTATTAGCATAGGTTATATCTTTTTTTCACCTATGTTTCCAGACTGTATGGATACCCTGCACAATATGATTCCAAATTTATTTTTTAATGTGTGGATATATGTGTGCATATTTAAAACACCAGAAAAATATACAACAAAATTTTAACAGTGGTTTTTCTCTGTGAGGTAAGGTTATGTATAATTTTAATTTTCTTCTTTGTTTCCGATTTTTCCAATATTTCTAACATTAGCATGTGTTACTTTTGTTCTGAGAAAAAAATTAAAAATAAAAAACAACAGAATAAACTCGTGTGTCCACATGTCTACCATACAGTGTAAGTACTGGAAGATAAATTCTACCATAGACACGTTCAGCTACCTGGAATAATGATTTTGAGACTCACACTTTGATGCTAAATGATGTGTTTTAAGAATCTAGGGAGGAAAGAAGTAAGAGAAAAGAGGAGTAACAAGAAGTACCAGAGGGTCCAAATGTCCATCTCCTAACACATTTATAATAATCTTGACGTAACCATTTTTTCCCGTAGACAACGCTCCTAGGAAAAGGACAGAGAGTGACAGTGATTCCTTCATCTTTGATTTCTTTTGTTTTCTTTGACCAAACCACCAAAAGCATTCTGAAAACACAATTAATGCTCCATAAATGTTTGTCAATTGACAAATTACGTAAAATTTGCTCTTGAGAGCTTACCAGAAAGAGTGACATATATGTATATATACCTGTGCTAGATATTTTTAAATATGAAAGTGGTTTTAATTCATGTGGTAACAGAAACAAATTATTGGTTAGATTTATGAGGATTCACAGAGGAGAATATACTAGTGCTAGTCTACAACCAATTCTGGGAGAGCTTTTGTGTAACCCGTGTGTGTGTGTATGTAGAATTACTACGATAATCTATAGCAATGATTGGTTCCAAGTTCCCCTGTGATAACATAGGTTGAATTACACAATCTAATAACTTTGGAAAGAGCTTTATCATGAAACTGAATGTGTCTAGTGGTTTTTATATGGTTCAGACCTCTTACAAATTGTTTTCTCTGACACAATTTCTGTAGCCTTATAAAACTTCTCATGTGTTTAACCTGTACATATGAAACTCACAAGATGAAAGCCCAATACTGCCGAGGTAGCAATTGCTTTCCCTATAAGGAAAACCACGTGTTTCCATAAACCTTAAAGACAGAACATAGTCTTACTTTTCTCTCATGGAATATTTCCAATGCTTAAATGTACAACATGACCCAAGCATATTTAAGGTGCATTTGAAAGCTGTGCAGGGACAAAGCGGAAAGTATACAGGGATTCAAATGGTTCTGTGTGTTCGTAAAGGGCTGGCAGTTCCATCATAGAACTCTGACTTTATGTCTCATAGCCATACATTTCTCTTGCCTTTGAGAAAATGACTATTGTAGGCTATTGTAAGGAAAGAGTTTTCATTCTGTAGACACTAGCACTAGCACATGAAGCTCTAACCCCAAGAGAAAAATAACTACTACTCCATAGAAGACTCCACATCACCTTCACCAAGCCACCTCTGAGTTATAAGAACTCTGCAGAGCACTTTGGTTGGAATGACACTGTCACCAGCTATTTCAGTACATTTTTAATAAAAATTCTTCTATCTCGATCAATCCATGCTCTTCAATTTAGAGCTGAGATTAATTCTCCAAGACACATTATGGTACAGTATTAACACTTGAAATCATCTTATAACTGCTTGCTTTCATATTTGGCATAACTATTGTACCACCTTAGAAACTGCTTCTATTGACCTTTAGATTAAAAATATGTTGGATTATCATGATTGACACTTTTAAAATGACTCGTTCTTGCCAAACACAGCATAACAACTTTTTAACATTCCCTTTTCTTTACAACTGCCTCTACTTTCATTGCATGAAACATGGCTGTATTCTACACCACCTCTCATTGCCTAACATGTTTTTTTTTTCAGAGTTCAAGAAGATTTACATTTGGAGCTAAATGTTTTGGTGATTGCTCTGTTGGGTTTCATTATACCAGTATAGTTAATCAAAGCAAGTCTGGCCTTGCTACCATGATTCATTGTACACAGAATGAATATATACATTATCACCAGGGCTGGATTTCTTTAACAGCCTCATGACATGGTACTGTAATGCCTTTGTCAATTGCTGGTTCCTGAGAACTCCACAGTTACTAGGGTTTTCGTTAAGACACTTCATTGATGGGCTTTCCATTAGAAAAAGGAAAATAGGAAGCACCTAGGTGGAGCTACAGAGAGCAGAGGAAATGCTGGTTGACTTTACTTATCTCCAAGTTGGAAAAACTTGCAAACCTTTCATTTCTACATAATGTTTGTTTTCATGGTGTGTGTGGTCTTCACAATCATAATTAACAAGTAACCTTTCTTTACTTTCATTCCTAATCCCATCATAAATTATTGGCTGCTGGCATCTAGGTAGGGTTTGGCAGATCTCGTATTTTAAGAACAGCCTGAGGGAATTACTGCGATTGTTGTTTTTAAACTAAAGAAGCTAATTGTATAAGTATTAACGTATGTGAACTAGGTCTAACAAGTCTAGTTTCTGTGTCTAACAAGTCAAGTCCAGTGATGCTCCCACTGACAACCATTCCTCGACAAAAAAGCAGATTCAGGGGCCGGTCCTGTGGCCTAGTGGTTAAGTTTGGCATGCTCTACCTCTGCAGCCCAGGGTTCAAGGGCCAGGATCCTGGGCGTGGACTACACCACTCATCAGCCATGCTGTGGCAGCGACCCACATACAAAATAGAGGAAGACTGGCACAGATGTTAGCTCCAGGCAAATCTTCCTCAGCAAAAAAAAAAAAAAAAGATTCACATTTAACCATAACTGGAGGAGTGCAGGAGGCTACCCCAGGTTCCTAAATATTTTACACTATGTACTATTATCTATGCTCTTGAGGTTATTTGTGTCTAGTATATGTGTGTGGTGGAAATACAATATAACGCAGTGCTCCTGCACATCTCTTCCCAGCTCTACATTCAGTGATGTCAGCCATGAGGAGAGTATTTACATCATGGAGATCACAAATGCTACAAACCAGGACTTGATTTGTTGTTTTGCGTCCTCCTCATATATAAAGGAAGTACAATTTTATTTTAGCTACCAGAAAACTAAGTCTCAGAAAAGTTCAGTAAATGAGTTGGTCATAGGATTTCGCTTTTCTGACTTCAAAATCCATCCTCTTAGGTCTTGTGTTCTATACCTCCCTGCTAGCGGGCCTTTTACCTGCCACTGTACCTATACACTCATAAACCTACTAGTGGTATTAACTAGTGTTTGGTTGGAATGCTCGTTGTGTTCCTTGAGTAAGGTACAACTTAAGTACGTTTAAGTTAAGTCTGCATTTCCTTTTTCAGAGAGCCAGTTGTTATACATTTACCAACACATTACTATCCAGAATTTGGAGGTTCAATTTGAACAAATCCACCCCCAGGAATGACCAACTCAGCTGCAGCAATCCTAACACTTGACTTTCATATCCTCATTGCCTATCTTCCACATCACCTCCTAACCCCAGAAAACACTGAGAAGTACTTTCTAGAAATAACTATCTTTTTTCGGTTAGTAAAGAAATCCCAGTTACTAGAATTTACAAATTGTCGAATCTCACTTCCCTTCTTCAACCATTCGTCGGAACTCACTGTCAGTACCACTGATTTCATTTTCTGTCATCAGCCAAAATGGTTCCATTTGATTTCAACATGTAAGCAACATGAAGGTGACAGAATCAGAAATGAGAAAAGGATGCAGTTACACAAACATGCAGAGAAGAACCAGCCCAGGCTTCACAGGCTTTGAAAGAAACAGATATTGGACTACTTGAGCCTGTCCTCTATGCCATTCTGATTTGCTTTCCATGGAGAAAACAACCTCTCAACAGGAAACTCAGGGTAATTTTTCCACCAAATACTACCTTGCTGATGTAGGATGAAGGAATTGAGCAGAGCGGTAGCTGAGAGACAGAGACTACAAGTCTGATAAAATTATACGGGACCCACCCACTCCTGTTTCAGATTTTCTTTGCATCATTTGTGAGTATACTCACAAACGAAGTACTAAGTCGCTTTGTGGGTGTGTTCAAACATCTTACCAGCTTTGTCTGATATTCAAATTTTGTGTGGGAGTGAGGAAGAAATTTGTGCATGCTCTATTGGAGGAGCTTCTCCAATGGGATATTTCGTCCCCACCCCCACCTCAAAGCGCTTTAAATGGTGATCCGAAAACCTGACCTCCTGATACGTTTCAGTCTTTCTGTTCTTTATTGCTACCATATGCAGCAAGAATTGCCTTCAACTTTACCACTGACCCTGGAAGTCATGGCTTTCTCACAACTTTATCTACTATGGCAAGAAAAGTGTTTCTTCAAAACTATTAGTCACAGTGAATACTTTCCTCGTGTGTACCAGCATCAACATTCTTGCCTGTTTGGTAATTTCTGATGGAAAAAAGCTGATAAGTTTCTGCCTCACTCTTGACTCAAAGAGACCTGTAGAGAGCTCATAATGGAAATTGTTTGGGGTATTGCAATTAGATATAAATCACACTCACTTTCCAAGAAGCTTTGTTCTCAAATGCAAAAAAAGAAAAAGATAGCAAAACTCTTTAAGTAGGTTCAAAACTTCTACACAAAAGTGATATCAAAGAAAGAAAGTAACAATTCATTTAACTGTAAAACCTAAAAGTTTGAAAACTGAAGGCAGCTAATCATAAAACTGTTGTCAATTGTTGGGATTCTCTTTTTATTGTCTTATTAAAAATATATTACAGCACTTGTTTTTCCCTGTATGTGTATACATTCTCTTCCTCAGTTGGGCTACAAATAAAGTATTTTGTAAACAGTAGTTGCTTGAAAACACTAGTCCACTGGCTGACTTCAAAAGCTGTGGGATTCTACAAATCGACCCATTAAGCAGCTGTTCCCACCTAAAAGTTAGTCCTATTAACACTAAAATGCAAGGTGGGACCTCACATAGGCTTGGTAATGACAATCTCACCTCGTGTTTAAATCCAATGTGTCAAAATTCCAATCAGGTAACAAGATGCTGGGAACATAGGTGGTGTGGTGCCTGAAGATTTGACCTTCCATGCTATTCCATACTACTTTATTAAGAAAAGCTTCTAGCTAACTTACCTTGGGGTTGAACTGGAAGGAAAAATAAGTGGTGATTGCATGTCGTAAACCTTTAGGAAAAAATAAAATTAACAATGCGCTTTGACGTAATTCAATTTGGTCGAATGAGCAATTTCTATTCTGGAGTTCGGCTTTAGACTGCTAGTATGTTCTACAACTTTGGTCAAGTCACTTTAACCCACACACTGTCATGAGTTTTGTGAAAAGGGGGAACTAATACTGTCTTAGTCTGTTCAGGCTGCTTTAACAAAATACCATATGTGACTTATGTGCTATGACTTATGTGCTGTGACAAAGTACCAAAAGGACTTATTAACAACAGAGATTTATTTCAGTTCTGGAGGCTGGAAATTCAAGATCAGATTCTGGTGATGACCTGCCTCCCAGTTCATAGATGGCCGTATTTTCCCTGTGTCCTCATGTGTAGAAGGGGCAGGGGGTTTCTGAGGTCTTTTTTATAAGGGCACTAATCCCATTCGTAAGGGCTCCATCCTCATGATCTGATAGCCACCCAAATGCCCACCTCCCCTCACCATCACATTTAGAGTTAGGTTTCAACATTTGAATTCGGCGGGGAACACAAATATTCAGTCTATAGCAAATGCGTCATTGAAAAATTTCCCTGGAGTTCCAGGAGATGAGAATTCTGGCCTTGATATCTGCAAGTGCTCAGAGAGCTTGGTCTAGGAGATTCTAGTGCAATCCTGACACAGTGGCAGGGGGGATACAGCAGTCAGTCTGAAGGGGAGAGGCACACCTGCAGCGAGAAGCTTTCTCAGCACAGAGCAGGATTCCGGCCTCTTGAGTCTCTGAAACTCTCAAATTCACTGAACACAGAGAGAAGGAGGACTATATATATTTATATGTTGATCTGCATGCTGGGGTTTCAAATGTGATTCATTATGTACCATTTTCTTTACCCTAATCCATCTGCTAAGGTTTCCTTCTGCTGTGCAGAAGGAATTGGAGAAAGAAATGTGACTTTAACTGAGAAGAGTAACAGCATGACATAGTTAGAACCACCTGCACTAAGAAAGATTCAAGATGGTATTTGTCAAATATTGGAAGATGTGTGTCTGCTAGCTGAGGGATAACGGGATGTTTTCAGAGACTGTTTTAAAGTTCTATGGCCAAGAAAAAAAAAGCTGCATTTGCTTCTCATAATAGTGGTTATCGTTTCTCTCGTGAAATGTTTATCTACTGGTGATCTCACTATGGCTTCCTTTGGATTGTCTTCTTGTTTTATTTTCTCTCACTAGAAAAAGCAAACATCTTGGTTCCTCTCTCTTTCTATTATAAGTACCAAGCATGTGCAAAGTTAAAACAAAGGCTGCCCATTTCCAAGGAACTGGATAAGTACAGTCAAGTGGATCCTAATGGGAATGCCATGGTGTAGGCATTTGGCAACAAATACTTGTTGATTCTGTAAGAACTGAAGGATCTTCAGATCCTTCAGAAGAGACGGATAAAGGTGGGGTGGGGGCAGGGAAGAGAAGAGAGAATAAAATCAAGACTTAAGGACATAGTCCCTTAGGTGGGAGTGAATGAAACACTCTTCAGCTCAGGTTGGAGCTGGTCAGCTGTGCTTTATGTATCCAGCATACTAAATGCCATCTGTTGAAATCAGCTGATCTTCCATCAGGGATAAGCAAAATTTTGTATCATATCTATATGGGCATTTAAGTTGTAGTCTGCTAATTTGCTTTTTATCCACATAAATTGGAAGACATTAACTTCACAAAATTGTATTTTTGAGCTTGCCCAAGGTATTTCTTGAAGCTGCATATTTTCCTTTATTCCTGAATCTAAAATAAATTTCTTATCATAAAAGTTATATAACCACGTTACTAAAAATTTGGAAAGCAGTGAAAATGAGAAAAAAAGGTATCCAAAACGTAACCCCACTGTTAGGCCACAGTAAGAATGTTGGTGTGTGCCTTTTGCTTTTTTGGGTCTTTTTTTTTACTCTGCATTTTTAATTATACTGTAATCATTCACATATATATCTACATATCATATATATATTTCATATATATACAAATTGTCTATTGTATATTTTCTCCATAAAATTATATTTTCATCATTCTCATGCTATTATATGCTTTAAAAATAAAATTTAATGCCTGCATGCTATTTCTGAGTGGATTATAATTCATTTAACCTGGCATTAAGTCCACAGAATATTAGCACATGTTATTTCAAAAACTGGGGTCCAAGAGTAAACAGATTGGAATACATCTAGTTGGAAAAATTTAAAGATGTTACTTTATAAAATTTCCCCACACTGTTATGTACTATGAAGCTCCAAGAGAGGAGCTTACTGTGCTCATCTCTCAAACTTAATTAAACATGGAACCATTTCCACCATGGAGCATTGTACAACATTGGTGTTCCCCAGAGCCCACTTCAGAAAACAATGATTTGACCATTTCCTTATTGTTGGGTAGCTAGGTTGTAAGAAATTTTTCACTAAAATAAATAATAAAGAATTTAACATCACATGCAAACAGATTTTTTCATATTAAAAAGAATTATTTCCTAAGGATAAATTCAAATTTAGAAGTTAAAACAAAATAAAACTAGTAAAAAAGTTTGTATATTTTTAAGGTTTTTGATATACATTGTCAAATTTGCTTTCCAATTGCTTCACGGGTGTATTAAGCAGCATTTTGGCAAATATAACATCATTCCATAGAGTTGATTATGATTCTAAGTATGATCACTGCTGCTCTTGGATTTGGATATGGCTGAGAAAACCAACCAATACACAATCAGCAACATATGTCCACACTATACTAGGTGCACATACCGTTAGTCTCCTGACGTATACGCCCTCTGGGACGCACCAATTTCATGAGCTGCAAAGGGAGCTGCCTGCTTCTGACTATCACACACTCAGATCGCAGGCTGAGATTATTTTCCGCTGTTCATAAAGAGGCTGAAGACTGTGGTGGTGTATTTTTGAGACACCTAGAAGGTTGCTGACACATAATGTACACTCAGTAAATAGTTCCTGAGGGAAGGAGTGATTAAATACATGAATGTATACCCATATACCCACAAAATGTTTCCTTCTGACCAGCTATCTTGAGATAGCCCCTTCTTCATCCATGACCCCCTCACCATGGACGTCACCACAGCGCACGTAGCCAATGCGCTAAACCACGGGTGATCCAGGTTTGCCACAGAACTTAAATATGGCTGACAGGAAGTGTTGAGATACTTGAAAATGCTTATTGAAAGGATAATGTAGGCAGCAGGCCTTTGGAGCTACAAGCCATTAGTTGGCTGTTTGACTTCTTCAGCAAATCTTAGACCTCTCTGAGTTTCAGTTTCTTCATATACAAATTAAAGTTAATAACACCCTTTCCTGGGTGTCTGGAAGCTCAAATAGATGTAAAAGCACTTTGAAAAGTTAATACCACATTGAAAATATGAGGTATAATTATTATTTTTACCAACTCTATAGTACCCATACCAAACAGTGAGAAAGTCTGGAGAATGGAGTGTTAGGAGTTTGTAGATTAAAGAGAAAAAGTAATGGAAGCCTTAGGCATTCATTTTCCTTCAGGTGGCAGACCTAAAGACAACACCAATGTTTTCCCTAGAAGAATAAAAGCCTTCCATCTTGCTGGGGTTTCCAGATTCTTCAGAAGTTGCTAACAGTAGCAAACCTCAGAATAATTTGCTGACTTAAAAAAATACATCATTGACAACTAGGATTATGTGGTACCTACTTTATCCTGGAATTTTTCCTAATACTAGTTGTATTGGATTTTAATCAGACATGATCTTGTGAAATGCTTTGAAACCCGACTAAAGAGCAACATGAATAAAGGTGAAGGAGAAATAACAGCAGTGTTGCAGACCTAAATAATAAATTAATGAAAATACAGTGGTAATTACATGTAATTAGAGTAGACACTTGACATTCATGAGAGATATACTGAGAACTTTGGAATCCCCAAATTTGTGAATTCAGAAATATTAGTACAGGAATTCCTGTTAAGAGTCAGACGTTTCTTGGACATATCTTCATATCAAATTAACCATTGTTTCAAACTTTGAGGGTTAGATCTTGCTCAGTTAGTAATTTTGACAAAGCCTGGCACATTTTTCTGCATAGTTTCATGTGTCTAATTTCCTGGTTTCCATGTAGAGTTTATGGTGGTCCTGTTTATATTATTTAATTTTACTGCCCAATAGATATTGCACTTATTTTTTCCTAAAACTCCTAGTTGTTGTCCAAGAATTCATTATTTCTTCTTCTTTATCTTTTTTTCTTTTCTTTCTTTCTTTTTTTAGCTGTCTTTCTTTCTTTCTTTTAAACTACTACAACTCTGAGACCTATGAGAGTACCACGCATACAGCAAGTGTGCTCAATGAATATTTGCGGAATGCTTTCTTACACATCTTCACTTCCATACCAGTACCAATGGTTGACTCTTTGGGAAGGGTAATTTGTCCACTGTATGCATTCCCACCCCTGATGCTTCCTCCCCTGTGGAGGCTCGATTGAAATAACACATTTTTGGCCTCTCCCTTTTACTCTAGGGTGATGGTTCTCAATCAGGGCTGCTTTTGCCTTGGCAACGTCTGGAGACATTTGTCACCACTTGGGGTAGGAGGGATGCTACTGGCATCTAGTGGGTGGAGGCCAGGGATGCTCCTAAACATCTTACAATGCAGAGGACAGCCCCTTACAACAAAGAATGATCTGGCCCAAATGTCAGTCATGTCAAGTAAGAGAAGAGTAAGGTAGAGTAATGATCTAGGGTGAGTTGGAGTAATGTTAAACTTAGAATAGGTGACGATTCTTAAACCGGTCCCTTGCCCTTTGTTTTTCTCTTTGTGATTTGCCTGCTTATAGAAAACACACATTTTCACCTGTTTGCACTACTCCATGGAGTAAGTTTAGTGGAGCAGGATCTGCCACCCACAGGGCAGACTTGCAGTTTGGGAGTATACATTCAATTCAGGGGAGTGATAGCAAGCCCATAATCTGCACTCCCTAAGCCTTATTATTTAAAAAAAAAAAAACAAAAAAAAAAAACATTTAATCTCCCTGTACTTGAGTCCTGAATCTCTCTCTCTCTCTCTCTCTCTCAGTTCATTCTAAACTTGGATGGGAAAGGTTACTATTTGGGGGGTTCCCTCAAGCTCCAACATTATGTAATGAAGACAACATGAGATATGGATGCTTAATGGCCAGCTGGGTTTACTGACTAGCTAAGGCTCTTCTCTCCTCATACCAGCTCTGCTAACAAACAGTTAAAATGGTGATGGTTACAGCAGTAGATGCTAAAGGCCTGACAGTTGGGAAGATTAAGATCCTTTAGAGGCAGGGAAATTGAAGAGCTCATATATTTAAATATGGAAGAATAACTATAAATGGAAACAAAATATTTTGATTTGGGATATACCCTCTATTATATCTGCCCCCAACTTGGATGCCAGAGTGAACGTGTGTTATTTTTGTCTGTCCAGAATACATCTTTTTCAGAACAGAACCTACATTTTCCTTGGGGAACCACCTTTCTTACACTCTTGGTCCATGTGGGCCAACACCACACGTGGCTCCAGGGGCAGGCGTGAAACACAGACCTGGCCCAGGACAACCTTGACTCCCCTGGGCCTCAGTGAACAGCTTAGCAATGGTCACATACCCCCAATCAGAGCCAAACCAATATCAGGACTTTGCTGGAACAAACAGGAGAGACACTTTTTATTTCTGCTGGACTTAGGGTTATGAGTATGTTAGCCGGAGATGCCACAAATAGGATGCATGAGATAGAAACCAACATACAGAATAAAAAAGCCAAGAGATAGAGAGAAAAAATCCAGGACCTAATGGGATCATTAGATCATTGAGATCCAATCATGCCTAAATCTTGGATGTCTCACTTACATGAGTAAATAAATTCCACCACACCACTCTGTAAAAGAAAAAAAAAAAAACACTTTACAATAGAGAGAGTCTTAAGTAAGAAAGACATCAATTCTGGACTTACCACCTCAATTTGTCCCCAAATAAAATAATTCCTCCTAATTCTGGATACTTACACATTGCCCATTGTCTTCCCAAATTATATACTCTTAACTCCCCTCTTGGTTTTATATGTTCAACTGCTTTTGGTCACATTTGAAAACATTTCCTATTGGTCACTGGATAGTCTGGGTAAATGGATGCCATGAACCAGGTTATAGGTGAAACACCCTATAAAGAAGTAATCTTGGCACTTACCTGACAAAACCCTGGGAAAAACCCACCTTAACCAAATGCTATTCTACAGTAACAACTAAAGTAACAACAAAACTAATATATATATTTTGTGTGTGTGTGAGGAAGACCAGCCCTGAGCTCACATCTATTGCCAATCTTCCTCCTTTTTTTCCCTCTTTCTCCCCAAAACCCCAGTAGATAGTTGTATGTCATAGTTGCACACCCTTCTAGTTGCTGTATGTGGGACGCCACCTCAGCATGGCCAGAGAAGCGGTGCGTCGGTGTGCGCCTGGGATCCGAACCTGGGCCGCCAGTAGCAGAGCGCACGTGTTTGACTGCCAAGCCACGAGGCCGGCCCCCCAAAACTAATATTAATAGCACCTACCATTGATTAGCACTTTACTGCTTTTCACATACTATGCTAAGTGCTCTCTGTTTCCTCTCATTTAGTGGTCCCATCATCCCTGTAATGTAGTCTTTATTTTCCTACTTTACAGAGGAGGAATTGGAGACAGAGAGAGGTTCAACAACCTACCAGAAGTTACCAAGTGAGCAGGAAGTGGCAAGACTGAGAATCAGACCAGACGCCAGACCCTGTGACCCTGACCACTGTTCTCTCCTACTTCTCAAGACTATTCACTGGGGGCACCTTTGTAGCAAGGTTGCACAACGATCAATGATGGAAATCAATGATAGGCCCTAATCATCTTTCCTGGAAAATTCATTCATAAAGTGATTCCCTTATGGCAGCTACAGAGAACAATTTTAAAGTAAAAGGCTTACAGGTAAAAAATACTGTAGGAGATGGGATGCCCCATAAAAGACAGAGACCCCAAAGGCTTCTGTCATTATCATGCTGTGACCTTGGTCAATCGCTCACTTCTCCCAGTCTCAGTTTCCACCGCTGCAAATAGAAGAGGCTGTTGTAGAGTGTAATGCTACCATTGATTGAGGGCCTACTGTGCACTGGGCATTGCTGGCATTTTACATCCACTGGTTCTAAGCTATCACTCATGTCTTTTTTAGGTTTAAATCATCTTCCGTGATTATAGGTTTTTTATGAATTAAAATGTTTTTGAAAGGGATATGTGAGAATACAAAAATGCAACTGCTTGAACGAGTTGGATTAAAAATTCCAAAAAATACAGTCCCCCAAAAGTTAATTTTTACTTTTATTCCTCACAGGGCAGCATTGTTTGCACTTGGTGAGCACACACACTGCAACCATTATCCTTGTTCAAGAGCAGCCACCAGTGGATTTGGTGTGACTAAGAAATAAAATGCTTAGAGCTGAGCTCTGGGTGGCCTGCTTAACCTTTTGGCTGAGTCCTATTGCCCTGCTGACACCCAAATGGACACGTGAGAAGCCAGAGCATTTGTTAATATGCAGGAGTTTCCTCCGATGGCCACGAAAGGCCTCTGTGACTCAAAGAAAATTAGGTTCCTCAGCAGTAAACTGCCCCTTGGGGAAAAAGAAGAGAAATTCCAGAGGAGGGAAGGAAAAAAGAAAGAATAAGTTTCAACTACTCCTCTCAATTATAATTAAAAACAATGAGGGCAGTAAATGACAATTGCTCATTTCAGATGTTGGCCTGACTCAAAGTCATCTTCAAACTGGTTTCCTTGGTACGTATTTATTTTTCCTTAAATATCCTGGGATGTGCACATCATTATCTTCTGTGGACATCTTTAGTAAACAGGGAGCTCGGGCATGTTTGCATCGTTCTGGCTTGTTGCAGCTGTTGACCTGATTGGATCCTGCACCGCTTTGATCGCTTAAAAATGAAAGCAGTTTTTACTGCAAATTGCACTGGAATGATTTGAAAACTAAACAAACTAAAAGGACGTGTTCTATTTATTCTTTATTACTTACACATTTAAAAGAACACACAGACCTCCCTTCTCTCTCCCCAAAATATAAACGTGCTTAGGACATACTTTTAAACCACCTTCTCTTTGAACATTCTAGGCAAAATCCTCTGGAGGGTGCTTCTGAAAAAGGGTCAATGGGCGGGCAATTTCAGTTTGGAAGAGCCCACTTGTTTTTTCACCAGACCCTCCCCGCAGCCCTGTTTTACAGGCTCAGGGGGTGTTGTCTTGGCTCTAGTACTCCCTGGCCATATAAGCTTAGCCTTGATAGCTAAACTCCCTGAGATTCCTTTTCTTCATCTGTAAAATGGGACGAGTGCCTCAAAGTCTTATTGGAAGGAGTGAATTATGTAAAGTACATGGTAGGTATTCAAGGGAAGATGGATGCTGTTTTTGTTGTTGGTGTTGTTATTTTCAATTTACAAATGAGAACATCGAATCTCAAAGAAATTAAATGATCTGTCCAACTACTCACAGCTTATGAGTGGTAGAATTTAGAAACAACCTCTATTCTTTTGCCTTCAAATTCACCTCTTCATATTTTCTTCATATAAAAGAAACAGTCTAAGTAAAAACTCTGTGCTTGCTACACACATATCACTTTAAGATGAGTCCCTTGTCACCCCCCCCATTAGATTGTCAACTCAAAGTCCTTAGAAGAAAGACATTCTAAAGATGCCATTTTCTCTCTTTTTTTAATTAAAATGCCCCCTAATTAAAATATACTATTTGGAAAATGAATTGAGAGGCAATGGTTTTAAAACCACCCTTTGCATAATAATGTATCTGTTGCTGAAGTTGCCTTTTCTCATCTTTTTGATCAACAGCTGTGATAGTCTTATCTTTTCAATGCAATAGTCGTGAGGTTATTAAAAGGGACCAAATACCCTAACAGCCTTATACCTTTGATTTTCTGCCATACTCTCCAAGTTAATGAGTAAGAGGGTCAGGGGAATTTATTTCTGTGCTTTAGGAAATCTACAAACAATATTAAAAGAGAAGTTGGTGGCAGATTAAGAAACTTTTAATAACCTTGTGCAAACCTTCCAGACACTCATTACTCATTTTCAGTTAGCACGTATAGGTGATTGAAATATGCAATTTCAAAATATGCTGTGGGAGTTAGGAGAGAGCCAGCGGCTGACAGAGAGGTAGTTTGGGCAAGAAAAAAGAGGTTTCAGGGCCAAGGAGTTCAGTGAAATAGTTAGCTCTTTTATTTTGCTGCATTTTTAACTAGAATAACCACATAAGAAGGAATGTTGGAAGCCTTGGAGGGTCTTGCATGCACACCATTTTGAAACCCGCTAAAGACCACTGATGGATTTATGTAAGGCATATATACTCTGGTCGAAAGAGAATTCTGTATTCTCTCTTCTCTCTCCCTTTCTCTCCTTTTCTTAAGATGCTCTTTTTCCAGGCAAGCAAGTAGCTTCCTGACTGGTTTATCAGTTCCAGTCTAAGAAATGGAAATTTCGAGGTATTTTCCTATTAATCTTTGAACAAGTATTTGTCTTCGTAATGCTGTTTCTCAGAGCCAGCTGTGAATTTGTCCATAGCTTGAGATTATCAACTGGATTCCAACTCTAGCCTGAGCACTTTCTAGTTCTGGAAACTTGTGCCAGCCACATAATGGTTTAACATGCAGTACATTAAGTATTTTAGGCACATATGACAGAGGAAAATCTGAGGTTCAGAAAAGTTAAATAACCTACCCAAAGTCACATAGCTATTGAGGGGAGTTATGACCATTCAACTTAGATCAGTCTAGTTCCAAAGTCCTTGACACTGGACTCTCCCTGGCATCAGTTTCCTCTCAATAAAATAATAATAATAATAATAATAATAATCTCTGCTTTACCTTCTCAAAGAATTCTTTGTAAGAACCAAATAAACTAATAATTGTGAAAATGTCTCATAAACTCAATATAGCAATAAATGAATGTGAAGCTTTCAGAGAGAAGAGAGGGAGGACAATTCCCATGGAGGAAACTGCATGATCAATGGCATGACGGGAAGAGAGAATGACATGCCTAAAACACATACAAGATCACTCTGACCTGAGTCGGGATTCACAAGATAATACAGGGGTCTGCAAATTTTCTCTGTAAAGGGCCACAAAGTAAATATTTTAGGCTTTGTGTGGCCCATCTGTTCTGTCTCAAATACCTCTGCATAAAAGCATCCTTGGATGATATGTAAGTAGATGAAGATGACTGAATTCCCATAAAAGTTTACTTATGGACACCGACATTTGAATTTCACATAAGTTTCATATATCACAAAATATTATTCTTGCTTTGATTTTTATTTCAATCATTTAAAAATGTAAACATCATTTTTTAACTCTTAGATCATCCAAAAACAGGCAGTGGGCCCATGGGGCATAGTTTGCAGATCCTTGTTATAGAGCATGAAAAATGATGAAGTGGCTGACTCGCTTGGATAATGTTTGATAGGCAAACACAATGTCACTAAAGCTCATTAGCAAGAAGTTTAAAAGACTATATTAGTTTGGGCTGCAAGAAACCAAAAAAAGTGGGACAACAAGGAATTTTTTTTTTTTTCTTGAGGAAGATCAGCCCTGAGCTAACATCCATGCCAATCCTCCTCTTTTTGCTGAGGAAGACTGGCCCTGAGCTAACATCCACGCCCATCTTCCTCCACTTTATGTGGGACGCCGCCACAGCATGGCCTGACAAGCGGTGCGTCAGTGCGCTCCTGGGATGCGAACCCGGGCGGCCAGTAGCAGAGTGCGTGCACTTAACCGCTACATCAAGGGGACAGCCCCAACAAGGAATTTTATAGTATAGTTAACAAGAAATCTGAATGCGGAGATTCCAGGGTTTATTCAGAAGTTTAACAATGTCATCATTGACCCAAACCCTTTCCCTCCTTTTGCTCCTCCATTCTCAGCATGTTGGCTTTCCATATTTATGCTTCATACTTCACGGTCCTAACATCGCTGCTATGGCTTCAAGCATCATGTCCTCATGATAGCATCCCCAACATGAAAGAAGGGGAAGATTGTTCATCAAAAAACTCTCCCCCATATCAGTCTCTTTTGTCAGAAAGCAAATGCTTTCCCAGAAGCCCTTCAGCAGACTACCCGTTGGCTAAAATTGGACCACAAGGCCACCTCTTTGCACTTCAAAGGAAAACACAATTGTCATGATTGGCTTACATCAATCATTCTTTGGCTTAGTCCATTCAGACTTCTATAACAGAATGCCATAGGCTAGATGGCTTAAACAACAGAAACTTATTTCTCCCAGTTGAAGAGGCTGAGAAGTCCAAGATCAAGGTGCCAGCAGATCCAATGTCTGGTGAGGACCCTCTTTCTGGCTTGCGGATGGCCATCTTCTTGCTGTATCCTCACATGATCAAGAGCAGAGAGCAGTCATCATCTTCTGTCTCTTCTTACAAGGGCACTAATCCCGTTCATGAGGTCTTCACCCTCATGACCTCATTACCTCCCACAGGCTCCGCCTCCAAATACCATCACACTGGAGATTTAAGTTTCAACGCATGAATTTGAGTAGGACACAAACCTCAGTCCATAGCAATCATTTATCACATTGGCCCAAACAAAATTAGGATTCCCTTAGCAAGGGGAACGTGGGGTGATGACTGTTGGACATGCCACTGACAAGATCTGCCTCAATGAAAGAAGCAGTGTCTTATGGGAAATTAAGCTAGAAGCCAAGCTGAGGTAGGATGAAATTTCTGTATTCCCACAGGATCCTCTATCTTACCTCTTACCACATATTATGGAAAGTACTAATAAATACTTCTGTTTTCCAAGTTGACCGTAAGATTGCTGAGGGCCAGGACCACACCTTATTCATGAGGGTGCTCTCAGTGTCTGGCACATGCCTGCAATTCAGTAGGCTTTGAGAATACTTGTCAAATTGAAATGTTAGAGCTTACAGGCAGAGTCAAAGATATTTTCCAGTAAAAAAATGAGTCTGAATTGGAAAGAAAGGAGAAGAAATGGAAATAAGAAAAAGGAACGGTCATGAATTGAAGCTCATTGACCTCAACGCTTTCTTTTCCGTGTGGGAAAGACTGAAGCCCTCCTGGCAGCAGTGCCTGCTCCTCTCCCATGGCTCCGGGTCCTGTTGCGTCCTCAGTGGAATGGAAAAGACTACATCCAGTCTTTTTGCGTCATAGTGAGTTAGCCAAAATAGTTATCAGTGTCCCACTGAGAAAGAGCCAAGGAAAATCTGAATAAATTTAAAAGAAATTTCAGTGAAAATGAGACGACAGACTCATAGTATGGGTACTTCACCAGTAACAATGGAAGCGAGACTCCAACTGCAGAAAATTAGGTTTTTCATTTTCTGTTCCCTTGTTTTATGAGAGATGTGTTATAATGTGTTATAGTCTCTTCTAACTTGTAAATTGGTGGCCATGTTCTCTGAGCAGATGGCAACACCCCAGTGAGTAAGGTAAGCAAAGCTTTGTCTCTAGCAAAATAAAGAGAACCAAAAATGCCGTTTGTTTCTAACTTTTGAGATCATGTTTTGTGTGAGTTCAATATTGTCATCAAATAAAAAGTACAACAAAATTAATCTATTATACCGTTAAAAACATGCTTATTATTTGTCATGCTGCACAGTAAAAAGACAAAAATAATAATAAGTTCATAATCATGGCTATAATTATTATTAATCTTATGTAGCAAAACCTAGCTTTCACAATTTATCTTTCCTTTATTAGTTTACCATTATCTAGAACCATGTCAATGTTTATTACCTTTCCTAATATTTTATATAGCTTTATCCCCATCACATATAAGGACACATGTACTCACATAGCACTATTCATACTAAGAGTCACACATGCTCATTTACAGACAAATTCCTGAGCTCTGCTTCCTTCATAGCTGGAGTTTTCTACGTACTTCACCCTCTTAGCCTCAGGGCTAAAGCCCCTTGTTCCACCCACCCCTCACATTCTTGGCTATTCCTTCCACCATTCCCACTCCTTCCCATTTCCCATCACCTTAGACAGTGATGACAAAAGTGTTTTATCTGGGGCACCAACTCCAGCTGAATTGTACTGGTTGCTAGGGGAGCTGTGTTTAGAAAAATTGTGAGCAACGTCTACTTTGGGCCTGGGACATCAGGGGAGCCAGGCATCTGTCTTCCCTTGTCTCAGTGGTTCTTAGAAGGTATTGCTTGATCCTCTCCGTACATAAGGAGGACCTGCCCTCAGTGTGACAGTCGCTGAAGAACTTAAGACAGCAAGAACTAAGGGGCATGAGACGGCAGTGCTAGCAAGAACATCCTTTCAGTCTGCAGTAAGTAAGAGAGAGATGATGGCCAAAATATGGGCTGAAAGCAAGCATGAGCAGCAGGAATCAACACAGAAAGAATGGCCTGGAGAAGGAAACAGAAGAAGAAAGAATGAGAAAAGCATTTGAGCAGGAGGAACTATTTTCAGGCATGACATCTTATGCCTGCAAAATCCATTCTCTATGCCCATGATCTTTATGAGAACAGCTCTTAAATAAACTGGGTCTAAGGAAAAAAATATCTAGTGACTGCACCGTTCACTATGCATGAGAACAGTGCTACACACACACACACACACATAAGCACACATGCACACACAGTTTTCTTATCTTTTTTCACTATTCAAGTTGCTTCTGCTTGGATTTTCACACTTCTTGGAAACATCATCCTTCTCTTGGATTCTCCTGTCACCATGGAGGAATTGGTTGTGCAGGCCCGGAGCAGAAAGATGGTCTGTTTTCTTATCTATATGCTGTACTGGCCTAGAGGTTTATTTTCATTTTAGCGTCTGTGTGTGTTGCCAGGAGAGCAGAGTGGGCAGCAGATTACAAATAGAGGCCTTAGGCAGTGGCAATTGAGGGCTGGTGCAACCACGGTGGCACAGAGCTTGGAGGGAATATTGCTCCTGTCTAGGTGGGAAGAGGCTAGAAGTTTTCTTATAGAAATGCGGAGTGCAGACAATGGTCAATGACTCCAAATAGCAAGGGAATCTATTTGCAAGGTTGCGTTCAAGTTAAGACCTACTATTGAAATTAATCCTACATGTTGCTGACATTAACTGTGGTGCCCTCACCTAGCAATTTACCTGAGGTCATTTGAAAGCCCATTCTCCCGTCTCCCCACCCCAATAATTAATTCCTGGGATTCTCAAAACAGAAGCTAAAAACTTTTATTCCACAATTCAGTTCATATCGTTGGACTACCTGTCACGTGGTAAGTATTTTGGGAGATGAACTGTGCTTGCCTCAAGGAGTTTACAATCTGGAAAACTAGAAGAAAAAAAGTTTAATAAATTAGAAAAGTAGCATATTGGTTAAATTTGCAATCAGGTGCTTATCTCTCTTACCATTAGAAATACCCTCTTTAGGTCTATCTCAAAATTGTCCACAAAAAAACCTCAGTGATGGGGAGAATGATTGCATATGATGGACACTCTGGGGACAAAGCCCCAAATGGTCCATCACAAACACAAAAATGTTTTGGAAGTGTCATGCATGTATCAGTGGTTTTCAACAAGTGTGACTTTGCCCCCCATCCCCCAGAGGACATTTGGCAATGTCTGGAAACATTTTTGATTGTTACAACTGGGAAGAGCATGCGTCTAGTGGGTAGAGGCCAGGGATGCTGCTAAACATCCTACAATGTGCAGGACAGTCCCCCGCAACAAAGAATTATTCAGCTCAAAATGTTAATAGTGCTGAGGTTGAGAAGCCCTGCTCTGTATTAAAATTCATGCAAATTCTGCATACTCAATGTTGGGAATAATATTATTATACATGTTTTTTATTTTTCTCTGAGTAAAATTGACACTAAAAGAAAATGGGGTCATGTTTCTCTGATGCCCTGGCCTGGCCTCTGGCGCATGGCCGTGCACCATACTTTGAAAAGCACAGCCCCATTCCTGCCTCTCCAGGGATTCCACTCATCCTTCAGCTTAGTTCCCACTTCTGCTGTGAAGATATCACAGAAGCTTATAGCTAGGGGTACCAGGTTAGGCAAATAAAAATACAAGATGCCTGGTTAAATCTGAATTTTAGAGGAATAATAATTTTTTAGTATAAGTATATCCCATGCTATATTTTGGACAATTGAAATTTAGAATTTTAGTTTGAATTTGGGATTTGAATTTCAAATAAACAAAAAAATTTTTTTTAATATAAGTGTATCCCATGTCATATTTGGAATATATTTATACTAAAAATTCTTCATTTTTTAATCTGACATTCAATTGTAGCTGGATAGCCTATATTTTCTTCGGCAGCCCTGCCTACCCCAGCTTTAAGTGTTTGCTGTCTCCTCTCAACTCCTATGACATTATGGGCTGTATTCCTCCTTCAGTACTTGTGTTTAATAACTGTGTTTGAGTAATTATCTTTTAGCAAGTGTGTTTTAACCTCCCAAGTAGAATCTAAGCTTTGTGAGGCCGGGATCAGGTTCTATCGTTTTTCGTTTTTTTGCCCAGAAAAGTGCCCTAAACATCATGGGAACTCAATAAATATTTTGTGGCTGATGCATCGTATCATTTTAGTGCTATGCTGGGAAACCACAGTAAGTAAGAGAGAGATGATGGCCAAAATATATCAGGTTTTATTTTGTGACATGATACTTGCTCATAAAACCAGGATTTTAGCAGTGGGTATAGACTGTATCAGTTAAGATTAGTTTGGCTGTTAGGATTAGCCAACACCAAAAAAAATCATCCCTAAAACAAGACAGGAGTTTACTTCTCTCTTGCATAAAAGCAGGCTGGAGATCAGCAGGGCAGGGCTGGTGTGAAGTCTCCACAGTGAGAGACCAGGCTTCTTCCAACTTCTCACTCTGCCATTCCTAGAATATAGCCTTAGTCCTCATATTCCAAATGGCTGCTGGAGATCCAACATTCATATCCACATTCCAAGAACCAGAAGGGCAGAAGAGAAGAAGAATGGCTCACCCTCTACCCTTAAAGACAATTATCTCCACTTGCATTTCATTGACCAGAACTCAGGTATATGGCCACACACAGCTGCAAGGGATACTGGCAAATGTGGTCTGTATTCCGGGGAGAAGTGTGCCCAGCTAAATATGAGGTTAATTTGAGAGCAAAGTGGAGAGTGAATATTTGATAGGCAAGGAGCAGTCTTTGATACAGATCTCTTCTGGCCTCAGTGACTAATTCTATTACCACTTCTGACTTATATCCCTCCTTCTTAAATTAACTGGGAAACAGACACTGAAGAAGTCCCGACCCCTATCACAATGGTTCAGACCTTTATTGTTTTTAAATGCCACCTCCTTCACCCTGCCTTCTTAGGTTCTTCCTCTCGTTTATCTGCCCCTTACGAACTATCCAAGCACTCCATATACCTTTTAGGGTATGTACAATATTTACCTTCCATCATAGTTATTTCTGTGAGTTTACATTTCCCCCACTAGACTGTAGACATCTTGAGGACAGTCAATTTTGAAATCATGTCTGTGGCCTCTTCATGTCTTGCACACACTAGGGATTCAAATATTTGTTTCATGGGTGAATGACTGTCTCATACCCGTGGGACAGAAGTGACAGTCTGGCACAGGCATGGGGCACACCAGGGAGGCGTCCACATTATCTTTAATGTAAAGACAATATATTGTAGAGATTATTTCACTTAGCTAAGCAGATTTGGTAAAGGGGAAAAATGAGTTTGTTTGGGGATGACAGGGAGCTTTTTAATATAACTCATGTGAGAGTCTCAAGATTTGGGATAAAATACTACCCCAAACTGCTCCTGAAAGCAGCAGGTCTGCAAAACTTGCCATTACTGAATGACATGGTGTAGAAGGCTGTTAGTGAAGCCTAATGCCTATACAGATGGTGTAATGAAGAAATGGGAGGTTTAGGCAGGGGAAACCGCAGCTCCAACAGAAGGAGCTGAAAAGATATAGATAAGATTAGCGACATATGTAAAAGCCCAGATACTGTGTGACAAAGTCTACCCAGCTGAATAGGCTGAAGCCAGAAGTAATAGGAAGGCCATGTTCTCCCTAATCCTCCAAGATAAGCTGTTCCATCCAGAATTATCAGCCAACAATCTTCAGGGTATCAGGCTGAAAATGAAGTTTCAGACTGCCTTGATTCCTCATCCATAAATGAGAAAGTGCCTGAAGGATCTTTATTTATTCTCGCTCCCACCGAAACACTCTTCAAAAAGTGCCAATATACTAGCAACAGATGCATAAAGCCTTCCTTCCTTTGATTGACAGAACACGATATAAAGCAACCCTCACTTGACATTTCAGTTTCATAAGTCTCCTAGCAGGGGGAGGAAAAAAAAAAATCTTGAAAAAAATCCACTAGAAAATAAAGAGGATTTATGCAAACTCACATGAATGTTTTCAGAATCAAATTTAACAGTTTTCTCTCTCTCCAGCCCTTATTTGAGATTCCGGGTTGCAGATGAATAATTTCAGCAGGAGCAATTTCACCCATGTGCTTATTAATGTTTATGGCTTGTTAAAACAAAGTATTTACATGTTAATGTTTGTTGATTACTGGATGTTTAAGTTGCTTAGTTGTAAATGATTGGGATATTCACTCGGGAGGAGATATTTAATTTGATGCTGTGTGTGGTTTAATTTAGATTTCAAAATAAGTAACTGAATGAGAAAATGTCATCCACGCCTATGCATTTCAGTTTTGAAAGGTCATCCTGTGGTTAGTTTGTACATTTAAAAATTCTTGTCACATTGTTCAATAAGATATTAAAGTCAACTGCACCCTCTACATATTTCTTGCAATTGACATATAAATGTTCTGTTTGAAATAAGAACTGAATTTAATGCCTACATATTTCTTAAGGAGGAGAGGCCGAAAAATCTTCCAGATGAGCCTTTAAGAAAGATACTAATTCTTCCTGTTTTATCAAAGGTATCTCTTTTTATATTTAATTTCTCTCTGCGTTTTTGCGAAGGTTACCTGGAGTTGGAGTGTTCCCGTTCTGCGGCAACCATAGTGTACCGTAACTCCAGCAAACCAGGATTTTCCTGACAAACATCAAAGCTACTTTGAATCCTGGGGTTGACTTTACGTCACTCAAAGAGCATTTCAAATGGTAATCTTCAGACTGCAAAGAAAACTCTGGGTGAGTAAGAGCAAGGGAAGAATATACCAAATTTGACAAACCTGGGCTAGATGGAAATCAGTTTTATTTCAAATATAATTTACTTATCTGTGTGTCCTGATTTTCCCACTTTCCAACAAGCTGAACAGTAGACAGCAAGCAGGTGTTGCTAATAATTGTATTATCGCTTTTTGTCGTGATATTAGCTATGGGGTGGCTTAAAATTTTGGTTTTCTTACCAGAGGGAAGTGGAAACTTGAGGAAAGCAAGCAAGGTGATAATGTGTCTGTTATGACTCCGTGTGTGTGTCCCGCCAAAATTCATATGTTGAAGTTTAAGTCCCCAGTGTGACATACTTGGAGATGGGGACTTAGGGAGGTAATTAGGCCTTAAGAGTGAGCCCTCATGATGACGTTAGTGCTCTTATAAGAAGAGACGCCCTCTGCCTTTCTCCCTCTCCCTCCCCCTTCCCGTGCCCCCGTCTGCCTTCCCCTCCCACCTCTCCCACCCTCTTCCTCTCCCCTGTGAGGATACAGCAAGAAGGTGGCTGTCTACAAGCCAGGAAGTGGTCCTCACCAGACATCATATCTGCCTCACCTTGATCTTGGACTTACCAGCCTCTAGAACTGCGAGAAATAAATGTTTGTTATTTAAACCACCCAGTCTGTGGTATTTTTGTTACAGCAGCATGAAGCGACTAAGACAACTCCTAACAACAGTACTTTTGCTGGCATAGGATACTCTCAGAGAAGCCAAAAAAAGTTATTGAATTGCCCCCTTCTTTTTTTTTTTTTTTAATAGATAAGAGATTCTGTAATGTTTCCAGATTTCAACCAACGACTAAGAAGCTCTAAGGACTCCTTAACGAAGGACAATCTTCACCTTGGAAGGGAAAGCATTGTCTGAGTTCCTGCAGCAGGAAAAGAGGAATTAGATTGAAAAGAATGAACAGAAAGTTTACAGATAGAAGTATATACACAAATTTGGGAGAATTCATTTTAAAAATAGACTCCTACTCCCCCTTTCCTTTAGGATCCAAATATTCACCTTAAGTACAATAATTCAAATGCTACATGCAAAATGGATGAAGAGCATGGGACAGGGTGGAGTATTGGGGCTACACAATTCAGCCCCAGAAAAAAGGATGTAATTAAATTTTACCTATATGCTCAACTGTGGACCCTGAATCAGAAATAAATTTTTTTAAATATATAAAATTGGCTCCTAAGAAGTTGCAGACTTGACTACCAAAGACATCAATGGAGAGTATATTTTGATTAACTGTAGTTCACAATGCCTCTACCTCCTTCTAACTATTTTATCCGTTGGCAATTAAATAAATTATATTATGGCACAAAATATCTCCTCTTTTCATTTAAACCTCGCAGAGACACCCAACATGATACAGTCTAGAAGTGGTGATGTCATAGCAGGAACTTCCACCCTCTGGGGGAATTGTGAAAATGTCCTGTAGTGGTTTAGAAGCATTTTATCATAACTGGACCCTAAATAAGAACAGACACTTAAAATCAGCAAACAATATTAAAATAAATGTAGTTGGCATAAAAGTTTCTCCTAAAAGTTAATAGTCCTTTTTTTAACGCGTATTGTGAGGCAGGAATTCTGTATACTTTATCTCATTTTAGTTTCACAATAACCCTGTGAGGTGAGTACTATTATAATCCCTATTTTACATAGAAGGAAACCAAGGCTTCTTTCTGAGCCTAACTGAGCAAAGTTCAGTAAATTGGTCAAGACCACACAGCTAATGAGCAGCTGAGTCCCGCCCCACACTCAGCTCAGCCTGACTGCAAGCCCAGACCACAGTCATCACTTGTATTGCTAGTTTCTCATTCTTTTGCTTGGGAGTTGCTTCTACACATGTCTTGCACACACACTTATTTTGTATTGTAATGAAGAAAACCCAACTATAGGCTATGCTTTACTTCTAAAGTGTCTGGATCCTCGGACATGGTGAAAGTATTTCAGAATATGCAGTGCGCACAGGATTGCTGCAATATGCTTATATGGTAACAATCAAGTACGATGTGTATGTGTGTGCGTGTGCATGTTTAAAAGACTCATTCTGGTATCCTAAAAGATATTTTCCACACATTGGAATACATGCTTTGCTAAAGGCAGCATGTCTTTATGCTTTAAGAATGACACATAATTTCAGGATAAGTGCAAATTAAGTCTACCACTTAAAATACATAAACCTCAAATATACAGACTAGATTCCAAAAATGGTCATTTAACAGAATTGTTGAATGATGCATCCTGTGCTCTATAGCCAAATCCTGCATTCAGCTGGCATTGGTACGGTCACATATAAGCTGATGCATTTTATTAAAACTCAAGGCCACTATTTATTGTCCAAATTTCTTACAAATGCATAATGTTGCCTATAGGGGGACCAAATAAGAATGTGGACGAATCAAACAAGACTCTCTTACTCCCTTACCATGTCTTCTGTCCAAGTCAGCAATAGATGATGTTTACCTACAAATACTACCCTTTTTTAAGGTAAATATAAGCACAGGAAATGCATTCCTGAAAATGGGAACGCTAAGGGAATCAGTACCCTCTATGTTCATTATGGCGTAGCCCCTGTGAGGATGTGGTCCCTACACGGCATTTGTTCAATCATTAACAGTGCCTAAAATAGTCCTTGTTCAAGAGCAGACACTCAATAAATATTTGCTGAATGAGTGAATAGATTATCCATTCACTTCAACTTCCCTGAAGTCATCACCTGCCTTTGAACATTGTTTCTTCTGGGTTCTAGCCACACCGCTGTAGCCTGTCTCCCTGTCTGCGGGGATGTTTATCTGTCCGGGGGCGTCTGCCCATCCTGGTTGTGGGCTGATTTTTACCCTCTGTTTCCTCACCTGCAAGCTTGTCCCTTGAAGGCACCTCCAGCCATTGTCAACCTCGAATTTTAAAAACCCACTTGGTAGTTATACTTGCACTGCTGCCCCACCTCTGGAATGTTTACAAATACACCTACTATTCGCTATTCTGAGTCAAAGTTGTTCAGCTGAACACGAAGCAACAGCAGAATTAGATCCTCAAGAGAGTCAACAAACTGCCTGACAAACACCATTCGAACTGAGCCAAGTACCTCAGGTCTGCTACAATCTGACAGAGCCTGACATTCAATGCTCTCTTCCGCATCGGCTGCCCTGTCCTAAGAAAATTAGGTATTAATTACATTATTCAGTATATTATTTCTTTAATGAAAGTGTTTCTGAGACAGAGAGTAATGTAGCAAATCAGCAGTATAGGAGGGAGTCCTAAATAAATGCCTGCATTTTAGTTAGAAAACCACAGATTTGTTTCATTTTGTTTTACTCTGTTATTGCAGGATAACATAATTCCATAAAGTGTACAAATCTAAAATACACATTTTAATGAATTTTACTAAAGAAACATAACTACCACACAACTCAGACATAGATTATTACCAGCAAGACAGAAGCCTCCCTCACCCCCCTTCTAGTCATTACTGACCCCATTCTCACCCCACAGCAAAGGAACTCTGGAATCTAGTACCAAAGATGAGTTTGCCTATTTTTTACTTTTTATAAATGTGATATATAGCATTGACTCACCTGTGTCTGTCTTCTTTCACTCAATCTTTCATCTGTGGGATTCATACATGTCAATGAATTCCATTGAATTAGTATATCACTATTTATTTATTCATTCATTTTGAATGAACACTTGCATTCTCTTCCAAATTTAGGGCTGTTATAAACATTCTTATACATGTTTTGGAGCACATATGTAACATTGCTGTTGGGTATATATCTAGGAGGGAAATTATCGGGGCTAGAGGATAAGCAGATTTTGAACGTTCAGAAGTATTGCCAAATAGTTTCCCAAAGTGTAGGAGAGTTCCAATAACTTTACACCCTTCAAACACTTGATGTATTCTGGAGTTTTGGGTTTGGGTTTATTTTAGTCATTCTTGTGGATATGTAGTAATATCTCAGTGTGGCTCTACTTGCATTTCCCAGATACCTAATGGTGTTGAACATCTTTTCATATGTTTATTGATCATTTAGATATGCTTTTCCATAAAATGCTTGTTCAAATTCCTGCTCATTTTTATTATGTTGTCTATTTTTTTCCTTATTGATATACACTAGTTAGGCATTTTTTGTTGGAGATAATATATGTAGCAAACATCTTTTTCCACTCTCTCAGTAGTTTTTTTGCTATCTGAATTATGTCATCTGGTGAACTAAGGTTCTGAATTTTAATGCACTCCAATTAATCAAACTTTCCTTTTGTGGCTAGTGTTCTTTGCATTTTATTTAAGAAAACTGCCTAACTCAAGGTAAAAAACAAACAACAAAAAAAACTCATCTGTATCTTCTAAGAAGTTTAGTTATAATTTATCCATTTAGTTCTATGATGCTTCTGGAATTGATTTTTCTGTATGGTGTGAGTTAGGGGTCAAGATTCATTTGTTCTTTTAAATAGGGATATCAAATTGATTTAGCACTGTTTTTTGAAAAGAATGTTGTTTTACATTGCATTGAGGTGGCATATTTGTTGTCAATTCATATTTATATGAGTTTGTTTCTAGACTCTATTCTTTCCATTGATCTGTTTTTCCCTCTTTGCATTAATACTATTTTATTTAATGTAGTCATAATAAATGTCTACATAAGACCTCTTTCTTCCTTTTCTTCAAGATTATCTTTGCTAATTTTGGCCATCTGTATTTCCATATAAATTTTAGAATCAAGTTGTCAATTTCCACAAAATATATCTGAGATTTTGACTGGGGTTTCATTAACACCCAAGATAATTTTAGAAAGAATTCATATTTTAACAATAATGAGTCTTGTAATCCTTTAAAATGGTATGCCCTTTCATTTATTTACATATTTTAAATTATCTCAGTAAATTTTTTAGTTATCTGTGCAGAAATTTTGTACATCCTTTGTTAAATGTATCCCTAGTTATCTGATTTTTTATACAATTGTACGTGTATCTTTTTTCAATTTTATATCTAATAATTTATTGCTAATATATAGATATATAATAATTTATTATTGACTCTGTTTTTAGATTTTCTATGTATGCAGTCATATCATCTGCAAATAAGATGGTTTCCTCCCTCTCTTTCCAATTCTTCTATCTTCTATTTTTCTTGCTGACTAGGACCTCTAGCACAATGCTGAATAAAAGTGATGGTAACTGACATCTTTATACTTTTTCCAAACTCAGGATAAAAACTTTCAATATTTCAACCTTAAGTTGATTATTTTTTGTATACTTTTAAGATACCCATTATTAGATTGAGGACGTTCTTTTTTTTGTTTTTTTGGTGAGGAAGATCAGCCCTGAGCTAATATCCGTGCTAATCTTCCTCTTTTTGCTGAGGAAGACCGGCTCTGAGCCAACATTTATTGCCAATCCTCCTCCTTTTTTTCCCCCAAAGCCGCAGTAGATAGCTGTATGTCATAGCTGCACATCCTTTCTAGCTGCTGTATGTGGGACGCAGCCTCAGCATGGCCGGAGAAGCGGGTGCGTCGCTGCGCACCCGGGATCCGAACCTGGGCCGCCAGTAGCGGAGCGGGCGCACTTAACCGCTAAGCCACCATGCCGGCCCTAGGACGTTCTTTTTTATTCTTAGTTTAGTAAGAGTTATTATTATGAATAAGTGTTGGATTTATCACGTTATTAACACATCTATTCAGATGATCATATGCTTTTTCTCCTTTATTCTATAAATGAAGAGAATTTCATTGTTGATTTTTCAAATGTTAAACAAACTTTATTACTGGAAAACTCAATGTGTTGTCTATTATTCTTTTTATACATTTCTGGATTTAATTTGCAAAAATTCTAAACAGAATTTTTGTTAATAAGAAATGTAAGCAAAATAATCAGTACCCACTTCTGATTTAGTAGCATCAAGTAACTTCCTACAGACGTTTTGCTAAGCAGAATAACTTTTTTCAACTAGAAAATTGGCATTCAGTGCTACATCTCTTATAAAATACTAAGGTTTAGATATCCATAAACAAATAAAGCTAAGAGTTTTATGAGTCCTCCTCATATATGGATCTGCATGGCAGGAGGCTGAATGGAGGCACTGGCTCTGTACCTTTTGGACATGTCTGTTAGCCCACAACTTTCTCTTGTAGATGAGTGTGATGATGGTCTACCTTTAGGATAAGGTCTAAACTCCTTAATACAGAACCCAAGGGCTGTGGGGTCCTAGGGTCTACATACTTCTCTAGTCTCACATCTCACTCTTCTCCCTGGTTCCCCCTAGTATCCTCTTGCCATCTAAATGATTCAGCCTTACTGACTTCCTTGAAGTTTCTTCAATATGCCAGGCTTTCACTCATCTTGGAGACTGTGATTTTCTTCTTTCCTGATAGCGTCTACATTCTCTATTTAGGATTCAGCTGAAGTTTCCTCTCTTGTTGTGTCTTATTATGCAGCGATATGACTGGGGAGAGGTAGCTATGTCTTACTCATCTTTTTATCCTATAAACTTGACCAGCACATAAGAGGCATTCTAAAAACTTTGTTTGTTTGTTTGTTTGTTTGTTTGTTTGAAAGAAGGAAAGGAAGGAAGAGAGGGAGGGAGGAAGGGGAAAGGAAGGAAGGAAGGAAAGGATGAAAATGTATTTACTACAATTCTCCTATATCCACTGATCATAAGTATGAGATCACTGTTCATAGTATATATATATATCAGTGATTATACTATGATCACTGATCATAGTCCTTTTGGTCCTTAGGACCAAAAGAAAAGTGAGAAAAACAAAAATACCACTAATTTACTCATTAATTAAGTTAGGAAATAATTATTGACTAGTGACTATATGCTAAGCACAATTCTAGATACAAGAGATATAATAGTGGATAAGACAGAAAAACTAAGGAAGTTTATAGTCTAATGAGAGTGATAGCCAAGTTAACATAAAAGGGAAAAAAGAGGTAAATTTTGAAATTACAAATTGAAATAAGTTCCATAAAGAAAAACAACAACAGGGGCCGGCCCCGTGGCGTAGCGGTTAAGTGCGCGCGCTCCGCTGCTGGCGGCATGGGTTCGGATCCCGGGCACACACTGACACACTGCTTGTCAGGCCATGCTGTGGCGGCGCCGCACATAAAGTGGAGGGAGATGGGCATGGACGTTAGCTCAGGGCCAGTCTTCCTCAGCAAAAAGAGGAGGATTGGCATGGATGTTAGCTCAGGGCTGATCTTCCTCACACAAAAAAAAGAAAAACAACAACAACCAAATATTAAGCTCCAGAACACTGAGAGTGGGGAATGCTTACTCCAGAGTTATCAGGGAAAGCCTCTCTGAGGTGGAGACAATTAAGCTAACTTCTACAGAATGAGAAGCCAGTCAAGACTCTTACCTTTATACAACTCTGAACCAGGGCGCCTAATTGGACCATAATTTTATTCAGGTTTGTTTATCACAGCAGTTCTCAAAGTGTTGTCCGGGGACCAAGAGGCATCCTAAAACTCTTTCAGAGAAGCCGGGAGGTCAAAACTACAATACTAGGATTATCTTGCCTCTTTCACTCTCATTATTTCATGAGGGTATGGTGGAGACTTCTAGAGGCTACATGACATGTGATGTCACAGTAGATTCATTGAAGAAGCTGTCTTTTATTATTAAACCAGACATTAAAAGATTTGCAAAAAATGTATAACAATGTGACTTTTCTCACTAAATATTTTTGTTTTAGACAATATAGGTATGTTGATAAAACTGTTAAAGTGTAATGGGTTTATGATTGCTGTTTTGTAATAATTTGATAAATACTTTAAAAACTTGCCAATTTTAATTTGTAATATAGTAAATATTGATAGATAAAACCCACATAAACAAGAGCTCTTTCAAGTTCTCAAGCATTTTTAGGAGTATAAAGGCGTCCTGAGACCAAAATGTTTGAGAACCGCTGGTTCAGCTGGTAGAATTAACATCAGTAAAAGAAATACAATCAGGGCCGGCCCCATGGCTTAGCGGCTAAGTGCGCGCGCTCCGCTGCTGGCGGCCCGGGTTCAGATCCCGGGTGCGCACTGACGCACCGCTTCTCTGGCCATGCTGAGGCCGTGTCCCACATACAGCAACTAGAAGGATGTGCAGCTATGACATACAACTATCTACTGGGGCTTTGGGGGGAAAAATAAATAAAAAAAAAATACAATCAGTAGATGAAGCAGTTGGATGATATATATGAAATGATCCCTACTAACCCTTCAACTTTGGACACAAGGTGAAACTGAAGCATCTGCTGGAAACTGAAGCATTCAGTCCAACATCTACAATGTTCTTAAAAGCCCAATATTTAGCAGGTTATGGACAACACATTCTGGGTATTTGAGTGAACATGGGCAGGGCTCCATGGCGAAGAGGGTTCTCATCCAATTATTTGGTGCATTATCAACCCAGCCTGAGCATTTTCCGTTTTAATTGGGAAATTTTGTTGCCTCTTATTTACAGCACGAGGGATAGGAAAACAGGCAACCTTAAGTGAAATAAAAATAGAACCACTCCTTAATTTAAGTTTCTGCAATCTTTTCCTTGAAATGTTGCCTTCAGGTTTCTCCCACCAAATTACTCTGTGCCAGGACTGCTCAGCCACTGTCCAAGATGAGCAATCCTGACTCCATTATTCAATCACACCACGCCTCCGCCTGCTCCCTGGGCACCGTGGCACAGTATCTCCATTGTATTTTAGTCTGATTTTCACTTTCCTTGGCAAAACTAAAAGTAATGAAACTGCCAGCCATAAGAGATCAGTTATTGAGGAAATGTTTCTTCAACATTCACTTAAAAAAAAAAAAAACTAACTTCAGGCTTGTCATTCCAAAGAAAAATTATTTATTTCTCTTTGTAAAAGTCATATATACATTACACTGTATCTAAAGTAAAAGTCAACAACAACAGAAAGCAGCCCACCAAAAAAAGAAAATAGCAGAATACATTAAATTGGCAGATTTGGGAGAGCTATTTATATAGCCTTGTTTAACGTGCTATACCCTAAGAAACATTTATATTTGCTCCAGATTTCCAAGCAGAAATTACCATATTACTTTCAGAATCCTTCTGTTTAAATTTAACAGCAGTCAGAGAGATTGTTACTTTTGCAAGGCTCTGGCTTTTCCTGTTGTAAATATGCCAGTGCAGATTTACGCAAGGTAATGTATATGAAACGTGCTTTACACTATAAAGATGTATACTCACATACTGGATTATTATTGTAAGTAAGGAAAGCAAAATATAATATGATCTCTTTAAATAAAAGCTATTGACGATATTCCTATCTAATCCCTTTCCCTTGATCCCTGAGTGCCTTACTGAATCTGAAGTCTCTTGTTTCTTGGCTAATGGAACATTTCTAGACTGACCCTTTGGAGTATTCATGCCGTCAAGTAACCAATCTGTAATCTGGAGCGTTTTTTGTCTAAACATCTCTAAGTCCTTCTTGGATACTAATTAATCTGTTCCAGAAAGATTCTCAATTAGCCAAGTCCTACAATATGCATTCCCCTACGTACCTGAATACTAAAACAAAATAATTGTTTGCCGATGTTATAATAGTCAATGTCCAACTCCTACCATTATGTTTATAATTATTTACACTAATTCCTTTGAGTGCATTGATATATTCTCCAGAGCTAGATTATCCAATTTAGAGAACCAATAAGTTCTCAGAATTTTAGGGTAAAAAAGAAACATGAAAAGTCAAGCATTAGAATAACAAACCCATAATAATTGTCATTCCTGTTCTGAGGACTCAATTTATTTGAACAAATTTGACTAGAAAAATAACATTCAATGAATGTGAGGATGTGGAATCATTACTGTGTTTCCTTGAAGTAGATTGTTAATCATAGTTAAACAGACATCATGATACTATAAGATGAAACTACTTCAATGTAACTATTTTGTTGTTAAGGATTGTGAACACATGAATACAAATTTTGTCAACAGAATTTTATAAAATCTTCCATAAAGTGATCATTTACTTAGAGGCCCTTGGTCATCATATCACTTTAATGTTCTTAAGCTTTTCAGCATTTTAGGAAAGGCGGTGGCGGGTGGAGGGGTGGGGTTCAGAAAACATTTACTCCATGCATTTGCTTGTGTGTGATACAATCTTTTATTCCTGGAAGTTTCTACATCCCATCTTCATTTCCCTGATAATATCAGTCTGAAATGAATAAAGGGAAAAGGAAAGATGTAAAAATTCTTTTTCTTCTGAAATCTTCTGCCAACCTCAGCAAACACTGTTAATAAGTAAGAAACTCACCCCCTGGTTATAAAGAAAAAAAAGAGACTCGTGGGGCCTGCCCCAAGGCCTAGTGGTTA
The DNA here is from genome assembly GCF_057802395.1 of Ceratotherium simum simum. Taxonomy (NCBI): domain Eukaryota; kingdom Metazoa; phylum Chordata; class Mammalia; order Perissodactyla; family Rhinocerotidae; genus Ceratotherium; species Ceratotherium simum. The sequence goes on along the minus strand of NC_141919.1, from coordinate 11,982,312 downwards.
AGTTTGGCACACTCCGCTTCGGCCCCGGGTTCAGTTCCTGGGTGTGGACCTACACCACTCGTGGGCAGTCATGCTGTGGCAGCGACCAACATACAAAATAGAGGAAGATTGGCACAGATGTTAGCTCAGGGTGAATCTTCCTCAGCAAAAAGCAAAAGACTTGTAGAGTATACTTGGGACCCAGGCATCCTAAGGAGATGCCTCTTATTCTTAAGTGCATAGTCTGCTTAGAAAGAAAGACACTTTTCTGAGGGAAAAAAAAAGAGAAACAAGAGTAGAAGTTCAAGTTTCAGCTTTGCCATCTAAGTACCCTTGCTTCAGAGAAGAAAGGAGAACCAGGCCTCTTGCACAGTCCCTTCACATTTCTGGCAGACGGCGGCATGCCCTACCTTCCCTAGCTTTCATAATCACTCACAAAAATGAAATCATAGATTTTGCTCCAGATAAGTCCATCTGTCAATCATGCATGATAAATTGGATTATGAAATTATGAGAATGAATTCAAATGTATTTAAATTGCCATTTGCACTGCTAATGGAGATTAATATAAATGTAGACTAGCACCGAAGCCTATATAACAAGGAAAATATGCTTATCACAAATCAGGCAAAATATTTGTTTTCATATTTGATGGATCTGAACATTTTTCATTAACAATTCAGGTTTTTCTTTCTTCATCCTCTCTCTAGGTAATGTTGTTAATGAATAGTGCAGAGAGTATAAAGTATCCGACCTCCCTCCCATTCCCTTTGATTGGAGCTGAGCAATCAGTTGGCACATTCAGTGGGGCAGGGACAGTTGGCAGGGTTAGGGCTCAGGGAAAAGCCTGTGAGATCAGGATTTGGCTATTGGTATTGAACAAATACAAAAACAAACAAACAAAAAACTGAGGATATTGGGGAGCAGGTTTCTCACCATTGGAGAAGGCAGTTACGAATATGGAGAGAGAGAATGCTGGAATTAACCCTGTAGTACTGAATCGGAACTGAAAGTGTCAGTGTGGAACAATGGTTTTTCAGTATACATAAATGGAAACAGACATAGCTGTATGTGTGCATGTGTGTATACATGTATATGTTCCCTAGCTCTGTCTGCAAGAAGGACCTAGATGCAATGACACCCTGGTAGCAACAAGCATCCAAGATACTCAGATCTTGATTTCCAAGCAACATTCTCTACCTAGAGAAACCGATGGTCCTGGGGAAATGAGTGAATCTAGGGCTGGGGCAGGGAAACAAGATGAGCCTGGAATATCTTGTGGCAGAAAATTAAAAAAAAATCCAAAGAATTATGTCAGAAGGACATGGGAGCCAGCTTGAAGGGGCTTTCATTGGCAAAGCCTAGGACAAGATATATAATAGTAATAATGGATTGTAAAATATTGAGTAAAACAGGAATCTGAGTCAATACTGGTATAGATAGTAGATAGGTAGATAGATAGATAGTAGATAGGTAGATAGATAGATAGATAGATAGATAGATAGATAGATAGATAGATAGACAGATAGACAGACATACAGACAGAGAGATAGATAGAGCTTCTCCTATAGAGAAGGGAAAACTATCTTACAGTAGAATGCCATACATGTAAAAGGAATATTAGAATTTACAAAATCACCATTTGCCCAGCCGTTATAGAAATGATTCAGGCAAGATTCATTGGTGGGTAAAAGTTTGGTGAGGAACAGGACATTTACATAGTCTCAAACTTTTCTGCACAAATTACTTCATTGCTCATTATCAATAGGTGCAAAACACATATTAAATAAACTTACAATGGACAAACCTGGAAAATATCATTTAAAATAAGTAATAAGAGTTAACAGCAGCAAGAAAGAGACATATGGACACCATGTACCTCTAGAAATGATGCACTGAGGAGAAGTTCTATGATACTTCTGCCAAAAATGCATAAATCACAAGAAAACACCTGACAAACCAAAATTGTGGGGCATTCTGCAAAATAATTGGCTTGTGCTCTTCAAACATATCAAGGTCATGAAAGACAAGATAAGACTGAGAAACTGTTCCAGATTGATGAAAACTGAAGAAATATGACAGCTAAACACATGTGATCATGGATTAGAATCTGGGACTTTATAAGGATATTATTAGGATAACTGGCAAAATCTGAATGAGTCTGTGGATTAGATGGTAATGTTTTATCACTGTCAATTCCCCATTTTAAAAGTTTGACTGTAATTATGTAGAAAAGTGTCCTCATTTTTAGGAAATACACATTGAAGCATTAAATGGTAATGGGGTATCATGTCTGAAACCTACTCTCGAATGCATTAAAAAATATGTTATAAGGTACACATATATGTACAGTGTGTTTGCTGGGGAGAAAGAATGGTAAAATAAATGTACTACAATGTCAGTGTTTGGGAACCTGATGGAAGGGTATACCAGAGATCTTTGTACTGTTTTGCACCTTTTCTGTAAGTTTAAAATCATTTCGGGGCTGGCTCAGTGGCATAGTGGGTAAGTTCGGGCACGCCACTTCAGTGGCCCAGGGTGTGCGGGCTGGGATCCTGGGCACGGACCTACACGCCACTCATCAACCATGCTGTGGCGGTGTCCCACATACAAAATAGAGAAAGATGGGCACAGACGTTAGCTCAGGGCCAATCTTCCTCATCAAAAAAATCATTCCAAAATGAAAAGTTAAGAAAAAAAACTTAATTCTATTCACCCCTCACAAAAAAGGGCATGAAACCATGATTTTAAAAAAGGAAAAAAAAAAATACAAACACACACACAAATACAAGAAGCAATGGTCCAGGGAGTCTACAAAAAATAATTCAGCATTATGTTAAACTATCAAACTATAACAAGGAAAATTGGTTGTCTATTTCACCCAGTGCAGTCTCCCAGGAGATGGATATCAAAATTTGGGTTCCAAATTTATGTCCACTTTTCTCTATTTCAATTTGTTGATTTCTAGTTTTAAGAGAATTATTTTGGCAGATTGCATCCCTTCCCAATATTTCTCAGTGAGGCCACCTTCCAAATATCCTGTCTCAAGCTTTATAAATGTTCTCAACATGACCACATATCATATCTCTCCTTTGTAGGAAAACAGAGATTTTTTTTAAATTCCTAGACAATACCTAGTATTTTAATTTGAGATATTGTGACTAAAAATTATCACTTTTTCTCCCCTAGAGTTTGGACTTAAAGGAGAGGCCTCAGCTGGTAGGCAGAAAAGAAGAATATTATCATAGGTGTTTCTTTTCAGGCTAGGAGTTTTGTAATAGGCCAATTTCACATTTTCTCTGTGATTTTTCTCTAATTCTAGATATTGAGTTTCATAATTAAAGTTTAATAATATCTTCTAGGTATGATTTTTTTTAAAGAAAGAATCTTGGTAAGTCTCAATATTTTATTTGAGTCATAAACTATAATAAGCAATGCTTTGTGTCACATTCTTATAAGTTTTCAAGTTTTTGATCAATTAGCAATCGTGTTTTAGGAAGTTAAAAATTTCTCCCATAAAGGAAATTAAATAGTGTGTTTGCTATGTTGAGAAGATAAAGAAATTGAGTTTGGGTAGAAATCTAGTGTTATAGAGGTCCCAGATGGATCCAAAATGATGATGACAACGATGACGATGATAGTGGTGGTGATGGTGATGAGTTTTGCAAATTAGGAGTAAAGTCTTAAAGTAAAGGCTCATTCTCAAATCCACACGCCCTTGGCACACAAGAACATTTGAGTTAACACTAATATTGAAGAGACTACTCTAGTAGATTTGCTTTCTATTGTTGAGTTCTTAAGATCCGTACTTTTACTTCATAACTTCCTGTTATAAAAGATGAGCCAGGAACAAACAAATTATGATTCTGCGTATTTTCCTGACCAATTGTCCAATCATCCAAATGTGCAAACTGCCCCTTAGTTACGTGGTTGTGTCTGTGTCCTACAGATGTTTCTTTACGTAAGTACAAAAAAATATGAATGTATTATTTAATCCCTTTTAAACACAAAAGTAATATAACAACACTGCTCTGTACTTCTTTTACTCCACTGTCTTTTTAAAGAGGTCCTTACCTATTCTCCTAAATTCCCCAGTTACTACCTTGCAGTGAAGGATACAACATCAGCAGTGATCTTTTCTTAGCAGAAGAAATTGGGACTACGGAGCAGAGTTCTTTAATCAGGGTTTCATTTAGAAAGGCTACAGTTTGACTGCAGATAACAAAAACCTGACTTACAGAGACTCGAACAAACAGGCATTTTATTCTTCACTTACAACAAGTACCCCCAAGGTAGTTGGTTGCTGGCATGGAGTCAGCAGCTCAGAAATGAATCAGGGGTCTGGATCTTGTTTTTTCATGCTTCCATTCTTGACAGTTGGCTTTTATCCTCTTGTTGTCGCCTTGCAATTGTAAAAGGCCATTGCACCTTCAAAAATTATCTACATTGAGGGAAAGGGGATTAAAAAGCCTGTTTCTCAAGCAGCTTTGTAGTATTATTCAAGAGGGAAAGTCCTCTCTGCCAGTCCTCTCCTTACACCCCATTGGCAGGAACTGAGTCACATGCCCACCCCTAAACCAATCACAGGCCAAGAGGAGTAAGGTTATGGGACCCATATAAACCAATCAGCCCTAGGGGCTACGGGTAGGATCCTATCCTCCCAGAGATCCAGGGAGCTTTGCCCTCTACCTGAATGAAATGGGTTATTTTAGCAAGAAAGAAGGGAATCAGGAATGATTATTAGGTGGGTAGCAGCCAGTATCTGCTAGATGCAGCGAAGACTACTGTGTGTACTGAGTGACTACTGTGTGTAATATTATGAAATTGTATACATACTCTAGCTCTGTCTTTATTAATATTTAGTAATTACAAAGACAAAAAGAATAACTTTACAGTGTAGAAATCTGGCAGACATCACCTTAATCAAGGGATCAAAGCTAACTTCACCAGTCATGAGATGAATTGAAACCATGTGGCCACCTGATAGGATGCAATGGAGAGAACATCTTGCTAAATATGTATAACCTATATCTAATCATGAGGAAATATCAGACAAGCCCAAATAAAGGATATTGTACAAACTGACTGGCCTACAATCATCAAAAGTGTCAAGTCCTAAGAATTAAGAAAAGACGGAGAGGAACTTTTCTGGAGTTAGCAAGGAGACTCAAACTCAATGACGGCTAAATTCAACAAATGCTTCTGGACTGGACCATTTGTGGTAAAGGACATATTAGGAATTAACAAAACTGGAAAGGAGTCTGAGGATTATATGGCAGGAACATTTTCTTGATTTTGATGTTTCTATTAGTGTTATGGAGGAGAATGCCCTTTTTTTTTAGTGGGTAGGAAATACACACTAAAAGTATTTAGAAGTGATGGAGCATTTTGTCAGCAACTTACTCTCAAAAGGTTCAGGGAAAAAAAAATATTTCTGTATTATCCATCAAGTTTTCAATAAGTTTGAGACTGTTTCAAAATAAAAACACTTTTCTGCTGTTTTCACTTAATAATATATAGCAGTGCCAATTCTTTGTAATGGCTGCTTAGTATTCCACTGTATGGAAGTAACTTGTTCTCTCTTGATGGACATTTAGATTGCTGCAGCCTTAGGCTATTACAACATATGCTTCAATGAATATTCCTGTAGTTATACTATTATACACATGTGCCATTTTATTTGTAAAATAAATATCTAGAAGTAGAAATTATTTTAACTAATTATAAATAGAAGCCATGTTCCAAGATACATAATGCATAATGCAAAACGATGAAATATTTCCTAAAAGTATTTTTAGGCTGATTGACCTGGTTTAATAATATTTTCATTCATTGATTCAACAAACATTTTTTGTTTGGCTACTGTAGAGTAAGCTCTCTATTAGTCCTAAAATACAACCATAATCTTCGTCTTCAAAGGACATAAAAGTTTGAGAGATTTAGCAGGCAGAAGTTAATTAATTTAAAATTTTTTCCAATTCACGATATGTCTTAATATTAAAATTTTTTAATGGAGGCAGGAAAGAATTAATAACCCCTTTTCCCTTTAAGCATATATAAAATTTTTTCCATAGAAAGGAAATCCTTAAAAAGTTTTAGATACTTTACTAAAATAGCTTATCAGCCTTAGTGTTGTTGTTAATATTTTATTAATTAATATTGTCATTGTTATGGTCATGTCAAATAAGTCCAGTTGGCAGTTTGACACACTGATTCCTCTGTTTTTTTCCTACACTTTAACCTTTCATGGTGCTTCCTTGACTGTAAGTTTTGTCAACCAGCTTCTGAAAGATGGGGAACAATAGCCCATCTCTTGAAGAACAAAATATTATTTTCAAGGTTGTTCTTTCCGCATATTTTCAGACAAGAATTCAGAAGTAAATACATTCATAAATATTTTTCAAACGTAAGTGGAGGCCACTAAAGACACCCACTCTAGGAAATTGACACTTACAGAGCTGACAAATTGCATAAATGGCCTTTTATGGATATTGATACCAGCTGTGCAGACAGAGGAGGCTCTCCATCAAGAATTTATCAAGGAGAGCCACAAAATAAATAATTGTGCAAATCTCAGAATATTCTTCGCTAGTGTTATTATGGAATAAATAATAAACAATTAAGACATCAATTACAAGGAAATAAATCTCTTAAGGTCAAAAACTAATTCCTCTAAATTGAGGGCTTCGGTCAAAAGGTTTTGAGTTGAATATAGAGCTGTAGTCCAAATGTGAAGTCAATCTCTGGTTTTTTAAGGGCCAGGCAAAGTCTTGGATTCAGAACAGTGTAGTGATTGGGAGCACAGGGTTGGCTTGGAAGCATATTGTCAGTATTTTATAGGGGAGCATCCCCTGGGTCAATGATTTACCTCCTCTGAGTCTCAGTTTCTTCAGGTATTTATTGGAGATAATAATGCCTACTTTTATCCAAGATCTGAACAAAAACAATCTAATCTAACAAGCAGCCCAACTGCAGTGTGCTGAAATATGCGTACGAGTGTGCAGTTTGTATCCTGTTGGGTGCTTTAGTTAGCGTGTCGCTAAAGGACTGCCCTGAGCCCGCTCTTCCTGCTTCCCATCTCCACACCTCCCCTGGCAACTGACACTTTAGAAACAATCCCCGTAGAGCCACGTTGGAGTTCCCCATGCTGTTTCCCACGTCTGCTCCTCTCGCCTGAAATACAGTAGTCCCCCCTGATCTGAGGTTTCGCCTTCATGATTTCATGTCAACCACAGTCTGAAAATATTAAATAAAAATTTCGTATATAGTTGCAATGTGGAAGAACTAAGGTATTCTACATTAAATCTCTTTTTTTTCCCAAAAAAAAAATAATTTCCAGAAACAAACAACTCATAAGTTTTAAATCGCCCGCCATTCCGAGTAACGTGATGAAATCTCCAGCCGTCCCACTCTGTCCCCGCCCGGGAGGTGAATCATCCCTCTGTCCAGGGCATCCACGCTGTATACGCTACCCACCCCTTAGTCACTTAGTAGCCGTCTCCATATCAGATCAACTGTCCTGCGATCGCAGTGCTTGTGTTCAAGTAACCCTTATTTTACTTAATAACGGCCCCAAAGCGCAAGAGTAGTGATGCTGATGATTCAAATATGCCGAAGAGAAGCCGTAAAGCGCTTCCTTTAAATGAAAAGGTGAAAGTTCTCAAGTCAATAAAAAAAGAAAAAGAATCATATACTGAGGTTGCTAAGATCTATGGTACCTTTTATTACAGTATATTATTATGTGTTCTATTTTATTATTAGTTATTGTTAATCTCTTACTGTGCCTAATTTAAAAATTGAACTTTATCATAGGTATGTACGTATAAGAAAAAACATGGTATATATAGGGTTTGGTACTATCTGTGGTTTCAGGCTTCCACTGGGGTCTTGGAACGTATCCCCTGCAGATAAGGGGGCACTACCATACCTTCTCTATGTTCTTCATGGTCAACTCAAGGGTACCATCCACGACGAAGCCTTCTCTGGCCACTGGCTTTCCCACCCAGCCAAGTTCAATGAGTGCCCTGTACATGTTGGGGGTGGGGAGAGGGGCTAAAGAGGGGTGAGAGGAGGGGTGTAGCAGAAGTGAGAGATGCACGAGGCCGAAGAGGTTCTTTGGGGCGAGACTGGGAATTGCCTTACATGTTATGCTAAAGAGTTTGGCCTGATCTTAAGGGCAAAATCTTATGGAGGCTACAGAGGGTCTTGGTAGAGGAGTGACAGGATCAGATCTTTTTTATTTAGGAAGATGATCTGGCTGCAGTGAGGAGAATAGATTGGAGAGGGGGGAAATGTCACAAATCCGGATGGGGCCAGCCAGCAGATGAGAACAAGTCTCCCTGCATGCTTCCTTCTCCTCTCCTTCCAGGTTGCACAGGAGTTGGTGGTTGGTGTATGGGCCCAGTGCAGGCGGCCTTTGACGGGAGTCCTGGAGACTTACAAAGCGTCAGGGGTTGAATGTCGGGTCCCTGAGGCGTGAGTCTGATTGTGGCAGCCCAGCCTCTGTCCAAGTTCTGCTCTCAGCCCTCCTTTCCTTGTGACACAGAAGACAGAAGGCAACACTAATACATTCTAATAATGAGGAAGTGGAGGGAGAATTGGAGAACCAGGGGCAGACAGCAAATGAAGGAGCGTGCTTATCAAGACAGTTACCCCTTTTGCACATGCACTGCATGCCAGGGGCCTTTCTTATTTTAGCGGTTCTCCAATTTTAGCATGCACCGTAATCACCTAGAAAGGGCTCATTAAACCATAGAATCAGCTATTCTGGGTCTATAGGTCTGGGTGGAGCCAATAATTTGCATTTCTAACAAAATTCCACGTGAGGCTGATGCCGCTGGTCCAGGGACAACAGTCTGAGAACCACTGTCATATTTTATCTCTTTTGATCCTCTCAATAACCTGGCTAGGCGGTATTTCAACAGAAGAAGAAACAATTGTTAGAGGACTAAGTAACCTGTTCCCCGCCCTAGGTCAACAAGTTAAGTAGGAAAAAAACTTTGGAGCCAGGTTGTGTTTGGCTCAAGAGCCCACCTTTTCCCCCACTTCCCCACGCTCCCCTTTCCTCCACAGCTGTCTTGAGACCTTATGCAGGGCAGAGGGAGCTCCCAGCTATTTCCTTTCCATGAGGGTCTTAATTGCCCACAGCTCTTAAGTGTGAGGGTGGAGTGTAAAGGAATATACTGTACTTCTGAGCATTTCTTTTTCTCCAAAAACCATTTCAGCTCCTTGAGCTGTGATTCCTCACTCTGGCCCGAAAGGAGATATCCAGACACTGCGTGTGCCATTGCTCATAGAACGTTTCTTCTGAGGAGGGTACAACGTGAACATCCAACTCTTCCACATACAACATACCACCTGCAAGTCTACGATCTGCCCTATGCATCTTGCCCTTGATGCCTTTTCCAGCCTCCCCTGTGCTTGTATTATTTCCCCTTAGCACAACCACAACCAGGTGGTTGTATATGGGATGGCCCGCTGTGTTCTCTGCGGGGGTTCCCCTTTTCTCTTTGTAACTATTTCCACATGCTACAGTTGTCCTGCCAAACCTTGCTCCTGACTTCAGATCATTTGTTTGAGCATCTTCACTTGCTGGTTGCCTACTTTGGGCCAGGAAAAAAAAAAAAACAACACCCAGTAAAAGCGTTCATTTTGAATATACCTGTGCTTTGGAATTAATTATTTTCTCTACAGGCAATAAGTATGTAAAAAGCCAAGATGCCTGTTTTGGGGCAAAGAAAACATTTTAACCCAATGTTTCATTGTTGTTGTTTTTTTAAAAGTAATATTCAACCTGTAAAGTAGGCAAGGTTTGCTTGAGGAATTTTATAAAATCTTTCTGTGTTATTTATAATGCATATATTCCCTTATTGCAATAATCAAAAGAAGGCAATTTTTTCCTGCATAAGATTTTTTTTCTGAATGGAGAGGTAGTAAGCACCAACAAAAAATTTTGTCCACCTAGTTTTGCCCAAAGCAGGACTTGATAATCCTCCTGAACTTCCAAATTTACCTCATCGGTAGAGTTCTTGTTAACTTAGGTAACTTAGTATTAGTCACCTTAGGCTTGACGTGGTTTAGTTTTCCTTGACTCTGGGTGGCATTGTTGTCTATGTTTTTTTTAATCATCAGACTGTATATAGTTTAGGTAAGTGAAAAACATATTTTCATAAGTAAATTTTAAAAAATCTGATGTATTCTTTCTCTTCCTTTCCCTTGTCATTTACTCTCTTCCCTCTTTCCCCTTTTCTCTTGCCATCTCTTTCCTTCCCTCATCTCTTTCCTTCCCTTCCCAACAGTTCAGCCCAAAAGCTATTAGGTAGGGCTGAGCAAGGCAGACACAGTGCGGGAGGGGGCAGCTCAGCTTGGGTTGTTAGAACTCCAGTGAAGTGAGGAGGGTTCCACACTGAAGGATGGTCGTGGCGGGTGGCCCAGCACGTGAAGTTGCCAAATTTAGCAAATAAAAATACAGGAAACCCAGTTAAATTTGAATTTCACTTAAACGATGAAGAAATTTTTAGTACAAGTATACCCCAAGCAATAGTTGGGACACATGCCAAAAAAAATGTGTTGTTTAGCTGAGATTCAAATCCCCCCAGTGTGGGATGTCAGAGCCGAGTCTAGATGAGAAAGGCATCTACATGGGGGAGGGGGCAGTAGGAGTAGCAGATTAGCACAGGGTGTCAGAGCCAAGAGGGATGGCAAGGACATTCCTAATCTAGAGGGATGTGGGTCGAGGAGATTGCTTATATTCAGAGGAATTGATCAAATAAGGAAATATATTAAGGATAATGTTGGAGATGGGAGTTACAAATTTGGAAAGGGAGAAAACTAGAATGAGTCCTGTGTTGTGGAATTGGAATTGGAGATATCAGTGTGAACTCATGGTTGATAATTTGAAAGTGATATATATATTTGCTTTATATGCATAGAATGTCTCTGGAATATGCACAAGCGAGTCGTAACAATGTTTACCTCTAGGGAGTAGAATTGAGTGGCTAGGGTATGAGATGAAAAAATTACTTTTCCTTATATTTCTTTTGCTACTTTCCTTATATTTCCATGCCAATGCTCATATTACCTGCAGTAGACAGTATTTTTAAAATATTTAAACATTTAAAAAATAGAATTGGCTCTATTTCAAATCAGAATATTAGAGGTAGCAGGGACCTTAGAGATTTTTCTAAAAACATTATCAGGATGGGGGGGGGAGTGAAGATATAATGGGAGGTAAATACCTCAATCTTGTACAATTTTGATTAAAAAAACACATACAATTTGTACACACTTGGAAGTAAACAAAAAAACATAAATAAAATAGAATTGGAGTTACTTCCCAGGAAAACATGCACTGGTATCAAATGATTTGGCCAGGAACTGAAACCCGTTCCCTGTCCTACAATGACATGATAACAGGAGGTGGTAGATGTGCAATTCTAAGTTGGACGTGGAAGCAGGCAGCACTGGGGACCACCCAGGCTGAGTGGGAGTACAGACTGCCCTGGGCCAGCACCTGGGCGAAGTCAACAAAAGCGGCAGAATAAGAAATGAGTTTTGTGAGGTCTGTAAAATATGTAAATCTAAGCATGAATGCCTGAGAATTTGAAGGGAACTGTGGGTCTGTTTAATCCTCCCCTTGACCCTGGTGAGATACAGAAATTGAAAAATAATATGGTTGTGTTTCCAGGTTGCCTCCCCCATTCCACTAACTAATCAGAAGGAGGGAACCATGCACGAGGAGGCAGAGGCTCTCCGTGGTACCCCAGTCTAGATGAGAGGTATCCAGGCCATCGGCTGATCAGGTCAGCCTGACCTTATAACCACCCGGAGGGTGAAGTTGGAGAGTAGGTGCTGAGGAGGGAGTAAACGCTTACCTCCTAGAGGTGTTATAAGAATTAAATGACATCAACACATCTGGCACCTGCTAAGTGCTCAATAAATGTTACCTATTGTTAAAAAAAAAAAAACTCTGTCACCCATAAAATGCTATACAAATATTTACATTATATAGTTTTTTTAAGGACCATCATGATTAGATCCTGATTCTTGAGGCTCACAATCTAGACTTCTTTGCAACATGCCACATTTTGCTTATTTCATGCACTATTACTTTAAATTGAGCCCTTTTTCAATAAACTGTATTATATATACTAGTTCATAAACAATAGCTTTGTGAATGGGGTGCTGTGCATCTTTCAGATATTTCCATAATACATACACACAATGCAACACAGAAACAGTTTTCTTTTAAAGAGCAAAGCTTCAGCAGTTTCTCTTGAATTTTATTCTGTCATTTGACTACATTATATTTCTGATGTTCAATTTGCACTGAGTACATTATGGACTTCTCTAGGGAACAGAAAGAAATTTTTTTAAGTAAACATAAAATGCTTTGATAAATCAAAACATGTGAATGAGATTTCTGTTAAAAATGTTCCAATCTGTTTGAGACTTGAAATAAAGTTGTCTGTAACACAATAAAAACTGTTAACCCAAAGGCAACGACAAAATAATGGTAATGTATTTGTTATAGAAGTAATGCGTAAGGCTTATTTTAAAAGGTTAGTTATGTAAAATACAAAGAGAATCTTGCTGTAAACTAATTGTAAAGAGACTTAAAAAGATGTAAAATCTGTGCTATCTGATATAAGCTGGCAGTAAAAAGTGTAAATTGTTTGGAATCCATACATAACAGCTTATATCATAAACTAGCCATAGTATCTCTCCTGCTGAGAAGTCAACCATATTCTAAATATCATGGAATATTACCTCAGTGTTAGGTCTGTGAGAGTGAAACCTTGCCTGGCCCGTTAATAGCTGTATTCCCAGTAACTAGAACAATGTCTGCCGTAGCAGGGCTCAATAAATATTTCTTAAATAAATAAATGAATGAATAATTCACATAGATATTCAGTGATTTAAGAAATCCTAATAATCAAAATTCCAAATATAAAAAACGAGTAATTACGGAATGATAATTTAAAAGACAAAAGGATCCCATGAGCTTGCAAGTTTGGTGCAGGTCAAAGTGCAATGGAACGGAGATCTGAAAAATCTCAACGCAGCTAACTAACCAGCTACGTTTAGCAAGTCACATAGCTAAGCCATTTACCTTTTCTGAGTTTCACTCCTAAAATGAAGGGGGTGGTGGTGGCTGGCACTAATGATTCTAAGGGCCTTTCTAACTCTAAGCTTCTTTGATGCTGTGGACTATAAAGCACCACCTCCAGGCATTCATGTGTATTTTCACTCAAGATGAAAACAGAGAAACTTGTAGCTACATCACTATCAAAATTGGCAATGTGGTAGAGACTTCTGTGTGTCCTCCCTCCCTCCTGGGCAGAAAGTTAGGCTATATTTCCCACCCTCCTCTATGGTGAGGTGTGGTTGTGTCCCAAGTTCTGGGGATGGAATGTTAGGAAGTGGTATGCACCACTTTCAAGCTTGGCTCATAAAACCTCCTATGTATGCTCCTCCAAACCCTTCCCCTTCCAGCTGTCTAGAATGATGACATCCCCACTCCCTGTAGCAACCTTAGAAGCCATGTGTTGAACATAGTAGAGTCACCATCAGTCTGGATCTCTGGATAACTTTGTGTAGTAGAACACCTACTCCCGCTCTCACTCCAGAAATGTTGGGAGACAATTCTCCATGAGTCTCTAATGTTTCTGCATATCCTGTGAGCAGAGGCATTGGTTGCCTTTGTTTCAGACCATCTTTTCAAGGATGTTGGTATAGAGAACAGCCTTGGAAGACAGAGATAGTGTCTCCCTTAGAAGCAAAGGGCAGGTTTCTTTATTGTCCAGTATAATAAAGGCAACATCTCCCTCTGGGGCAAAGGGTAGTTTTGCTTGCAGCTCACTATAAAAGATCCCAGTTCCCTAAGCTCAAGGATCCTTAGCTTTGACTCAACCCCAATCTATGTGCAGTGTGGAGGGACACTCCACATTGACCCTGTGGGACTTGGAGGACGTGGAGAAATGACGTAAACATGAAGCTCACCCTGATTGCTGTGGCAAGAGTAATAAAGTCATTTGTCTCTGACCCAGAAGTTTCATGTCTTCTGCCAGTTTCCCTGAAACTGTGGTAGGTAACTTGTGAGCTTAAGAGTAGGGTAGGATCTCAGATATTCACAGATACCCACCCACTCTCCCACCCCAGAAAAAACCCGAACTCTTATGTGAAGGAGTCATTACATTACATGTCTATTTTTTATAGCCTTAACCAATACAGCAGCAGTCACATTCCTGTTGAAAAATCCATAAGATATTAGAGTAAATTACCTTATCTTTGTCAAATAAGATGATGAAAATAAAGCGTATGAGTCTGTTAAATGAAGGGATTAAATTAGATAAATATTTTCAAAATGTATCAGAGTGTGCACTAGTCCTATCAGATATCGGATGAAAATAATGTTCTGTATTCAAGTATGTTTGCAATACACCCACTGCTTAAATCTTGTTCCCCCTCCCTCTCTGGAGAGTCACAATGCACATAAGTTTATTAAAGACTCTGTGAAATCCTGTAGTAAAGAAACTTATTTGAATTATTTAACCAGCAGTATTTCCTAAATTTTTTCAGCATAACTTCTGTTGACATTCTATGAAATGAGTGTTCCATGGAATACACAGGGAAATGCATGGCTAGATCATTTCTAAAATGCCTTTATGCATCTGTGATTGAAATGTCTGAAAATAAGAAACACGCTTGTTCATTTATTAGACAAAGGTAAGTACACTCAGTGCTTCTTAAACTTTAATGTACACCTGGGAATCTTGTTAAAATGCAGATGCTGATTTAGATGTCCGTGGTGGACCTGAGAGTCTGCATTTCTAATGAGTTTCCAGGTGATATCAATGCCGCTGGTCCACAGCCCATTCTTCGCGTAGCAAGGATCTAGATAATACGAGAACTAAAAAAATAATAGTCAGACTTATGATGATTTTTTAAGACGTTTAGCTAATTGGTAGATAAGGATATATTACTACAAATAAGTTTTTATTATGTATTTAAAGAAAAATGGTCTAAATTTGTAACTTCATATTAGACAACTTGGAGGTGACTTCAGAATTTCTCGGTATTACCTGGTGAATTTAGGGACATGCTTACTTACTAGAAAAATGTATGGGGACCCATTTGGGATTCTGCATCATCATGTAGCCTATTCCCAATTTAGGATTTGAACACAGAGTCAGGATCTTCAATAAAGACACTGACAAATAATTTGTGAATCAACCCAGCAGAAGAGATTAATCTGGCCAGATTGTTACCTATATGCTCTAGATTAAAGATGACTACACTTTTTTCTCTCGAGAAAAAATGTTTTTCTTTCTTTTGTGTTCATCTAGCTCAGATTTGAATTCCTTGGCATATGTTTCAAGAATTGTTTTCCCCACTCTGTTCTAACAGTAATATAGCAGAATTTTTTCAACAAAATATAAAGGTGTGTGAGATCAGGTAGAAAGGTTATAAGGAGATGAGCTTACAGGAGCATAAAAGCTTAATATCACTGAAGTTACTTCCAACAATGAAAACAAGAGAAAGTTTGGCATGTGCTAATTAAGTAATTTGATATGTGTGAATTTGTTTCCAATTATGAGATCTGAGTCCAATAATGAATTCTTTGAACCTGTTTCCAAAGTAACATATTTGGTTCTATAATAAAATTTCATACCAATTCCTAAATAAAAATAATTTGTAACCTTCATGATAGTGAGAGGAAAAATGTCAAAGAAGTTACACTGCATGTTCTCAATGGAAAAAGAATTCTTAAAAAAGTATTTAACATTGTAAGAATCTGGGGGAAATTCATGATATAACACTATGCGAAATAATAATAAAAGAAAGTATATCTTTCCTATAAATAGACAATAAGAAAATAAAAGCAGTTTAGCATGTGGGGTGATAAAATCATGAGTGAATTTTTCTTTCATTTTGATTTCTGTTAATATTGTATTTCCCCTGTTACTAGACATTATGTTATTTTTTAAAAAGTCTATTAAAACAGCTGTTGCTGGTGGTTCTGTGGAAACAGAACTAGTTATGTCAATGGGAGTTAGAAAAAATACCATATTTGTTTTGTTAATTTTCTTAACATGTTGGAGGGGGAGAAATATTGGCTGATCAGAGCTTTCGTCAATGTAGTGCTTAAGACTAAACTGTACATAGGGAATAGATAAGAAACGCAGCAGAAAACAGATGCCACACCCAAAGTGAACAGTTGAGGAGGTTTAATAGACTATTTACAAATGTGTAGGCAGGGTTTAGGGGAACCAACAAGGGTTAGGGCAGTTCCTGGGAGGGTAGCAAGGAGGGAGCTGTTGTCACCATTGGGCCTGAAGGAATAAGGATGGAGCAGTCACTGGGACCCAGGTTGGGTGGCTGAATGGAAAGGGCCACTGAAGGAGGGAGGCAGCTAAAGCACAGTATCCTGGCTAGGGGAGCCTGAGGGATAGATACCCCAACCTCACATTCCTCCTGCCCCCTCTTCTCCCACTGACGCATCCTAATCTTAGATCCCAACCAAAGCCAAAGGACAAGGGAGCTGGTTGGTGCAGGTCAGCTTCCCAGGCCGAGAGCAGGAATAGAGAGGGTGGACCACGGATCTGGAGGGAGAAGTGGAAAAGAAGAACAGGAGGCTATCCAGCAGGGCAGGCACAGGATCTGCGCGTTTACACACAGGTTCACATGAGGGCTGATGCTAAGGGCTTCAGGCTAATGCTGATGAAGAAAAATACGGCTAAAGGCATTTCTGGAAACCTGGAGCATTGCATAAACATGTTTATTTCTCTTTATGTGCAAGAGTGCCCATGCTATGTTTGCTTGGCTGAAATAAAATGTTCCAAGACATCCTGCACTCTCCTTCGCATTAATAGCAAGAGCTAATGGATCTTAAAATAAGAAGAATCTCATTCAGATTTTTGTTGAAAAATCTCTCCTAATCTCTCCTAATATACGCAAATAATGTGTATATATTATATAAAATTAATAAATCACTCTATACCCTCACTGAGACTCTCTTGACTTCTAAATTTCCCCCCAAAAAGATACCTATACTTCTTTTGCTAAAAGTGTGAATTATTGATGGTGGTGGTGATGATGATGATGATAGCCATCACTTATTGAATGCTTATTATGTGCCAAAGCACCTATGAGGTAGGTGCTATTATGGTCTCTATTTTAATATTGTATGGATGAAGAATTGAGGCTAAAGGAAGTTCATTATCTTCTTCAAGTCACATCACCAGAAATAAATGACTAGGGTTTTGGAGGCAGTCAGACTACGAAGCCCAAAATTTTAAATACTCTATTGCTTTTCTCTCTGGAAACAGTGCATTATACACTTTTTAAAATATATACTGGGAAAGATGATTGGTGTTCTTTAAAACTTTTCCTTGAAAGCTAACCAAATAAAATGCAAGACTGCCAAAGACGGAGGAAGAACAAGAGAAAAGACATCCGAGGCAGGATGAACTGAAGGGAAATGTCAGATGAGGAAGGTTCTAAATTGATTTCAGTCTACGTACTGGCTCCTGCCTTTCACAAATGTTCTCTGTTCTGTGCCTTTCCATCTAAACTGGAATATTTGTCCTTCTCTCTCCTAAATGATTGCTGTGAACACTCGAGAGCTAAGACTAATCATTTTGTTGAATCTATATTAAAGTCCTACATACAAAGCTCTAATAGGATAGTTTTGCCATAGGCCTTAAACTTCTCCCATGTCAGCTTTGTTCAATGAAATTCTGAGAAATGTGATGGAACTGTGTAACGTGCATATGGCCACATTGCATCTGTCAGTGTAAACTGGCTTTACTAACACATTAAGCTGCTTTTGTAAAACATACTGATCAACCAAACCAAATATGAATAACTCTTGATTATCCATATTACTTCACAGACTTCAACGCTCAAAACATTAAAACATTATAAAGAAATAAATAATAATTCTCACTCTACTTTGGAATATCAAGGGATAAATAAACAATTCTAGATTACTAAGACTTGATACTTCTCCAAATTTGGACTGCTTGGCCCATTTTTCTATTTATCAGATGATAGTTAAAAAAATATGTAAAAATGGATCCCTTCAGTAAGTTAATTTAATGACTTGTCAACAGACAAAAAAGGTTGATGATGAAATTAAAATATTTATGTAAGATGACATATTGAGGTTAACAATGGGATTCAATTATCCATGACATCCATTAGCATGGAAGGCTGAGAAGTTGCTGTAAATTTCCTAAAGCTTGGACTGCCCAATAGCTTAACCATATTTAGCAGAAGAGATGAGAAAGAATTTATCGGCTCCAAACTGATCTGATGTGCCTTGTGGCTGTGTGCCAGTCTGCGCTAGTGCAGATGTGTGAATTGTAGGCTGCTGAAGGTAATCCTGTTATATCCCTTGTCTTTGCCACGTGCTGGAAGAGACTTTATCTGGGCCAGAACTGGACTTCTGAAATACCTTCCTGTAGTGGTCATCGGCTGTTTTTGCCTCTCTGGTATCCGTTCTCTTTTTGTCCAGGTTACAATACTTCAGATTTCCTTTGAGACACTATTTCCTCCCCAATCTCAGATCATGTTGTTTGAGATTGATCACGTAACCATCCTCAGGCTACCAAAGCACTGAATTTCATTGGCCATATTGATCTGTTCAGAGCTGGGCTCATGAACCAAGCCTGCCCTAGTACCAAAATTCTATCCTCTGGGCACATTGATTGGTTTAGAGACAGGCATAAACCCGTGTTAATCCAGTCATAGTCAATTTAGAGTCTTGAGAAGGTACACTAAAAAAAAAAGAAGAGTCTTTTCTACCTTAGACTAACACTAACAATGAAATAATCTTAGAGCTATAGGGCAACTATAACTCAAGTTCAAGGTCACCTATAATATAAGTTCAAGAATGAAGCCCATGAACGTAATGGCAAGAGGAAGGTGAGAAACTGATACCCAATAATATTGTTTGAGCCCCTGGATCAAACCATGCCTGAAGATATCAGTACTGGACTTTCAGTGATGTTAGCTAATTTATCCTTCTTTTTGCATAAATGGGTTTGAATTGGGTTTTCTGTCACATGCAGTAAGAGTTATAAATCTTATATCTCCCAACTACATTTAGTCTCACCTTCTAGTTCTTCTAGAAAAAATCTCATTATTGATCTCCCTTTTGATCTAGCACTCTCCTGCTAAAGAACATTTAACAACGAATCTTCACTGCTGAGTCTGACAGATATGATCTGGCCTCTGCCTTAACCTGGCTGGCTCAGGCATGTGGCTTTGCAGCATGAGGCCAGTTGGGAGGGACAACAAATAGGAACTGATGGGAAGTGGTCAGGAGACCACAGCCTGCTTGAGAGAGGACAGTTTGTGGTGTCTGGGAACAGTGCCCTATGGTCATTTCTAAAATCAGGAGTAAAATAAATATGGACGATTGGAGACATAAAACAAATATTTCAGAGACATCCTTCTGGGAAATCTGGGTCATCAAAAGGAGGAGCAGTGACACTGTTTCCCTCAGTCCCTTGGTTCTGCCTGGTTGTAGGCAGGCAACAAGCCATGTGGCTGGGCTACTAGAGCTCACTCGGGAGAGCAACCATGCTAAGCCTCACCTGACAGGAGAATGCAGGCCACTACCAAATGCACTAGCCCTGCTGATATTCACTCAAGAAGTCAGATGGTCCTGAGCTTGCCACATGAGCCCTGTAGTAGATTCAGCTGGAGAAAACAGAGGCAAGGAAACAAGGTAGCTGCCAGCAGGTGCAGCCTGCTTCTCAGCACCAGGCAGGGTTGGATGCATTGGCTTAGAGACCAACCTAGACCTGGGCTTAAGTCCCAGATCCAGCACCAGCTAGTGGTATGACCCAAAGCAAGTGTTTCAATTGTCTATGCCTCAGTCTTCTCATCCACAAAATAGTTGTTTCCTCAGTAGGTAATTGTGAGAACTGAGAAATGTGTGTAAAAAACTTAGCACAGGGGCCGGCCTGGTGGCGTAGTGGTTAAGTTCACGTGCTCAGCTTCAGCGGCCCGGGGTGTGCAGGTTCAGATCCTGGGTGCGGACCTACTCTCTGCTTATCAAGCCATGCTGTGGCAGGCGTCCCACACATAAAGTAGTGGAAGATGGGCACAGATGGTAGGCCAGGGCCAATCTTCCTCAGCAAAAAGAGGAGGATAGGCAACAGATGTTAGCTCAGGGCTAATCTTCCTCACCAAAAAAAAAAACACTGAGCACAGAGTAAATACTCCGTAAATGCTCTCTCTCACATCACCCCTACAGTGCAGATAAGCCAGACGCACGATTTCCTGTAGGTAGTTGGTGCTCCCCTCTTTACACACTCCATTTTCCCCCCTTATGTTCCCCTGCTGAACTTCTACCCATCCATTAAGATTTAATTCAAAAGTCATCACTTTCATGAAGGCTTCCTTCCAACTAGATGGATCTTTCCTTCAGCTGTAGCTCTTTGTAACAGATAGAAACCGCATCTAGGGCAGTTGTTCTTAATCCTGGCTGCATATTAAAACCACTTGGAAATCTATTAAAAATATTGATGCCTGGGCCCCCATCCCAGAAATTCTGATTTAATTGGTCTGGGGTGAGGCTCAAGCATCAATATGTTTAAAAAGCTCCCTAGGTGATTCTAATGTGCAGCCAAGATTTAGAACTACTGATGGTTGAATGAGTATGTTCTTAAATAATGTTTATCAATGAATTCAAGCTGATATTAATGACTTAAAGTTTTAATAGACTAACCTTTAGAATACCTGTATTTTTATTAAAAGCAATGCAATACTATGCCCCAAGAATACAAAGGTAAATAAAATTTTTTTAAATGTCTAGCCTAAAGGAAGGAATCCTCATTTAACTAGGGAGATAAGTAAGCCTTACTCATAACTAGACCAAGCACTAAGCAAGATATGGGGTATCTGAATAACCTAGGTTGGGTCAGGTGCCCATCTCTGTCTAACCACTATGGTAGAGGAAGCAGAGTCAATAGGGAGACATCAGCTTCCTTTTAAGTAAGGCCTGCGGTCAGGATAAGCATTTCTTAGAAGACAGAGGGTGAGTGCTCTTGTAAAAGAACACAAGAGTGCTGGGCAGATCTTGGAGATAAATCTCCACCACTGTCCATCTCTTGGCCACTTAGCTCTCTCATACACCTTCTTCTTCTTGTTTAAATAATTTCCCCAAAGCCTCTGTGGTGGATTGATGTGCAAAAATAGCTCCAATTCCCCACTTTGCCCTCTATCCACACCCTTTGCAATGTGACTTTGCAGCAACTTCCATCAAGAGGTGGAATCTACCTCTATTTTCCCACTCTTTGACCTGGGATGGCCTATGATTGCTGTGGCCAACAGAACAGGATAGAAGTACCAGTGGGCTAGTTCCGAGCCTAGGCTGAAAGGCCCCGTGTACTTCTGCTCTTTCTATTAGAGCCCTGCCACCAACATTAGAACCAACCCAGGCTAGTCTGATGGAGGGTGAAAGACTCTCGAGGCAGAGCCAGATCATTCTAGGTGAGGCCATTTTAGATGAGGCAGTCCCCAGCCAACCCACCAGCTGGGTCCAGACACACGGGTAAGCTCAGCCAAGATCAGTCGAGCCTAGCCAAGACTGAAGAACGGCCCAACCAAGCCACAAACTCATGAGCGAAACAAATGCTTGTCGTTTTAAGCCACTGGGTTTTGTGGTTGCACGTTAACAGAATTTTTGTGGAAATAGATAACCAATATAGCCACCATTACAAATGAAATAATCCTACATATAAACAGAGATATATTCAGCCCGCCCCAATGCAAATAGCAGAATGTCCAGAAGCACAGAGTGATGTCTGTTCCTGTCCATTAGGTGCAAATGTGACTTTTCTGATATTAATATTTAATAATGGCAGAAAATTAGGGTAATGCCAATTAAAACGTCCCACTTAGAAATGGGGGCTAGAAAGCCACATGCAAGGGCAAATGCTGCCTAGCAGTGATCCTCGCTATTGATCCTTGCCCAGAGTGTTCCAATTTCCTTTGGGAGTTGCCCTCAAGCATTGTGTGTGTGGCCTTGGCAGGAGGCTGATTCCAGCATCCTCCATCCACAAGAAGAGGACCCTGCCGGTCAGGGGTAATAAGATAAATGATGACTTTACTAGGTCTCATTGGCATCTATGCATTGAATCATTTCCCTGGCAGTATATTGAGTTCTTTAATTGGCCAATCTGGTAGCTCTGGTTCTGCCAGCTGAGTGATTTTCCTTCTCCAGTTTCTTCA
This sequence comes from Ceratotherium simum simum, assembly GCF_057802395.1. NCBI lineage: Eukaryota > Metazoa > Chordata > Mammalia > Perissodactyla > Rhinocerotidae > Ceratotherium > Ceratotherium simum. The sequence continues at coordinate 11,960,085 of NC_141919.1, read as the reverse complement.
CTAGAAACCCTGGGAGAAGGGAGAGAGGCTCGGGAAGTTTGAACACCTCAACTGTCCAGCTCACCTACAATTGGTGCAGACCTAGAGGCCTAGCGATTTCCCTGGGGCTTAAGCAATCGCTGGCTCCTGTGTCCAGATTTGAGATTTCTCTGGTAACATCATAAGTGCTTAGTCACCAGCGCCAGAAATGTGGTCCAGCCTGTTATTTGAACTAAACATCACCGTCAATTTTTTCTCCTAGCCTCTATCTGCCTAGGTCTTCATTTAAAGCATTCGATCTCTGCCTCTGTCTTGTGGTTGGGAGGGTGGGCAGAGAAGGAAGGCAAAACTACTCTCTCCCTTTACCCCAGCTAATGCTTGGGAGGGGCCTGGGAGATCAGATTTCCTAATTCCCCTGGGGTTTCCTAGGTATCCCACTTCAGCCTGGACTGAGAAATAGATTTTTGCAATTTGCCAGTGCGTGAATGCCACATCTTCAGCAGGATAGGACCACTGCTGAAGGACAGAAAAGGATTCGTTTAACAAGGACATTTCTCTCTCCTGCCATTTCTCTTGTTTCAACACGGGCAAAGCACATCTTTCTCTTGCAGCACCATACTGAGTGCCCTAAGAGAGGTAGCCCCCACACTCTACTCTCATGACATGTTCTACCACATCCTCCAAAACTTTAGTCATGATGGACATGGGATTGGAATTCCAAGAGACCACGGGCTACAGTTTATTTTAACCAATAGCTTCAAATCTGCGTAACAGCTCCAGAATTAATCTACATGCTTGGAAGAATTTTCCAGAGAAAGAAGGGTGCTCCTCCCAGAACATCAACATTCTAGGCAAACAAAATAAATCTCTGACTACTATAACTCCATATTGAACACTGCTCCTTTAGTGTTGCCAGCTCTGATTTATTGGTAGGGTTTGCTTTCAGTGGTGTATTGACAGGGATTCTGAGGTGATGTCTGGACTCCATGAGAAAGAATGCCATGATTAATTAGTTATGCCTGCCAAGGTCAAGAGATAGGAGAGTAACAAGACATACATCCTGTTTTGCCATCCTTGTTCTATGCCAGTTAAGCATAAGATCAGGTCTGATACGTGGCCTGGTCTTTATAAGACAAGAGTTTGAGAATTTGATAAGCATTTGAGATAAAATTCAAGAAGAGTCTAACATGAAAAATAATCACCTTAACTTCCTAATAAAATACCTTCATTTTTTGGAAAACACATTCTTTTGTATATATAAATCAACATCGTCGACAGAAGACTTTGTTTACACTCCAAATACACTAAAGTAATCCCCATTTGAAACTGTCATATACTTAAGGTTACACATCTCTTTCTTTTAAAACAAAAAGATAGATAATAACTGAACACTTTATATTATATAAAAGTAATTTCATCTTTTTGAGGCTCAGATATATTTCTTTCCCAGAAACCATCGCCCTGAAATCTCCTGCTTACTCTTCTCTCATCACCCCCAGCTGCCATGGAGGTTGGGCAATCATGTATCCCACCTGCAGCTGGGTCCATTGTTGCCACAAACAGATACAGGGTTCTGTTAGTAAGGAAGAGGTGGGTGAATGGATATCGGGTAGGTGTCTAATGATGTCTGCCAGAAAAAAAAATCTAATACTAAAGAGACAATAATCCTGGCCCTCTGAGAGTTAGAAACCATGGCAATATTGACCACTAAGGAAACAAGAAACTCTCCTAATGAAAGTGAGCCCTGTCCCCATGGTCTACTCACTCTGCTCCAGGCCAAGCAAGATGTCCCTACCAAGGACATGGTAAGTCTGAAGATGGGCCCCTACTTTCAGATACAAACATGTAACCTCTGGCTGGAAAAGAATACATTTCTCCAGAGGAGCCAGAATTCCTATAGCTGACCAAGGTCTTACAAGCCTAGAGGTTTCTACCTGGAAGCAGAGATGGCCCTAAACTGCCCAGAACAGAAGGCTTGGAGTCTATGATGTGTTTTCCGTGATGCAGCTATTCTGATCAAGTGTTCCACGAGCGGTCAACAGTCTTGGTGAATCCTTCCTGACGGCCTTACAAGGCCTGCCGCAGACTCCTGACCCCACCCTGGCCTGTCCCTTCAGGATAGATCGTCCCAGGAGATCCCACTAACCCAGCAATGACCCCTTGCCACTCTGACCTCTCCCTGAGCTTTCCGCCTCTGACCGCAAGAACTAAACAGTCCCATTCTATGCCCCGGGGAGGCCCCAAACACTGATCCCAGGGAGCAGCTAATTGGTTTTTTACAAGCCTAAGATAATTCAGACATTTAAATATTGATGTTCATTTCTGGGCAGCTATAAACACAAAAGGGGGGAAAGAGCATGTTTAACTGCTTCCTCTCATTTGGTCTCACCACGATAATGGTCTTTAGTCAATAAGCCCAGCTTTCTCAAGAGAGAACTCATTTGCATTCAAAGGGATGTTCAGTGTGCTCTGTCCCATTGTGACAGAATGGTCCATCCACTGGGCGGCTACTCTGTTCACCCAACATCCGCACCTTTTGGGGCGGCAGGAGAAATCCTGGGTTCTGGGCTAGGAAGAATAAAGCAGACTATATTCAACGCCCGAGGAGCATTTTCCAGTAGCTGATGAGATCCTGCTGAGGATGGGGGGATTCTGATATTCAACTCCAGATGGAGAGTGGGAGGCCGTGGTGCCCCTGCCTTCCTCCCTTGAAGCACAGGTATGAGGGGGACACAGGTGGGGACTTAAGATGCCAGGGGTAGATCACTGAGCAGACACGTCCAAGAAGGAACTGGGGCGTCATTCCTACCCCATTCCCAATCCCGCTTACCTCCTCTGCTGAAGTCTTTTTGTGCTTGTCCTGTCAGGCCCTCAAAACCACTCATCCCTATGTCCCTGACATCTGCTCACTTTTTCTTGTACTCTTTCGTATTATTTCTTGAAAATGCCCATCAACAAGCAGACAATAATTTGTCCCAGTGCTGATACTTCCATTTTCATGTGTATTTGACTGTTATTATTAAAGGTTTATAATCCACCCATAGGATCTGCCTCTTAATCAGGATCAAGGAATGCTATTAAGATGTAGAAATCACGTTAATAACAATAGTATCCTTTGGTTCAATTAAAACAGCATTACTGTTACAATACAGGTCACAGAATCACAATTTGCTAATTTATGCATAATTGAAAGTCAGTCTATCTCTCATAGACTCTTATGTCAATGAGTACCTTATGTTATATTTATGTAAGTTCTCATATTATCATGCTGGAAGATTCTAGACTTCTTGAGGGTAGTGTTTTCATTATTCTGGGGTCCTGGAGTCACATATTCACTTAGAGAACAAATCAGATGTTGATAGAAAGCACAGTTTCTTTCATTTTTCTATTAATTGATCCCCTCTATAAATGCCTAACTGGGCAGGAGGGAAAAAGAGAAACTAAATCAACAACCCAGAAAATTTCATCCTCTTCGTTAATTTTCACACTTTCTCTGCCTAACCACTCAGTCTATTTTGGAAGAAACACCCCATCTTTCAGATTTCTGCTTTCTCTCCCTGTTTTCCCCGAGATGACCTCTGGCTATGTGGGAAGAGGTGGGGCTTCTGTGGCTTTGTGGTAGTAGTGGGGTGACAGAGTCCTCAGATCAGCAGACTCTATCCTGGATTCTCGTGAGGTCTGCTGCCCAAGGACTGGCCTGGGCTGCCTGGGAACTAATGACCACAGAGGGTTAGTGGCTCTCCCGCCAGGAGGTTCTGCTGGGAACAGATCCTGGAGCCCGGGCTAATGTAACTTATGGTCAGTTTTCTCTTTCAGCTGGTTCTGGAGCTGGTCACTTCCTTGGCGACTTAGGCCTGAATTTGCCCTTGCTGGTGCTGAGGACTCCCAATGGATCCTGGCACAGCCAGTCTGCCTGGTAGTCCTCAACTGCTGCCCCGAATGCAGTGACTGCCTTCCTTCTAGAAAGTTCCTGTCAGGCTATTCCTTAACTTTCCAGGCTCTCCTTGGTTCTTCTCACTCTCATTCACGCCACAGAGAAGCAGACAGTGGTTCAGAGGCCTGCACTCTGCCTCACTTTGGGTTATCTGTGAGTTTACTTTGCTATGGCCATTCCTGGTTGCTGAGGGTGGGCTACAAGGCTCTGTCCCCACAGAGCCCCAAGAAGTGGAAAAGAGGGCAGAAGCCCCTCTCTTCACCTTTTTCTTCAACTTAGCACATTTCATTGAATCTAAGATGCCATTGATTTTAAGATATTCCATTGTTCTATATACCGCTCAAAAAGAAAATAATAGTGCCTAGGAAGCTATGACACATCCTGATGCATCCTGATTTCAGAGATGGAAAAGTGTGAAAATACGTGTATATTAAATCAGTGAATGATTTATGTGTGTAACATATGTTCCTGTCCAAAGAACATTGGCCCCAAGAAGAAAGATGGAGACACGGGCCTAACCACTACTAACCATCTTCTCTTACTTCCTTCTCTCCACAGTGCCTCAGGCCAAGAGGAACAGCATGGGGACTCTTGTTTCTTGTCATTGCGTCCTCCTGCTACTCCAGGGCAGCAGGCTTCACCTCCTAGCTTCCCCTTGTCACGGAAGAAACTCATCTATTCAGCTAGGCATAGCTCTTGATATGATGATACAATGAATTTGGAAAGTCCTTTCTGTTTCAAAAAGTCTGGCCTTCAAGACTACATTGGCTTGTGACAAAATCCTCTTTTGGATATCGGAAATTGAATATTAGCTCTTTTTTTTTTTCTTTTTGAATCATTTCTATAAAAATCCTAAACTTCTAGGAAGCCTGATTTTTGGATACCTCTGGCACAATGTGGAGTTGAGTTTAAGAAAATAAAAAACAAACAAAAAAAACAAAGCACATTCAAAAATTACCAAAAAATTATGCTATTTCAGTTTTATCTCCCCACAAGGCCTAGCATGGAGCAATGGGAAAAATTGACATGCAGTAAATTGTAGCAGAAAAACAAAGAATGAAAATATTTCTACTTGTTCCCACAGCCCCTTTTTATGAGTACCTCTGAAGGCAGAATTTGTATCATTGACTTTCTTGGCAAGTTCCCACGAAAAAACTAAATTAGATCTTGTTTTCAAGGGACCCACAGTGGATGTTGACTTAGTAGTTGACCTCTTTGCCATTTCCAATTGATAATATCTCTCCCACCAAAAATAACCCTGGAGCCCTATATGCTTTTGTACTTCTTTGTGTTGCAATCTTCAGATGAGGAGTGAATATTTGATTCCTTTTGCTATTCTAGTATTAGTATCTCATAGACAGAATAGAGGTTACACATGAAAATTGTTATTATTATCTTGTATAAATGTGACTTTTTTTAGTACTATTTTGGAGGAGGCCAAAAGAGAAATTCCAGAGGCAGGACTCTGTAATGTAGGGGGTTTGTGCTGCTAATGAAGCTTTTTCTTTCTGGTGCTCTTGAAAAAGAAACTTCATCGAGGTGCCTGGTGAGGTAACAGGAGTAGTTTCTCCGGCCAGGACTTTTGGCTGGCTGCCAGAGGAGCAACTGCTTCTCAGGGGCTTCTCCTGGCTAGCCCGTCCCAAGACACTGACGACGAAATCCAAACCTAAAGGAATTGGCAGGTCAACAGAAGATAGTACTAGAAGTATACAAAAGAGGTCATAATCCGAGTGCCTTGACTGACAGAGAGAGAGCTGAAAGAAGTGAAAAACTTAGAGAATCACACAGACTCTTTCCTTCATATTTTTCTTCCCCAAAGCCTCATCAATTATTTCTTATATTTTCAGTTGCAGTGTTTTAATCACATAACTGTCATTTAAAATATAATATAAGGGAAACTATCATATTGCTTTAAATAGGCATTTTGAAGTGTGATCTTTACCATATTCAGGGCAAAATTGTGTGCGTGTGTGTGCGTTTGTGTAGCAGTAAATCTCTAGTAAAGTTCACTTAATGTGTAAGTCATCGAGAGCAGAAGTGAGTGAATGTCACTGAAATTTACATTGCAGACATTTCTTTTGGATACTGATGGTGAGCTAAGTTATTAACAGTTTTGCAAACTGATCCTTAGGATTCTAAAATGAATGAAACATTTTAGTTTAAAAGATTTTCGCATATATTGGAGGGATTACTGAAGATGCAACGTTTTTTTTCCTTTGGTAACTAACTGTTAATGGCTTTCTCTAGCTGCAAGTATGATCCGATATTTCCTCATCAGGTTTTTCTTCTGTTTGCAATTGCTCCTGTGCCTTACGCTGAGCAGCGTTTCCCACCAGCAGATTAATAGGATGCAACACACGAAAAGGACCAGTGAATCTGTTTGTTACAGTCTACTTACTAAAGCTATGGCTACAATGCTCCAGTGCTGAAGTCAGTGAAAAGGCATCATCCAAACACAATCCAAGGAAAATGCAAGCTGATACAGCACAAAGATGCTTTGTTTAAGAATGGCAGAAATTTCCAGCAACTATCTGGAAAAAAAAAAAAATGCAGGATGGGAGGGAATGTAATCAAATAACAAAACAAACCCAAACTAAAAGAGAATCTTTATAAACCAGCACAAGGACACTTTGTTGTTAAGTGCACACAATGAATTTTAAAGATCTTTGTTCAGAAGGGAAATAAAGTATTATGAAGGACTGACACATTTGATGGATGGATGGTTTCTGAAAAACCACATTATCAATTACTTTTTCCTTGTTTGGCTCCAGTCCAGTAATTTTTATTTGAACAAGCCACATGCTAGCATGGTTTTGATTGCAGGAAGTGACTGGTTGTTGTTAAAGGCTACTATTTCACTGATGGGCTTATCTCTTCCTCCCCCCTCCCCTTTCTGATGGGACTCAGATATGAAAGGCACAGCTTCAGTTGTTATAAACAGAGTCAGGGATTGTTTGATGGACCCACCCGTGTTTTGCTTTCAGCCTTCCGTGGTACAATCCAGACAATGTATTCAGCAGCGCTTCAGAAAACAAACACTTGAATTCGGCTTATTTCTGTCCTCGACTTTGATATGCAATTTTGCTTTTTCTGACAGTCATAGCTCTCATAAATCTAAGTTTGTTAGCAAAAAACAATTCTGAATATGATATATATTTTTTTACGTTAGACGTCTATCTCAAGTGAACCTTGCTGAGAAAAAAGGATTTTTGTGAAATAGTCAACCTAAAATGTGTCGAGGATCTTCTCACACAATACAGTGCCTTGCTCTTGCTTATTTTTCATCTAATCAAAACAAGTACATTAGAACACTGTTTATTGGTCTAAATATAAGAAATATAGCTAATTAAACTATAGTATTAAGTATTATCAGTTTTCCTCTGTAATTAAAGAGAGATTTGGGGGCAGTCATCAGTGGGCAGGAAATTATCTATGAAATCAACTGTTGATACCTGTGGGGGTGTGTGTATGTATGTTTGTGTGTCAGTATCCGACACTCATGATAACTTCCTTTATGATTAGATTTTTTGCATGTTACCATGCCTGAAACTTAAAATATTTTTAAATTCCCAGGTAGCATGACAATAGGCTCTGGATAGTTACTGAAGTATGGTTCCTAGTCCTATATTTTAAACACTAATTTTAGTGATTATTCCTCTACTGAGAATTAAAAAATAAAAATAAAATGATGGGCTTAAAGAATGGGTCATTGATTATTCATCAGAACATAAAAACAATTTGAATGAATTAGGATTTAATCTTGTTCAATGAAGGTAATCAAAATTTTTCTAAAAAAGATCCCAGAGCATAGAGAGATATATAAAATGTATTATTAACCACAACTTAGTCCCTGAAAACAAAATGAAGAAAACAAAAGATATTTTATATCAAAATTATGTATCTAAATATCTTATTCCTTTCTGACCTAGAAAAGGGTGGTGTGGAAACAAGAAAAAAAAAACACTTTCTAGAGAAACAGTTCTGGGTTTGAATCTTATGCTGCAATTTGCAGGTTGGGTGAATTTATTATACACAGGTTAGAAAACCTATCCACGAGTCCATGGACTCCCCTTTCAAATGAAGATGAGATGGAGAGTAAGGTGTTGTATTAGATCACTTATATGACAGTGTCTGGCACACTCAGTAAATGTTAGCTTCCAATGGGGTTGATTACATGTAATCACTGTGGAATAAATACAGGTACTTCCTAGGATATAACAGAAGGCTGTGAGGCAGTGTCATAATAGAAATCAGAGGCTTTCAAGCTCCCGGTCTTGATACTCAAAAACAAAATTACACATCCCTTTTTATCACTATTTAAATTTCCAGTTGAATTGACTAGTTAGTACTTTATTTACCAATTCTTCCTCCCTAAGCTATGACTTTGTATATATTTGGTTTTAATAATTAGTAAAGTTCTAGTTGTGCATGCAGTAGCTTTACAGATAATAAAAATTTAATTAAACTTACTTTGATGCAACTTTGATTATAAATTTTCCTAAGCATTGCATAAATAATTCAAAAATGTATGTGACTAACATAATTCCTTCAACAAAAAGTGAATTTTCAAAAGCTAAGTGTTAGATCTGGTCGTTTGTGTTAGGCTATTGTAAACACTGCTCTAGAACTGGTAGAAAATGTACAGTTAGCTTTTGCCAGTACAGTTATTACTATCTAGCATTTTTATAGTTTACAGTAGATTTCTGAATCTGAGTAATTTTTACAACATGATTCACACGTTTACTGTTTTTGGAGCACGTTGTTAGAGAACATTAATTTCTGTGTAGCAATCTAAACATTATAAAAATGTTTCTAAATGCAATTTGCAATAAATATTTGACAATTCTTTATTTTACATTTTCAATGTCTTATTAAAATATCCTTATACATGACAATTACCATCATAATAAATCATTTTCCACATGATTAATTATATATCTTAAAATTTTCAAAGAATATAAGATCCTCCAAGGACTGAAAAACAAACTGTTTCCTTTCAAGAGAGCATAAGTACCAAATGTCTTAAGCCTGTAAAGAAAAAATAGTCTATGCCGCTGTTTAAATCCTTGATGAACATCATTCCTGGAGATTATAAGATTATTTCCAGCATGGCTTCCCTTTTAAAAATCTAATTTCTTTTTAAATTCTCGCTGGATAAATTATAAAAAGTGCCCGGGTTTGGATTACAAATCGAGAATGCAGAATGAGTGAGTTATTTCTGCATTTCTCTCTTTCATATATAGAGGTCGCAAAAATTAGTCAGATTCAGAAATCAACCCTAAGCTATAAAAATGCTACACAGTAGTAACCGTACTGGGGAAAGGTATGCCAATCATGCTGCGGGTACCTTTGCTAAGAAATGAGGGGAGATGAGGGAAGGGGAGTTGGACTGAACAACAGCTGGGTGATGTCTACGATTGAGCAGTTCAAGGGGATGGAGATAAGCAAGAGACAGGCATGACTAATATTCTACTTTCATTTGTTTGCCCTTCTGAGTTGTTCTCTCTTTCCATCACCTAAACCTTCACTAAAAGTGTTCATCACACACAGCTTGTGTCACAGATACTTCAGAAGAGTAAAGAATGTCCTAAAGGGTAGCCTGGTGTGGAAAAGGGACAGATGAGCAGGAGGCATCAAGTGAAGCTCAAGCTTTCATTAGAAGCAAGAGATCACAGCCAGCAATGACTCAGAGAAACAGCAACCCTCCAGAATCCCCAGAGCTCCTGAGAAGGATGTGGGGTCTCTGCCTGTACATGGGTCGTTGGTGAATCATTTCTGTTGAAAGCTATAAGAGCAAAGAATCCAGCAGACTGGAAGATGAGGACATTTAATTAGCTGACATATTGGTTATACTGATAACACCTCTCTATATATTTTCTAACTGTACATATTTTAGGATAGTAATTCTTCTTCTTCTTCTTATATATGGCTATAAATGTAGATTGTCGAGTTCTTGTAAACCTATATTTATATACACACATAGTCAAGCCAGTCACTTTTCTCTGAGTTACAGTTTTCACATTTGTAAAATGGTTACAATACCTGCTCTCCTTACCTAACATGGTTTCGTAAGGAAGAAGAGGCATGTGGAAACACTTTGTAAAGCAAAAAGCATTATAATTAGCATAAGACATTAAAAGGCATCTCTAGTGGGGTGGAGAGAAGTGGAATCTGAAAGCTCAAGTGTGATTCCCAACTTGTTTGCTTACTAGTTGTATAATCTTGAAGAGGCCACTGGTTTCTCCAAACGTCAGTTTCCTAGTCTGTAAAATAGGGATTTTAATACCCATATTTCCCATCTCTGGGTGTCTTTACATATTATCAGATGTAATATGTGATAGCACTATGTAAACACTTGTGATCCATATAGAAATATGGTATCAAATGGTCTCTCTTGTGGACATGCTTAATAAAAACCCATGATAAAAGCATTTGAATCTTGTCTATATAAAGCCAAGCAGTGGAGGCAATGTGTGTGTGTGGTGTGGTGTCTCCATGAATGAAATTTCCCAGAACATCATAGTCTTTTCTAAAAGTGGTAGTGCACTGGACTAGCTATTACACTGTGAATGATGGCTCATTCACACTATTTTACAAGGATTTCTATTAAAGGAAGTCATGTGATTTACCAGAATTGTTCCAGGCTACATAATATTGAGGACAAGTCCTGAATTGAATTATAGCAGTGGGAGCCCACATACTAGCATTAAGATTATAGTCCCTTACAGTTTTGACCACTTTATAAGACAACTAATCAATTTTTGACAAAATGTGTCTGCTTCCATTTCCTCCTAATCATATTCATTCTAGAAGTTCATTTCTTTGGAAGTATTAAAAATGAGTAAAGAAAAAGTGATCAAGCTGGCAGATGATCCTGAATCAAAATCCATTCTATATGACCAAAGCAACTCCCAAATTATGAAATAAAACCTTTTTAGAGCTGCAAATGTTTGCATTTAGTGGGGAAAGGTTTAGAGATCACACCTTCTTTATAGACGAGACACCATATGGATGACTTCAGAAAGGTTCAAGGGACTAACCAAAGTTAACCAGATCGTGCAGATGGTGAGATGAGCCCCAGTTCCAGTGAAAATAATACCGGACTTTCACGAATTATTTTGTCACACTAAGCAGTATGGTATGTAGTTATACTTTCCTACACCTACCCCATTCCCATGCCACTCATTTGAGAAAGTAAATACACAGTTTTTCTCCTGTAATATCTACCCTGCAGGCTGTTGTGACAGTCAGCGAGAGTGGGAGCCTGTGTGAAGCCACAGCGAGAGCAGCTGAATAGGTGTGAACCCTGTTGTGGGGGAAAGGAAAAGGACTAGAGCCTAAGCACTGTTGTTCATCTCTCTTGAACTGTGCTTTTCAAGCCTTCAGAGACTCAGAGGTGGGGGGCTGGAGGGAGGAAGGGAGCTGGGTTTCTTTCCCTGCAGCCGTGGAAATCCTCAGGTTCAACTTTTGCCCAGTGGCACCTGCAACACAGTCATCTCCCTGATTCACCCTCCACCCCCATTTTAGCAATAAAACATCTGCTTGAACAGGAGTAAACCATGCAGGTGAGTCAGGTAGTGCTTAAATTACATACTTTAATTGAATACCCACTTGTAGAAAATGGGCTTTATATAGGTATGGAATAATGAGGTAGGAGACAGAAGTTCTGATCTCTGCTTCAGTACTTACAAGCTGTATACCCTCGGGCAAGTAACTTCTTTCTGAGCCTCAGTTGATTAATCTTTCAAGTGGGGATAATAAACCTTGTTTGCTTAAAGGCAGGGGAATGGAACAGAAAAATCTCTTAAAGGTCCCTTTCAGATTCAAGGGAAGGAAAGATAACTCGAGTTTTTCTCAAGTAAGAACGTCATTTTTTAATAGTGTATTTCTTAAATACGATTTGTTTTATCAGCTTGGAGAATAAATAAATTCACAGCTCCTTTTAAATATTCAGTTAATTGTTCAGACTAGCCAGAAGCCTAGGATCTCTCTCAGACAGAACTATTGCTTACTTAGGTGTGACTATTGAAGACAGGGGTCCTATACAGATCTTTATCGTCCTCACACACCCATTTATCCCAAAGCACCCCATTAATGCCAGGGGGAGTAAGCCAAAAGGGGATTCTTATCTTCAACAGAGAGTTCTTTCAGAATGAGAAAGACCCATACTCCCTGCCTCTGTAGCTACTGATGCTGAATCCAGGTCACCAGCCCATTCTCCAGTTGACTTTATGGTGAGTTCTAGACAACCCTCCACACCCCACTGTCTGTGGCCCAACCCCTGGGAGGGAAGAGAAAGGCCTCAGTGTTCATTCTTGCCAGAAGATTTAATTAGGGACCATGTCAAGGAATTCAAACAATGTAGCATTTCAATAAGGAGAGTTCTTTTCTCCCAGAAACCTCCTTAGTCCCTATGCAAATGTGCCCACCCTGCTCCCAAGCCGAGCACTGTCCCCCTCCCCAAAAAAGCACCAGGTACCCACCTGCCTTTTATCCACCAAGTTAAGAAGGGACATCCCAACACAAAGATAGCTTGGCAATATCCACCACTAAACGTAGAGGCAGCTGGCAAAGATAAGGTTCTGCCTCACCAGACAGGTTCAGAAATTTGGCACTCTTTGACATTGATGTCCTAAATTTTTTTGTTCTCTGAGGAAGATTCATCCTTAGCTAACATCTGTGCCAATCTCCCTGTATTTTGTATGTGGGTCACTGCCACAGCATGGCTGTTGATGAGTGATGTAGGTCCATACCTGGGAACCGAACCGAGGCTGCTGAAGTGGAGTGTGCCAAACTTAACCACTAGGCCGTGGGGTTGGCCCCCTAAATTTTTTAAAATAAGGAGTATATTGTACAGTTATGTCCATCTTATCATAAATGGGAGGGTGGTGACAAGTCAGTTACTGAGCAAGTCAGTTGCTGATCCTGAAATGGATCTGCATGTCCTTGATTCTCATTGATCATTGCTGTTCTAGTTCTAAATTCAATGCAAAGCTTGACATTTCTGAATTGCATAGGTGGCCTCTGTTCAAATTAAAATGGACCCAACACTCATTAGCAGGTGTGAGGCAGTGGCAGTGCCAAGGGGATGTGTGTCGGGGAAGGGTGTGCACCTCCATAATCTTCATCAGCTGCCCCAAATAAAAGTAACAGATATTCTTTAATATGGAAAAGAATGTTTTCCTAATCTTAGGCCCAGTGTGAATAACAGCACTTAGGACCACTTTCATATTTGTAATGATCCTGTCACTCCCTGCTCAACAATCTTTCCTCCCCCCACAACGGCTTTCAATTACACTTAGAATAGAAAATGAATGCCTTTGTCAGGTGTAAAAAGTTCCATGTGATCTGGATCCATAAATGTGGCCGTGACCTGATCTTACCCTATTTCTACCCTGGCACACACCAGTCTTTTAAAAATCCTCACATTCACCAACACTTCCCCAGATAGGGCTTTTGCATTCACGTGAAATTTGCTTCTCACTGATCTCTGCCATGGCTGGCTCTTTCTTGGCATTCAGGCTCTGCTTAACTGTTACCTCCTCTAAGAAGCCTTCCATGACCTCCCCTCTGAACTAGTTCTGCTAGTCACTCCTATGCCCCCTACCTTCTAACCACTCCTATCCCACCACCCTGCTTTATTTCTCTTCATAGCACCAATCACCATCTTCATATTATGCTGCTACTTGTTCAACTGCTTTTCTACCTCCCTCAATCAGAATGTAAGCCCCAACCAGGAAGAGATTTTGCTTATGTAATCTACTGTCCACTTAGAAGAAAAAGCACACAGTAATTTGAAAAGGAAAGTTCAATATAAAGAATTATTAACTATGACAGGAAATGAGAGTAAAGAGGGATTGGTGAGTCAGAGGTAAAGAGAACTTTAAAGAATATAAAAATAGCAGATATAAGGAAGAGCTACTACTCCTAGGGCTGAGATACAGGCCTCAAAAAAGAGTCTCGCCAAGACCCACACACACCCCATGGCTGATATCCAGCCCTTGCTTGAGAGGGCACAGCTGGAGTGCATGGACTCTGCTGGGAATCTGCCTTCTGGAACTTGCCAGAAATCCACACTCTGGAAGTTACTGGAAATCCATTCTCTGGGGTGCCTGGGACAGCTGTTCAGGAGATGTCTCATCAGAGGCACTCAGCTCCAGAAACACTGAAGGGGGGTCCTGGAGGCAGCTGCTGGCTGCTAGGTGCTACTGATTGTCACCTGTGCTGTAGGCACCTGCCTAGCTTGCACACCAGAACCAGGAAGCAGAACTCTTTCCTCTTGTAATGTCTCTCCAGTGCCCTCTATCCACAATGCTTTGGTACCAGCTGGCAAAGGAAACTATTTAAAGGGCCCAGATACATTTTTGCAGAGCAGGCAAAGAGGATGATTTTGGAGCTGAGAGACAATAAATCAAAAAGAGCCGCATTTACTGCTAAATCCCTTATCCTGGCACATATCAGGCGCTCAATAAATATTTGATGGAGGAATAAATGATTTACAACATATAAGCTAACTGAAAACAATGTGCTTGCTTTGTATATATCACTTTCAGATTGGAACCCTCAGGCCTAGCTTCCAACATGAAGGATGCTGCTGAGCCCCTTCCATATGAAAATTCTGGAGCTCCCCACCCGTGTGGTAGGAATAAGACAAGCCTTCAAGTGACTTCACAGCTTGGCTCCACAGTTTGCGAGAAGTGCGATGAGTGAAGCACAAGCAGAGAGCAGAGGAGACAAAAGCAGCCGTGAACCCCACTCACTTTCTATGTTTGGGCCCAGGCTGGGCCACTGGATGCTTCACTTGGCATCTTTCTGAGACATCACTGTGAATTATGTAGATCTACCACATGGACAAAATGTGAAACATATCCAAGCGCTGTATTTTGAAATGGTACTTAAAAAATAAAGAAGCATCCTGATTTCTCTAGTCTCTCTTCTGTTGACACAAACTCTTGAGAGAGTTTAGGAGACAGGTCTCTGCTACAAGCTATTTGATATTTCCTAACAAAGCAAAGTTTCCCCTTTGTCCACTGACCCTTTCAACAGCTCTTCAGGTTCTATTATTAGGATTTTCGTTCCTTATCCTGGAAAATAACTGCACAGACTCTCAATAAATATGGCCCAAATGATGCGGAAGCTTTCTATATTGACACAACATGGCGTTCACTCATTAATGCCATCAACAAATGTTTCCTGAGCACCAACTATGCGCCAGACATCATTCTAAGCATTTGGAGTGCAGCCGTGAACACAACTGAGCCCCTGTTCTTATGGAACTTGCTAACATTCTGGCTAGAACAGATAACATGGAACTTCCTAGAGGCACTGTGGGTGATTTAACAAACTATTGAAAAGCTCCCGTGGGAGTAAATAACCAATCCTAGAATAAAACATGGTTGTTGCTGGTGTTCTTAGAAAATTCATTGTCCTAGTGTAGAAACTGTATCACTCAAGTCTTCCAATTTTTAGTTCCTGGGAATGTTTCAAAACAGTGCTGTTCAATGGAAATATGTGATCCCCATAAAGTAATTTAAACTTTTCTAGTATCTGGGTTAAAAAAGTAAAAAGAAATAGGCAAAATTAATTTTAGTAATATATTTTGTTTAACCAATTATATTAAAAATATTGGAATCTCAACATGTAATCATTATAAATTATGGGACTATTTCACTTTCCTTTTTTTGTACTAACTCTTCAAAATGCAGTGTGTGTGATACTTACAGCACATCTCATTTTGGACCGGCCGCATTTCAGGTGCCCATCAGCCATGTGTGGCTGGGTATTGGATAGAGGAGGTTCAGAAAACTGCCCACCAAGTCCTCCATCTTACTTTGGGGATGGAGGAGAATATTTTTGCTGAATTGAAACATTCTGTGAACTCTAGTTCTAGGATTTTAGTAAAGAATTAGAGGAAGGTGAAGACCACCGTAGCCTTCCTTTGCGCCAGCTCTCCACGGTGCCCAGTACAGAGAGAGGCCGTGCATAGAACGTGCTGGTTGGACATTAAGTCGTTTGATTCGTCCACCCAGGCAACGGATATTATTAAGAATGGTTTTCCCCTAATGCTGAACCATCTCGGCCAACTCCTCTCAAGTTAGAGTAGGCTAAGGACACTCAGAAATGAACGTCCCAAACCCAGACCTTTAAATTTGCTAACCCTCCACTAGACTTTTTCAGAATTCCTCCCCGCCCCAAAAGGTTAGAGGATCGTTAGGAAAGGCTGCAAGCGCACGGCCTCCCCTTAAACCAGGGAGCTGCACCCAACTGGATGAGGACTCACGGTGGAGGCGCTGCCCGCCCCAGGGCGCCCCTTCTTGCCGCCGAGCCGTCCCCACCTCCTCAGCCACTTTATAGGGATGCCCCTCCCCCACCATCCCAGCCCTTGTCACCGCGGTGGCCGGCCCCTCGCTATCTTTTGGGGACCTCGTGGCCCCCTGACTGTTTCAACTGCGACAATCTTGACTTGCTCCTCCAAAGAGCGGGAAAAAGAGGGGCAGTCTTCTTCCTACTGATCTGAGGGAGGGAGCGTCTCGGGGCGCGCAGGGGCGTTTTCTCCCCACTGCCGGGGCTGGCACTCAGTTGACACCGCTGTAGTGCAGACCGAATGACAGTCTGCCGTGTGCGGATGGCCCCCTCGGCAAATTTTTTTTGGGAGTCAGGCGACCCCTGCCTCCGGGGCCTTCCGCCCCACCCCGAGACTCCACGGTTATGCCCCCGCGACCCCCGGGGGGAGCGTCTTGGGGAGCTTCCTGGCAGAGTCGCTTGGAGGAGGCGGCCCCGCTTCGGGGTTAAACGACAATCACAGCCCCCTCGGGGATCGGAGAGGCGTCCTCCCCACCCGCGTCCCCGGCCCCCCACCCCGGTCAGCGTCTCGCAGCTCCGTCTCGGCTCTAAACAAGAACAGGGGCCAGAGTCTGCGTTCACACGGAAAATTATGCCGGCTCCAGCGGCGCGTAAAATTGATGTGAACCGAACGAAGTGGGACCGGCGTGATCCTCCCTCTCTTGTCTCAACAGGGGTTTCGGCGCGTTACACAAGGCCGAGCTTGTCTCTTTAAGGAGACATTGGACCCTAATTAGCCCGCATTCCTGGCGCGGCCGCGGAGCAAGGGGCCGAGGGTGTTTGGGTTGAAGGAAGCTGGGGGAGTGGGTGGGAGGACGAGACTCGGAAGGGGATCTCCGGACCAACCTCCATTCTCACCGCCCCCACCACCCTCTTTATTTAGCCGCCACCACCACCACCAACACCCAGTTCTGAAGATGCAGCCAGGGCAGCAGCAACAGCAGCAGCCGCCGCCGCTTCTCCCAGGCCCACGTTACTTTGATTGACAGCTGAACAAATGTTTCCCCAGTTCGAACGCTCGCGCTAAGGAACTTCAGCCAAGGCGAAGCTCCGCCTTGGGCGGGCCATCTCCGCTCCGCCTTCGCTAACCCCATCCCATTCCGTTCATTGGTCCGAGCCACAGACGACGCCCGGCCCCCACGTGGGATCCTGCCCGGCCGGCTCCTCCCCGCTGGCTCGCCATTTGTCAGCAGTGAAATGATGGGCAGTAACACAGAACGGCGATTAATGTTCAGCCATCTCTGATTGGTTGCTGGAGACGCCTACCGCGCCGGGGGTGGGCGGGGCGCTTGGAGAGCGCCCCAGAGCGGTCGCGTGGCCGGCCGGTGGTTGTAGTCAATCTGGCAGAATCCTCAGCTGCGGTCGCCGGGGGCGGACTACATCTCCCGGGATGCTCCGCGGTCCCTCCACGGACGGCTGTGAATATGTATCAGAATGTTAATGATTAGCTGCTGCTAAATTTGGTCAAAGAAGTCACCTACACAGAGCGTGTTGTTAGAGCTGTTCTGAGCGGGTGTTTGGGCTGTTGGCTGCTTTCTTCCCCCCTCACACACTTGTATATTATTTTGAGGTGGTGTTCGCAGAGTTTGAAAGGAGAGAGAATTAAAAAAAAAAAAAGCCGCAAGCGTTTCACTCTCTTTTATTTTTATAATCCCCTTCAATTTGGGGTTAAAAAAAAAGACAAGAAAACAGGAAGGAAGAAAATAAGGAAATGAGATGTGGTAAAAGAAGCTAAAAGGTGCCTTTTAAAAGATCGTTGCTGTGAAGTGAAAAAAATCTCCAGAGAAACCAAAAAGCACCGCCGAGACCTCTTCCGAACCAAAGGAGTTTGTGTTTGCTTTTAGGAAAGAAGAGAGAGATCATTCATTCGGAGGAATACCAACCAATTAAAAGACAAATAAAAAAAAGTTTGGAGTGGGACGCCGAGCGAGCGGGCGGCGCTGCCGGCGGGCGCTGGGCGCGGAGCTCGCTCTTTCCCGGCTGGGGAGCGGCGCGGCCGCGGCGCCGGGCTCGGCGGGCGCACCTCGGCGGAGCGAACGGCGGAGCGTTGCCGCGGGAGACGCGCGCCGGACAATGCTCGCGGCGGGCCAGTGACGCCCGCGGGGAATGCGGAGCGGCCCGGCCGCCGGCACCCAGCCGCCGCCGCCGCCGCCGCGCGTTCCTGCCGCCCGCGTCACGCGAGACCCGGTGGGGGCCGGGACCGCGCGAGCCGCCCCTCGGACCCAGCCGGCCGCCGCCGCCGCCTCCTCCTCCTCGGGGCCATTAAAGCCAATGAGCCGCGCGCCTCTGCCCAGCGCAGCCAACTAAATCGGTTTGGATGATTCGCGACCTGAGCAAGATGTACCCGCAGACCAGACACCCGGTGAGTGCGGGCGGCAGGGCGCGGGCTCGCCGGGCGCCGAGGGATCCCCGCGTCGCCCCCCGCACGCCGAGTTGTGGCTTTGGCCGGAGGGGCGTGGAGGGCGGCCCGGAGCTCGCGCCCCGCTCCGGGAGCCGTCCGCCCCCCCGCCCCGAGGCGGGGGCACTCTCGGAGAGGGGGTGCGCAGAGGCAATTGAGTTGTAGCCATTTTCTTATTGTTGTCTTTGAAGCCCCTGGAAGCTGCGCGGAGCCGTTGGCCGTCCCCACGCCGCGACTCCTCGAGGGGGGTGCGGCGAGCGATGGAGGAGGCGCGACTCCGCGCCCGGGCAGGGAGGGCGCCCTCGGCGGCGGCGCGGCGGGGCCGGCTGCGGCTCCAGAGTGCGGGGCGCCGGCCCTGCGCCGCGGGCCGCGGGGACGAGCCAGCCAGCCAGCCAGCCAGCCGGGGAGGGTGGCGGCCCCGTCCCGCCTCCCCCGACCTGACCGCGGCCCGACGCCATGGCGCGAGTCCCCCCGACGGGCCAGTTTCGATTCCGGGTGGGGAGGCAGTGGGCGCGGTGCGCCGGCCCCCGGGCGCCCGCCGTCGGCGAGGCAGGGGAGCGGGGGCTCGAACCCGCGGGGGCCGGGGCGGGCCGGGGGTCGCGAGGGCCCGGGGCCACCCCGAAACCAGCCCCTGCCGGGCTGTGCGGCGAGGGGGGCCGGGAGGAGAGTTTTCCTCGCTCTTCGCCGGCCTGCGCGACGACCCCCCCGCCAGCGCTGCGCGTTCTCTTTTCTCCGTCTCCCTGCCTCGCCTGTGATGTGGGCTAATTAAATATTTCATTGTTGTTCTTTAGGCACCGCATCAGCCTGCTCAACCCTTTAAATTTACAATTTCCGAGTCCTGTGATCGGATTAAGGAAGAGTTTCAGTTTTTACAGGCTCAGTACCACAGGTAACGATATTGACTTTAGCTGATCCTCCTGTTTGCTTAGCTCTTGTCTTCCCTCCACAGACACACACAAACACCCCCCCCCCTTTTTTTTGGCCGCCACAAAGGTGGTATTATCATTTTCCTTGTGGGCAGAAAGAGCAAGTCAAGGCCTCTTTTCCCTAGGCAGGTGTAAAGAAATTAAGCATTGCTCCCTTCTCCCATAAATTAAAAAAAAAAAAAAGGAGGCAGAACAATTGAAACTGGGGAGACTTGGAAAATGCTGAGGCCAAACTTTCGATGTTGATTTATTGGGGCCAGGAGAATGGAAGGTTGGGAAGATTCTGGGGCCTTTTGACTTCCTTGGTTCTTTATTACTCGGGCTTGATTCCTTCTCACTTCTTTCTGCTATTCCACTGAAATACCCAGAGCCGAGAGTCCTGGGAAGTCGCAAGTGACCTATTTCATTACTCTTATGCTGAAAAAATGTTTTGGTCTTTGAGACTATTGTTAGAGTGCCTTTGAAATATTTTTCTTTCACTGAGTTTTTAATGACGTGTAATTCTTATTTCATAAATGCAGGAACCAAAACAAGTCACAGAACTTGATCCACACTTTGCCCCTGGGTGGTGGTATTCAACTTGTCTCTGTGTTTTGGAGGGAAAAAAATAAGACATCATTCATAAGACATGCTTGATTCATATTTTCATTAATCTCTTCTTGGAACATTAAAGAAAAAAAACTCCCTTATGACATTTTGGGGGATTTATTTGTGCTTGGATATGTAGACATTGATGTTTATTTCCTTGTTCTTGTTTTATTAAATGAATTTAGTGAGTATTCACTTCTGGATGAGGTTCCGGAGTTAAATTGGCTACAGGGTTTTTTTCTTAAAACAATCAAACAAAAACCCCACATTTGATCCTTGTTGAAAGGGCAAGTCGGGGCTGGTTCCAATCACCCCTTTCTCTCCTGCCTCTCCTTCAGTAATGAGGGTGGTATTTAAGATAGTTGATTTGGTCTCCTGTAGGTGATGATTTAGAGGAGGGAATGTATATTTACATTTGAAGGATGTAAGTGGAGATCTGCGTTGTACTTAGATTTCCTTATGTCTTGGACAGCCTGAAGCTGGAATGTGAGAAACTCGCCAGTGAGAAGACAGAGATGCAGCGGCATTATGTCATGGTAAGAAAACTGTGTCACAGATTCAAAGTGCCTGTTAGGTTGGGTTACCAAAAGCAGGAATACGATCAGATGGCTGGAGGCTGCGGAACGGACCGTAGTCACAGTGCCAGTGCAGTTGGGGTTGTGGGAATGTCACCATTAGCACCCTGTAATTCCAGGATGTTACAACTTGCCTCTGACGGCCAGCTTTGATTTGAATTTTCAAAAAGTTCAACTGCATGGGGTATCATTTTCTGTGCTTTGTTTTTACAGGTTGGGAAAAGAAAACAACCTCATTTATGTTTTGTTTAGAGTCACAAGCAAAATGTTTGTGTTAGTGGTTTTCTTTGTTGTTTTATTGCTCTTGCTGCAAACAATTTTAACCAGTTTTTCTGTAAACCGTGAAAATTTTAATGTGTTTTATTTCTTTTAAAGAATGATGGATAAGAAAAGACACCAGACACGTTTTCAAATTTTGCCCGTGTTTATGTTACTACTGCGTGTGTGTTTGTGTTTTCAATTTCTATAGTGTTAACATTGGTTTGAGGAGTGTTGTAGTCTTCTGTATAACTGATTTGTTCTGCCAGAATTTCTATAATGCTAGTTATACTACATGTTCAAAAAATCGGATCTGCTTTTTCAGAAGTATTACCAAGCATGTTTTTATGCTTGTTCATAAAGGCTCCAGAGTAACTCATTCATTTCCTATCGAGCCTTTTCCTTTGAATGTATGAACGTAAGCAGTACACTAAAAATGAGAAACTGAACTCAGAAGTAGCATCACCTTTTGGAATAGTTCTTTCAAAGCATCAGCATTTGTATGAGACACGTTTTTCCCATTAACTTGCTCGATGTGCCTGGGAATTAAGAGTCCATATGGTATCAAATTTTCATCAGACCTTTTTGATTCATCTGCTTGTGATGTCTAAAGACAACTGGAGATGTTAAGAATGCTATGTTGGAACTCAATTTTCTTAGTTTTGTGAGTTATTCTCTTAGTCTGTGTCTGAAGGTGGCTTCTAGTTCTTTAGGCTAAAGATATCGGTAGATCATTCCTACTGATTTAGCAGCATAGGTATCATGGATATTTTGATTTAAGCGAGGCTTTTATGTTTGTTTTAAACATTTGGGGGCATTTTGAACAAACTAGGGAGATTGATGAAAGCCACGGAATTAACTGCTTTTCCTTCTTTGACAGTATTATGAGATGTCCTATGGTTTGAATATAGAAATGCACAAGCAGGTAAGTTATTATTTCTTTATAACCATTTTAAATGACGGTAATACTAGGCACTTTAGAAAGAAAATTGTATGTTTTGCAATTTTATTCTGCACATATTTGTGTCTACCTGTGTTTTAAAGGACTGTATACTGGAGAGAATGCTGTTTTTTCTGGTGTGGATCTGTATCTTTTTTGCATATTATCCTAATTTGATTCATTTAAAAATGTGATTTAAAATGTCTGAATGCATATTAAACTTTGTACACTTTCAAAAGGATGCTAAATTTTAAAATATGTCTTGTTTTTCTTTTGAAAGAGTTAATTTATGTATTTCAGGCATTGCAAACTTGTCTTGTGAAAGAGCTTTTCTTGGAAAATATTAAAAAGTAAAACTAAATTGTGTGGAGCCTTCGTTGGCTCAGTGTGAAAAAATGGATAGAGGGTGAGCTGGGAGGATCAAAATGAAATCTGTGTAGCTACAAAAGCAATTGATGTAAAATCCTTGTACCCGTCCCCCGAGGCTACTTAGTTAGGTCTTAGCAGGAACTGTAACTGTTACTTCCAAAATTTGTACAGAGTAAATGAGCCTGATAGGAGGATGTGATAAGGTTCAACACTGGGTCTTGAAATCTAGTAATTAGTTCAGCCAAAAAAAAAAAGAAAAAAAAGATAATGATTAGTCAGAAAGCGTTGAGAGGTGTGACTCAAACAACACTTTTTTGCAGGGGAATGAAGAAAATGGTTTGGTTTAAGTTTCCTAGATAGAAAAATAGCATATAAAATATTGTTTGGCAATAATAATTCCTGTAGGAGGCATTTATTTTTAGTGATCTCTTAGTGAAAGTCTGTCAGGTCTGTCTCATCAACCATTCCAGAGTAGGTTTGTATGTGTTTACCTGCTGGGAAAAGATGTGGGAGAACTTAATACTTTTCATCCCTTATTTATGCTCATGATGAATGTCATTACCTTCTAAGTTTAAAAAATATGAAATGATCACGTTATTAGGTTTTTACTACTTAATGGATTCCTTTTTGGATATAGTTAATTAGCACATACTCAGAACATAGATGGTAGATCTTTAAAAGATGACTGACAGTAAAAGCAATCGGATAGACAGTATTTGAAAACAAAAAGTTGGAAAAAAATGAATCATTACTTATGTTGAGGACTTTTTATTTCAGATACTTTTTTTCTTTTTTTTTTTTACTTCATATGCTATTTGGTTATGTCAATATTAACATTATCATATAGTTTGCTCTGTGTTAAAATTAAATTCTTATTTTGGCATCTTTGCCATTTCTGTTTAGATTAGTAATGTAAATATCTTCTGCTTAAACAAAATCCATCAAACTTATGGATGGACTCCCCTTAGCTCTATCTTACAGGAATAAATTACACGAGAGATATTGTTTGTTAATTATCCTCATTACATGTCGTTTTAGGTCTGGATCTTGTACATGTCTTTTTTTTTTGTCCTCACCCCACCACTGAAGATTAATTAGTGTCTTTTTAAAGATTGGACCAGATGATTAATGTCCCTTTATTTCTTCTCCTGTATCTTGTTTACCCTAACCACTCAGTTTCCAGATCTCTTGATACCATTTATAGTTCTGGGAGGCACAGAGCTTGTATTTGGCTGTATGTATTTCTTTCGGGGGGATGGGGGCTATGTGAGATCCCTTAATTTTACACATTTTATACCTCTGTAATTCTGTCATCGTGTCCAGCTGGCTTCGCATGCCATCCATTTAAAATTGAGAATGGAGTACATTTTCCCTTTTTTTCTCTTGCTTTTAAATTCAATCATATCAAGAATCCTGAGGGCAGTTTATCACATTATGAAATACAGACAGCCCTGCAAACCACCTACTTATTATATTTTCTTTCTTTCCCCCCTTAAGCACAGAGGCATATCTGTCTTTATTTGTTTTCCTAGGCAGACAGCCTTGGTTCCTCTTGGCCTCTCTTCCAGATACACTCGCTGGATACCCTCGTAATGGAAAGCAGCAATAATGCAGGGAAGTTGCCCTGTGGCGTAATTGCGCCTAGTTCTCAAGATCGGGTTAGGCTTATTCACTTATTAGATTTGTGTCTCGAAGGGTTCAAGAGTAGGAGTCCCCGGAGTCCTTGGAAGTACCCTAGTAATTGGTGGCCCTGATATTTGAAACCTTTGTGTATTTTTTGGTTAAAGCTCCTGTTCTTCTTGGCTGCTGCCAGCCACAGACTATTTATTTTTAGAGATATTTTTCATTGGAACACAAGATGATGGCTGTGATGGAGTCATGACTCTGTGACTTAGCAAATTGATAAAAGGATAAAAGCACAGAGCAGTGACAAAACCCGGGAGGGGGGCGGTATTATGGCTCCTCCCCTTTCTGTATGTTGCTCATCATCAGTCACCCTGTGTTGATTCTGATAGAGGACTATAAAGTGAAACCTATGGGGAATTTGTCATTCTGAAATGAAAGCTAATGTAATTAGTACCAATTAAAGTACATTTAGTAAATTGGATTTAATCTTAATTAAGCCTGCATAATGTTGCCAATTTTTAACAATTATGTTTGAGAACATAATTAATTTAAATTTTGGTAACTGAGTAAATAGCATTAGTCTGGTAAAATTAGTTTTTTTTTTTTTAAAGGGGAACTCAGTGACATGACATGGAATTAGAGCATAAAATATGTATCTAATTTCTGGTAATCTTGAGTAGGATCGATAGTGCTGAGCAGATGAAGCTGAGAAAAACACCCAGAAGAGTTAGAGTGGAGTGTTCTAGGCAATAATGGGAATTAATGCTTCGCCACTGTCTTAAATTCTAGCAGGAAAGAGAAGATGACAAATGGGACATGGTTAGAAATAGCACATGTTTTATTGTGATGTCTTCATAATGGAATTTTTTAAAATGAAAGAACGTTGGCTTTTATTCCCTAAGGATTTCCCTAAGTGGGAGGTTGGCTTTTATTCCCTAAGGATTTCCCTAAGTGGGAGGTTTTGTTTTTTTCTTTGGATGGGACAGTTGGCCCACAGGGCAGTTGTTACTTTTTTTGCTGATTGTTCCTCTTTATAGATACAGTGTGGCTCCTAAATGGGTCAGTGACCAGTGGGCAGAACAGGGTGATGTGCGCAGTTGATAACATTGCTAAATGCTGTTTGTTCCCATCCTTCACCTGGAATGCTGTAATTAAAGAAGACTGCCATGATTTAATCTGACAGCAGCAGTTTACTACTTTAAAAAGTGAATATTTCATGTAGATTAGGAACAGGTATGTGAATTCAACCTATAGGAACTGTAAATGGAGATGAACGTACCACATTCTGAGAACATCTCATGACTTCCTCATAGTTAATGTTCTGTAATCTGAGGGTTCTTCTAAGAAAATTTAGCTTACTATTTGAATTTTAGAGACTAGAAAATTTTAGAAATTTGCAATGTTTAGAACCTAAAAGAAGTGAGTACTGCACATTTGTGTATATATGTATGTTTGTGTGTATATATGTATGTTTGTGTGTATATATGCATATTTATGTGTGTATGCATGTACCTGTGTGTTTAATTACTATTTTTTTTGAAATCAGAGCAAGAAAACTGTTTCACTCTAAGCCATGTAAATTTTATTATGAGATTTGGGCCACAACCATTTGAGTGCTGCTAAAATATTAATTGAATAGAAATGAAAGGGCCTTGCCAACTGATAGGATATCATAATCATAGCCTCTCTGGTCGATGGTAAATGATGATAAATGACATTAGGAACCTTTTAGCAAACTGTAATAACTACAAGGAGGGAAGCAGTATGGATTTGCATTATATCTGATACCCTCTAGTACCAAGTGGATTGCCAATACTGCTTGTTTAGCATTTTCTAAAGGCAATAGGATATTGATTTCTGACTTACAAGGAACAGCTCTATTTTCGCCATTGAAAAGTATTGCAGGTTGTTAAGAAGAAATTGACTTGAAGAGGCCGACTGCTGCCCATCATGGAGCAAATAAAGCAAAACTGCCGAAGCATGGTGGAGCAGAGAGACAGGCCCTCAGCAATTTGTTGCTATTAATTTACCATGCTCGACAGCAAATCAATCGGCATCTCCTTCATCTGCTGGAGAAAATGCTGTCCAGGGCAGATAAAAGGCTCGGCATGGCACACAGAATAGACTGGATTGGCCAAAGGAGGCTGCAGTTAATGTGTAAATAAGTGAAATCAAGGCTTCAGTTGCAGAGGAAGCTATTGTTAATTAGGTTGGTGCTTTTTCGTGAACTGTTGTAGAAAGCAGCCGAGGATTTGGAGAGTAAAAAGAGATTTATTGAGGTTGAAGTAATAGATGACTGGCATGACATTCCAGCCTTGAGTGTACTTGATTCTAGGGTGCAGTAAATTTATTTGGGGACCGTGCTTGCAGTGGAAGTCAGTTTGTATAAAATTCTGTTTAGACTGGATTTCCCGTAAGAAAACTTTTTTTTTTTGAGCATTACTAATTTCTTGCAAATCTCCCGTCTTAGATTGTATATACTTAGATTTGGAGGAGTAGATGCAGGAGTAGGTATTTGAGAATATAGGCAAAAGTGTGTCTGTTGTATTCTTACAGTGATTTATTTTTTCCAGAAATGGATGTAATTTGAGTTCTTATACAATAATGAAAGTGAACTATTATCAAAGGTGGGGTGTTCGAGCTAAAAGTGACTAATAAACCAGTGAAAAGTTTGCTCACAGAACTTTCTTTTGCTGTATAAACATTAGGAAATGGTAATCTGGAGGGGCTGAGCAATGGGTGGACACTACTGGACAGGAAAATCTCAGAGATTACAAGTGAAATTTTGATGACTGTGCAGAAAAACTCCATATACAATAGGAGAGCGTGTCTGTGTGTGTCGAGCGGGTTTTTTATGTTTTTAGTTGTGTTTTTTATTAGGGTTTAAAGCTGCCTTTTCTT
Organism: Ceratotherium simum simum; assembly: GCF_057802395.1. NCBI lineage: Eukaryota > Metazoa > Chordata > Mammalia > Perissodactyla > Rhinocerotidae > Ceratotherium > Ceratotherium simum. Next base: position 11,933,249 of record NC_141919.1, on the reverse strand, counting down.
TTTTTTTTTTTTTTTTTTTTTTTTTTTAAAGATTTTATTTATTTATTTTTCCCCCAAAGCCCCAGTACATAGTTGTCTGTCATAGCTGCACATCCTTCTAGTTGCTGTATGTGGGACACGGCCTCAGCATGGCTGGAGGAGTGGTGCTTTGGTGCGCACCCGGGATCCGAACCCGGGCCGCCGGCAGCGGAGCGCACGCACTTAACCGCTAAGCCACGGGGCCGGCCCAAAAGCTGCCTTTTCTAATTTAAGATTACTTGTTCTTTGCTAATATTCTGCAATTAATGTTAACCAAATGGAGGTTATTGGTGGTGTTCCCCACCCCCCACATCTCTGATTTGGACATTTTGGGATAGGGGGGCCAATTTCAGTCCCATTTAGTAAATCTAGATATATGTAGATTTTAAATTATATTTTTTTCCCAAACTGAGAGGATCTAGCATGAGGGCATTCAGTAACAAGTGGCAGTGCCTTGGGCAGGACCCAGGGAACTGTCGTTTTACATGTCACAGGACCCTCAAGAGAAGCAGATCTGGGGGAGGAAATTTAACCTGTCAAGGTGTGTGCATAATTAGGAGTGTTTTCTGAATAGCGTGGGTTTCTGTTTTTTCTCTACTTGCACGTTTGCTTCTTAATTTTCTCTTTCTTGAGGTCTCAAAATATCTGAAGATTTTTCACCTAAAGCCGTGATTGTTGAGTGGATTTGGAATATCCTTTCAGTGGAAGTGAATGTTTGTTGTATATCTGGCATGTTCATACCACTGATCTGGGCACATTGCCCAAGTTCTTTAATTCTTACAAGGATACTAAGAAAGGGATTATGTCCAATCAAAGGATGATTAAACAGGATCAGATTTGCACAAGGTGATATAGTTATTAGGTAGTGGATTCAGGACTTGAGGTGAATTTACCTGGGAGGATGTCTCCTGGGAGACAGGTCTGTCCTGGGTTGGGGATTTAGGCCCCAGGTCATCCCTGGAATGGAGAGCCCCTGGGAGTCTAGGACAGTCCTTGAGTTTGTCCTTGCATCACTGAAATTCAGGCTCCTACCCAGAACTCCTGGAGCATTGAGGCATTCTCTGCGGCTCTGCCTAAAGTCAGGGCCGGAGGGCTTGGCCTGACCTCTCCAGACTGCTTTCAGTGGGTGAGAGAGCGAGGGTCACTTTCACTTGGAGTCTCCCTCAGGCTGGGCCACCAGAGCTGCTTGCTTATCAAGATCGAGCTTGCTTCCTCCCTGGGCAACCTATTTCTCATTTGTTTACAACTGTGCTCTTCCATTTAACTTACATCTTTTCCTTGTGGTTTCTAAAATTATGCCTGAAGACAAGGGGCTGTTTGTTAATCACCATCCTGTGGGTTTTTGAAGGGGGATGCTGGGAGGGGAAAATGTGATGTTTTGTGGCCTCTTTGTAGTTCAGAAAGAAGTTCATAGATGCAGGAAATCACTCACAACTCAAACTTGTAAATGAAGGCAGATGTTTTGCTTTTACTGTTAAAAGATTCTCTTTGCAGCATTCCAACAAAGGGATATTCCTTCTCACTGCCCTTTAATCCCTACTGGATATTGTTTATTTTTATTTTTTGTTTTGCTGGGCATAATTCTTTGTATCCTAAGTAATATCTGTTTGGGCTCGGTTGGACTGATGGACTGACAAATAAGATGCATCCTTGTGGGTGCTGTTGCAGACCCAGTGAGTGCAGGCATCGGCCTTTCTTCTCACATTCTTCATTTTGTCTTTCCTTGCCTAGAACTTCACTTTTTTTTCCTTTTTTTTTTTTGCTCTATAGAATGGGTAAGGTTGATTGAGAATTAAATGTTTAAAATGTGCACTTAGAAGTTATTTATGTTTGTTTTTAATGAGACCATTTTTATTGCCTTTGATAGGACCGGATAGCTGGTTTATCACTTCAGGGTGGCAATAATATATTTGATGGCTACAGGGCGAGGGAAAGGGATGTGACTTTTAGAGGGTACTTTCCCTTGATCCCTCCCTACACCTCCTCTTAAAAGACTCCAGCACTCCAGCAATGGCGGCAGGTCCAGTGGTCTTGTGGCTAAGTTATCCTCAGTTTTTCGAGCTGGGCTGTTGGAGAGAAGCAGGAGGCAGCACATTTACCTGTGGGTAACTGAGTATTTACACTGATGATGACAGTTGTGAGGTTTAGGACTTGACTTGTTTGGAGAAAGTGCGCTGCAAACAGAGTTCATGAAATGGTTGCTCTCCTTAAGGGGGAAGGGCCTCAGAAGTTTTAGTCAAAAGCGAACATTAGAGTTGTTTTGATTTTGCCCTAGTAACAGCTGTCAGTGATAGTTGCTTTATATCTGTACAGAGGGATTTAGCTGGCATTCATCAACACGAATCTATATACCCTCTCTGTTTTCATTGGAATGGACCCAGCGTTTATGCCAAGCTCCTGCTATTTCTCTACTACTGAGCCAAAACTTTCCTCAGAGAGCTGCAGTGTGTATCCCGTGCTCCATCCAGGGGAATGAAGGGTAAGGTGTGGGTTTTCTTAGCTGAATCTTCAAAGAAGCAGAAGATAAATACTTTAGGACACCTCTTACTTAGGTACTCTGTTCTCTGCTGAGTGGGTCACTTGATCATAATTATTGAGGATTTTGCCCCCAAATACTTGACAATTTGTGATGTGAAGGGAGCTTCCGTGTTTCATGGAAAGGAAGGATGGCTGCTCTCCTGCTGCAGAACTTGAGCTCCATCCACCTGGCTGGTCGTGGCAAGTCTTGGACCCCTGTAGCCACCTGGCTCTCAGAGCAGCTTAGGCAGTGAGAGGGGGAGGTAAGGAAGATGGATATTGACTTTCCGATTTCCTAGCAAGCTTATTTCACTTTTTACTGTTATTCTAATTAGGATTCTGTTCTTATTTTCTATGTTTTCTGCTTCTCTAGGTCTGTGGATTATTTTGGTTAAAGAATTTGACAGTGCAAGCAATTATAACTGGAAAGAATAGTAATCGCAGAAATTACCAGCACTAGTACTCTGTAACACCCTTTCTTTACAGAGAGCTTAAGGCATTTATATGTTCTCCTTAATCTTCCTGATGTTCCTGTAAAGCAAGTAGCAAGCTTGGATCCATGTATTTGTTTAAATAGCTTCTGTCAGTGGAGTACCCGACAGTTTGCCAAGCAGTGTCATTGCCCTGGCCTCCTTGAACAGATGACACTGAGGCTTAAGGGCTTAAGAGACTAGCCCGGTGTCACAGTACGGGGAGGATCAGTGTGCGGGCCAGGAGGCCAGGGTTCATGTGGGTCAGAGAATGTGCCTGGGGTGGCATAGCACAAGTTGCTGGCAGAAAAGGTTTCTTGAGTTCTCTTTCAGGGCTCCCTTCGCTTGACTGCACTGTTTGCAAACAGCAGATCATGTGCTCGTTTCTGTGATTTCTTGGCTATATGCAACATGAGAAGATAGGGATGCTCCTGGCAGTCCAAGAGGTGTTACAGTGTCATCTCTAGCTGGAGATTTGATCTGTGTGTTTGTGTGTGAGTACAGAGCCTCCCTCTCCTCCCCGCTACCATTCCAGTGTCCAGGCCCTGCCTGAGGGAGGCTAGGATCTGCAAATTAAAATAGGAAGCCTAGATCCACTTTTAGCAAAACACCTAATAAAACTGTCTGTTCCTGCATTCCTGAAGTATACTATGCAAACACTGTACTAGATAGAAACTTGTCTCCTGCCAGTCTCCTCTCTCCCACTAGAATGTAAGCTCCATGGGAATAGGGGTGTTTGTTGTTGTTCTCTGCTGTGTCCGCAGTGCTGAGGATGGTGCCTGGCACACAGTAGGTGCTCTTGAAGTACTTGGTGAATGAGGGAATACGTGCATTCAGCTCGAGCTAGCCAAGAATGTGTGTGACTTCATGTTTTTAAGGACATGTTTAGGTGGCAGGATAACAAATGCCGAGCTTCCGAGCCCAGTTGGGCCTGTGGTGCCGACCTGTTAAGTTGGTGGAAAGTGACAGGTGGAAAGGGGAAGTAAAAGCAGCTGAGCTGGGTGCCTCTCAGGAGTGAGCGAGGATCAAGGAGGATATATGTATTTCAGCATGTTGAGTCTGCCTTTTTAAAGATGAAGACATGAATCCTTCCTAACTAAATTTAAAATTCAGTTTGAACATCACTCTATCACTAGTCAGTGTGTATCTGAAGAATTCTTTTACCATTAATAGGTCTGTGTACATGTGGTTTGAGTCAATGTGGGAGATATTGATCTTAACTGTACTGTGGTGTGTTTAGCGAACTTCCCTCCAAATCAGTAAAAATGCAAGCTTCTAGTTCTTTTCACGAGACAAGGAACTTTGAAAGGTGTCTTAGTTTTTTTATTAGTGGAGATGGTGTAGTATTGTTGAAAGAGTAGTAATCATAACACTCAATAATTTTAGAGAGCTTATCGTGCAGGTAATATTTAGCTTATTCTCACAACTTTATGAGACTATAGTATTTTTATTTCCATTTTGTATATGAGGAGGGTGACAGAGAGAGAAATTAAAGAACTTCTTGAGATCAGCTAGCCAGTAACATGTATCCTGGGTTTGATAAATTTCAGATCACTATTATGATAGATATATCTCCCATATTCTGAATGCTGTTTGGCATACTCTGCTACCAGCATACTCGACGACCTCCCCGCAAATACTACACTGAGTCAGGAGATTCAGATTTTACTTCTGACCTGGCTATAACCAGCTGTGTGATATTGCTGAGTACCCCAACTTCTCAGCACCCCACTTTTCTCAGCTGAAAATGAGAGTGTAAGTGAAGGCCGAGACTTCTTTTAGCTCCTTTGGTCTAAAATGACCGTTTGGTTTTGGTTTGTTATTTCCTATGACCCAGTGAACAGAAATTGAGACTTACTATCACTTCTTTTTTAGTCTCAGAAAGTCCCTTTTAACACCTATTTTCAGAGGTTTTTTTTAGTCCAAAATTAACCTAATGAAGCTAGAAGTAAAAATGAATATTTATATAGTACTTTATTTTTTATAAAGTACTTTCTCATCCATGTTTTATTTCAGTCCCAATAATGTTGCTAAAACATTTTCTCCATCTTATGGGTGAATAAAATGAGACTCAGATGTTAAGTGACAAAGTCCCACTGTTAGTGGATGGTTCAGGATTTGCTGGTTCTCTTGGGGCCAGCATTCAGGCTAAAGTAATGTTGATGCAGAACTAGAGCAGTTATTGTAAAACATGTAATATAAAAAAATATATATGTATGTACAATATAATACCAGTGCTGCTTTATTGTGATCAATTTTTATGCTTTTCCTTTGGCATGTATTAGAAAATTTAATCATATAACTTCTGAAATTGTATAAATTATAATGTGATACAATAATTTTCTCCCCAAGTGTTAGGGGGATATGTAGTAGTTTATTACCTGTTGTGTAATTAGCTCCTGGGATTAGTTACCCTTCCAGAATGCAATGTAGATGTCAGTTTCTCTAGCTGAGGTTTGCCTTGTGACGCTCAGGGTAAAGGGAGTCTGTAAACTGGCTTGCAAAGAGTTTGAGAGCTTAAGTCCTCCGGTTACTTGCATTGTCCTATCAGGGATCCTTTACTTGGGGCAGGTTTGGACTTTTCAGCTTGGTTTATAGTAAGTTAATCATAGGTAAATAAAAGAAGGGGGAAATGTTTAATCTTGGCCTTTTTGAACTGATGAATGGAGGACATCGTAAAGATCAGGTTCCTTTACTAAGGTGTAAGCTCCAGAGGGAGGGATGTGTTTGTTACTGCTCAATCCCTAGCACCTGAAACAGTGTTTGGAACTTACTATAAAGGAAACGAATGAAGGAGTGCTGGAACGACTGAAGGAATGGTTTCATTTTTCATTGCATTGCATCTCCTATAGCACCGTACATCTGAGTGTCAGACCACCTGTGTCTAAGCTTTGTTCCTGAGCTCCTGGGCGGGACTCGGCTTCATGATGAGCAAAAACGGCCTGGGTAGACAGTCAGAGGTTAGGAGTTGTTGATGGAACTGTGTCACAGGTCCTTCAGCTGGCGATTGGGCATCTTTAAAATTTAGGATTGGATTCATTTCCAGATGATGATTTATTTCGAAGATATCTTTCAGCTCTAACATCATATGATTTAAAAATGACCAGTGTTAGTTAGCAAAAGGTCGATCCCTAATTTTATTGCTTGACACTAGAGGCATGCCATTTCACATAAGTTAAGGTTTAGAATCGATTGTATATATGAGGAAATATTAATATTTTCTTTTTTTGAAGAACTTCACTTTGAGCAGTGTCAGGCTATTGTAGACAGCTGAAAATTCCTAATATTGCCAATGTTTTGCAGTGTGGAACCATATACTGTGTTGCTTCTTTCATAGGTACAGCCATACCTTATATATCCCTATGTAGTTACAGGTTTTCCATGTGTGTATCTTTGGCAAATATTAATGATAATAATAACAGTTAATATTTATTGAGCACCTACACACACCAGGTGATGCTCTAAGTGCTTCAGATGTATTTGTTTAATTCATAACCCTTTGAGGAAGGGATCTGGTTGTCTCCATTGTGTCTGAGGAAACTGAGGTGAAGAGAAGCTAAGAAATGTGCCCAGGCTTTGCAGCTAGTAAGTTGCAGACTGGGGATTCAGGCCCAGGCAGTCTGGCTTCAGAGCCCATGTTCTGAACACTTGGCAAAACCTGCCTCCTAAGTGACCATTTTAATATGGTAAGCTTGTTTTATTTTCTTTTTGTTTTTTAAATGTATCTAGTTAGTCTCCTGTGTTCCCTACACAGTGAGCTTAAATGTTACAAGTAATAGTGGGTCTCCTTTTGGGTATATATGGTATCAGAAAAACAAAAAACAAACAAAAAAAAGAGCAGCAAGTTCTCTGCCCCGTAGTCCTTGTTGAGAAGAGTGGTGTTGAGGGGAGCCGTCTTCTCAGTAACTGAAGAGCTTTCTCTCTGCCAGCTGTCCACCCCCTGCATGGGCATCCCTGCCCTGCCTGCTTGACTAGCCACGTAAGTGGAAGGAACACTTTTTTTAAATACAGAGGGAAATAGCCTTGGACTTCACATTCAGTTATTAATTTGCAAAACAATTCCTTTACTTTTTGCTTCAGGACTTTTTACTAGTGTAACTGTTGAGTGGGAATATGGGTTGGGGGTAGTTTTTCTGCCAGGGTTGCAGAGCCACGCACACAGTTGTAGATTGGTTACTTATTCCAGGTTGGGGAAAAATAGCATAATTTTTTTGTCAACAGGTTCACTGGGTTAGTGAACTGATTAGTTCATCTTTATTGCAGATTCCACTGCTGGCTCATGGCCTGATGGCCATAGGCCTATAGATATGTTTGTACTGCTGATCATGAAATCTCTAAAACAGGCACAGTACTTTTTATAACCACATGGGAATGTCCAGAGGACTGAAAAACTGTTGAGTGCCTGCCTGCGCTGAGAATGGGGTGGGGTCCTTGGCTGGATTTTAAAGGATCCACGTAGTCCTTGAACTTATTGCAAAATTGTGTGCCTTTTTCTGTGGGAGAAGAGTCCATAGCACTCATTGATCCAGTGAGGAAACCAGCACCCAAACAAAGGAGTTTGAGAACTATTTCTCTAGAGCAGTGGTCTCAAAGGAGGGCAGTTCCTTTCTCCCAGGGACATTTGGCAGATGCTTCTGGTTGTCACAACTTTGAGGTGCTACTGGCATCTAATGGGTAGAGGCCAAGAATCAGCCTTGTCTGGCTTCTCTACTTAATTATGTCATTTTGAGAGAACCTGGTGAACCATACTTGTCTTTTCAGGTTTTATCCTCCCTTTCTCATGATGATAAGCAGAGTGGGGTTGGCGGTAGTGGGCTCTTATTTCAAGTTCAAATGGGTATGTTACATGGTCTTCTCTAACTATCTTTTTCCTAAAGAAGCGAGAGTGATAGACTTGTTCATTGGAACTATTGGACCCAGTGGAAATTCCTTGCTTTAAGTGAGGCCCATTTGTCCTGGCTACCCATTGAGGGCACCAGAATTAGTCTTAGTCCTTTTTTAGGTGATAGTTTTTCAGAAGTGTTGTCATTCATTAGCCTTCCTTTGTCCGTGCTGAACAGTCTCAAGTCATTTCAGCTGTTCTCCTGGACATCTGTCTGATTAGTACCAAGATGTGTGTGATAGACTGAGCCACCTGAGAATTCAGCATGACACGTTGGCCTGATCTACCCCAGCTGAGGGATCAGGGCAGATCTTGCTGCAAAATAGTCCTTTTCCTCTTTCACTTAGCTTCTTGGTTTTGTGAAAGTACATTGTGCTTATCTTTATCTAGTCCCGATCACAATGTAATAAACAAGACGGAACCCTGAGTTTTCTAAGTAGCCTGTGAGTCTAGAAGATGGGTTTATTTTATTTTGGAATGTGTGGGCACTGATCAGTGAATCTGAGTTTTACTTGGGCTTACTTTTTCCCCCTGCCTGTTCTATTGTGCCATGCTGTGAATATAGGTGACTATTTTAAAGGCTTTTGATTTTTTGGGACATAGAACTGTTTTGGAGTGTGACTTATAACCTCTAAGTATGTCTACCTTGGTTAACCTCAAAAAATATTATAGTTCACCTAAAGTGGCCAGTAAAAAAAATGGTGGCAATTCCACAGTTACTTGCTTGAACATTTTTTGGCTAAGTAGGGGAAGACAAAATGCTTGTTTGAGCTTCTTAATGGAAAAATTGTGTCCTGCAAAATTCCAGAGTGCCCTTCTTCATCTTTCACCTTTATGTAGGTTCCAGGAATGTGGAGATGACAGCTCTGCTTCCTTGTAACCCTTTTTCTTATGTTTATGAGGTTTCAGATTTAGGAGAGGCTGGGTCAGGCATAGTACATTTATACACAAAAACCTTTTTAATATGGCAGCTCATTGCCAAATATTGATATGGCTGGCCTAAGGAGGCCCATAGTTAGGACCTGCTTTAACCAGATCTAAGCAGAGCTCATAGGATTTTCTTATAATCTAAGCAAGAAAATCTTAGGATATTTTGTATCAGTTTAGGATGCAGATAGGAAAAAATTTGATAAGATTTTTGTTGGATTTGGATTCTGAGATGGCATTAATGCTAGCTTTCCAGCTTAGATTTGTAAATCCTACTTTAATATTTGATTTTACAGTTTGGGCACATGCTTTTGTCACTTTTGTTTGTTTATTTGAGGCTTACCCAAAAAACTAACTTTCTCTATGGAAATATTTAGCTTCTCAAATTGAAATATCTAGAACTGGGCCTACAAAGATTAGGACGATTATAACCTAAAGACTTAAACCTGAAAAAGAACTTAATCCTTGTGAGGTTGTTTTATTCTTCCTTCATTGAGAGAGTTACTTGCTTAAGAGACAGTAGTCTTGAACACCTCAGATGGAAGGCAAACGCTGTGATGGCTTTACTCGTCCATTCAGCAAATGCTAGTTGACCTCACACTATGTGCAGGGCCCTTTGAGGGCTAGGGAGTTAGGAGAGGTAAAATGCTTGCCTCCATGGAGATTCTCATCTTTTTTATGGGATTTGGACCAGTGTGAACAATACAAGGCAGTGTGTGGTGGTGGCACTGTTGTGACATAGGCAGAAAAGGAGGAAGTCTTTCTAGCTCTGGAGTGATTAAGGATTCTGTTACGCAGGCTATAGGGACATTTTAGTGGACCTCAGAGGAGGGGGTCACTTAGGCAGGAAGAAAAGAAAAGGAGGATTCCAAGTGGAAGCCACAGAGACAGGAAAGTAATGTGCATATTCAGGCTGCGGTTAGCATTTCCAGCTTGGTTGGGTGATAGAGGAGAGAATGGTTGAGAAGGTAGGTTTGGGATGCATTATAGAAGACTTTGAATACTAGTTCTAGTGCCTGGGCTATTGAAGAAAAACAAAGGGAAGGTTATTCAGACACTAGGGCAGGGACTGTGTCTGTTTTGCTAATTTGCTTTATTCTCTGGAGCTCATATGGGGCCTGACAGCAAATGTTCAATAAATGTTGGTTAAAGTGATTTGCGTGGAGAGGGACATTACTGGAGAGGGACAGGGTTGAGGAGGTGACCTGGGACTGGAGAGGAGGAACCCAAGTGACCCAGCAGATCATTGGATGAGGGATGTGGAAATGCATAGGAAAAAGGCCTAAGACATTGACCTCTGCAGACTGTCAGAATCATGGTATCGTTAATGGAAAACAGACCTGGGGGGGACACTTGGTCTTGATTATGCTGGGGGGTGAGGTGCCTAGGGAGGAGGGAGTGGTAGAAGGAAGAGGACGGGAGGAAAGGGAGTTCGTTGCCTCTCTCGCCTTCATGCCTCCCTTTCAGTGCTCCATACCTTCTCTTCATCTCCTGCCAAATCTGTACTCCTGCCAAGAACCTCAAGGATTCTGTTTCAGCAAGACCTATATTTGTGCCTTTATTCTATACCCAGACCGCAATGGGCTCTGCCAGGCAGCGCTTTGTGGGAAATGGTTTAAGGAACTTACCATTTTCATAAGGAAGGCGTCTGACCTTTGTGTCAATGCATGAGAGAGTGTTTCTCTTCATCATTTTGCTTGATTACTGCCGTTACCTTTATATAGATGTAATAGTGGGAGTTTGCAAATGATCTGATTTTTGACTTCTTCCTTTTAAAGTTTTTTTAACATTAAAAATAGGTACAGAATTCTCTAAGTTATTCATCAGCTGTGGAGATTCTTTGCTCCTGTCATTCTTTTCTTCTGTTTCTTTTAAATTTTCGTATCATTTGGCCAACACTGCGTAGGTCAGTGATTCCCTATCCTTTTTGTGTTGACAAATCTCGTGTAAACATGAGGCTGAGCCTATAGAATAATTGTCTTGAGAAACTGCTGTATTTCAAAAGAAATAATTATTCCCATTGTTCATTATGTCCCTGATGAGCTAAACACTGAAATTACAATGGATGCTTTAGTCAATGTGAATTATATGTGTGGTTAATTTTCTTCTTTTTTCTCCAATGTGAGGCATATTCTGTATTTTAGACCTTTCTCCCCTTTTAGACACTTGTCTTAAGTTGCTGTAGTTCAGTGAGAACAGCAGTGATAGTGAGCAAAGTTAAGTAAACATGAAGTTAAAAAGGCCAGAGAGTACATTTTGGTAAACCAAAATATTGCTTGGTGGCATAAAGCCACAGATATATTCCAAAAAAAAAAAAAAAAACACCATGCGGAAATGTGGTTTTACTGTCTGTCATGCAGTCTGTTTCAACTGTCAGAAACATACGTTGTTTTATGGGGTATTTTTTTCAAGTCTGACCGCAGCTTTTAATTTCCTTCACTCCACCCATACCTCCTCCCACACCCCCGTGTATCTAGTGCTAATTTATGGGCCATTTAAATGTAATGACATAATCGGCAACCACCAAAAGGGTCAGCAGTTGTGGCAAACGTTTCTTGTCTTAGGTGTGCCTAGGTATCCGTTCTGTACTTTCGGAAACTTTTGTAATTAGAACACGGCAATTGTCCCTGTTTTTGGACTCTTCAATCTGTTATATTGAGGTCTTGAAAAGGTGGTTTTGAAATGCTTTGTTTTTTTTTTGCTAAAAAAGTAATATATTCACTTGAAAGAAATTTCAGAAAACAAAGGAAAAGACTCACCCATGGTCCTAGCACTCTGATGGAACTACTGACCTAGGCAGAGACCAGAGGCGGAGGGTTTGCTATGTCTCCGCCAGTTGTGCTGTGGCTGATGGAGAATTATGCTCCCCTGCCCCATCAAAAAATACTGGTCAAGGTTCAAAGCGTAATACATAAAGTAAACATGAGTATGTTTTTATTTCTTTTAAAAGTATAAAAAAGTATATAGTAAAATGAAACCATATATCTTTCAAATTAATTTTGATTTATTGGTAACTTTATGGTTTCTTCAACATTTTTTTATGGGCAACACATCCTAAATATTTTTTAGGATCTGCTTTTAATGAAGTTAGTAACTTGCTGTGATTTTGGTACATCATTGAAGTTTTCTAAGTCTCATTTTCTCATCCATATGCATAAAACCAGGGGATAGGACTGGATCAGTATGTTTTATAAAATGCTAGTTCCCGAGGCCTCTACCCTGAGACCTGGGCATCAGTGTTTTTCTCAAAGGTCCAGGAGTGATTCCACTGTGCAGTGGGGTTGAGAACCAGTGAACTAGAGTAGTGCTTCTCAAACTTGACTGTGCATATAAGTCACTGGGGATCATGTTACAATCAGATTCTATTTCTGCGGATCTGGAGCCATGCCTGATAGTCTCCATTCTAACACCCAAGTGATGCCGATGCTGCCAGTCCGCTGACCACATTTTGAGTTGCAAGGAGACAAAGAGTCTCCAAAATTTCTTCTATTTCTATGTTATTTTTTATTTCCATAGTGTAGGTTATGTAGTACACGAGAGTTCATATGCTGTTTGTATGAGACCCCCTATTTAGGATGTCAAGGTTGATAGGTAGTGTAATATCTGCATAACCTCTTATTGCTTAGGTTCCAGACATGCATCTCTGGAGTGATTCAGCAAATGAAGTCATTTTAATGGTACCCTGCTTTAGCCTGACTGAGCTCCAGCTGGTGGCTGGTTGGTTGGCACATTGTTACAGAGAAGAGGGGCACTTTTCATTTCTCCCTCCTCTGCTCACAAGACTCCACTCTAATAGGTACTTAAACTTTCAGATTCTGTCTCCTTCTCATCCTTCAACAGCTACCTGGCCCATATTGACCTCTAATTCCTGAGGAATGTTTTAGGTAAATGGCAAAAGAATCATGAAGTAGTACATTTTGTTTTAATGTGAGCACATTTTCTGCAGAAATTTATTAAACATAAGTAAAGCAAGCAAAACTCCGATTTTGAAGTGTATTTTGTTGTGGAAGAAGCACAGATATCCTTAAGCTGTAACATTTGGCGTGCTCTTCTTTAACCCTATCATTTAGAAATAAGAAAATGCTGTTTATAATTGTAGTCCTTTATGTTTCTTTGTTCTAGCACAGCATCAGACTAGCAGGCAGCGGGATCTAGTGGGAAGACCCCTGGCTGGGGTGTCTGCAGCACTGATTTCTAGGCTGTCACTCACCCTTAAGTAGTTAAGTATAACTGTGGACACTTAGCTTTTCCATATAAACCAGGCAGGGGATCAAGGAATACTCCATTTATTAGGGCTGTGTTGGAGAATTTTGTTGCCTTGAAGGAATATCACCTATGCTAAATTCCCAGGCAATAAGATATTATAGTTTGCGATGTAGGAGTGTGGCTTTAGAGCAGCATTACTCGGTGTGGTCCGTGGACTGGTGCAGGTCTGTGAACTATTTGCTAAAGGTGGGCCTTACGATAAGGAGCTTGTACCAGACTATAAATCAACGCACTACTTCCGTCATCAGGAATGTCCTTACTGTTAAAAAAAAAAAAAAAAAAAAAAAAAAACCCAAGAATGAAAAAACACATCTAGATGAAATAAACAATAGTTGATTTAATTCTGGCACAAGCCCATTATCTTCTTGCTGATGGATAACAATTTGGGGACTGACTACTTTCAGTAGCTCCGCTTTAGAATATTTAATTAATCAAAAGATTTCATAGAATGGTTTTATAAATTAGGAATAGACAAATTGAAGTTCATAAAATAAAGTGTAACCTAAAAAATAAAAAAGTAAGTTTAAAGGTGAGTTAGGTAAAAGGTAAGAGGTAGTGCAAGATGGTCTGGACAGCGCAAAATAGTAAGTCAAGTCAAGGCAGTCGACAGATTCACCGGTGGGAAGCTGTAAAATACTTCTGAATTCTTCGTAATTTAATAACTTGCCTCAGAGAATTTTTGTTTTTCGTTTTCATCATCTTACCCGATGGAAAGAACATATTTCTGTAAGTCTCACATAACTGTTATTTTTGTAGTCTTACATTGCAAGAAGCTTTGAAATTAAGCCTGACTTCCCTTCCACCTCTCCTCTCCCCCCCAGCCTGCTATTCTTTACTCTTTACTACTATATATAAAATTTACTGCATCCAGGGCAAGTATCTGTTTACCAAGAAAAGAGGAAGAGAGGTCTTTTGCCAGTAGCAAAACATAAATACTGAGAGTGTCTTTTCTGGGTCGCAGTGCAAGAAAGTGGAGAAACAGCAGATTTTCTGGGGCCGGCCCTGTGACCTCCACTCCTCTTTGCAGTCACTCGGGAGGCACTGTCCTCTGTTACTACTGTGCCAGTGAGTCAGCCCCCACCCTCCCTTAGATCTGCAGCCCTTCCCGGGGTAGTGTAAATTAGTGAGGGCTGCCTTCCTAATTGAGAGACAGGAAGAGCCCTAAGCTTGAATCGATACCTGACAATACAGCTACTCAATTTTAGCACTGTCTAATCTCAGTTCTGTCTTAGAACAGAACTGCTTACCTTAAGGGATTTTATTCATAAGTCTACACTCATAAATATTTCTGCCAAGCAGGTGTGGGGCAGCTGTTTTTCTTCCCATTTCATGGTTGTGGAAGGAGTCCCAAATCACTTAGAGGGTCATGGTTCAGCTGGTTTAGTAATTAGAGTCAACCTGGGATTTGGGACTACACAGTTGTATCATTCACATTATCTGGTGTGCTTTCCAGAATGTTTTGTCACTTGAGTCTGGATTCTTCCCTTGCCTTTCCATAACTGTCCCCCAAAGCAAACCTTGAAACTGGCCTTGTGAGTTCTCTGTCTTAATGAATGGAGCACCATATCCAGGCTTTATACGTGGGATTCCTTACATGGATTCCTTACGTCTCTCATTGTCCAAATCTAGTGAAGTCACAACATGCTGCTGTCTCTCCTGCGCACGTGTCTCCTTTCCTTGCCTCACTGTCACTCTCCATCAGCCCATTGGGTCATGCCTGGACTCCTGGGCCGGCCTCCCGGCTGATGGCCGAGTCCGCAGCCTTTGCATTCTCCGCTCCCGTATCTGAGCTTGCGGGAGCTCCGGGTCCACTTCTGTGTCTGTCCACATGGTGTCATTCTTGAGGGGCCCTTCTCCACTCCCGGAAATCCAGCCAGGGTCCCATCATGGCTCTGTCCTCTTCTCTGCTCAATTTACTCTTTACCTGGCTGACCTTGTCCACTCTAAGTAGATGAATCCCATTGTTTTTCTTTTCTTTGTTTTTGTTATTGAGGTGACATATAAATTCCAGATGTACATCATTATATTTCAACTTCTGTATAGGTGCATCCACCAAAAGTCTAGGTGCCATCTGTCACTTTGCAGATGTGCTTCTTTACCCCTTTTGCCCTCCCCCCCAACTTTTTCCTACCACCTGGATCTCTCCTCTGAGACCGCTGTGTGTAACCAAGTCCTTATTTCCCTTGAATGTCTCACAAGTACTTGAACTCATGTCCCCAAATGACATCCTCCCCCACAAGCTTGCTTGTGGTCCAGTCATCTCTATCTCAGGAAATGCCAGCACCATCCACCCCATTTCTCAAGCCAGAAACCCCGAGGCAGGTGATGATTGCCTTTCCCTCTCACTCATTAGCCGCACCCAGTCAGTCATCTGGTCTCTTGGAGTCTCCTCCCAGTTACTCCTGCACTTGTTTACTTCTCTCCAGCTATCTCATCATGGTGAATTACTTAAGCACTTTATTCTTTGGCTTTATCTGTAAAATGGGGACAAAAGTAAGCCTCTTAAAATTATTTTACACTTAAGTGAAATATCTGGCACAGAGGAAACTCCATGAATGTTAAAGTGTGGAGGAGGAGAATGATCATGATCGTGGTTAGCACTTTAGCCACCGTATTTAAGGTGACTCTTACCATGTGTAATGCAGTCATCTCCTAACTGGTCTAACCTAGGTGGAGATAATTTCGGTAACATTGGGCTCTCCTGGATCTGCCTCTCCAGCGTCATCTTGTGCCGCCACTTTCACTTGCCCCACTCCCAGAATATGAATGTCCCACACTGGAGCCGCAGGCCGAGCTGTTTTGGAGTGTTCTCGCCCTTTTCCCTGCCCATCTCTCCTTTGTCTAGTAGACTAACTTCACCCTCGGGTTACTCAGGGAAACGGAGTCCTCTGTTAAGCATTTTGAAATACCCTGCATTTTGTATTTTTTCCAAAGTCTGCCTCATTTGCTAGATTATGGGCTCTCTAATCCTATGTTGTTCCCCTACTCTTTTCTCAGACTGTAACACAGGGCCTAGTAGAGTAGACAATTAGTATAATAATTAGTATAGTAGACCTAGTATAGGTAGTATAGTAGACAGTTATTGAAAATTGTGGAATTAATGTCGCTCACGTGTTGCTCTCCCCCAAAAGCCACTGTAATGACTTCAGTCAAAAGGGGTTTCTTCTACTCTCACCCTTGCATTTCTAGGGCTCCTCTCTCTACCACCTAGGTACCACATGGTGTCTGTTGTGTTTATTTCCAATTGGTCTTCACCTGTACTAGATTATAAACACTTAAAGGATCCAGATCAATTCAGCATTCACCGCTGTTTCTACCCTAGCTGCTAGCTTAGAGTAGGAGTGAATGAATGAGCTGATATCTGAAAACGTCTTGTTGAATTTCCTAAGCCTGTGGTGCTCCGGGAATTCATATTGTTCCTATTCTGAAATTATCTTTCATCCTCCATCTTTCCTCTTGTGCTATGTTTTGTGGTTATAAATCTCTTCTGTCCTTCCACAGCCACTCAAATATAATCAGTGGCAAGAAGGGGGTGGAGGGCAGAAATGCAGGGGAGTATCTTGACCTCCTGTCTGGCATTTATCATAGCTTTCCGAGGAATTGTCCTTGAGAGGTCCTTGCTGCCTTCCAAAGAAAGTTCAAGCTCTTTAGCGTGGCATTCAAGACCCTCCATAATCTGACCCTGGTGCACCCTTTCTGTCCTTATTTTCCACTCTGTATTTTGTTGCATGCATCCTGTGCTCTGGCTTAATGGTTTTCAATCCTGCCTGTACATTAGAATCACTTGGGGAGCTTTAAAATAAAATATTGAAGCCTGGGTTCTACCCTCTGAGAGTGTGAGTGGGTGTTGGTGTTTGTGAAAGATCCACTAGTAATGCTATTGTAAAGCCAGGCCTGGAAATCATTGATTAACTCAGGGTTTCCCATGAAATATAATCTCTAAGACCTTTGAGAAGAAAGTTTCCATAGTCAAAGAAGTTTGATTAGCACTGCATTTTATGTGCCCCTTTCCAAAGATTATAACTGACATTATCAAATGATAGGCTCTGAGATGTCCAACAGGGAAAAAAAAACAGTTTAATTTTGTTTAAGCTCTGTGAAGTCATCTGATCAGGGAGCCCTTTATGTATATAATACTTGTTAATAATATCTCAGAACTTGGTATAGAACCTGCTTTGGGTAATGCTGCTTCCAGCCGTATCTCAGTTTTTAAGTCACTTTTTAATTTGTCTTTCATTGATAATCTCATACAAACCAGACCCACCCCCTGCCCCAGTCTTCTCTCTTAGATTCCCCATTTTATCTTCTTCATTGCATTTCTCAGTATCTGAAATTCATCTTCCTATTTGCCTCTGTCTCCCGTCCCTATGGTGTGAACTCCATGACGACAGGGACTCATTTGTCTTGTTCACCTCGGTGTCTCCATCCCTGTGTCAGCACCTAAAATAGACCTGACAAATAGTTGGTGCTTAATAAATATTTATTGAATGGACAGAAAGGCAGTAATACATTCGTGGTTTTGGCTTTTTCTAAGGTACACATGTTTAAATATTTTAAACTGCCTGCACAATTTAATTTAAAAGCAGCTTGACATAGATTTTAAAAGTAACTAGGGATACAGGAGCACAAATTGATGATAATAGTTTCCTACACCTTTAGTTTTCTCACCCTGCCTAGTAAAGTATTAAAAAAGAAGACAAGCAGAAGTAAGTGTGAGCCTGATTATAGGGAGAGTGCTGTTATTCTTCTGATTGTAGACAGCTCTCAGTCTGTGGTATGGGACTTCTTTTTTCTTTATTAATTTCTCAACCAGCCTGTCGAAGGCAGCTTCTCCCAGGATACTGTGATGACACCTGTGTGAGTCATTAAAAGAGTTTGGGTGAGGGTCAGTGAGTGATAGTGGACTTTTACGTGGGATACACTGCACCAATGACAAAAAAACACAAAAAGCAGCCAAGAAATTAGTAGATTTTAAGTAAAAACTTCCTGATTATTGGAACCCTCCTGCAGGGAGTATATACACACAGATTTGTTAGGGACGGTGGGGAGTGGATTTGTGGATCTGAATCTGTACATGGGATCTCATGTGTGATGCTGCAGCAATTCCTGGACCTTGTTTGGAGGGGGTTTGAATAGCGTGTTCTCTCTAGGGGTCCTTCGGCTGCAGCTGTGTCAGTCATTCCCCAAGCCTGGCTCTGACTGTCCAACTGTTGAGTGGGGTCGAGATGTGTGAACTGGTCTGCACGTGAGGTAGCATGGATAGTCCCTGTAACCCACTCTACCTCAAAATATCAGAAACTGCTCTTTGTCTTCCTGTGAGGTGAGGGGTGCTGGCACATGGCTAGGGCCTTGCCTTGGGCTGTTAGAATCATCACACTGGTTCACTCTGGAGATACCTTTGTGGAGATTTATCATGACTCAGCATACAGGGTGCCCTCCCAGTGTGCCATCTAACAAATACCTCAATTCCGGTGGGTCAGAAGATCGAATCCTGGTGGGAGTAATCTCAGGAAGGACATTGAGTGGCATCTCCTTCATTGTATTTCTAAAATAATCTTTTAAAACACATGTCCTGCCAAGGTTACAGAATAGAAGTTTGAATCATTTACTTATCAGTCAGGAATTGTCCAGAGTGAATTTGCATTTCCTTTTGTGGCCCACTGTGACTACTTAGTATTCTTTTTGAGCAGCATGGCATCCTAAATGCTAGAAAAGATGTGTGTTGGAAAGGTAAACAAATGAAATCAGAGTATAAGCAGGTCTTCCATATGGATGTTCCTGTATGGTTGAAGTGCTCTAACTATTCCCAAACAATATTAGCGTGCTTACAAAAGATTTCAACCACCTAACCTAAACTGCAGTTTCTTCTGTTCATTCAACAAATATTTTGAGTGTCTTCTACATACCGGGCAGCGGGGTATAGACAAAGATATCTCTGCCCTCGTGGAGCCTACATTCTCTAGAACCTTTCCACTCAGGGTGTGGTCTGCAGACCCACGGTTCCAGTATCACTTTGGAGTTTGTGAGAAGTATAGACTCCCAGGCCTTACTCCAGGCTGGATTCTAACAAGATTCCCAGGTTATTAGTATGCACTTTAAAGTTTGAGAAGCACTGCTCGAGTCCGTGTAAACAAAAACATAATGTGAGATAATTTCAGATGATTATAAATGCTGTGAAGAAAAGACAGTAATGGGCCAGAGAGTGAGTGGGAGAAGGAGTCATAGAGACGGTGAGTGCAGATGTCTGAGGAGGTGTCCTATGGGCTGAGACTGAAATGATGAGTAGGGAATGAGTCATGAGCAGATCTGGGGAGGGCGGTTCCAGGCAGAGGGGGACTCGAGCTTACCCTTCCCATGCTTTGTTCACCTCCATTGTTTTGATGCCAGGGTTAGGCCTTTTCTTCACCTTTCTGCTCTAGCCAGGCTGGGCCCATGGATTCACTTGCCCGCTGTGCCTTGAGCTGGTTGGCCAGGCAGTATGAGTACAGACAGCAGGAGAGCTAAACTTTGGTTTTGATAAGAGCTAGCTATTTATCAAGGCAAGGAAACAATCTTAAGATGGAAGGGTATCTTGGCAGTGATGACTTTGAAAAATTGAGATTTTATATAATTGGGAGGGGGAAGGGGAAACCAGTAGAGGCCATGCTAGGATTGAAAGGATGGAAGGAAAGGAGATGCTGAGGAACATGGATATGGATGAAGATTTGTTGAAAAATGGGGATAAACGAAAAGGAAACAGATAAGGAAGCCTTTAGTCTAACCTCAGAGGATAGACTAAAAAACAGAGCGTGGCTCTGAGTCTATGGAAGGGGCTTGTTGCTCTCCTGGAGATGGATATCCCTGTGAGAACTGGGTAAGAACTGTTAGTGTTTTTCTTTTTCTTTTTGGTTTTATTCCAATATCCAGAGTTTCTCTGTGTTTAGGTATCTCTCAGGTACATTTTAATTGCATAGATCATGTTGGGAAAAATCAAGGTAAATGAACTTCACCCACTGTGGGCACAAGGAATATTTGTCCCTTCCACTGTCGCTAAGTATGAAATGCTTAATTGTAAATCAGCATTCAGAGGCACCTGTACATTTATGTCAATAGGAAAGAACAGGGTCAAAAAAAAAAAAGAGATTCAGAGATGGCCAGAGAGAAGAGATGAGAAATCAGAAAGTAGCTGGTGGGGCTTGCTGTGACACACCGCCCGGAGTGTTGAGGAAATGAGAGTTTGCAGACTTGAGTGTCTGAGTGCTCAGAGTAATCAGGTTCTCTGACCAGCTCCACCTTGTTAGAAGGTTGAGGTTAAGCTCACCAGAGGAGGTCATTTGCTTTCCCTACTCCTAGCATCCCACTTTTCCCTCACATTTTCTTTTTCCATTTTCCCTGCCCCATCCCTCTGGTGGAGTTGAGTATAACCATAACATTGGTTACAGTGTTTTCCAGACTTGAGAAATGAAATGATTTGACCTTATAGGAGTAATTGGACGTCTGGCACAAAAATCATCATTCTCACCCTTGATGATATATCACTCTTAATATTTGGAGCAGTATTTAAACACAATAACTAGAGCCCAGAAGATGTAGGTAGGATAATAGGCAAATATCTGGCATTTCCCTTAAAGACTTTCTAGAAAGGTCAAGAGGTGAGAGGAAGGGACGCTTTTTTCTTGCCATTGCAAAATGCTTTAGTAAAATACAGCTTCCCCTTTGGGGCCAGATTGGAATAGTTTCATGAAATGTAGGTATACCGTGATACTCTTTGGGAAAGACACTGTCCTGTGTGTTTCTACACTGGCACCACATACACCAGCACCTGTAGATCTTGTTGGATCAAACAAATGGGGGTACTTAAGTGTATGCAATTAACTGAGCTGCATACTGTGTGCTTTATAGCACACTTAGCATGCAGTAAAATAGCGTAAATATAAGTTCAGAACCCAAAGCAGATTGACATTGCTTGAGGTATTTGCCGTCAGTAGAATCATTGCTCTAGTTAAACTCCTTGGGAGAGGCGGGTGGGGGAGTGGATAAAAAAATGGTTGAATATTGGCACTCTCATATCGTTCAAGGTAATACGAATTGATTACTCCTAGACAGTACCTCTTAACCAGTTTCCTCTTTAGAGGAAGTGGGATGATGAGAACTTTTAAAAAGTTTTAATACTTTGCAAAAAAAAGTCTTAGTACTTTGAGTCAGTCCTTTAGGGAACTGTTAGATGTCCTATTAAATTGATTCTTACAATGTTATCACTTCATTTTATTGCTTCATTAAGCAATATAAAGTATTTTGCACAAAATAATCACCTGACCTAAAATAAAACTTGGTGTCTCATTTACCAGCTTGCTAGCAGTGCTGACAATACCTTTGATCTAAACTCTAAGCCTTATTCTAGTCTGGCTTTTTTTTTTTTTAAATATATAAAATTAGTTTTATTCATTACATGTTCTTATCTCTTTTGTCAAGTTGAATTTTGATGACAAGATAAAAATTGAGTTGTTAGTTTAGAGAAATAGTACTACTTGAATATCTTTCCTCATGTTTAGTCTGGATTTTTAAATCAGGAAGAGTTTCCCTGGAGTCCTCTGACTTTTTAATCTAGGGGCAGGCAGGGTGAGTTCCAGAAGTTGTGCCATTTCTCAGAAAATTTGGAACACATCTGTGAACAAATTGAGATAATTTATTTTCTGATTGAAGTAAACAATTAAAGTCTTGGTTCTGTAGTGGTAAAAAGAGGGTGAAGGAGAGGGTTGCAAGGTTTATTTGTGCTTATTCCACAATAAGGAAATCCAAAAAGGATTTCAGACAGAGTAAGAAGGAATTTTCCTTCACTTTTTTTCAAGTGTTTATATATAATGAGAGAGTATATGTTCTTGATAAATGCTTAATGAAATAGATTTATCTTCTAAAAAAAGTTTTTTGGCAAAGAAACTGTTGTAGAAAACATTAATCGTAAAATGTTCTTCTTGAGGAATGTTTTCCTGAAACTATAACTGGAGTTTTATGTTTGTTTCTTTTGTTTATCTTTTTCTGGTTGGCTGCTTCCTAATAATGTTTCCTTATTTTGTTTTATTTCAACAGTACTGTGTAGTAGTGTTCTTATTTTGATGAGAGACTAAAAACTCCAAGAAACATTTTTTTAAACCAACAATTGCTTTTGATAAATCTCTCTGATTACTAAAATGAAGTTATATGTACTTTCTCTCAAGTTTATTATGTCACTAAAATAAAATTTAATTTTTTAAGGAAATCATAGGCGGAAATAAACTAGATAAAAATTAGATTTTTATTATATTAGGACTATTAGAGGGGATGTAATTCAATTCAAGTATAGGCTTAACTCGTTTTTTGTCTTACTTAAATGACTAATGTAATTTGTTATAAGTGATAAAGAAAATATGTATTTGATATTGTGTGCTTTGGTATTTGTTACTTTTTAATCTAGTGATTGAATTGTGGCATTCTTTTCAATGCCTTACATTGCTTTCCCATGATGCAAGATAGTTAAATTTTGCAGTGGTTCTTGAGTTGGCCTGTGAAGAAAACAGGGATGAAAGGTTCTTCTTTGTGTTTTCCTGTTTCATTACTGACTGGCCATGCTCCCATTCGACTGGCCATCACCACTTTGGATTTAGTCAGCCTGTCAGCATTCATGTGCCAGGTGTTGAGTGCATAGCCAAGGTATTTTCATGGAATGCCTTTTTTTGTTAAGTTGCCTTTGTCTAAAATATTTTGTCCAAGTAGGTTTTTTTTTTTTTTTTTTAGTGGGGATGGTCATCATTTTTATCCGTTCTTTTTATTGGAGGGTGGCATAAAGATGGAAAATTATAGGAGAAAATAGAATGGTAGTGAATTTTGAGGGTAGGAAAATATGTGTGGAACCTAATTTTAAAATGAATACCTTGATGGTTAGAGGAAGATGTAATAGAAGTGTCAAAATTGTTAATGTATTTGACAAACTATGGCTGCAAAAACAATCATTCTGTTATATTTTGGCATGAACAATTGTCCTTTTATTGGGGCCATTAATGCTATTTTGGAATATTCACAGGCATCTACAGATAGTCGTTTAGCAGTGTCCATAAAGCATCGACACCACGATAACATCCAGTAACCCTGACAGCAGTATTTCAGAATCTCTGCCTGGTTAAATGGGCTATCTGTGAATGTACTTGCTCAGGGATGCATGAGCCACATCACCTATAAATTTGATTGGAAGCTACAGCACTGGCATAGGCTGATGGATAGCAGATTAGAGCCTTGATTAACCATGTGATTCGAAGACTGGGAATATATTGTCTAAGCAAGATTCATCAGACGCAATCAGAATTTCAAGTGGTCAGATGGAATTCAAATGTGTATTGTGGCTTTGCCTCCCCTAGTGCTTTTCCTCCTAGGTTGCCTTTTTTCCCCCTCTTTCCCCAAAGCTGAAAAATACTTCTTTGATGAATCTGCTCCTTACCCTAAAGCTGTCTGTCTGTTATTCATCAGAAAGCAGGTCGCAGTTCAGTGAGCAGAAGAAAAGATTTTAATAGAAGCTGTGCCAAGGGCTGTAATGCATCATTTTAGGGCCCTAATTACATTACAATGACAAATATCAATGGTGACAACAGCAATAACCTACATCCTTTAATGGCTGTGCTGGAAAAGGAGTTTGGGCCCCATGCCATTAGATTAGACTCAGTTTCAAAACATAGGCCATTAGAAGTGTGTGTCCACAGTATTATTGGCTGATCACTGAAGCCCAGTGGAAAGGCTGTAAATAAATGATGCCTCCCTAAAGCTGGTCCTATGGGACAAAAGAGGCAGAATTAGATGACCACGGAAGCAGCAGTGTTTCCGAGGCAACTTGAGCTTTCAAAGTGAGGAATGACCTGCTTAATTTTATGAAATCACACACACTTCTTACCCCCCCCTGCTGCCAATTAGCCTGACTATGAAAATCCCTTGGCAGGACAACTTAAAGAAATTAAGAAGTCTTTTAAACAAAAGGAGACCTTTAAAGAAAAAGTTTGGAAGATCTCCTTCCCTTTTTCTGTTATGTATGTTAACATATACAAATCAGTAAAACGGCTTTTCTACGTTTATTTTTAATAAAATGTAGATTCGTTTTTTTGTAGTTGCTCCGACTTAAAATAGCCTTGGTCCAAAATGAAAGGAGCCCAAAAAATACCTTGGTCTTATTTTGCCAGATGAGTAGTTTCCTTAGAGTAGTTTTTATTGCCTAGATTATGTAGGCAAACTAAAGAACTCAGTTTTCTTATGTGCCCACACATTTTTCAACCCTCCTAGCAAGGGACTATTTTATTTATGTAAACAACATAATGAGGAAAATATGCTTGGCAGATGGTTCTAAGCGTTAGAATCATCAGTTTGGTCTGCCCCAAAGTGTCTCATTATCTTTATTCTCTCCCCCTCCACCTCTCCCCGCAAAAAGCTTAACAGCCAAATGCCTTTGAGACGCAGTGCCTTCAGTGTGGTGAATGCTACTCTATTTTCTCAGCTCACCCTGGAATTTCACCCCATAACCACTGTGCTGTGTTCGTCCAGGTGGAGAGTGGTTTGGTGATTCCCATTGCAGCTTTTCATGGTGGTTTAAGCATTCTTAAAGGATGGCTAAATGCTCCACGGGGCCAGGGCAGTAAATTAAATCAGGTCAGCACGGTTGGGTCCTTATTCACTGCTGCTTATTGGTGCTGGGTTTTTGTCCATCCTCTTAGGAATGCAGCCTGGAATGGAAAGCTTAGCTTTGAAACTTCATGGTAAATTTGTGTTTTCTCTCTGCCGGCAAAGTTTTTAAGGTGCTGGCATTTAAAAGATTGCATAGCTACAAAGTCAAAAGGGTTGCTGATGAAAGACGGAAACCTAGATTGCACAAGTAGAGTGTCACTGTCATTCTGGTAATGACTTAGCAAGAAGAAGAGCATTTTTGTCCTCTTATAAAATGAGGAACTGACCCTGGATGGAATTTATTTTAAGAATCTCAGGAATAGTAATTGCTTTACGTTTTCTGCCTTTCAAGACTGCTCTCCTCTCCTTTACCCCATCCCATCATTAAAATATAAGCTATGTTGTATGTATGTGTATAAAAACCCACGTATTTACATGTCCCGTACATATCAAAGTGTATAAGGGGCCGTATGATAGTACAAATTAAGATGAATATCAGTGAAGCTCTGGGTAGCTTTTTAAAAAAAACTTAGCGGTGGTATTTCTTTTTTTTTTTAACTTCGTGTAGCATCCTATTAGTATAAAATTTCTGTACTTACAAAAATTATTGGAATAAACTCTGTTACCTGACATTATTGGGACTTCTGCAAATCTATAGTACAATGATAATTAATGTTCCCAAGGTTAATCTTCATATATATACAAATTGCTTTCTGCTAAGTATAGGAAGATTTTAGCATGTTCTAAACTTTTGCACAGTGAAAACCCTGTTAGGACACATTTGGAAATTTTTCTGATTGAAGAAAACATGCCATTCTCCAACAATTCAAAACTAAGGATCTGAATTAATCAAGTTATTTGGGTTAGTTGGATGCTATTCTTTTGGGAGGTTGGGGACTTTATTGTAAAATCCCAGTGCCTGTGTTTGAAACAAAGGTCAAATGTAGAAATTTTTAATGAGTTATTGAGAGACATTGGGATGTAGGGAAGAATGTATCTTTACTATCTAAACTCAAAAATCTCAAGGTTTTATGAAAAAACACATTAGAAAGAACAAGGGTCCTGTTGAAGGCTTTTGAAAACTGATTTCCAGTCATGAAAATAAAATTCCCTTTTATATTGTCCTGGTGCTTGAATAAGTTGACTTTTTAAGATGAATGCTGGTTAATAAATTGTGCTATTAATGTGGCTCTGTTGTCACTGACTCCTTTTAATAGGCTTGCTGATGAGAATTTTCCTCTTCCTTAGGAAATATGCCAGCCAGAATATAAAGTGTGTTTTAATATCATCCTGTTAATATTTCGGGAATTTGTAACCAGCTGACTGTTCTCTTTATTGCTTTTCTTTCCTTTTTTTTTTTTTTTTTTTTTTTGCAGGCAGAGATTGTCAAGAGGCTGAATGCTATCTGTGCACAAGTCATTCCTTTCCTGTCCCAAGAGGTAAGGCGGTTGGTGTCAGGCCCTGGGCTAGCAGGTGCCATTTTAGTGGTTTTGCAGAAAATGGATTGTGGAACTGACTCTTTGGCCTTGTCTCTTGTGTTTCTATTGCTCCTTTCTAAGATACAGTGTTTGCATTCCAACTTCTGCACCTTATTAACATTCAGTGGAATATAGTTGTGTTTATGTGATGGAATATTTTCTGATGTGTAAAGCAAAATTCAATTGTTAAAATGTTTTGCTGTCGTTGGACGGTGTAGGGTTGCTCAGAATTATCAATGTTTGTCATAATGGCATCTAATAGGGTCGATTGAAAAATTGCCCGGAGACAAGAGCTCGTTCTACACTTTTGTCGCTGGGTGTTAGGAGTTGGCGGAAGACATATCAAATAGAAAGGCTTTACATGGTAAACAAACTAATGTAACTTTTGGCTAGCTGCTTTTAAAAAGTTACTTATTATTACCAGATGAAGTCTTTATGTTGTTGGTGCATTTGGGAAAAGACATGCAAAGTAGAGTCAGTGGACTTAATACTCTGAGTCCCATGGCTCTCACATGTCATCAGGGCTGGCGTGCAGCTCACTCGCTTTCTCTTGCTCACCACCAGTGGAAGTGCATGCTGTCCGCAAGCGCATACACAGTGGAATGAGGAGGTGCATTTCTAGTGCATGGTGGCTTCCTTGTGGCTTTTTTTTCTCTCTCTTTCTGTTTGTTTGCTTGCTTGCTTTTGGTGGTTAGGGAGTTTAGGTGAGAGTACTGGAAAGATTACTTTGCTCGGGTAAGATCAGCTATGAGAAGGAAGAAGCTAACTAATGGAATATCTGCATGTCTTGCAGCCACAGTGCTTTGTGTTGTGGACTAGGAGGCACCAAGGCACTGTCCTCCTACCACCCTTCAGTTCTTATAAGTGTGTTGTGCCACCACTTTTCAGGAGAGCGGTTCATCCGCCTGCCTACCAGCGGGCATGTGCTGTTGTCAGCGTGCAGCTGGTACTTGAGCATGTGTGTGTGTATTATAGATATGTGGGTTCCTTGTGTGTCGTCTGGGTTAGACCTCAGTAACCATGGGTACCTTTCATCAGGTATATATCCCATGGGGGTGCTCATGTTCACAAACCATGGACCTAAATTAACATCTTGAATTCAAATGCTGTTCTGGATCACAAACAACAAAGGATGTATTGTCTTTCTGCCCCTTCAGCTGTGACTACAAAACCACCACCCACTGTATCCCCGTTTACCTACTCCTACTTAGGTTTTGTTTGTGATGACTAGATTAGATGGAGTGGTGAAGGAGAGTCAAGGGGCCTGTTTGCATTTCTTTAGAAAGCCTGTCTGCCTTTGCCTGATCCAGACCAGTGTGTATTTCTTCTTACTTTAAGCAACTCTGCTTTAGGGAGATGGAGAATGGGAAGAATGTATAACCCACAGAGCTGTAACCAGGCTGAGGTGTCATACCCCAAGGAAGAGAGAAAAACTTGAATTATCCCCGAGGTGGTATTAGACTTTGGGCCTCTGCAGGCGCAGACCCCTATATAGAATCAACGGTACAGCTTATTCCCATGGCATTTTTATAGGATCTGTGGGGTTATGTCCAGAAGTGGAAGGAGGTCTTAGGGGTGTCAATGGAGCTGATTTGCCAATAGGTTGTTTTCCCACATGAGTTATGTTGTTCGTGTGAGCAGGCCCAGTAAGAACAGAATGTGTAATAATAATGGTGCTGAGCAAGACTGGACTGGAATTAATTGGCTAAGGAAGTTGTCCCTGTAGAGGAAAGCCATGGGGAGATGCTGGCAACTCCTTTCTGCTTTAGGCTGGGAGGATAGGCATCATAATCTCACCACCTAACTATTTATTTCTCCAATACTTTGACATTTCTTGGTTGAAATCCTTGAGTCATATGTAATGAATGACCTATGTCATGGTTTTCTAAATCCTAATTCTGTGTATATCTTCTGCTTACTTTGGATTTAATTGGTTCTTCTTTTTTTAGTTTCCTAAGGTGTGTGTTTGTTTATCCTTTAAAGTATGGGCCACAGACATGTTTGTTCCTGTCCAGTCCAGGCCTCTCTGATGTTTTGTGTCTGAACATTGCCCACCTTGTTTCCTCCTGTGGGCGTTCTGTGAGCATCAGACTCCTTAATTCTACCCTGAGGCCAGATGGACCGTAATCTGGAGGGAGGGAAAGGAGGCAGGTTGTTAGAGGAAGATGAATTCTATTTCCTGTCTCTTCAGAGGCATGGAAAATCACTCTTGCATGGCTGCAAGCATCACTCGGTGCCAGGACTGAAGGCTCTTAATCTGATCTTTTAACACTGGCTCTCTGTGTGACAGTCTCACTGCCAAAACAGCAGCTGTGGCATTAGAATTTATTTTGAAATGTTTTTATTTAAAAATTAATTGATTGTCTTTAGAAAAAAGAAAAACATTCCCTCAAGACTAGCATATAAACCATAGGCCAGTGGTTGGAGGGTTTCTTTGGAGTTTGACAGGAACAAGAGGTAAATTTACATACATCTAGGTGAAGTCTATTTTTAACTTAGCCTTCCATGTGCTGATTAATGAACCTGCTTAATAATGCTTCTGTCTAGTTTACTGCATTTTCTTAAATTAATAAAAATATATAGTACTGTATGAAAGCTATTAAATAAATTGTTTTAATGGCAGGATATTTTTTTTAAGAAATAAATTGTATAATTGTAGCTCAGAAGTACTTGAACTGTGTCTATGTACATAACAATCACAGGAAAAAGAATTTTCCTATTTGATTTCACTAAAATGTTTTTTTAAAAGTTATAGCCAATATGTATTTTAATGATGTACCTGTTGCACTCACAGACAACTACTTCCAAAGTCCCAGGCATTAGACAGAGGTATTGCCAACTCTTGTCATTAAAGTGAGAAACTACAGTTCTTAAAATTTTATAGAATCCCTAATATCAGAGAAACTTGATGAGTGGGGTCTCACCTGTCTGAAGCAGTTTTTTGCTTCCACTTTCTTTTAGGAATGGGTAAGACTGATCTATATTCTGCTGCCCTCCAGTTTCTTCTTTAAAAGGCAAATATCAAAGTAGTAAGTGGGAAGCTCTTCTCTATCCTGCTTTGGATCTTCTTTGCTGGGGAGGAACTATAAATAATCAACTCCCCGTTGGCAGTTCCATAAGCAAGAGTTGCCAGGATAATGACAGTCGCATCTGGGTTGAGTCCTGGCCTCCCTGTTACGCATTGCTTGGCTTACTATGAGAGTTAAGCTGGGCGACCTTTAGCAGGTGATTTGCCTCTCTAAGCCTCAGTTTCCTTATCTGTACAATGAGGTTAATAATAGCCTGGAATGCATATGCTCACTGTGAGGATTACTTGGGATTATACACGTGCAGTTTAGGGCATAGTAAGCACCTCCTGGTGTTGCCCAGCAGTAGCACTGGCTGGGGCAGGGAAGTTTTCTTTTGGGAGGATCTGGAGCCAGCCCTCCCTCCTCTTTATAGTCATTGCCTTCTGGAAGAATGCAAATTGGTTATCTTCCTCTCTAATGTCCTTCTTATAGGAGAAAAAAGTGTAAATTAAAACTGAACCCAGGGCTGTGAACTAGCTAAAGAGCTCAGTGAGGCATGTTAGGTAGCCCCAAGGGTGATTTTCATCTAGCTCCAAAATTAATTTTCCAGTTTAGCAAACACCTGTCTCTCCCCAGCCAGCAAGCAAAGATCCAAAAGGTGACAGCTCTTCAAGGTGTTCAGCCTGCAGAGCTGCCTCCAAAGGAGCAGTGGTTTTGGATGGGGTCTGATTGTACCCACCAAGCTATCTAGGAAAACAAGCTTCTCAGTCCATTTGGGGACTGGCTGTTTTCAAAATACTTGGTGGCTTAGCTGAAGTTAGTTTTGTTATTACAAGTAGTTTTTGTAGGTGGGCTATCTCTTTTCATCAGTGATTTCAGGATATAGCTTGTGGACCCTTAGACCTTGTGGGCCCTCAGTAGAATTGAAGGATGCCGGTAAGTACTGACCTACCTCCAGTGCCCAACCCCCCCACCCCCAATATCCTTTTAAGAAGATTCTAACGTAGATTGAAAACTATGAGCTGCTTGTTACACCCTGGCAGCAGGGTGTAAGCATTTCTGCTAATTTGGAATCAGACCAGCTCTGCCTGTTACTGGCTTTATGTTGGGACAATTGATCTCTCTGAGTCTTAATATTCCTATTGAATGGCGAGAATAACCCCCATCTTTATAGTATATGTGCTGCCGAAGTGAGCACAACCCCCATCTTTATAATGTGTATTGTATTTATTAAAATGTAAAGCACTTGGGATAGTAAATGCCAGTTTTGTTTTGTTTTGTTTTTTTCCTTTTCCTGGGAAATGGATTCTATTGCAGCTTAATTTGGGCCCCAAGACCTTTGGAGAGGAAGGACTTAGTAAAAACTGAGGGAATTCAAGGTCATATTCAGAACGAGCTGGCTGGCAGTCTTCCTGTGAAGGTAGCTGGGCCTTGCAACTCCAGGGGCTGCTTCCAACAGTGGGCAGTTAGCTCACACAGGTTATCTTTCAGAAGAAAGGGAATATTTTATTTTTTTGGTAAACCAGTAAGTATTATCTTAACCTATTAGGTTGATTAAACATTAAATATTGGGCACTAGCTGAGGACCTGATTTGCAGGATTTTGGGGATGGGCAGGGTATGTTTCACGGTGATCAACAAGGTGCGCCTAAGACCTTTGAGAACTTCAAAATCCTAATAGGCCTTAGGTCAGTTGGTGAAAGTGTATTACATTATAGTTGAAAATCTTCTTTGCCCAGGGTGCAGTTGTATTTTTCAGAAACTTGTTGCTCCGTTGCCAAGGAGCAGAGTTCATTGGAAGAGTTATGTTATATGTGAGGCAGTGTGATAAGAGCCTGAGGTCAGGCAGACTTGGGACCAAATCTGACCTCAGCCTCTTGCTTCTCCCTTTATCACGTTGAGCAAAATACCTAGCTTTTCTCGGCTGCAGTTTCCTCATATATGTAATGGGATACCTGCACTGTAGAGTTGTTATATGAGGGTGAGTGACAATGTAAAGGACCTAGCTGGATATTTGGCTGCTTTAACAGATCAAAGGAACAGAGGTTTAGTCGAGTTAAAAGCTTGTTTCTCTCTGACATAACAGTTTGCATAGAAGCAGCTGTAGCTAATTTGGTGACTCCGTGATGTTGTGAACTCAAGTTCCTTCTCTAGTGATTTTCATCATCCCTAGCACCATCACATCCTGCCCCAGCCAGCAGGAAGGCGAAGAGAGAGGGCATGTGCTTTTACTTTTAAGGGCATGATGTGGAAGATGCTCACATTTTGCTCACTGTGCAATAGCCAATGCCTAGTTCCCTGCCCACACCTAGCTGCAAGGAGACTTGGAAGTGTAGTCTTAGCTGAGTGGCCGTTATGCCCACCTAAAACTTATACTAATGTAAGAGAAGAGATACCACGAGACAACTAGTAATTGCGTCTAGGCACAGTGCTGTGCATTAAATAAAAATAGTGACCATTATTATGACTGCCCATGTTGATTTGAAGGGAAGTCATATTGAACCAATGGTGTGTCTTCACGTGATAAACTCTAGCTCCGACTAGATAATCAGCACAACTCATATTTTAATTTATCACAAAATATACAGTAACACATAGTTCTTGTTACCGAAGTCTCCTCTGAGGTCTGACTTGTAAGGAAGAGTCACCCATCAGGAATTGTTTATCATTCATCCATTCACAAGAGGTGGAAAGGAACCCACATGAACAGTATGGGCCCTGTGGGCTGTCCAGGACTAAATGCACAGCTTATGTTTATGCCCATATTTTAAAAAGTACGAAAATTCTTCACACTTTTTAATTGAGACAGCTCTCAATTGAATGAATGATAGAATAAAGCAGATCACATATAGGCCTGCCGTATTTTGTAGTAGACTTGCTGGATCTTTGCTTCAAATGCTACTTGAAGCTGGAAAAGTTATTGTTAACGAAATCTCTTCTCATGAGTGGAGCATTTTGCAAGTCCTTAAGTTAGTCCTTTCCCCCTTATCTATCTCAGACGTACTCTTTCGTGAATATGTATTGTCCTTGAAATGGAGAAAATGGGATCAAAATTTTTGACAGTCTCCTTCCCCGAGAAGTTATGGAAGATATATTAGATAAGTCAGTCTTTGTTTTGTGGAGTTTTAAGCCATCTTAGAAAAATTAGCTCAGGTTGATTGTTTTGCAGCATCAAACTTGGATCCATTTTGATGTCTTGGGCCTCAAACCATTTCCAAATCACAGCCTGAAGTAACCTGAAATGCGTGTACCTTACTGGAGGGAGTGAGAGAGCATACAAGTGGTTCCTTAGGACCAGTGGCTTCCTAATTCCCGTTTATTTAACCCGTGGTCATCGTTACCTTTGGAGAAATGGCGTTATTTATCTTTAACCTTGTTTTCAGCAGATTGTTACAACTTGTTTCTAGTCCTTCAGTGCCAAGAAGGATGACTAGTCCACTCTCCCCACTCCTCTGTAATCCCATAGCTGAATTTTCTTGTTCCCTGAGTTACTGAAGCTGACGCACAACTGCTTGGAGGCTGGTGGAGGAGCCCTGTGGGCTAGTCCTCCAGAGTCATGGGGAGTCGGGGCAGCGCCCAGCTTGGAGCCTGGGCTTAACCAGTGAGCAGTTGTTTTTTCCTTGCATCTGTGAATATTGATTTAACAAATGAAATAAAGAATTCAAGACATTCTTTGGACCACATTTAACAATAGTTCTATGATCATTAGAATTTTTAGAGTATAAGAGGGAAAATTGGGAGTGAAAATTTTAAGCCTTTTACTTTTATTATTATATTTACGTAGGGAAAAGGGAGCATTCCAACCTGAATGCTTTTTAGTGCAAATTTAATTTTAACTCAAAACTTGGTTTTTATTGCCCTGTTAACTTTTCTAATGAATAGTACCAAGTAGTTAGTGTTTTTTGCCAGAGTTCTGTAGGTTTGTTTGGGTGCTCTGCATTGCATTTAAATGGTAGAAAGTAATATAAATTATATAATAGTGGTAATATGCATTTATTTAAATTCCAATTCCAATAGGCTAGAATAGCTAGTCAAATCAAATGATACATGAATTTCTGTTTTGGACATGCCATAAATTTGGTTCTTTTAATTTTATGGGAAACCAACCCTTTCTATGATATGAGATATGGATGTATCTCAAATGCTATTTCTTTGGCACCTGGATTAGTATGGTACTGAATTACTCTCAACCACATTTTGTATGTATAGAATAATTGTAAAATGGAAGTTGAAAAATGTGATCAGTCACTTTCATATTGTGCCTTAGGGAGGAAATGAACAAAATGCAGTGGTTACATGCACTGGTGGCTGTGTTCTCGCCTCATAATGGCACCAGGTTAACTCATCTTATTGCTTGTTAACTTTGTAAGGAATCAATGGCTTGTGATAACATGGTTTGATGTTAGGAGAGCTTGGCTGAAATCACCAGAGATCCCCTGATAAGTATGCAGTGACACCCGTTAAGTCCATCTTCAGAGATCGTTCATTAAATGCCAGCAGCCTTCACAGGACACATCTGCTTCCCAGTCAGGACCGTTTCATCAGTGTTGGTAATGTGTTAGGACAGCATTGTATATCTAAAGACTGTCCTCAAATGACGAATACACCTGGATTGGGGCTTTAGAGGATTTGGTCCATTCTTCTGATTTTCACATTGGACAGCCTTTCATTTAAAATATGTATGTTTTTTTCACAATACTGAATGAAGTATCAGAGAGGATAATCCTGTCCCATGTGGCATGGTTGACTTGTTGGCTTATTCTACGTGACCATGCATTTTGGTGACAGTTGGATATTTGGTGAGATCCTTATGGTGGCATTATGCCCTGCTTGCCCTCAGCAAGTGCAAGATGATATTCAAGAGGGAGAACTCTTTTTCTGCAGGTTTAAATGTGGGCCCCCTTCCAAAGGCAGCAATGCTAATAACCCTTATCTTTATGTGTCTAAAAGAATTAGCGTGCATTTGAGAAACAACTCATTTCTTTGACTTTCCAGTTAGGTAGTGATTGGATTATTACTGAAGCTAAGCTATCAAATACTTAGATTACGTAGAGATGCATTGCCAGTACAGTTAGCCAGAGCCATTTGTGGCTATTTAGATTTAAAGTTAAATAAGGTTAAAAATTCAGTTTCCAAGTCACACTAGCCACATTTCAAGTGCTCATTATCCACACACATGTGGCTAGTGGCCACCAAATTATTAGCACAGATCTAGAACATTTCCAACAATGCAGAAAGTTCTGTTGGAAAGCACGGACTTGTAGAGCTTATTGGATGTATCTGTGAAGAATGCCTGATCCCTCTCTGAGTGAGAATGGAGAAGGTAAGGCCAACCCGTCAGTAGGAAGGAGACTTGGGCAGCATTTCCCAAGGTGTGCTTCTAAGAGCTTTAATCGCATATTCCTTAGCTAAAATTGTTTGGAAAGCCCTGCGTACATATTCACTATCTTTGAGATTTGAAGCTCGAAGAATCCCTGCAGTTTACCAGGTGTTAGCCAAATTAAACCTGGTGTTTTTTTTTTTTTTTTAAATAATACCTAATTTTTGTGGGACTAACATTTCTTTGAATACCATTTAGAAAAGGCTGAGTTGAATTTTTGGTTAAATTTAAGGCTTATTTGTGTCAATAAACTTGGTAGAGTTGCTGAAAAAAGCTCAGTAGGATGTGAGCCTGACTTAGGGGACATGGAGTGACACTCAGATTTGATCTGCTCAGCCATACCTGGAGTGTTGTGTCTAATCACATTGAGCATTCCAGAGGAGGAGCCCAAAAGATGAGTGGCCTAGGGCAGTGACCTGGGGATATTTAACCTGGAATAGAGAAAATTGAAAACATACATTATGCGATTTTCAAATACTTGAAGTGCACTCCAGTGGAGGAAAATTTAGAGGCAAAACTGGGTCCAGTGGGAAGAAGTTATGGGGAGGTAGATTTCACTCAATATTAGGACCCATTATTCCAAAATGGAAAAAGCTTGTCCGTGAGGTAGTGAATTCTTTTTCAGAGGATGTAATCAAGCAGAGACTGACTGACTACTTGTTTGGGTGTGACAGAGGAGATTCATCCATTGGATATAGTAATGGCCTTTGGCCTGTGGTTGGTACTGCAATGCCACCATCCCAACCCCCTCAGCCCAGGCAGCATTTAGAAATCTGTAGGCATTTGGAAATATGGAGAGTCGTTTGTCGGTTGGTTGGTAAAATGCTTGGGGCACTACTGCCATCTGGATCTCATGATTTCTAAAGGCTCTTTCTAGTTTAGAATGAGTGCCTTTTCATGTACATGTGGCTAATGATTCCTATTAGCACACAGGAAGGGTATTTGGTCCAAGTTCAGGCCTAAGTATCCTTCACTTAGAATATTGGCATTAGACCCTCTAACTGTTCTCTCTCCAATCTGGTTCACCTCCCTGCCATCCAGCTTCTTTACTATTCCCAGGTCCATCTTACTAAAATGCAGAGCTTATAGCACTCAGCTGCTTAAAAATTTTTAATAAAAAATGTCTTACCAGGATAAAGTGCAACTTCTTTGCACGTCATGCAAAGCTCTGTTCACTGTTTGGTCTCCTCCTACCTTATGGATTTCACTTCCCACTAGTAGTTGGTGGTTCTATCGAGTATGCCTACATCATACTCAAGTGACTTCAAGCGCTTGCCTTTGCTGTTCTTTTTGTGAATACCTCTTCCACTTTAAATTAGAGTTTTGCATGAGTGTCTTGCCATGCATGCCCAAGAAGGCGCTCAAAATCCTACCTTGCCTTGTCTCTGCCAGCTTTTCCCTGTCTTACTCTCCTTCTCCAGCCACACATCCTTTCTTTTCCTTGACAGACAAGCTCCTTTCTCCTTCAGGGACGTTACTCGAGCTGTTCCCTCTGCCTGGAT
Source organism: Ceratotherium simum simum (assembly GCF_057802395.1). Classification (NCBI taxonomy): domain Eukaryota; kingdom Metazoa; phylum Chordata; class Mammalia; order Perissodactyla; family Rhinocerotidae; genus Ceratotherium; species Ceratotherium simum. The sequence continues at coordinate 11,897,147 of NC_141919.1, read as the reverse complement.
TTCTTGTCTCCTTGCTCTTCATCCACAGAACTCCTGCAAATCCTTCAGGTCTTGGTTGTTGGGTCAGCTTCCTTAGGGAATCTTCCCCTAGCCCTAAGATTTGATTAGATAATTCCCTGATAAGTGATTGCATAGCATCCTGTAATTTTCTTCATGGAGATTATCCTCCAATTGTAATTACTGTACAGAGCCTCTTGAGTATCACTAATTCACTGACTGTCTTGTTCATTATTCTAATCTCAGTTCCTACCACAGTGCCTGGCGCACAGTAGGTGTGGAAGTAATTGAATGAATGAATAAGAAAATGAAGCTTATCCTGATGCCCCAGGCAATGCGCTGGCCATTCCTTCCTATAACCTGCCCTAGGATTTTATGTCTTACATTCCTGTACTGTAAGGTGCTCTCTGTGTCTGGGAGTTCTGTGCGGGGAGGGAGGGGGGCGACCATTATCTCTTGCTCACTTGCATCTCTACCTGTTAGGAACGATAGTGTTTTTCATTATAAGAATCCTACTTCATTTTACACCTCTACTCTTACTACCTACCCCTTTACTGTCCCTATCAATAAGGGGGATATTTTAAAAAATTCTAAGTTGTAACGTAGAGTTTATTACTGTTTTTATTAGAAGTACCACGTCTGTTGCCATGCCCTAAAGTATTGGCGTGGCAGGTATTGTCATAATCTCTCCTGAGAAGCATACATTAAACACCTATTGTACAGGTATTAGCGGTTTGTTAAGGTCTGTTTCTCAGCAGGCTTTGTTGGACTTTTGAGCTTATATTATTTCAGTCTCTTTCTTGTAGAAAAAAATATTTTAAATACTTTTCCAGAACAAATGCAAAAAATAATTTTATGGTGAAAGTAAGTAGGCAAATGATTTAATGTATAGAATTTCATTTTACTGGCTTTTTTCCCAACCATGCTTGTGTTCCTTAAATCACAGTATTTTATTGAGATATAATTTACACATCATAAAATTCACTTTTATTTCTTTTATTTTTATTTTTTATTTTTTTTGTCAGGAAGATCAGCTCTGAGCTAACATCTGATGCCGATCCTCCTCTTTTTTTGCTGAGGAAGACTGGTCCTGGGCTAACATCCATGTACATCTTCCTCCACTTTATATGGGAGGCCGCCACAGCATGGCTCGACAAGCAGTGCGTCGGTGCGTGCCCAGGATCCGAACCGGCAAACCCCGGGCCGCCGCAGCGGAGTGCGTGCACTAGACCGCTTGCCCCACTGGGCTGGCCCCAAAATTCACTTGTTTTAAGTGTACAATTCAGTGATTTTTAGATTTTTACAGAGTTGTGCAACCATAACCACAATGTAGGATTTTTTTTTGAGGATTTTTTAAAAAATTATAAATCACGGTATTTTAAAGAATAAATAATTGGACTTTTTTTTTTTTTTCCAAATCCCAGTTAGAGGCCCCCTCTCTCACCCTTGGCTTGTTAATATATATTTAGTGGCATTTTATTTGGTGGCACTGGTAGAGAGTTCAGAGCGGGAGCTCATGTCTGAGTGAACAGCTTGAGCAGTAAGAGCAGCCATAGTGTTGCCTTCTGCAGATTTCCTGGAGCGGGAGTGGCTGTCACCATTTGTGGTGAGGGGCAGAGAGGACAGGCAGGAAGTGGGAGAGGAAATGAGATGTAGGGTGCAGTGAGGAGGAGAGGAACAGAGGGGGCAGGGGAAGGAAAGGGGAAGAGATGGCAGACAACGGGAAAGCCATCATGGTTCTGAGAAGATGTGAAAAACTTGCTATATTTTCTGAGTTGGAGAGCTTATTTGTTAAAATGTGAAAATGGAAAAAAAAAGCCTCCTTTGGGTCAGTTTATGGGAGTACTTTGGACTTCTTCCTCAAGTGCTTTTTCTCTTATGATCATTTGCCCCTTCTTCCCTGAGTTTTAATTTTCACACCTTACCTGGTGTGTGCTTCTTGAGTCGGTGGTGGAATGTTACTATGTGGCTGAGTAAGCAACGTTGGGGTGTTTCTGGTGCTTTGAGAGCACACGGGGGAGGAGGCATTCTTTGCCTTAGGGACCTTCTGTTCAAAAGGTCCTTAAACAGCAGATGATTCACATTTGTAAGCAGAAATAGGGAAGTAAAATCCTGAACTACAGGTAAAGTTCAGATGTGGTGTTGTAGTCTATGGCCATTGCCATGAGAGAAAAGGAAGGAGCTGAATCATGATTTCCATTGTCATTTTAGCTTTTTAGCAAGAGTTTCTATAGGAGCATCAGATGTCAGCATTATGGTTCACTGGTGTGTTTCTGGTTTTCTCAGTAAATGCACTTGATTTTAATGCTGAGCCAGAGAGATAATACCTAAGGCATTTTTGCCCATCTGGGCAGTTGGAATCCAGTATGAAGCAAGAGTTGAACAATCTTCATGGTAGAAAGGCCCTAACTAGATGCATTTTCTGCATCTCTGTCTCATAAAACTGTTCTTTGAATACTTAATATGAAGTAGATGACACTTCAGTAATATAGAGATATTTCAGTAATATACAGAAATGGCACAGAGTAAGGGTTTAAAAGCTTTTGTTGTATGAATGGATGCATGAGAGGAATGAGTGATATGCCTGTTGGCTGTGTGTACATGTGGTCCTTTGGCTTTCCTTTCAGTTTCCTGGAAGTTTTGAGCAGCCATTGTTGAATGTTGGAAAGTAAAAGGTGGAAAATCCTATAAAAATTTCTGTCCATGTACTCGCTTTGAGTGTTAGATAAATCCCAGAGCTGTCCTCCATGTTGTCTTTTTTTCTCTGCTTTCCAACTACTGCCATTTTTTACAACTCTAACAACCAGATTACCTTAAATCTAAACATGAGCTCTGTCCTTGGCACATAGTAGGTGGTCAATAAACATACATGGTCAGGCTGCCTTCAAGGAAAAACTACTGTTACTGGTCATTTTATTGACTATGCCTCTCGATTCCTTCTAGGGTTTTCATAAATCTTTAGGATTTTTACTTTCTTCAGAGAAAGTGGAAAATGAATTATTTCATTTTGGCAAATGTTTTATTAAAGAGTAAGAGAATAGATGGAGATATCTATGAAGACTTTGGGTTTGTTTCTTAAGCCTTTTTTGGAAACTCTTACTGTTAAAAAAAAAATCAAAGGTATATAGTTTAATGTTCAGAGTTTATTAAAAGCTTAAAGTGCAGTGATCTATTATTTGACATTTTTCCGTTAGTTATAGGCACAAAGTACACATTTCTATTAGGAAATCAAGAATGAAAACAGCACATGTAGATAACTAATTTAAGCAGCTTTCTTTCCCACATTATCCTCCCACCCCATCGCCACCCCTACACAGCTGGGATGTGGAAATAGTGGTCACCCTAGTTAATCTCAGTAACTGTACTATTTGAGGGTTTTGGAATGTAGTACCAGGTAGTTCAGGGGGAATTTCATGTGTAAATGATGGCTTAGCTCTTTGTACCTTTTAGGCAGTATGATAGCTGAGCTTCGTATTCACTTCACATCGGTGGAGAAAGTTAACTACGTTTCTCAACTGGGATCAACCAAAACAAGACTCTTCCCAGCCGCACAGAGGAGGGCCTGTTTCACAGCACAGTCCCTTTGGCTCTTCATTCACTAAGCCTAGTTGAAAAAAGTCCAAAAGAGACCTGTTTTAGACTAAATTTGAGTGTGTAGATACTAGAATGTTCAGGTGTATTTAGTTGGGAATAATATTTACATTTTGGGGGTACTTGTATAAGCAGTTGGGTATGTCCAGATGTGAGTGAGTGCCTCCATGTGGAGACTTCTGTGCGATTTTTCTAATATTACAAAAATTACTAATATCAGTTCTTGCTCATTTTCTTTAGAACTGAATCATGGATAGAGGGATTTTCATACACTAGTCATCCTAGTTTTTCCAAAAGAAAAGTAACTTAAACTTGTAGGTTTTAGTTTTTCTGTTGCATTTAAAAGAAATGCCTGACGTTGCTAAACTTTACTGCTAGCAAGAGTTGTACATTTTTAATCTCTTTTAAATATGAACACTTTTTACATTTCCAGAAGCAACCTAAATGTTTACTTCATGTCCTTGTTGTTTACAAATATCACGAGAAATTTGAAAAATAAATACTTACAGGAAATATTTTCAAAATTTTTATGTAGATGGCAGAGAAAAGGGGGGTACAGAGAAAGCAGGTTGAATGGGTTGTGTTTGTTAGTATTAGTGGAAGGTGTGGTGTCAAATTGCACTACGGACATGAAAGTAAAATTTAAGCTGCTTCTACCAGTTGTAAGGGAGCATCCTTCATGGGGGCGTAGTTGGATGCCTCGTTGCTTCTCAGCAGTAAAGACCCATATGTACCCTAGACACTTAGTCATCCACCATCCGGGGCTTTTATTTGAAATATGGAGACCCCTAAATCCTGTTTTGCATGTAATTGAAGTTAGAGGACATGTTAGGAAAAGCTGTTCTTGACTGACTAGAAAACAAATAATTGTATTCTGTTTCTGATCTTCATTTATAGCACCAGCAACAAGTGGTGCAGGCTGTGGAACGGGCCAAGCAGGTGACCATGGCAGAACTGAACGCCATCATTGGGGTACGTGGCCTTTCCATTTTAGCTCTGATCTTAGTGTTTGTCATCAGCTCTCTCGCTTTCTCTGCTTGAATTTTATTCCATCAGAGAGGCAAAGGGCAGTAGAAGACCATAAAGTAAAATTAAGCACTTTGCCTTCAATCTCATCTGAAATTTGATGACTGCCTCAGAAACTTTCTGGATCACATTCTCACCAATTCAAGTTGATATGTTCCTGAAAACTCTCCCCTAAGGAGACGGGGTAGTTCTTTTTTATGATATTTCTTTCCTTTGCAATCAGCTTCTGTTGCTAACCTATGCCAGAAAAAAGATATAGATTGCCCTGATGTTAAAATGGCCTGATTTTATATCTTTCCTCAAACATAGAGTATCTTAATTATTATCATTTTCAGTGAAATAAAATGTACATTTTCACATCTCGCTGCTCCTCTTCCTCCCCTGTGATCGGTGATTCTTTTGGGCTAGTGTCCATTTGTAGTAGAAGATAATAGATGAACTACACCTCTTTGAAAAATCAGTGGCTCAGTTAGAAAATCCTTCCTGGTGATAGTAGCATTAATGCTGCATAGAAATTCATGGGTTTGGGCAGTCACCCCAGTTCCACTTACATTTTTGTTCTCCCAGATTAATGTAACACGTAATAAAATAAGGTGCTAAAACTTAGAAATAATAAAGGTGAGAAGTCTTAGCTGAAAAGAGCACAGTATTCACGTCTGTTTATGCAGCTGGTACAAGCAGTTCCTTAGGTTATTCTAATAAAGACACTACAACTGTACTTTCCTCTTTCTGCCCCCTCCCAAATACTTTCTTTTGTGTATAGATTATACACAAAAGTCTTTTCTTTTTTCCCCCTCAGTGTATCAAACACACTTTGAAATGCTAATTATTCCATTTACTTTCATTAAAATTCAAATTGCTGAGTGAAGATGCGGATAAGGGTCGCCTGATAATCAATCTGAAGTGAAGATATTGCTTCAATTATGCCTCTGTCTTTTAACAAGGAAATCAGAACTCAGGGATGACTGCCGATGGTGGTAGAGCAGTAGTCTGATTGTAGCTTGTTTTTTACTAGGCTATTTTGAGCTCTATTTAGTATCCCTCTGACCACAAGAAAATACTGGTAGTAAATTAGAAGACGAAGACGTAATAAAGGGAAAAGAGTAACCTTTATTTCCTCAGAAGTGCCCCTTGGAAAGAAGAGGCTGAATCAGAATAAGCCGAATCAGAACAAGCGGTATAGACTCATTTGTCATACATTTTCTATGCTCCAGGGGTGGGGGAGAGATGAGAGATGATGACATTTCACAGTTTTTATTTCCTAAAATTCCAGAAAAGAGTAGTGTAATAAATTTTTTATAACATTGAGAAAGCTTTCATCATCAAGTTAGTATATATGTATATATACCAGCTGTGTTTGCTCGAAGTGTCTGTTGTCTCCACGTTGGGCTGTATTTTGGTTACCAAATCTCCCGAGGTCACTAGGGCTGGAACCTACGTTTCTCACCCAGTACGCTGTCTTCCGTGAACGAGAGACTGCGTGGAGTGAGGACTAGTCAGAGAGCTTGCTGGGTCATTTCTGGCTTCGTGTTTATTGTTTGTGTGAAGTGCTAAAATGCAGGTAGCCATCCTACCGTCTGTCTGGTTGGCACCCTTTTCTAGGAAAACAGAATGCTTTTTTGTTTCTTTTTTGAGTCTTGTTAGTTACTGTCTGTACAGTGGAAAGATTAATCTAAATCAAAAACACATTGTTTGGGGTTGGATGTTGCTTAAAAATCTGAGGGAAGATATAAAATCAGAACAAGTTCCCTTCCCTTCATGGCATCAAGTATATTTTTAATACTGTTTTATATCTATTTCATTTTACATACTTTGTTTTGAATGGGATGGCAGATTGCCTGTTCTCAGGGAAAGGATGATTTATTAGACCGTAGCCGAGTTACTGACAGACATATTGTGTATATATGGATTTAATTATTAAAATAAAGCTAATTTAATTTTGTGGCTTAAAAACTTATTTGAAGAACTAACTCAGTCGAGTTGCATGCTGTCAAAGCAGCATGTGCTATAGTTGGTGGATCTGGTGGGAATTCCAGATTATTTGTATCTGAGTAGAAAATGAAGTAAAAAATCACATCATCTGACTATTCTGAAAAGTTGATTGCAGAAATAGAAAAACAAACCCAGCAGTTTTCTGGAGCCACAAACCAGAGAGAAGAAAAGAGCTCAATTATAAACTTACTTGATGCATTTCTGCTGCGGGTGTTCTCTGTCCTCTTTGGTCTTTTGTGTGTTTCGTCCTGGTAGTACCTTGTGTCTGGTAGTTTTCAAAGTTGTAACATTGTGGAATTTTCAATGCACCTGCTGTTCTGTGTGCCCTTGGGCATGGCTGTGTTGTGAGGTGGTGGTATTTTGACCTGCTACTAAAAGTGGTGAGGGGTCAATTTTAGTTTTTTGTTACTTGATTTTTAGAGTGTAGTGGCAAGGATTTTCTGCATAGAGGAAATGAAAACTTTTCCTCCTGAGAGGCACAGACCCATCTAGGCCCCTGCAGACCTTCATTTATTTATCACTTCATATGTATCTGTTTTATATGTATGCGTACCATCTACACAAGCACAAATGTTCCCAGATTTAATGAAATCTGATGAAGCACCTTTTTAACTCTGCAATATTATTCTACCTTCATTGGTAAATGAGCCAAACCAGTGATCCATGCAGTTTAAATGCAAAATGCTGAAGTGAGCCCGAAACCTGGAGAGGCAGCTTGTTCTCTTGACAGTAAGCTAGTTGTGTTTAATGGAATGAAACACAGTTATAATGATTTCTTTCACAGGTCATGTTCAGTTTAAAACTGTTGATAGATTGAAATAAGTTAAATATCATTTATCTTTTATTTTTAAGGAAAAACACCAGAAAATTCCTGTGTTGTTTTCTATAGTTAATATTTTGTGTTTTGTTTTGAATTGGCGGTATTTTACATTTCCTTGAAGCTTTCCCGGAGTTCCCCCAAATGGGCTGAAGGAGTGTTGTATCTCTGATTTGATTTTGTCATGTGTCCTGCTAGCCACTGTGTTTTTAAATTAGAATCTCTGCGAGATCACACTGTTGGAACAACACACAAATTGTAGTTTTAAATCAGTAATATGATCTAATTAAAAATGATGTTTTCATTTCCTGTATTATTAAATTGAGTCATCTGACTATCTTAAAATGCTTTTTAAATCCATTACACTATATAATCAGCACATGCTGTGTGAATGTGGTAATGCTTAATAAAGGAGGCTGACTTGGAACCTCATAAGAATTTCTCCAAAGAAACCACCATTAAGAAAAAAAGTTTTGTTAGTACGGACATTGGAAAAGAAAATGTTTGGCTTGTAAAAATAGAAAATGGGTTTTCTTTGGGTTCTCCCTTTTTTAACCTAACTCTGAGGAATAAAATGATAGAAATATGCATTTAAAAAAAAAAAAGCAAAGCACACCCCCTTAAAAAAAAAAGTTAAGAACAGGTATGCCATGGTGTTGTAGGAAAATGCAGTTTAGCACAAGAAATGCTGAACCTCCATTTTTAGCAGTGACATTTTAATGATAGGAAGTCTGCAAAATTATTTGCCATCAATTGTGAAGGCAATAACAAGCCTTGGTGGTTTTTCACACTCTCTGTGTTAAGTGCTTTCAGAATGACAGCGTAAACTGTGTTAGAGAACTCCAAGGAAGTAAAACTGATTAAAATGTTCATGCTTGAATGGTGCTGATGGAATAGTTCATTTGGACTTTCTCTACCTCCTGCAGCTCAAGCTGAAATATTAAAATTCAGTGGATTTAAATCTCTCTCCTCTCAGCTCAGGAAAAAAACATTACATTTTAATAGGTTTTAAACCCATAATTCATTGGTTTGGAGCAGCACTATTAAATCTATTTAAATATTACTTGTATTACTAAGGAAATGATTTAAATGACTTTGCCTTTACCATCCTATGTGTCTGAGTTAGTTTAAAAAAAGAAAGACAATACCTTTGGGGTTTTTTTCCTTCCTCTTAGCATTTTGTTTTATTGTCTTTGTCATATGATTGGCCCTTAAATTATATACGTACACATTCCAGATTGGCATTTTGGCAGAGGGTCGTGCAGTATGGTAGTTTTAAAATGTGTGTCCCTCTTTTTTTCATTATAGATTTCAAAATGCCATTTTAAGTTTCAGAGGCATTTAGATGCACCGTTGTGGTAATTTCCCTGGTTGTCTTTTTAAACTAATTGGCCGTTAGGCAGAAAACTGAAAGATATAAATATGTGGCTATATATAAAAATGTGTGTGTGTTTGTTTTCCCCTCCCTTACATCACAGCATCCAATAGCACAAAATTTGAAATAAAATTAAAAATACAACTTCACTTTCTTAACAAAAGGAAAAATGTATCAAGTATCCAAAAGCCGTATTTTCTTCTCTTCTGTGGTTACTAATAAAGGGCTTTCCAGAGGTGGTGGTAATTTTGCAGTGGCTGTGCTATTGTCCTCTTTTGGGACAGCACTGAAGCACTGTTGTCCTTACCGGGCCTACCTCTTACCCCTCCTCTGCATTCCTCTCCCGCCATTGCCACACTGGGAAGCTCTTGCATTTCCCCAGTGCTTTTTGTGGAGACTCCACCCTTCATTTATGCATATGCAGCCTGGAAGAGTGAGGGAGCTGTCCCTCCCACCACATAGGGTAATCTCGGACCCACAGGCAGTCAGTGGAATGCCCCCCTCCTTCCCTTTTGGTGGGCAGTTTTGAGGTGCTTTCTACATTCCTCCACAAAGGGGCCCAGCAGAACGGAGCATCAGTTGCCCATGGTAGTGATCAACTCAAGAATACATCCTTGTTTTGAGTTTCTCTCCTTCCCTGATTCACTTTCCCTAGCCCCCACTCCTGTTCTGGGATCATTTCTCAAAATTACCTGCAGCTAGGCCTTGTCCCTCCACTTTCCTGGAGGAAGTAAAACACCCAGGATTTGACTTCATAGGCCTCAGGCTCTCTAAGGGGGCTTTCCGATGTATTTAGGCGATTGTACCCGTGTGCTAGAATCATGGTTTGTTTTCTGATCTGAATTCGGTGCATAAAACCTTTTCTTTAATAGCCTAGCTTTTACATTGTTTTTTAAATAATTACTTTTCAATATACTTACAGGTTGAGCTTCCCTTTTTGTTCTTCTCCCAATTGATTACTATTGGTATTTTCTAAATATGGAATAAACTTAAAAAACGAGCCATAAAATAGATTTGTGTTTTATCAGAGATTGTTATCTCAGCTTTGTTACTGTCTTTACTGAACAGTGTGCCCGGAGCTTAAAGGCTTCATACAACATGCCGGCCATTGGCTGCATGATGTACACAGCTTGCTGGGGTGTGGGTGAGCGGGAAGAAGCTGATTTTCTGTAATTTTAGGGCTTTGCTTACCTGCTCTTGAAAAGTATGGTAAAGCTTGATTGCACGTAAGCCAAAGCAGTTTTACATCGTTAAGTCTGCACATTGCTCTGTATCTTACACTGGTATGCCTGCCCCTCACCTTTTTTTTTTGACTGGTTCATTTACTGTGGATCAGGGGACTGCGTTATTGAGTGACGTAGTCATAATCTAATCTTTGTGCTACAATTTGATGAGGCTTTAAGAGGTAATAATTTCCCTTCTCTCATAACAAAGATTCTCATATACTTAAGTAATTTTTTAGCTCTGTCTTCACTTCAGAACTCCCTAAAAAACCTAGGTAAAGAATAGGATTTCTAAGTTGTGCTTATGGTGTGCTGTTAATTTCTGTTACAGAGCTTCCCCGGAAGAAATTTCTAGAAACTAGTCATTCAGGTTTTTTTTTTTAATTGTTGCTAACCTTGAAGGGCTACTATTTTTCTTTCTGTTGAGGGAGGAGCCCTTCTCTCCCTCCTTCCCCTGATAACTGCATTTCCATAGCTCAAGGTAGAGTTAAACGCACAGTGTTAATGGGAGTTGTGGAATGTGTGTACCTGACTTAGCTTAAGGTATGTGGGCATTGGGCTTCCGCTCAGAGGAAAGCGGAGTGTCCCGGATCTGGAGATCTACATTTCATTCACACCAGAGCACAGCAGGCCTCCCCTGTGTGGGGGTCCAGGGGTCCTGGTGGAACTGTTAGACAGAAAAGCAGGGTTCACTCAAGGCAGCTTGCAGGCTTGCACAATGTTATCCCTATTTATTGGTTAGTGCCCCACCCCGTTTTGCTTCCCCGGTTTTAATTCTCTTGTTGACTTCCTCCCAGTGGTATTCCTATGAGCAGCATCACCAGCTCCCATTTAGTCAGATCTTTTTCCTTGTGCACCCAGCCTGCCTTGAGTTCCTCAAAGCTGGGAGGGAGGGAGGAGGCATGGTCTCTAAGAGAGGCAGGCTCACCTCAAACAGGCAACTAAAGAGTTGATGGCTTAGGCTAAGTTTTAAGGACTATTGTTGTGTGCACTCCTCAAGGCTCCCTAGGAAATCCGTTTGGAAATCCTACCTGAAAGTGCATTTGTGATCTTAAATGTTCTCCTAAGGACCTTTGTGAAAAGGTTAGAACCTTTTAGTGAATGGTAAGAATGATTTAATGATTACATCTACTCATTCATTCATTCTGCAAATATTTGAGTGTCTTCACCAAATCCTATTAAAGGGGCACATTTTGTTTTCACTTTAAATGTTATTTTTAAATGTCTTCTGAAATGATCCTCAAATTACATTTAAATCATCTTATTAAGGTTTTAGTAGTTGTAAGCTTTCTGCTTTTACATTTTACTACACATAATCAACTTTTAATTAACACATTTTAATTTCAGTAAAACTTTAGTTTCTGAGGATAACAGGATAAAGAGAAATAAGTAATAGAAAACATGGTAACATTGAGGCTGCGTAGAAATAAGTAATAGAAAACATGGTAACATTGAGGCTGCATATGTTTACTAATTTATATATTTTTTATATTTTCAGATATTTGGAATTATGAATCTAGAAATACAAATTCCTTATTCATATTCTATCTTCTTCTTTTTAAGTTGTTTGTTGAGGGATAATTTACATAAAGGAAGATTTATCTTTTCTAGCATACAGTTTGATGAGTTTTGACAACCAAATGCAGTTGTGTAACTGCCACCGTTATCAAGATGGAATTTTTCTCTCTAGCCCTGCTCTGTCCCCCCAAATTCCCTTGTTCTTTGTAGTCAGTGCTTTTCCATACTCCAGTCTCTGGAAACTACCGATAATAATTTTCTCCCTAAGTGAGCCTTTTTGAGAATGTCATATGAATGGAATTACACACTATATGTAGCCTTTTGAGTTTGCATCCTTCGTTTAGCATAATGCCTTTAAGATCTGTCTGTGTGGTTGCCTGGCTCGGTATTAGGTAGTCCCTTTGTAGAGCTGGATAATAGTCCATTATATGGGGGTACTAGTTGGTTTTAACATTCACGCCTTGAAGGATGTTGGGCTTTCTCCAGTTTTTGGTGATTGTGAATAAAGCCCCAATAGATATTCACACATAGGTTTTTGTGGAATATAAGTTTTCATTTCTTCTGGGCGATTACTTGGAAGTGGGATTGCTGAGTTTTGTGTTTAACTTTCTAAGTGACAGACATACAGTTTTCCAAAGTGACTATATTGTTTTGCAGTCTTACTAATATGTATGAGAGAGCCTTTGCTCCGCATCCTCACCAGCACTTAGAATTGTAGGTTTTTGGAGATTTTTAACCATTTCTAGTAGGTGTATAGTGGTACTCATGTTTTTATGCATTTCCATAGTAGCTAATGATGTTGTTTCTTTTTATGAGCTTGTTTCCCATACCTATATCTTCTCTGATAAATATCTGCTCAGGTCTTTGCCTTGTTTTTTTTCTTGAGTCAGTTATGTTTTTGAGTTTTGAGAGTTGTTTAATATTCTGGGTATAAGTCCTTTATGTATTTTGCAGATATTCTCTCCCAATCTGTAGTTGTCCTTTAATTTTTTTTAATAGTATCTTTTGAAGAAGTTTTTAACATTCTTCAATAGATGAAGTCTAATTTATGAATTTTCTTTATGAGTCTTACTTTTGGTGTTGTCCCTCAGTAATCTTTGCCTAACCCAGGACCACAAAGATTTTCTCCTAGGTTTTCTTCTAGAAATTTTATGTTTCGGTTGATGATCCAGTTGAAGTTAATTTTTGTTTGTGGTGTGAGATGCAGGTCTAGTTTCTTTCTTTTTTTTTTTTTTTTCAGATGGATATCCGATTCAGTTGTTCCAGCACCATTTGTTGAAAGACTGTCTTTTCTTCATTGAATTGCCTTTGCAGCATTGTCGAAAATTTATCGACTATATGTGGGGGTCCATTTCTAGACTCGATTCTGTTCCATTAAATTGGATGTCTATTCTTTTGCCAGTGCCACACTATCTTGATTTCTATAGCTTTCATTATTGTCTCCATTCTATTTTGTGTTTATTCTTTACTATTTTCACCCTCTTTCCTGTACCCCTCAGAACTTAGGGGTTAAAACTCTGAACTCAGAAAGGTTAAAACTTTGCTCTGATGGCTGCCCATTTTGCTTAGAATGAAGTTTAAATTTCTTATCATGGCCTGCAAGACTGAGCTGACCCTTCGCCCACCTCCCTGACGTCACATACCACTCACTCTCTTCATTTGACTGTCCTTTGGGCACACTGGCCTCTTTCTTCTGTCGCTGGATTAGCCCAGGCATCTTCTTGGCTGAGGGTTTGTTCAACGCCTCTTCCACCCTCTAGAATGTCGGTCCTTCACGTCTTGACATGGTATCCTCACGCTCCTCTTTGAAGTCCCAGCTCAGATGTTATCTCCTGAGAAAGGATTTCCCTGGCTGGCAGACTTGAGTAGCTCTTTCACCCAATTCATTCTCTGTCCCATTAGCCCATTTTGTTTTTCTCATAGCATCTACCACTTATTTGTTTGTGTGTGTGTTACTTTCCCTTTACTAGCACTTGAGAGCTTGTTCATTTTTATAGCTATGGTGCCTAGAACAATATGTAGCTCATCTTTTTCGATAAATATTTGTGCAGTAAGTCCTTAGTAACTGTTCATTTAATAAATGTGCAATAATTTGTTTATAGTATTTAATAAAGGCTTGTTCAATAAATATTTATTAAATGAACAAATACTCTATTTTGAGCTATTTTCATATTTGGATTTTTCTCCCCACAATTTTGAGCGAAGATTGAGAGAAAGCATGGACTGGTAGGACATACACAATCCTGAGTATCACTTATGTAGTATGATCTTAGGAATTTCGCTGAGAAGTTTTCTCACCTGTAGTGTAGAATGCAGGGCTGGAGCTAATAGCCCCTGAAGTAATGTCTGCTTTTCTAACATTGTATGGTTTTGTAAACCCATTAGTTTTGATGACTATAGAATATTTTTAAAATTTAGGGGCTTTTGTGTCAGTTATTTCTCAAGATTTATCATATCCCTAGGCTTGTATTCTTTTCCCTAAACAGGTAACTAAAAATAGCAAATGTTTTTGAATATTTACATTGTGTCAAGTACTGTGCTAAGCATTTGCATGCGTTATCCTGTTTAATCTTCACATCAACCCCCTGTGAAAGGTAGTATTATTGTCCCAACTTTACAGATAATGAAATCAAGGCTCTGAAGGGGTGTAAGTAGTTTTCTGAAGGCCACACAGGGAGAAAGTGGCAGAATGGGGATCTAAACTTAGTTCAGAGCTCACACATTTAACCATTCTGTTACACTGTACCTTATTTGTTCCCTCAACTTGTGTTCATCTTTCTTTTACAGTAGGATCAAGAGTCTCTTTATCCCTATCCACTAATAGGATTGTCCAGCGTTTAGTGTCCAGAGCTCAAGGAGGGAAATGGAAATTGGGTGTGTCTGATGCACGTACTAATTGGTTAGCCTAAGTTGTCTGAATTATATTAGTTCCATAGATCAGTTGGATACTCTTGACTCATGCTCTGTTTGTTCCTGTCTATTGTAACTTACTCTCTCCTATGTAAGAATCATAAGTTGTCATAAACACTGCTACCAAGGCAGGTGTTTTAAACCTAGGTCTTCTCAGATTTCATCCTTGGTTATTAGGCTGTTCATTAGCTCCCTAAAATATTGGCAAAATTGCGTGTGTGTGTGTATATGGGGGTGGTATATACATTTTCTGGGGAAGAAATTTTGGTCTTAGGTTCACAAAGGGTCCCATGACACAAAAATGTTTGAGCCCGTGCCTTACGGGACAAGAACCGTGTAAGATGCAGATATGAAAGAACAGAATATTTGGTGGAATACACGTAGATAGAAAGCAGTTGTCTATAACATTGTAAGGACACATTGCTGGATGATTGTTTAGAAACCTGTAAATCAGGGGTCTATACTGAATTTGTTTCTAAATAATGCCCAGGGGATGGGGAAGTTTCTTGAACTATTTACTGATTGGAAAAAAAAAAACAAAGTTACATTTTGTAAATATTGTCATAGATGTTATGGAAAATAAATTAGCCACATTAAACATTTAAGCTTTAACAATTAATGATAATCACTGCTTGGGATATTGTTTATATTAAAAGGAATTAACTGGAGATAGCAGCTCATATAGTTATATCAGAAGAAAGTACAGGCAAGTAAATATTTCTTCAGAATACATTTTTTTTTTTTTTTTTTTTTTTTACTTTCCTGTTTATACAAGCACCCTTTAAAGTTCTGGGTCACAGTGACGACTAAGAACTGGTCCCTGCCTCTTCAGTGCTCATGGTTTCATGAGAGGAGTAGATCCATATGGATAAATCATGTTTATATAAACTTATGAACCACGCACAAGGGGAGACTGACTGGGGTAGCAGTTACCAGTGAAAGTAAAAATGAGGGTCAGCTAATTATAGGCAGCAGTGGGTGAGGAAGGGGGATGACTGGTAGGGGAGGAACAGTGGGCCCATGCCAGGCCAATGGCCAGTCAGAGGGGACATAAGTTAGAACCCATAGAGATTGCCAGTATTTTGGGGAGTTCTGTCTTTGAAATTATTTAATTGCCTTATGATGAACAGTGTACTTTTTCTCTGCTTCCATTTCTCCATCTTGAGAAAATCTTGTCCATCCTATTTGTGAATATTAGGTACTTCATGGGATATAGTAATATTGCAAACTTAAATAATGGTGTTGACCTAATAAGCAAGAGTTTGAGCTAAACCCTCCCACACAAACCTTTTAAGAAAAAATAAACATGGCACATTCTTGAACCCTTTTTAAGGCAGCTCCATGGCTAGTCTGCCTTTGTGAGTCTCATACATTTTTTTCCCTTGGTGGATTCATAAAAAAGGGGAGAGTTTATGTTGGCCCAGCTTGTCTTCTGTGACCAACAGGGGCAGTGCCACTGTGGCTGTGAAGCAAATGGCAGTCATGTATTTTTTTTTATTTCCCCAGGGTGTTTCTGGGTTGACCCAAAGCAATTTGTAGACACAGTTCTGCACAAATTAGTATCTGGGAGAAGAAACTGTTGAGGGGAGAAAAATAGTTCAAGCTACTGTCTACTTGGATTGAAAGCTCAGAGCTTGCTTTTGGGTTTCTTTCAGCTAATAGCCTCAAAATGGCCTGTGAGTAAAGACAGGTGTCAAGGCAGGTTTTATTGGTTGTTTCTTACAGGAAGAGCCTACTCCTACTACGGAGGCTAAAACATTCCAGGTGCTCTCTCCAGCTTTCTTCACAGCTGAGCTGTGGGCATGTGACCCTGTCTAGGTCAATGTGATACAAGGAGATATCTACTTTTCCTTAACAGACCTATAAAGAGAGAATTACCCTCCTTTCTGCATTGGAACATGATTGTGGAGGTTATGAATTAATGCTTGGCGATATGGTAGCCATCTTTGGGGAAGTGGGATATAAGAGAGGCCACAAGAATTGATGTTGACCCGGAGCCTTGATATTACCAAGTCATCCAACCAACCCAGAACTTCTTCTGTGAGAAATAAACACCCCTATTATTTAAAGGCCACTTTTATTTTGGCATTATGTAACTTGCAGAGGAACTATCTTAACTGATACACTCTAATACCATGATGACTTTCCACATATATATCAAAATTGAAACAACCTCAACTTTTTAACGCAGTGGTTGACGACCACTTAAATGAACTCTTATATATCTATACAGTGGCATAAACTGCATAGCCATTACAAATGATGTAGTCAAAGCATTACTTAGGGATATAAGAAAGTGTTTTTTGACGCACACTAAATAGGACAAGAAGAAGCATTTTAAGTTATAGGACGGCATGATGCATTGAAATGCTTTGAAAAATACTGGATGGACTCACCAACATTATATTAGTAGTTTTCTTTGGCTGGTAGGATTGTGCTTGACTTTTAATTTCTTTCCATTCTACTTGTCTTCATTTAACATATAACTTTTCTAATCTAAAAAAGTTATAACCATGAACCTAAAACTGCTCCATAAAAATAAAGTATTAATTTAAAAAAATTATAAAAATTTTTTTATGGACCCATTCCTCCTCTCTTCTCCCCCATCTAAATTAACCAGTACAACCATCTACCCAGTTACTTAAAGCCCAACTTTACAAGGTATCCTGGGTTCCTCCAGTTATTCTCACCCTCTTCTCCTTCCATAACCATGTCTTTTCAGCACCATCGCAAATATATCTTAATTCCTACTCTTTGCAACTTGTGCTACCACAGCCCTAATCCAAGTCATCAGTGTTTTTTGGTTTGAACTCTTGTGTTACCTCCTAGCTGGTCTCTATCCTTTCATCCTGGCTGCTCTCACATCCAGTCTCCACATAGGATTCTGAACTTTAAAAAATTCTAAATTATATAACACTCCAGCTCAAAATACTTGCTAGTCTTTACATAGGCCAATGAAATAGAATAAATTACAGTCATGCGCTGCATAATGCCGTTTTGGTCAATGACAGACCTCATATACCATGGTGTTCCCATAAGATAAATACCATATAGCCTAGGTGTGTAGTAGGCTATACCATCTACGTTTGTGTAAGTACACTCTATGATGTTCTCATGACGATATCATCTAACGACACAGTTCTCAGAATATATCCCCATTGTTAGGCAACACATGACTGTACTCAGAAACATATCCACTCATATATGTCAGGCAAGCAAATCAGTGGGGGAAAAGATGGACGCTACTATTAATAACCCGGGGGATAATAGGTTATTCTTGTGGAAAAAGTGAAATTGGATTCACCTGTCTCATCATATGCAGAAGTCAATCTTAAAAGCATAAGAAGACAGAACTTGAAAAATTTCAGGAAAAAAAAACCCAAGAATTCTTTTTTTTTCTTTTTTTGGAGTAGAGAAAGATTTATTAATGGGTCACAGAAAGCTCAAACTATGAGAAAAAAGATTGATAATATTACTCAGTTAAAATTATTAAAAACATCTGTTCATCAAAAGATATCTTAAAGAAAATGAAAAGACAAGCCAGAAACTGAGAGAAGGTATTTGTTACACATATAGCCAACAAATGATTATGATCCAGCTTATACCAGTTAAGGACAAACTAAAAGTTCAACTTAAAAAACAAAACAAACTTAGCACAGCCTAAAGGCCTTATTATTCTTAAATGAAAGTCTAACACCCTTTCCTTCGTCCCTGATCAGATTCCTGTAATATTCGCATTCTGTCACACTTCCCCTTGCTCACTGGGTCCGCATCAGGCTTCCTTTTTCACTGTGGGCACCTTTCCTGTTCTGGGCCTCTGCAACTGCTTTTCTCTCACCTTTGGTTTTCTTCTCCCAGTGCTCTGCGAGGTACTCTCATTCTCATCTTTCAGGTCTCATTTCAAGGGCACTTCCCCAGAGGGGCTGTCTCCATTGATTCTTATGAATGAAGGATTGCTTACCTCGCATGGTATGACCTCCCTAGTTAAGACAGGGCCTGCTGGGGCAGCTGACTGGATGGTGGCAGGGATAGGGGGTAAGGGGGGTATGTGCTCCATTCTTGATACTGATGCAATCTCTCACTGACTTTTACCTTGAGCCTCAATGTGTAGGTGTTGGCCTGTAAAATTCTGCACCCAGTTGCAATGTGGGGGGAGGTGGGTCCCCACCGCACAGCAGTTCTCCAACATCAGCTGCGTATTCTACAGTTCAACTCAATTCTGATACTGTCTACCTGAAGATAGGATCAGATCTCACAGGTTAAGCTCAGTCCTCTAAGACTGTGCCCCCTTCAGATGCCAATTGCAAGTCTAGGTTGTCACCTGTGCTTCCAACAACCCCTTGCTTGGGTTTGATTAACTTGCTAGAGCAGCTCACAGAACTCAGAGAAACATTTTACTTACTAAATTACCCGTTTATTCTAAGAATATAGCTCAGGAACAGCCAGATGGAAGAGATGCGTAGGGCAAAGTATGAGGAAAGGGCTTGGAGCTTCCATGCTCTCTCTGAGGCGCCGCTCTCTCCACATCTCCACGTGTTCATCAACGGAGAAGCTCTTTGAACTCCATCCTTTTGGGTTTTTATGGAGGCTTCATTACATGGGCATGATAGATTAAATCATTGGCCATTGGTGGTTGAATGCAATCTCCTGGCCCTCTCACCTCCCTGGAGGTCAAGGGGTGGAAGCGAAAGTTCCAACCCTCTAATCACGTGGTTGATTCTCCTGGCAACCAGCCCTCATTCCTAAAGTCACCTCATTAACATAACAAAAGACATCTTTATTGCTCTCTTCGTTTTGGAAATTTCAAGGGTTTTAGGAGCTCTGTGCCAGAAATGGGGATGAAGACTCACTATATATTTCTTACTATAAAGAACAGTGTCACAGCCTGCTTCAGTGTCCTTCCAATTGCAGGCCATGTGACTCATGAGTATGCAGTGAAATCAATTCAGTGATCCGTATTCAACATTTGTTATTAAAAAAATATAAAGGAATAGAAAAGATTAGAGTGTGCTGCACATAGTATTTGGTATTGTTTGTTGAACTTTTGTTTCATTTACATGTGTATTCTATGCAGATACATGCCCGCAACACATGAGTTGTGGTCAAAACGTTGGAAAGCAGCTCATCTAGGTGTCATCTGAGGTTCATTCTACTTCTGAAGTTCTAAGGTCACATGCAGTTGCTGAAGAACCTAAAGTAAATAGGCTTTTTAAATGTAGCTTTACTTTTTTAAAGTACTCTGAGGTAACAAAAGAAAGCTTTTCTGAGCATGATCCCTTACCTTGGTGACTTTAGTGACTAAAACACAAAATAGAAGCATTGGTTTCAATAAGACAATGTGTTAAAATCTCTGAAAAAGAATTCTTTAAATAGTTTAAACAAGCCTCCAGGAAATTGTATTTCTATTATTAATTTGCTCAGAAATACTTTTCCTAGTAAACCGGACCAGTTCAGAAAAAATTCCAGCAGGCTCGCTGATGGGAAAGTTAATATAACGAATGAGGTTTTTTGGCTTTTTTCCCCGCCTTTTCTTGCTGTTATTACTTCGCGACTTACACGGCAAGTTAGGATGATGGAATCCTTGGCACAGGACTCTCAGGATTTGCTTGCTTTTTCTTACCTGTCCTCGCCTTAAAGACTAGTCCAGGATCTTGAGGACCACAAGGATCTGTGGTTTTAGTGAGAAACTTACTCTCGCAGTGATCATCTTTCTTGGGTTGCTCTAAATGCAAGTCCTTCTCCTGCAGTAAACCTCTGTTTTAAGTCATCAGGAGTGAGTTACAGATAAGCTTAGGTTGAAAAATTCCATCCTTTGTCCTTTTTATTCTTGCTTCTTTCCATTTATTCACTTAACGTTTAGCTTTTGCTAGAGATATTTGTTAAAAGCAAGAACTTTCAATCTTTTGGCCAGGAGGGCAGATGTTATTTTCCCCACTCCCAGAACTACAGGGAAGTGGAAAGAATAGTAAAACAAACACTGTATACTCATCACCTAGATTCACCAGTTGATATTTTGTCACTTTTGCTTTATATTTATATGTATGTACACACACATAGACATACATACTCTTTGTGTGTGCTGAACTGTTTGAAGGTAAGAGGCAGTCATAATGCCATTTCACTCCTTAATACATCAGTGTGCATCTTCTGCGAACGAAGGCCGTTTCCTGAATAAGCACGACACAGTTAACACATCCATTTAGCCAGTGTATAGTTCATATTCTTATTTCTGCAGTTGTCTGCAAAATGACCTTGATAGCACCTTTTCCTCCATCACAGTTTTCCCCCAATCTAGGACTCACATTACAAAATGCCTTTATTGTCCTGTCTGTTTAGTCCTCTCTAATGTAGAGCAGTCTCCAAACCATTTTACTTTATGACAGTGGCATTTTGAAGATTCTAGGCCAGTCTTGTGGCATGTCCCACCATCTGGATTTGTCTGGATTGTTTTCTCATGTTTAGATTCAGGTGAAGTATTTTTAGTAAAAATACTACTGAGGTGATGTGTGTTTCCACTTGTATCACATTATTGGTGAAACTTGGTAATCCATGGGGTGATACTTGGACACTGTGAGTAACCTGTTCCCAGCAACTGTTTATTTACCCAGGGGTTTTAGCATCTGATGATACCATTATTACATTTGGAACGGTGAAGTGGTAAGTTTTAAATTTTTTCTCCTTTAAATTAATATTATTCTGTAAGGAAGAGCCCCCACCCCTCCGTGTGTGTGTGTGGGTGTGTGTGTGAGAATATGGAGTGGACTTCTGGATATCTTTTTCCAATAATAGCAGCCACCATTTATTGAGTGTTTATTATTTGCCAAGCACTGTGCTAAGGGTTTTATATGCACAATGTTATATAATTCTCACAGCAATCTTGGGGAGGTAGATTTTATAACTGTTCCCACATTTTACATGAAGAAACTGAGACCTGGAAATGTGAAGTGACTGGTTCTTGCTTACATAGATGGTAAGGATTCCAGCCTGGTGGCTCTGATGCTTCTTCACTATGATGCGTCCCTGAATGCCATCTGGATCTCTTTTCTCATACTCAGTCCAATCCCCACAAATAGTGTCCTTATTAAAAGAGTGTCTTCCCAGTTCAAGGAGTATAGATAACGACCGAGTCCTGGGTCCTCGCCTGTGCTTGCTGCTCTATTTCAGAGTCTGTTGCCTCCTCCCTCCTGGCTCTTCTCAAGGTCTGCTGGGCCCTCCCTCACTTTTCTCCTAGAATAGTGTCTCCTGGTTGGATCAAGGCACACATGCTTGGTGCACCCAAGTTGGCCAGCAGGTAGAAGAGTAGTTGTGGGTCTGGGAGCCAGCCATTCTCTAGTCCTTGGCCCCAGAATGCCCTACAGCTCCACCTGTTTTGTTGGGGTACCATGGACCCCACTCTTGGAAACTTTTTAAAAAATATATTCTATTTTAGTTACTATTCTTCATGATACTTAAGATGTCTGAAGTTTTGCGAATGAAGACCCCTTCAGGTTGGCTCGTTGTCCTGTTTGTCACTATCTATTAGTCTAGGGAGCTTTCTTGCTTTCTGCAAGATGTAGCAGGCTCACTTTGCACCTTTTTTTTTAAGCAACCAAGATATAGCACTAAGTGCTCATTGCTACTGGGGTATCATTGCTTCTAAGAAAAATGCATATTTTTCTTTTTGCGGATTCTCCTGTTGTTGATAGGATAGTAGAGATGAGGGATGAAGACAAGAAAACCTCAGTCTGGTTTCCAGTGGAGGTGTCCAGAATTGCTAGAGACATGTGTGGACTGCAAGTCTGCCCTCACCGAGCTCCTGCTTGGTCATTGGTCAGTCAAGCCCTGGTGGTCAAGTAGTTGGGGACATTCGATTAAAAAGAATTCCTCTCTTTGCTCAAAAAGACAACATTTCAAAAGACATTTCCTGTGAGCTTGAATTTGCTAGTGGTTTTTTTCTACCCTTCGTTATAAACTTGAAACTGCAAGGAAATAATTCTTTATTACAGAAACTCCAGTAAAAAGCTATTAACAGAACTGAGGCTCTGTCTACCATCTCATTGCTGTATATTTTCAGAAATAATTACTATTTTTCAAAATTAAATTAATTATCTTAATGGAGTACTTACTTGCCTAAGTTTGAAGTTCACTCTATTTTAATGTTTATTCTCTTGAATGGCTTATCAAGGGAACAGAAAAAAGGATTTTTAGTTTGTATTGTGGTTTAAGATAACAGAGTGGGTTTTTTTGTTTAATAAGTCACCCAATGATAGTAATGGCCTAGGAATGCCGGGGAGAAGAAGTTTTCCAAGATATGTATCTTTCTCAGTATATTTTTCTCAGTTATGGTTACATAGAATTTATTTTAATGTTTAATTTGTACTACAGTCTATGCCCTCCTCTTGGTTTCTTTGGCTTCATTGTTTTTTGTTTTTTTTTCTTCTCAAGTCAACATTTTTTAACCTACTGCTTAGTAATTATCTAGAGTGGTGATTTATCTTAAATGATTTTAGTAACAAAGCAGTGTTGAACTGTGTCCTCTTAATATACATTTCCCTTCCCTCTGTCTTTAAAAAGCACGAGGTTTTATGTTTCTTAGTGTGATCAAAGGATGAAGTAGTAAAACTTTGCAGGTTAATTGCTCTGTAATTAACACAGATGGGGCAGAGATCAGAGGACAGTGTTAGTGTTTTGGGGAAGCATCACCAACTTTCTTGTGTTATAGGGCAGTCCGTTAGGTTACCTTCTCTCAGCTTCCTGAATAATATCCAGAGAAACTTGACTCCTTTTCCAGGGAATCTGCTTTGAGTTTTCCTCTGTTGATGAGAAGACTTGATAGAGATTCTTTTTTATATTGAGTTCTTGAATGTTATTTGAAATTTGATAAATTAAAGCCAATTTTTTTTAATAGAGGAAAGAGTGAAGTTCAGTTTAGCTGTTGGTGACTTACTGTTTTTATTTAAAGAAGATGGCCTCTAATACATTAGTTTTATTGACTAATCAGGAGTCATTATCAATTGTAAGTCTGTCTGTCACTTTACTACTAGGATAGTTTCTAAGATGAGAAAACTTACAAAGAAGCTTAAAAATAACCACTACATATAGAGTGGTCTATTTCATTGATATAAACATTTTAAAACCTACCAATGTATTTCAGTAAATCTTTCTTACATTTTTATCATATACCTTTTTTGGTGACTTATTTAATCTCATTGTTGTCTTAGTTTTATATTTTAAACACTTGATAAAAATTGTTCCTTTCTGTAGGATGCTCTACTTAGTGTGCTTTTTTTGGTTTGATATTTTGTATGAATAATGGATGACTTGTAAAATGGGTTTATGGTAGCCCCTTCTCATGTTTTTTTCCTCTTGTAAGTTCAAGGCATATTCTTTTAAACAATATGACTGTAATTTGGATGTTGCCATTCATAAGATCTTTGAAAGGGCTTTATAATTTTGGTAGAATAAGTAAAAAATTAAAACCTCTTAATGCAGTGTGGCATCCTGGAACAGAAACGTGACATTAGTGGAAAAACTAGGGAAATCTGAATAAAGTCTGTAGTTTTGATTAATAGTAATGTACCAATGTTAATTTTTTAGTTTTAATAAATTCTATGGTTATGTAAGATGTCTTAACATTAGTGGGAGTCGGGTAAAAGGTATATAGGAACTCTGTTTACATTTGGTAGAAATTTAATTCATCAAAATATATTTTTTATGTTTAAATATATGGCCATATGACTAAACAGTGGTGGGCTAGGTGCCAGAGTACAAAGGCCTGAGGCTGGTTTCTTCTCTGCAGAGTCTCACAATCTCATTGGCAAGTCAAGATCTTTATATTCATAAAAAGAGGAATACTAGTACGTTTATGAGGCAGCCTATGCCGATGAATGATACAGGGAGCCCTGTAAGATAGTAGTCATGTGGAATGTTTGGGGAAGCCTTTACAGGACAGGTGAAACATGAGCTGAGCTGGGATGGGTGAGTACAACTTAGATAAGTAATGGAGAGCTTGTTCTGAGAGACGGGAGATGAGATGAATTGAGAAAAAAAGAAAAAACTGCCAGTGGTGATGCATGATGGGTTGGAATCGAAATGAGCTAATGGAGACGTGTAGTAACCAAAGTATGGGATGAGAAGGGTCTGCCTAGTATGGTGGCAGTAGAAACATAAGGAATTATTTCAGAATTGACAGGATCTGGTGATTATGGATATAGGAGCACAGAAGAAAAACAAGATGGTGACTGATAACTTGAGCCAGTGGAAAGTGCTTAGAGGATTTGTGTTGAACATTTTCATCTTCAGGTAATGCTGGATTGCCAAGTGAGGTTGTCTGGCAAGAAGTGAGACCAGGGGTACTGGAGCATGGGAGAGGAGCAGAAGGGTTAGGACTCTTCTTCTTTAGTGAGCAGAAGAAAAAGCCGAGACGGAACTCTAATGGGAGCATTCAGAGAAGTAAAGAGAGGCCGTGGTGATCACTGCAGCATTCCTGAAGCAGGTGGAGGAGAGCTTCAGCATGGAGGATGTGCTGTCTGTGGCTGCAGACGCATCAGAGAGAAAGAAAACTGTGAAATCTGAAATAATTGCTGTCTGAATGGCCATCAGTTTTATGAGAATGGTAGGCCTGGAATCCAGATTACAGGGGTTAAGGAGTAAGGGCTGTGTGTGTGTGTGTGTGTGTTTGTGTGTATATGTGTGTGTGTATACGAGAGGAGATTGTTGAGAAGTGGGGAGAGCAAATTTACCCTAGTTTCTAAAGAAGTTTGGCTGTGTGAAGTTAAGGATATATATGTACAGGGCAGTAGCTGAAGAGGGCAAGAGAAGGTTATTTTAATTAAATTTAACAAACATTTTTCAAGTGCCAATTATGTGCAAGGCCCTGTATTAGAGGCAGTGGAGGACACAAAAGTGATTAAAATATAGTGTTTTTTCCCCTTCTGAAAAAGTGCTACCTCAAGTTCCTTTGGCATTATATAGGCAGTTCATCTTAGCAAAATGTTAGGGACGTTGGTATTAAGCTTGCAAGCAGAAGGACAAAAATCAATGACAGAAGAACTGAAGATGGGGGAGAGAGTTGGAGAATTGATGGAGCGGTGAAACGAAGAAGGGAAAAAAAGATGATGCAGCCTGTGCGGGTAGGGAGAGGTTGGCCTTGGACGGGAAAAGGGATCCTCCTTCCGCCAAGGTGGGCATGGAGGATGGGGGGGTGAGGTCGTGTTAGAGCTATTTTGAGGTAGAATAGAGCACAAGTGAGGAGCCCAAGAAGTCTTTACTATGAATGGCCCATGCAGCAGATGGGGAGTATGTTGTCTGCCTTTGAAAAGTTCCCTGCTCAAAGGGGAAAATGAGGCTGTTAATACTTATTTTTTTTTGTCCTTTGAGGAAAAATAAAAGTGAAACACCTGGATCACTGAAGATACTGCTTTTGGCTCAGGATTTTATTTTAATCCCTAATGAAATACGTATATTTTTAAATTGCTCAGATGTTACGTGAATGTCTCAGTGCCTGCAGTTAGCTAAGCTTTGTGTCAGATCTAGACTCCCACAGAGCTTGGAGTCTAGGAAAGGTGATAAGAGAGAGAGATATGCAGGCTCTTAATACATGCTTGCCAATTGAACTCTGATCTGAGATAGAAAGTGGCTACGTGCCCGACCCGTACACGTGAAGTATTGGGGGTTTAGAGGAGAAAGAATTGGAGCAATTTTCTGGCTATTTCAGTTGAACAAGGTTGTGAAATAAATTTGCCGTATATTTACCTAAAGGCCTAGTTTTCTTCATAGATGTTATTTTCTACACATTTAGAGAACATGATTATGCGTTCATACTTTCTGGTCACAACTAAATAGCAGTACATAAAGAATTATGAACATGATTTTGGCCACTGAAAGAGGAAATGCATTATTTTGAACCATCCAGTTAGGTAATGCTTTGGCAGAGCTTTGGGGGGGGCGTTGGTGGTGGAGCATCTGGATCAAAGCTCCCATCTTCCATTTTCTGTGTGTAAACTTGCCTTAAAAGTGTTAGTACTTGATTTTATTGACTATATTTAAGTGCATATGTCGAGAAAATAGGTGTAGGTCAGTTGGCGAAAAGAGCTCATTAGTGCCATACTTTGACTTTTATAGTCAGGCACAGGAAGACATCTAGAGGGGAAGAGCAAGGAAATAAAACTCATTTGAGGAGGAGAAAAAATGGTCACTTTGTTCTTTAAAGTATTTTCTTTTTAAAAATAAAAAAAAGCATTTCAAGATCCTTCTTACCAGTGAAGGGGAACAGAATATGCCACCCCACATATTTTTTAAAAAGCTATTTTGTGAAATCCTGCTTGGAAAGAAAATTATAGAAGAGGTTATTTGGCTCTCATAGGATAGGCCTGAGAAGTGGTTTATTTAAAGGCATTAATTAAAATGTAATCACTACAAAAGTTAGTGTGAGAATTGGTGAATGCTCGTTCTCATAGAACATTGTTAAGCAGGGTCTCCAGTTGAAGGGATTCCCGTTGAGGGGCATATTTAACTTAACATCCTCATCACCTCCCCACTCCCCGTTCCCACTCGGAAGAGGCAGCGGGGCTTGCCCACAGCGCTTCCTGTAGCCCAGCTTGAGGCGGGCAGCCATGACTGAGGTCAAGCATGCCCATTCTGGCCTCTTGAGGCCTTTCTCCATGTGTTGCCAGTGTGCTGGTAAAAATGACTTTAAACTCTTGTCAGCACAGTTACTGGTGCGTGCATCACAGTCCCACTCAGATAAACCTGTCACAACACAGAGGCGGCCTCTGGAGAAGAGTACAAGGGCAGGCCTCTAGCTTTCCATTCGAGCATCACTAAACGTGCACAGAGTGCCCAATTATTTCAGCATTATTGAGCAAGCCTACAGGAGGACCCAAGCCTTGCTACATTAGATTTTCTTTAGTAATTTGCTCAAGTACCGCTGAGGACACTTAAAGGGCTTAAAACGGTGGCTGCAACCAGTTTCCTTTTCTGGGTTGTTAATTCAGGTTTTCTCTTTCAAATTAACTCTCGGTGCATGCTGTGCAGTGGTTCTGGGAAGAACTGTTTAACACTAATTTTCTCAATTTTCAGCTTACTTTTTTTCAACATAACTGCTTTAACAGTTAGTCACGTATATGTTTTGATTAGAAATGTATGATAGCAAGGCCTTATGTTTTGAAGAACAAAATACAGACACTTTGTTAAAGAAATCTGAATTTCAACTATTAAAAGTTACTTAGATATTAAAAGTTACTATTTAAAAATTAACCTATTTACAGTGCATTGTAAAAGCCTGAAATCTAAGAAAGAGAGATAGCATTCTCTGTATACATCTCCCTCCTTACCCTTTTTAAAAATATATATGAAGGATAAATGTTTCCTTCATGGATGCTGGGTTTTCCATTTTCTATTTGCACCTCCTTTCTCTCTTTTTGTTGGGGGTGAGGGCTAGATACAAGGGACAAGTTCAATATCTTGGTCTCATTTCTCACAGCAGCAACAACTCCAGGCCCAGCATTTATCACATGGACATGGTCTGCCGGTGCCTCTGACCCCACACCCTTCTGGACTTCAGCCCCCTGCCATTCCTCCCATCGGTAGCAGTGCCGGCCTTCTGGCCCTCTCCAGTGCCCTGGGGGGCCAGTCCCACCTTCCCATTAAAGACGAGAAGAAGCACCATGACAACGATCACCAAAGAGGTGAGGGATTCTCTCGGGATGTCAAGCTGATATTACCTGCCTGCTGCTGAGGGTAGATTCTGGATGCCATTGTTTATTCTGTCTTTAGATTTAATTTTACCAGTGACTAAACAAAGGGTTTCTGTTGGAAGGTAAATTAATTATCGGAAGTGGTCTTTTGCCAACTGATACCCTAGTGGTTGGCAAGAGTTGATGCACTCCTCCAAGGCAAGGGGGCCTGTTCCTGGTTATTGCCTTTGATCCCCTGCTACCTCCTGTGTTCCCTAAGTCTAAGTCAGTAATGAAATCCCACTATAGTCTGTGTTTGAAATAGTGAGTGGCATTAATAGCTAATTTTGACCGAATCTATTTTGGGGAAAGACTGATAAAGGCTCACTTGATAATTTGACAGACTCAATTATTATTTATAAATCAGATCAGCCTATATAGTGCAGTAAAAATCTCACAGGTAAAAAAGCAATTTCAATAGTCTTAGTAATTGAGAAAGTGCAGCCCAAATTAATGAAGTCTGCCGGTTTAACTACCTCTCTCACCCAGTCTGTTTAGAAGCATGAAATTAACTCGTTTCTTCTGATAAGAACACCACAATTGTTTATGCAACATAATTGATTTGAAGGCCAGTTGTGCTCCTTCTAGGTTGGTTTCCTCCCTCTACAAAAGTAGGTGATGGTGCAGAGACATTTTGATGTGACTAGATGTTTGTATGGTGCTTACTAATAGTTTTTATTAGTTAATGGCAGAAAAGCAAATGAAAACGTCTCTCCCAGCATTCCTTTGTGGGAATTTACTTAGAACATGGGTGGTTCATTAGTTGGAAGGGTGTGGTTCATAATTAAAACCTCATATCTATTCCTGTTTCAGTATCATTACCATGAATTATAATCTTGGGTAAATGCTATTTATCACATAAACATAAATTTCCCATGTCCGATGTTGGAAATACTGTAATATTTGATGTCCAGTTATTTTAATGCTATGGTTTAGATCTAAGGCATGATTATAAACACTTTTATAAGTGGAAAAGTTGATAAGGCGTATAAATCATGTGAATCTCCAGGTTTGGTTTCTGAAATTGTGTCAAAGATAGTTTGGCTCTTTGTGAATCTGGTCGAGTAGTATTAATAATTAACTTTATAGCAAAGTTGACATCTGTGCCATTTATTTAGCAGAGATCAAGTTTGATAAATGTATGATTTTATGTAAACTAACTAGTACTTTCCTTTTTTCCTACTTCCCACCACTTGATCTACGTGTGTTGCTGCTGTTTTGCCTATAGACAGAGACTCCATCAAGGTAGGACTGCAATTCACAGACGAAGGAATGGCTTAAAGGGGCTCACAGTGATGTGAATAAATCTGGCAATGGATTCTTTGTAGAGAATGATTTGGTGGGCTTTACCAAATAGTGGTTAACTGCATTTTTGGATTACTTTCAGTTGTGTGGTTGAGATTTTTGAAAATGTTGGTTTTCTCTATCAGAATCAGATTTATAGACGAAGACTGAGTTATAAGATCTGGCTTGCATTGCTTTTTATTATGTCTTGCCATGTGAAAAAGAATAACTGCTTTTCTTCAGTTAGGCTTTGGCTATAAGATTAATAATAATGAAAGGAAATAAATTGTTTATAAGGAAATACACGGTAGTCTCATATTTTGGGAAACAGTTCCATCCTACAAAATTCCTTATCAAAACATTTGTTTACGAGTATTTTTCTTCACCAGAAAGAATTTTTGTTTTTTAATTTAATAACATCTTGGTTTCCAGTATAGCAAATTATTCTCCTTAGATTTTGCACCTGTCTTACCTGTCTTCGGTATTTCCATAGACAAGTTGTCAGGAAACAGGAAAAGTATTTCGGGCCTAATGATTTGGATATGCTTGTGTAACACCAGAATGGGATGTACTAAGGATGCCTGAATTTATATAGTAAGCAAACAAGGAAAACAGGCTACCGTGGCAGGGAATGAGTAAAACGTGAAAATTGATCACTTTTGAGCCAGGCACAATGTAAATATGCTGCTGTATTATGCATAATTGTATTACGTGTGCCATTGTATTTTGTATAGATTAGAAGGAAAGGACAGTTGTCAAGCATTGGCCAAAGCACGGATACTGTCAATTCCTTTTTTTGTATTTTACCATTGAATGTTTTCGAGCATGGGGAGTTACATCACTTGGCAAAATCTTCTCCTGAAACCGCCTGTGCTGTCACTTTGAATGCCTCTTTACTACTTGTCCTTTTACAATAAAAGGGAAGTAGGGTTTTTTCCAAAATGCCTCAATACAGTCATGCATTGCTTAACAATGGGGATACTTCTGAGAAATGTATTGTTAGGCAGTTTTGTAGTTGTATGATCATAGAGTGTACTTAGACAAACCTAGATGGTATAGCCTACTCCACGCCTAGGCTATATGGTCCTGTTCTTAGGGAACTACCGTCAGATATGTGGTCCGTCATTGAAATGTTTATATGCGGCATATGACTGTAATGGAAAATAAAAATTAAGTGTATCTATTTTACCCTTCAAGAATCTTTGTAATTTGAAAGGGCATGTGCACACCCATAGAAATGTCAACATTTACCATTGGAACTGCACACATTAAATTATTTAACTATGCATTTGCAGTTGTGTATTTTGTTGTATAATATGCATATCAATACCTAGATTAAAAAGCATTCTTAAAGTGTAGTAAGTGTTCCACACATGTGTACTGAAGAAGTAGTAAGTAAATGTACTGACCAGGATTAGCTGATAGCAGCCCTTGGAAAGCCTGTCTAGTTATTCTGAGGCCATGGTATAAACATTCCCTACCTTTTGATAAATGCATACCTTTAGGCAGGCCAGTGAACTAAACAAAAGCCTCCTCTCCTGCCCCACTTCCAGAAGCCTGAAAACATTTATACTCCAGTGCACACTTTTGTGTCAATTACATTTTATATTCCCTCACGCCAGAGAAGGGTGTATTTTGAAATCATCTATAATCATTCAGGATGAGTCTGGGAGTGAGTGTCTATATAGCTAGAAGCCAGGGGAAAAAGAAAAAGGAAATAGAGGCAGATGATTTTTGCCTTGATTTATAATGGAATGGTAGCTATAAGTAGATGTGTTTTTGGGTACCGTTCTCAAATTTGAAGTTGTGTTGTGTCAGGTTTGGAGCTGTCCTATGGCTTTGCAAGGTGAAATAGTTTGCTGATTTTCGTAAATGTGTTCTGTGATGCTCAGAGAAGCAGTTAGTTGTTTGTTCCATCGATCGTCCTCATCCTCCTGTAAGTGGTTCCTGGTTAAGAGGGGCTTTTTATGATTGTCTGCTGTGTGACTTGAGATGGTTTTTATCAGCCAGAGCGTGCCAGTTGCCTGCAGCTGGAGTCAGGCTTGTATGAGATAATTTATTCATGCAGGATAATGCTCCTTAACATTTAACAGGTAATGAACGTGACATAAATTTCCTTCTTGCTTTTAATTTTTCCCTTTCCTCTTCTAATGTGCAAACAGGCAGCTCTGGTACTCTAAATAATAAGTAATTTTTGGCCATCTGTCAAAAGGAAATTTCAATACAAATTTAAATTAATGGTGCCTGAAATTTTTTATAGCTCCTCTAAAAGCCTCTAATGTGCAGAAAATTCTGAATCTGCTGGTAGTAATTAGTGTTGCATGTAATGAGGATGTGGGCAATGTTATACAGCCCCAGTGTAACATTTTGATATGGTAGCAAAATTTTGATTTATACAAGGTTGTGGATGAGTTTAATTGTGAGAGACACTCTAAAATGTTTTCTTGATGTTACAGATTATTAAACAGGGCAGATTTCAGAATAGCTCATAAAATATAAATTTAAACTTAATCTAAAGATCCAGGTAATTAAGGTACTACTTTAGGTGTCACGTAAAATGAAAGAAATCCACTTGTTAAAGTGTTGGGCCTTTTTCCTCCTTTTTCTTTCTTTTCTTGGAAGTTCTGTGGCCACTAAACCACTTGCTGTGGGCTTTATTGATCTTGTTTCCTATAGCTCTGGTAACCAAGTTCATTCCTAAGCCTGTTATTTGCAGACCTGTATCTGAAGTTTTTCAACAAGGGTGGAGAATGTAAATATGGACCTAAAGGAGAAAGCACTGTAGGAACCCAAGAGTCAATTTATTTGGTGATGGAAACCAGAATGGTGTGTCTTCTAGGACTCTTGAAGGGGCCAGGGCACCTGCTTGTCACTTGGCTCTCCAGTGACTCCATGTGACCAACTGGTAGCCCCAGATTTGGGGGCTGAAAATGGCAGTAAACAGACCACGATCCACACTTACCCTTAGTGATAGAGCGGAAAGCCTCAATTTAGCTCTCCAGAAAAGGCCCTCCAAATAGGTTCCTACTTCTCTCTTGGGGGTTGGGGGGGAGGGGTGCTTTCTGACCACCTTCTGGAGTGTTTAGAACTGTTTCTCTCATCCCTTGAAAAGACATAAGTGAAACCAAAGAAATGTTTTCTGAGGTGGTGGAGCCTGCCACTGTCCATCCCTCCTACTGAGGGCTGAGGGGTAAAAGTTGATTGGCTCCAAAGTGGTGGCAGAAAGGACGTTCCCACATGCTGTCAGGAGCTTCCTCGTTGCTGGAGGTACCAGTTCATGAAGAGGCGTCATTAGCTTCCTTAACATCACTCTCAGTTTTCGTTTGAGTGGCTGAAAGGAGGGTAATGATTCGGAGCTGTGTTGGCCAAATTGCCTAAAACTTGGTAGGACTCTGAGGTTGAGAACGTAGTCTTATTACGCCCCAAATGTCTACACAGTTTTAATACCTTCTAGCAAAAAGGCACCAAAATCAAGACCAGCTTGAATAGAAAGAGCAGAATTCACTATCAGCCACTATTGATTTGCTTCATGCCCTCTCCCAAGTTGAAATTATCACGAATGCTTTATTACTTCATAAGTCCTTTTTATGTATCGGCATGGTCCTCCTGCGTTTTATCCTGAATGCAATGACCGCCTCAAGTCAGGCCTGTGAGGGATTTGCCATTTTTTATTTGTAAAATATAGCATAAGTACATTTTTTTCCTCTAAGTGATGTTTTTGTTTTTATTTCATTGAAATGTCTTCCCCAAAGTGTGCTGTATGCTTCATCAAAGAGTATGGGCATTTTTAGTGACTTTGTACATTGCCAATTGATCTCCGGAAACATGGTACCCTTTTAAAATGCCTAATGCAACGTTTGAGTTTGTTTCCAGACAGTCTGCCAATATTGAACCTTATAGTTTTTATAATTTTTGCTGGAATAAGACGTATGGATGACTTCATTTTTTTAATTTGCATATAGTTATTTTTCAAGCTAAATGCTTTTCTGTGAGTGTATGTACTAGGTTTTTTTTTTCTCCTATGTGAATTCTTTGTTTTTGTTTGAGGGTTTTCATTATGATCCATTCGTTAGTTGTATCTAAGGCAAAATACCAGTTTATCCTGCCCCAGCTAGATTTTGGTGTTTATTCTACGTAGATGACTAAAACATCATATATTGCTTTTCTTCTGGTCTCTCCAGTTATTCTCTGTTGGCAGTGGGCGAGTTGCTAAACTTCCCTGGATCTCAGAGCTACTAATCTAGGCATTTTTTTCAAGCATCTGGAATGTAGATGTTTTCATATATTATTTAATCCCGTCTTAGAAATGAATTTAACAATAAAAGTCTTGTACCATAGGGTTATTTCAGCAATAAAGTTGACTGTACCATTAGCCAAATAAAACACAGTGGTAATTGTATTTCATTTTGGAGGTTGGGTTGTAGGGGGATAGTTAAATGTTTTAAAGTATATCTTCACGCGTTTAACGTTTAACTCTTTCAGTTTTCCAAAATAAGATAGTAGTTTGAAATTAAAGGTTTCAGCATTACTGTAGCTTTTTAACTCTTTGTAGAGGTATTTGTTTCTACCATGTATTTTGCTGTTTAGAGTTACCTTATCAAAGAACAGTCAGAAACGTTTGTTCTCTGGGTTTATGATGCAGTAATTTGTTCAGTATTAATTGATACCTGCCTCCAGGCATGTAAGCTGTATGAAATGTACCAGGTGCCCTAATTCCAGAAAATATATCGTTAATTGTTTGTTTGTCCAACAGATGAATAAATATCTTTAGGGCATAGCTGGTCCTCAGGTGGTGAGCATGAATGGATTAATGATGTGACTGGGAGAGACGTGCTTATTTGCTGAGCCCTCCTCCACTGATCAAGGAGGCAGAACAAATATTAATTAACAGAGTCGGGCTGGTTGTGGGCTCTGCCTTCCCCAGCTGATTTTTGGCAAGGGTAGTGTCCTCCATAAACCAACCCTCTTAGTTACTAGACTAACATTTTCATCCTGATGTTTAACGTCTTTAATTTTCTTAATTGGAATGCATTTCATCTCTTGCAAAAATATTACACCATGAAGTTTTTATAAAACTGGCACTTGAATTTCAAAAGGATTTGTTTCTCAAAATGTAGATAATTCTTCCAAAAGAATTATTTCAAAGAACTGTTCACCATATTTTTCGTATTCTTATGGTAACACTTTCCCATAACCCACTCTGGAAAAACCGTAAAATCACCCAAGGGGAAGCTAAATACTCGCACTTCTTGCTTTTCTTGAATCATTTCTGCTGTGCCGCTTGCCTCTATCCGACTTACATATTTTGTTCTATGATGGTTTGAAGTGCTTCAGATATCTTCTGGGTTAAAGACTCTTTATTCCTGGGGGCCACCACTAACAAGGGTTGTAATTGCGGACCTGAAGAGGAGTCATATCTAATTATTTCCATGGCAGCTGCCTTAGGACAGGATTGAACAGAATTCCGGCTTCGTGAAAGAGGACTAGAAAGGAAGTTTGTTGAGGGCTGAGTAATACCTTGAGTGAGTAATTCTTTTAAATAAGCTTGCTGTTAAATGGAAGTAATAAAATCTTATTTCAAGACTAAATAATGCTGCTTAGATCTGGCAGACCAAAACTTTAAATCTTAGTGTTGAATACTTAGTTGTTTTACTTTCAATCTAAATATTGAACAAAATAGGTATTATTACTTTGTTTATCAGATTCATTATTCAGAACCAATTATTTTTGTGTTTATACCACTTTAAAAAACATTTTAAGAAGGAGTAGTATTGTAACTTTAATTCCTGTTTATGTGTGGTAGTTGTAATTGATGGTGAAGTCCCTTCCTCCCCCCACCGCTAGGTTTGGTGATGCCCTCTAGTTTTGCTTCACTAGAAACAGGAAGACAACAGCATACATGCGCACGAAATCCGCTCATGCGCAGTCTCGCTGTCTTCCCTCACCCTGTTTAATATTACATCCTCTCTTTAACCACTAAATGTTCACGAAGAGCTTACACTTTCCTGTCCCTCACTACCCTCCCCTTGTACTGAATTGCAGGCAATGAGGTGGAAGTTAAAATGTCTTAAGTATTCTTGTTGTAAGTGAACTTTCTCACATATGGTGATAGGGTGAGCCTGAGAAATTCCTTTTCATGGGAATGGACTCATTATTTAATTGTATCACACCTTAAGGATTTTTTAATCTTTTTTTCAAAATTGGGACTTCTCAAGTTGTGGAGTGTTCAGATTTCAGGGGAAGAGGAGAGGGGAGGGGGTGGGGAGGTAAACAGGGTAAGCGATGCCACCCAATGAGAGAAGCCAATAG
Organism: Ceratotherium simum simum; assembly: GCF_057802395.1. Classification (NCBI taxonomy): domain Eukaryota; kingdom Metazoa; phylum Chordata; class Mammalia; order Perissodactyla; family Rhinocerotidae; genus Ceratotherium; species Ceratotherium simum. The sequence goes on along the minus strand of NC_141919.1, from coordinate 11,861,390 downwards.
GCGATATAACAACACCTCATTTTGTTTATTTGTCCTTTTGGTCATTTTAATTATTCTAGAAATTTTTGAGTATTCTATTCATTTATCTTTCTTTAAATTTCTGTTTTCCTGAGCGACATTTGGCCTTTTGAACAACAAAATAAAATTGGAAATGCTAATGTTTTGAGCCAACTAAAGGAGGAAAAATAAAAATGTCACCATGGTAACAAAGCTGCTTTCTAGATGGTTTCCTAAGATATGCCTGAACTAGAAGCAGATGTCTGATTTGAGAATCTTGCCTCCCTCAATGTAAACAAATAACTTCTGGGCAGGTGTTGGAAATAATATGGAAATCCTATTAAGGGGCCCTTGGTTCCTGTCAGTCAGGAAGCCTGTGCCACAAAAGGGCTGGTTGTCACATAAAGGAGCAGAGTAAATTCTCATTAGGCTTGAGCTTTTCCCAGGAAATGATTGTCTCGGTGTGTTCTTTCTCCTGTGAATCTGAATGTAAGCTGTTGCTTCTATTGATCTATTCACTGGCTTTATTTTTCTCCTCTTCATTCCAGATCCTCCCTCGCCCCTACCAGCCAGCCTGTATTCTCCCCCTCACCCACCCCTTCCCTTTAGATTAACACTTGATCTGTGCTACTGCTCTGAGAGTTGTGACATTTGTGATTTTAACCTCCCACCCTGGGTGGGGTGGGGAGGAGGGAAGTCAGTCTTCATCCCTGGGCCATTGGACAAAGAACCAGGCTGATTAGGCCAAAGGCTGAGGGCTGCTTGGAACTGGCACAGTGAGCGGCAGCCGCAGTCCTGAATACTATTCTGTGTGCATTTACTTGGAGTTATATTTTTATGAATTAAGCAGAAACTAAAAGTATGACGAGACAGCTTTTTATGAACTTTTTAAAACCTACGTAGGTTGTCTGGTAAGCCTCTAAAACTGCGATGTCCAATAGCAGAGCTCCTAGCCACATGAACCTATTTTAATTTAAATTAGTTAAAATGAAATAAAATTTAAAAACCCAGCTTCTCAGTTGCACTCGCCATATTTCAAGTGCTCAGTAGCCACATGTGGCTGTCGTTAGCTGCCATCGCAATGCAGATACAGAACGTTCCCATCATGGCAGAAAGTTCTGTTGGATAGGAAGAGACTGGCCTGATAAGGCTTGCTGGTTCGGCTGTTCCGTCTGGTTAAAACTGACTCCCAATAATCAAGAGCAGGGTTCCTCCCCTTGTGTATTAAATAAGGGGCGTGTATGTATTTCGGTTTTGTAGCTTCTGTACCCCTCAGGAAAGGTTGATACGGTTGGGTGCACTAATATAGTAATCTTTCAATGGTTGTAGGTCTCTTTTTTTTCCTTGTGGAACTGGTTGAGCAGTTTAACATGGATCTTCCCAAAATGGACCACCAGGAGTTGCATTTTAATGTTTCTAGATGGAAAGTTGAGGCTGTTTGGGGGTGGTGGTAGGGGGCTTTGAAGGCTATACATAACGATGCTCTTTACAACACTCCGGAGGTTAAATGTGGGTAAACACAAAACAGGGCTTCAGAAAAGCCACACTATTATTATGCAGCATTTCTCGGACTATAGTCCCTGAGACGCACTTCATAAAGCCAATAAAGCACACACTGGTGGTCTCCCGTTGCCCTAGCAACGGACCATGGGGCACAGTGTATGTGAAACGCATGAACATCTGTGAATTAATCTTTTTTAGTTTGTTCTTTTCTTGGCACTGATTGGGCCGCTCCGGCTTGTGCCTGTGACACTGTGTGTGGAGGGGTAATCTGGAGCAGTCCCAGGTCCTTGCCTTCAAGTGGGTGGTGGAATGGCAAGTGAAGGGAGATTGGTCCCGGGAGTGCATCGACAGCGGAGGGGTTTGGTCTGACAGCACTCTCAGTGGGACGTTATTAGCTTACTTTCTGGTGCAAGGGGAAATGAATAAAAAATTTTCTAGTAAATCTGGGCATTATTGCGTTTATTGGGCTGCCCTGAAAAAATAATCTTTAGAGAAAATTGAAATAATCATTTGTGTTTGTACCACAGTTATCAGGACATGAAAGGTCTCTGAGTTATTTCACACCCTTGCTGCAGCCCCAGGCCCAGCCTCGGCCCCGGGATTGTAAGCAAACCACAGTGGACTAGTCTGACTGAGACTCCTGAATCGGATGCTTAAGCTGGAATGTGTTTTGATAATAAAATCTGGTAGTAACCTAGTCTGACCTTATTTAGGGAGATTTTAAAGCTAAACTTTTGCCCTTGGGAGAATAGAGTAAACTATGTATGACTAAATAGAGAAGCATCCAGGAGCAATACTTTGGTTAGATGGTTACTCCTCCATTCCTAACAGGATTGTCTTCAATTCTTCCCCTCCCCCACGCCCCCATTTCACACTGGCACCCCTGCCTCCAGACTAGCACCACCCTGCAGACTTGGTGTTCAGTTCCTCCTGTTGGCGCCAGATGCTCACTTGTAAACTGTTTTCCTCACGCTTGTCATTTTCAACCCTCTTTCATTCCTTTTTTCTCCTTCTACCCTTTTTTCTCTCCCTCCATTCTTCCTTATGGGTCAGCCATCTTTCCTTCTTAATAATAAATGTATTAAGACAAAAGTCTATGCTACATGCTAGTTCCTTTGATTTGCTTGATTGTCATTAATATTGAGGGGCATTTAAGTGGAAAGAATTCTTGTCAATTTGTGTGTTTTCCTTTGGATATTAAAAAGGCAGAGCTGTACCTCTGTAGCTGAGAGATCTCCCTGATTTTCTGTTAGACAACTAACCAAAAATTATTATTTTAATAGTTCCTGACTTCAAAACCTGTTGGTGTTGACAGATGAACTTGAAAATTGAGCAGTGCAGTCTAAATAAAATATTTAAAGTTAGTTGGTAGGTATTGATTTGGCTGCTGGAGGGCAAATAGGCCTGCCCTGCGTCGTTGGGGGTGCACAGTCAAGATTAGATACAATCCTTTCCCTCAAATCGCCTTCCTATTAAAGTATGGAACTGAGATATGCTGCTGTCTGAGTAGAATAAAATATATTAATGGATCGTTCCTCTTCATTTCTCTGAACTTCCAGGTAGTCCTGAGTTCTTTTAAAATGTGCCTATAAAACTAGTGTATGATGATTGGAGGACTAGCTTCTGAAAGCAGTCTTCCTAGGAGGCTGCCAGGGCTGACGTGCAAATACATGCAAACATTGAACCTTTAGCAAACACTGACCGTAGTGCCAGTGGCAGCATTCTGGAGACGCCCCATCTTGATGGTGCCTTTTACTCGCATTCAGATAGTATTCCGTAGGAATCAGCAAAGCAATTACACTGTAGAGCTAAACTGTTATCATCGGACTTAGAGGGGTTTGAACCCCGTCACTTGCTTCTCAAGTGGTTTCTCTGATAAAAAAAATAGTTTTCTGTTTCTGCATCCAGTAAATAGCCCCATTTCAGTTCAGATGAAATTGTCTTCTTTTAAGAATCAATAAATTGTAAAGTTACCAACTTTCTAATTGTTACTAGAAGCCAGCCTGAGAAATACAACTGTTACAGGGATTATTAGAGACCTTTAGAACGAAGTAGAATTCTCAAATTGTGTTTTTCATGTCCTCGACTAGTATTTGTTCTTTGAAAGTACAATTTTTTATGCCGAAAACTAAAAATTCTTAGATACTCCTGGTAAGAAGTGAAAATTCCACAGTAGTAAATGGCAGTGAGTAAGCTGGCTGTAGTGAGGAGAAGAAATGAGTTTGAATCTCCGCTGTTTCCTTCATCTGTGTTTGACAAAGTGTGTTAAAAGCAGTAATCTGGATGTTTGAAGGCTGGAAGAGGAAAGAGAATATGAATAATCTAGAAGGGAAAAGGTCTCCAGCATTCAGATATTTTATCCCTTCTGTATGCACTAGCCCAGCAAACAGCAGTAATCCTTGAATTTTATTTTTAAGTCTTTTTGAGTTTTTAAAGTATGTGTAGAAATCAAATCGGTACTTTCATTAGTGTTGTAAATATGTGGATTTATAGAAACAAAAGGTATTTAATGGAAAAAATTCTTGCATGTTTTTTTTTTTTTTCCCCCGAGGAAGATCAGCCCTGAGCTGTCATCCATGCCAATTCTCCTCTTTTTGCTGAGGAAGACCGGCCCTGAGCTAACATCTATTGCCAATCCTCCTCCTTTTTTTCCCCCAAAGCCCCAGTAGATAGTTGTATGTCATAGTTGCACATCCTTCTAGTTGCTATATGTGGGACGCTGCCTCAGCTTGGCCAGAGAAGCGGTGCGTTGGTGTGCGCCTGGGATCGGAACCCAGGCTGCCAGTAGCAGAGCGCGCACACTTAACCGCTAAGCCACAGGGCCGGCCCCCTTGCATGGTTTTTTAATACACTGTATTGCAGTGGAACGTTCAGTGATAGGACCGATCTCAAAAGATGGGGTTCCCAAAACTGTGCATGATACCTTCTAGTTAGGGACTACCCCTAACATTTGTGGGGCCTGGAAAAGAGTAAAAATGGAGGTTCTCATATCATATGTCTAAGTATTTAAAAGTTATAAATCCAGTTAATAATTACACCTTCATGATGATCTGAAAGGCCAGGTTTGAATTTAAAATTCTCAGGCCCCTTGGAATGCATGGCTAGAACCATGTGGGCCCTCTCATATTTTCTTGTAGACGCCCCAGCTGTCAGTTGAAAGCTTCATTTCACCCCAGTGGCTGCCCTCAAGTCTTGGTGTGCTCAAACCAACAGCTTGATCTACCCCTGGGAGACCCCAGGAAGAAGACTGTAAACTCTGAACGTGGGCCTTTGGGCAGGGAATTTCAGGGTCCTGGTACGCAGCTTGTGGTCTAGAAGTGATGGGCAGAGGGTGTGTGTGGGCATGTCCTATTGGTCCCCAGGGGGAGCTTAGCTGGATGAGGTCCTGGACCCTAGATCAGGGGCCCCTCTTTCCAGGCTGTTTCGTTTGTATGTGATTTGACAAGCTATCCATACCTTTAAGAGGAAAGAAAGGAAAGTGGGAGTTTAGAACTATTACACCTCCAAATAATTCTTTGTTAAATAAACATCAACATTGTTATCGAAATTAGGCCAGAGAATTGACATTCTAAAATATATTCTTTATATTTAGGTATAGTTTAGGTACTTTTAAACTCCACTTCATAGCTTGTTTATACATGTCTAACTATGCTTTTTAAATACTCCATTAAAAATCCTAAATGTATATGGCACCTATTGCAGTGCTTATGAAGGGCAGGAGGGAGACTTAAAGTTGGACAAGGTGAAAGGTAGTCCGGCTCCACACTCACGGGTGCTGTGAATGACTGAATAAATGGCTTTCCACCCAGCCCCACCCGCAGTCTGGGCCGTAGTAAAGCTTGGGCCTGTAGTGACAGTGCCAGGCAAGGTTGGACCTAAAGGATTAGTCGTAAAGACTTGGCTTTCTTAGACTAGAGATTATCACTGGGAACTAACTCGGGTCTTGATTTCTGTTTTCATCTCCTTTTGTTCCTTTCATGTGCTTCTGCAGTGGGACAGCTGGAAGTGCCCCAGAAATATTTCAAGAGCCCTGTTTAGTAGTTTATGTGGAAAGTCGTTGAATAATTCACATCACAAATGATTAGACAAGCACTTGTCCATCTGACTGAATTATTCTACATGTTTGCCGAAGCAGTGAAGGAGGAGCACAGTGTCTCCTCCTCCAGAGGGATACAAGTGGCCGTATTGACCCATCTAGTTATTGGGTTTCAGCCTTTTGTTGACATTGTTGTAAATGAAAGCAGCCTGGACGAGCTCGGAGCAGCTGGGCTGGATAATTGTGAAGGATTCCTGCTTGTTGCTGTTACCCCAGTGTTTGCAGTGGGTTGTTTGCTTTGACTTTTGTTGAACTGTTGACAAAAGCATTAGATACAAATGGGAACAAATAAAGTGGTGAGATGCCAGGAGGGCTTGGCAGAAGTAGTGGTTTTCATTCTGACTTAAATGGGGGATGTGGGAACTTATCTAGATGGGAAATGAAAGGTGGAGAGAGAGAGTGTGTGTGTGTGTGTATGTGTATGTGTGTGTAGCTGTATTCTTTTCAGGTACCTTTGCTCACAGAGGTGAGAGAATTAAAGAGGCCACCATGTCTTTTAACCTTAAAAAAGCCACGCTATCCTTACGCCCTTCAGGTGTGTTGCTGGCCAGGAATGCTATAACAAATAGGTTCTGGATTCCACCTCCTCAATCTAAAAAAATGTGTTTAATAATGGAAGTATTTTGGATTGGGGAGATGACAGGCATGACATTGAGGTAGGGAGGATTAAGAAAAACAGTATATGCTAAAATAGTATAGCTAGCAAAATGGAAGTCATTTACTGGAACGCTTTTAATTTGGTTTAAACAAAATACTCTTTTGTATATTCAAATGGGGAGTAGCTCAGCTGTTGTGAAGCCAGAAAATTAATGGTATTTTTAGTGAAATAGCAAAAGCATGTCAACAACATAGCTGCAGATGATAATGCTGGCATTTTATTCATGAGGAATTATCAGTGCAGGTTACCGGACAGCATAGTGTGACTGAAAATGATTGAGTGTCGGGGAAGCTGCTGTCCTTCTGCTCGATGATTTCATTTTGCATTTAGTCTTCCTCAGGCTTCATTTTCTCTATCACAAACGAAAATATAAAGTCTTTTTGGCTGAGGATTGTATGCATATTTTTCCCTTTAAAATATCTCGAAGTGCAAGTCCCTTTGAGTATTGATTCAAAAGCTGCGGAGTGTGTTTTCAATGCACAGTCCGTTAGTGGCGGTGGGTAGTCCTTGCAGAAAGGTCTCTCTGAAGAATTCATCTAAATAAGTCTATGGGGGTTGTCTAAAAGCACCAACCAGCAAAACTAACCACAGTGCGAGAGATGGATAACTCACAGAATTTGCCTTCCCGGCGAGTAAGGGATTTGGAATACATAGCGAGGCCAGAAAGACATTGATGAAACGCGGGCAAGGATAGACAGAAACTGTACTTAGGAAGTTCAAGTGCCCCCTGGGACAGCGCGTTTTAGTGATATGATTATTGAAAAGTTTACCAAAAATGTATTTGAATGGTTAGAAAAATTAAGCCATGTCTTTGTTGTTTGGTCTCCAAATTTGGTCCGAAGCGCCTTGGGCACCAGCAGTATGACCTTCTTTTGTCGGTGCTGTTCACCCATTGTTAGAGCAAGGAGGAGGCTGGGGCTCCCTCTTCCATGCTCTGTTCTCCAGCGTCATCTGTTGGATTCCCCTCTACTATGGGGACAAAAGAATGGATGGTACCTTTGTGTAATTGTTCTTTGGTTTTGGTACCTCATATGACCAAATCTTGAGGAATTATAGTGGGGAAAAAATAGGAATTTACTGATTTCATGTTAAAAGTGGGAGTGATCAATTGTTTTAATCTTTGCAGCATCTCTAGTCCTAGAGACTAGTAAGGTTGGGGGGTGACTTTATGGGTAAACAGAAATGGAGTTGTGCATTATATGACTGTGCTCTGCAGTTTGCTAAAAAGAAATGCAAATGAATGCTTCCCAGGTTTCGACTCATAGGTGATATTTTGCTTATTTCAATACTGGATGGTCAGGTGTAGGGATCTAGATCTGAAGTTCATAAGGAAGAATCCCTGAAAAGACTGGTACTGAGTGAGAATAAATGCATCTGGGTGGCTGAGCAGTTCTTGTTTCTTCCAGGGTTTAGTCCTCAAGGGAGGAGGTGGGGAAATCACGCAAGTTAGAAAACTTGAAAAGACAGTCAGGCAAGAAGTTTATTGTTGTTAACAAGCTGGAAGAAGAAAAGCGAGAGACCGAGACTCCACAGACTTGACTCACCATGACTCCCAAATTATGAGAGACCCTGGGTAAAAATGCAATAAAAAGCTCACAAGGGAAAGGAATGAGTTCAAGAGAAATTTACTTAAGCCAAAACAAATAGATGGGTGCACTGGCCCCTCAGGCAGTGGCCAGAGCCACAAGGGTCAGCGTATTTTGGAAGGGGCGTGTTTCACAGATGAATCTGCCTTGGCTTTCCCTCCTGCTTTCCCACTACTTGAGCAGGTATTCATGTTTGCTGTGCCCTTAAAGCTAAGATAACACCCTTGTAAAGGGTGACTCAAGGTGGCCCTTCGTAAACTCTTTGAACCACATTTCTTAATGCGGGAAAGCTGTGTGTTGAGACCTGTACACATGGGTGCATGTGATATGCTGTGAACTCTCGCCAGCCTGCAGGTGAAAGGCAGTGCCAGGATACTGGGTAGAAACTCCAGCTCTGGAGTTAGGTGCCCTGGATTCAAATCCTGCCTGTTGCTGTTTACCAGCCTTGACTTTGGGCAAGCTACTTCTCTCGTGTTCTATTTACTGTAACAGGGGGATGGTAAAGGGAAATATTCAGGGGTGCCTGACACTTAGTAGATGCCCAGTGAATCTTATATTGTTAGTATTTTTTTAGTGCACAATTCAGATAATTTGAAAATAACTTGGTTTCATTTATTCTCTTGGTATTTAATAGTTAACTTAACTTACATTCCACAAGCAAGCACGAGACTGACAGTAGAAAGAAGCAAACTAGAAATGTGCCAGGCTGTGGGGGAAATTATTCTGGGATTAAAATTTTGCTGCACAAATCTAGAAAATGGATCTTATATGTGCAGATGAATGAGAATTAACTGCAGCTGATCTGAGCACATATTTAATTACAAAGGGAATTTCGTGTTTCAGGATAGTTCAACCTCGACTGAGAACGTGACTTTTGTATTATATCTTTTACAGCAAAAACCACTTGCCACTCATAATAGATGAGACCAAATGGGGAGAACCTGTGGGTTCCTGTCAGTCCAAATCCTGATTTTAAAAGACATTTCCCTGCTGTGCCGACGCTACGTGCTTCTGCTGGTAGAAGCTACTAAGTACCCTTAACCACCCTGACCAGCGCTGAAGGAGTGGCCTGAGGACTGTGGGCCCGTGGTTTACCTTGTGTTTTACAGAAAGCCTCTTTTATTTTCATGTCAGATTATCTGTAAAATGGACTTGTCCCTCCAGTGTTGTAAACTGTAACAATCCCGACGTTTCTCTAATTGATTGGGGAGAGGGAGTATACCCAGTAGATGCTTGTCGAGCAGGAGAGACTCTTGCTGCTTTTCATTATTTTACTACTCATACACCTAATCCCTGTCAATAAGGTTGGCTGTTTGGGGAAGGAACACACATCCCTGCACTATAATACTGATTTATTTGCAGCTCCTTTTCTTCACGCTGAGTTAACAGGAATCTCACCAGGCAACGAGAGCCAGTCTTAGTATGGGCTTTGGTAGGAGTGCATCTGAGGGAAGAAGGACGTTTGCAACATCCAGGGTTCTGGGGGACAGCAGGCCTGGGCCCACCAGGGGAGGCTAAAGACTGTGCCCCACCCCCTATTTGAGACGGGCTCTCATAAGGGGAATGTTGAGAAGAGAAGCGTTCTCACAGTGTGCTACCTGGGCACTGTGTTTTCAGTAGAGAGATTAACCTTCATTTCTCCATAAGAAATGTCAATCTGGAAGATTTCATGTGGCCGATGCTTTTTAGGCTGTTGAAATAATGTGTTACCTTCTTTTGCTTATTTTATCTTTGTGTGCCCTTTCAGTGATAAGTGCTCTGCTACATAGCTATCTTCCAGAGTTTATAAAAATGAGGGACCCCTCCCACCATGGGGAGAGAGTACCTAAAATGTATATTCACATTACTCAGTCATATCCATAGGGCTCTAGCAAATTCCATATTTTCTTAATAGGAATAGCAGAAGGGCCAGAGTTCTGGAAGACAAGATAACACACTGGGCATAGGGTGGAGCTTGCCTTCGTGGGGGAGTGCTGGCATAGCCGGGTTTCCCACTAGGGAGGGCAGTGGGGGACACCTGAGCAGATAGGATTTCAGCTCCCTACGGGGGCCAGGGCCAGTCTGACAGAGCCTTAGAAGTTGTCTTTCAAGTGGCTCTGTTTTTTTAAGAGAATTACCTCATCTGTATGTTTAGAGCCATCTTCCTGGATGATCTGGTTTTTGTGAAAGAGAGGCCCTGGGAGCCATCAAGCAATACTTGGGGCAGCACATTCTTACCGGTCACCAAACTTTGTTTTTAGAAAAGTGTTATCTCCACCAAAAGTCCCAAGAAGCCCTTGTGGGGTCAGCTATGCTTAAGAATTCTTGAGTCTTTGTTTCTCTCTCCTTTCTCCTACCTGAGATGCTACTTTTGAGTACTTATTAGCTCAGTTTGGAATTTGATCAAGAGAGATTCACATTTCTTTGGTTATCAGAAGTAAACACCAACTGTTTTTCTTTGTAAAGATTCATTTTATTTAAAAGATAAGGAAAAAGAATATACGTTTCTCTAGCTCAAAAACAGCTTAAGAGGAAGGACTAGATTAAGTGGAAACTTTCTACAGCCACAGTTAGAGTTCAATTGAAGAAACAAGTGCGGATGAGGGCAGGTGGGATGTAGAACACTCGCAGCCCAGGGATTCAATTAAAAATGCCTTAAAAATGTAATTCTAATCAATTTGGATTGTCTTAGAACATTGCAAGGTGTGTGAAAACATGCTTGAAATGCCAGCAACCAGTGAAAAGGGCACGGTTTCAGAAACCCTGCTATAAATTATCTCTGCCTTTGGCTTTCAAAAACGTGGAGGATACATTACTGAAATATTCAGAATAAATATCAGAGAGAATTATACCGTCTTTGCATTCGACAAGAAATGAAAATTTTAAAAAGCTAATTTTCTTTGGCCTAAGATACTGAAAATTTTTTATGGTTGTCACAACATTTGTTTTGGGAGATGTATGAATCAAATCTGATTATAACAAATATCATTACAACAGAAATATCACTATAACCAAACAATTTCTAGACCCCAACCAATAGTCCACTTACTTAAAACACTATTGAATGTAACCCAATTCCTTTATGGCAAAATAATGTGGGTTAGTCTTGGAGGTTTTTCTTTCATGATTTACTTACCTCCTGGAATCCATGTACGTGGATTGGCAGTAAGTGGTTTCGAAAATGTTTGTTTACCTTTGGAATATACTATATGAGTTTTAAAGTGTAGTTTCCCTTTCAAATTATCCATGTTGAAGTATTTGCTTTAGTGGGAGGAGTCCACCCCAAATGAAATGCTGCTGTCTTGTTCCCTACTTTGCATATGTTAGTTTCTCTTATTTTTATATCTAGAAAGTTCTTAATGTATAACTTTTCCCTAAAAAAAATTAAAGTAGTAGCGTAATTTACATTTTACTCATTGTCAGCCACTAAAACCACAGGCCGCAACTTGCTCAAATGTAGTAAATGAGAAACAAAATGGAGGCTCAAAATACAGTTATGGTGAATGGTCGTTGTCACACGTGTGAGTAGTGTTTGCCTCTGAGCCTGGTGGCAGTTGCTTCCAATGCTGGCTGTGCATGCCTTCCTCAGCGGGAAGCAGACCGGGCAGTTCTTGTTGGTGGCTCTTGCCTCTGGCTGTCCCTGGGCCCATCACTCTAGAATCTTCCTCTTAATCGCCCTCACCTTCTCTAGTCCCCTCATGTCACACGTGCCTCAGGCTTCCCTTCCCAGATAAGAAGAATTAAGAGGTGGCATATTGCTTTTCTTGATGTTTATGAAAATCCTGAGAGAGCTGCTTAGTATAGTGTAAAGCATGTGCTTTGTAGTCACTGCCATGGGCTCTGGAAACACCTCTGCCACCTGCTAGTTTTGTGACCTTGGACAATAATAATAAAAATAATTAGCACTGAGGGTACATTTATGCTGTGCTGGCTAGGTCCTCACAGCCATCCTTCTGTTGAGTCCTAACAGTCCACTGATATGGAGCTTACTGTTACCTCCAGGCTGCAACGAGGAAAGTGAGACACAGTGAAGCCAAGTGATCTGCCCACTGTCACCCAGAACGTAGTCTATCAGATGAGTTGACAGAACCAAGTTAGTCTCCAGAGCCCCGTGCTACACGAGGGTCAGTTCAAACCTTGTCTGGATATACCTTTACTTTGTGTAGGGTAAGTGTGAGGATTAGAGACATATATGAGAAGACCCAGGGAAGTGCTTGCCACTTAGGAAGGCAGTTAATAAATATTCTTCCTGTCTGTCAAATCCACAAAAATCCAAGCTAAATAATGCTGATTTTGTCCATCTGGAATAATGCTGTTGTGGTGAGTTCTTTGTGTGACTTACGTGTCATATGTCCTTAGAGTGTAAGCTCTTCACAGGGGGAGAAAGCATGAGTTTTTAGTACTTCACACTTTGTGGACCTTCAAAATGGTGATTTGAAGCCATTTTTATTTCACAGCATTTTGGAATGTCATCACACAGTCCTGTGTGTGTTTTTATGTTAAATTTCTCATATCCAGCAGATGTATCCTCCTCCTCTTACAGCTCAGAATCTGTTATCTGATTAATTAAAATTTATGCAGATAAAAATCTGACAAAGAATTTAACTTGTAGCCTCATCCATTTGTTGGAGGTTAATAGGAATACTCTTACAGTAATAGAATTCCCCAATGTGAGTTTTATAGTTTGATGTCGTTTTCATTTAATGGAGAAGCAAAGGTAGGTTTTTTTTTTTTTAATAAGTGATAATACTTTCTAACTCAGTGTCTATAATAACTTATAATTTTAAAATCTATGCTTGTAGCTCTTCCTTAATTGATGAACAAATGCTCATGCTTTCAGTGTTTCAGCTGTTGTTCCTATCAGCTGACCTTTGGAGATTGATGACGTGGATTGAGGAGGGGACCGCTTGTGTTTCATAACTTAGAGGCCCCTTTGAACTGTTCTGAGTTTTCTTTTCCAGTCCTTCATTCCCTCCCTCTGCTGCTACCACTCCTCCCTCCAAAAAAGGGTGATTTAGTACCTTTAGAATAGAACAGATTGGATGGTTGGGTGGGAGTCGCAGAGAAATGAATACTTGATTCCAGTGGTATATCAGTTTGTTGAGGGATAACTTGAGGAATTAAGCTGAGGGCTGCATATGATGGTGATTGATACTTTTAGAATACCAGATTGGGGCCCACGGCTTGACAAAAGCATTTTTGTGCCAATTTGTGAATCTACTTGAAAAGAATTAAGACATAGAAATTAAATCTCATTTATTCTACATTTAACAAACTACCTTTATTTAAAACAAAACAAAAAAAGCATGATATCAGGCTATCCTGTAAATCCACAATGTATAGTCATTAACAGCTACTTGTGACTGGGGGCTTAATCATTTTCAAGATCCTCTTTCTTCTCTAAGCACTGTCAGTGCCACCCTGATGAGTTACTTTGCTTCCCTTTTAAACACAATTCTCAGCTTCACATTAGGGAGCTAAAGTGAGGTGAGAGAGATGGTGTCTTAGAATCCTGTACCAGCCACTTGGATCTGATTGGATCACAGGCTTCATGCAAGATGCTTGCAGCTAGATTGCCCTGGTAGAGTGGCAGTAAGGGAAGGCTGTTTTATCCTCATTTTCTTCTACTGCCGTATTTGATGGTCTGTTAATTGCCACTGATATTTGTTGTAGATACTCTAATTAATGGGATTCTTCACTGTTTTTGCTCCCCAAGGCCTTTCAAACAAAGGGCACAACAGATAAAGTAAATAAATTGTTGCTTTTGTTACCACTGAAACTATTTTGGTTCAGTAGTCTAACTCATTGAGTGTATTCTATTATTTTTTAAAATGAAAACATGTAGAAAGAGGAAAAATAGCCAACTAGAGATACAGTAGAAAGAGCCCTGGACTGGGATTCAGGGCCTCTGCCACCATCATCTGACCTTGGACGTGCCCTCTATTCTCTCTAGCCTCAGGTTTCTTATCAGATTGCATGACTGCTTGGGTTATTCTGAAACTAGAGTTTATGGTGTATTATATGATAAACTCTATGAAGTATTTTGTTTTTTAATATTTAATAGCAGTACTTTACTATGCAAAAGCCCTAGTATTAGTTGGAGCTACGTGTTATTCTCCTATCCACTCAGGTATTCTGAATGAAATGTTGGAGACTGCCTCAGACATGTAAATCAAAGATTTGTTCGATATTTTAATTTACTTTGTATATGTGAAAGTGCATTTCCCCTGCCAAATCCATGTGAGAATGATAGTTTTAGCCATGACTCAAACAGTGGTGTAATGGAAGGAGAGTGGGTTTGGAATTGAATAGATATAGGTTCAAATCATAGTCTTTCGTAGACTAGAGATAGATGACTTAGCAAGTTAGTCAATTTCTCACAATTAGATTCTTTATAATAATAACAACAGTAATAATATTATCCATTTCATTGGGTTATTACAAGATTAAATGAGACAGTGTGTGTCAAGTACCTTGTGAAATGCCTGGCATGTAGTCAATTCTCAGTAAATGCTAGTATCAGGTATTTAAAGTAGTATTCTGGCTAAGTCAAAACACTTCTTGCATGCTAAAAGTTGTAGTGCCTAGAATTAATGAAGTTTGTGGCATCTTTATGATTTTCTGTCCTGTTGAAAATGTATCCACAGTGGGAATAATAGTAATAGCTAGACTGCTGCAGTGTCTGGAGCACGGGTTGTGTGCCAGGCATTGGGTCCTGTGCTTTCCATGCCTGGTCTCATTTTAGGGTGTCCTTGCCTTTACTTCAAGATGTTCATTTTAACTACCTGTAGGTACTGGACTATGATAACGGCAAGGACAAGATGACATGGTAGGAACTTTTTAAATTTTTTAAAATTGATCATCAGTGGGTCCTGATGACCTGTTGTATAGTTATTTATTTCTTCACTAAGACACTTCTGTATTTTGAATTTATGTATAACCATTGATAGATTTAATTTTTTATTTTATTTTCTGGAAACAAATTTATATTGAGCCTATACAATCCTAGAAGTTGTCAGATGTGGCGTCCTCACAGCTATCCTGCTTCTAAATTTTGTAGGCTTGTCATTAGTTTCACATCTATATAAATGTGGTCCAGTTGTGGGTGCTTTTACTTATAGAGTCGGAAGTGAGCATTGTACATTTACCAAACTCAGAAACTCCAGAAGGAAGGTTACTGAAAGGTTAACCTTACCAGATGTTCTTAGTAAAACTTCTTTCTTCTCTTTTGAATGCCTATTTGTATATAAAGGTGAGTATCAAGTCGGTAGCTTGTTAGCAAAGCAAGTGTTCAGTGACACAATTGCTAAACAAGTTCAGGGCACTGTTTTATACTGTATATAGTCCCTGTGTCTGTTATAGAAATTAGTAGACTGTATTGTGAAATACATGAAATGAGGCAGAAAAGAAATTGTGCAACCTTACTAAGGATCCAGGATGCTTAGGTCCAGGGATGATGAGCTTCATTAAGTTGTGTGTGTGAACCTGCCTCTTTGATAATTAGAACCTTTGTTTCCTTGTAATCCAGACTTTGTGAACCTAATGCAGTGAAGCTGAAAATAACGTGTAGACTTTAATCTATGTACGTTGTATTGGGTAAATGTCCTTGTTTATCAGCAGAATTCCATTGCAAGCTTGAATTAGAAACCACATGCAGACCTTGTTCTAATCCTAGCTTGTCCTCTTACTAGCTAGAGGACCGTGGACAAGTCCTTTCACTTGCTTTTACTTGTTATTAACACCAAAGTGGTTGGACTAGGAGCTCTCAAGCTTGTGTCTACATCTAAAAATTCAGATTCAATCTGGGGAAAATTATGTATTGGATTAAAATAGGTCTTGGATATACTCTTCTAGCTTTCATTTTATGGGGTGTTGGAGCATGTTGTCTCAGAAGTTAGAGATGTAATGTCCACTTAAGGTGGCCCTCCTAAAACCATATTCCCTTTTCTAGCCACATAGCCATGGGTATTTAGTGATGCAATGGGTAATTATTAAGAAAGCCATGCTACATTCTTTCCAAGGATTCCTTAACTCCGTCCTAGGAAGTATTTTATGTATGTTTTTTAAATCTGTTTTTTTTTTTTTATGACTCTTGTGTGGCATAAGAAAATGTTACTAAGAGTCAAATCTCGATTAGCTTGAACTCACCTCACTGGAGACTCAGGTAGTTTGTTGTTGTAAAGATGTGGTGCCATAGGCCACCCTAATGCAGCAGAAGTTGCCAATTGCTTAGCGTTTGGATCTGGAATCACCATATTCTGTGGTTTTCTTAAGTTAAAACTTTATAAAAGAGAGAGAAAAATAAAATAAATTTGCAGACTCTTCTAACATTAGGCAGGCCCACAAGCCGTTATCCACTACTCTGAAATCCAAAAAGCTCTGAAAACAGAAAGGTTTTTGTACATCTCATTTGGTAACAAAACTGAATTGACTATAGAAATATTAATGTTTGATTATGTGGTGTTATCCCAGACCCTGCTACAGTGAATGTATCATTGCCTTTCTCAACTTCCCAAAATACTGATTTCCAAAGCACATCTGGCCCCAAAGGATTTCCTGATGTGCGGTTTCTTAAGTGCAGCCTTGGACTTGTGTGCTTATCTTATCTCTGACTTGTCCATGGACACAACGCTTTGAGGGCAAAGACCTTGTCCTTTTCAGCTTTGAACATTCCTGTATTCCTGTCTGAGTGCCTCTGTTACAGTAGTCATTTGTTACACTCTTGAATAAATCAGTGAAGATAGGGAAGAAGGTTCAGGCAACTTGAGCCCATTCTACTCGAAACCAGTCAGCCAGCAATTTCTCATCCTGTGTCGTAGGCATAAGTTAAGCCATGAAACTGAGTTGACTGATAACTGAAGTTATCAGATGACAATTTATGACCTTTCCCCTGCATTTAAAATCATGAAAATCAAAATGCTCAAGGTTCTGAGAGTAGTGAAATGACTCTGGGTGGAGTTGCAGACCCTACCACACGGATCCTCATCTCTCCTCTCCTGAGTCCTATTGAGTGCACCTTGAGGAGAGAATGGTGGACAGTTGATATGATTGTTTTTGGCCGTAGTCTTCAGATTATAAAAAATGTAGGAATACACCACATTCTCTTGCAGTTACATAGACAACGGGGTGGCCAAACTATGGCCCACAAGCCAAATCATTTCCTGGTTTGGTTTTTTGTGGCCTATGAGCTAAGACTGGTTTTTACATTTTTATTTTATTTTATATATTTATTTTATTTTTTTAATTTTTTTTTTTTTTTGGTGAGGAAGATTGGCCCTGAGCTAACATCCATTGCCAATCTTCCTCTTTTTGCTTGAGGACGACTGTCTCTGAGCTAACATCTGTGCCAGTCTTCCTCTATTTTTGTATGTGGGACACCGCCACAGCATGGCTTGATGAGCAATGTGTAGGTCTGTGCCCGGGATCTGAACCCGTGAACTCCGAGCCACTGAAGGCGGAGCATGCTAACTTAACCACTACACCACCAGGCCGGCCCCCTAGTTTTTACATTTTTAAAGGGTTGTAAACAAACAATGAATACTCAACAGAGAGCTTATGTGGCTTGTGAAACCTCAAATGATTACTGTCAAGCACTTTAAGGAAAAAATTGGCCCACCTTTGATATAGACCATTAATTTAACTTTCAACTTGCTCCTCCTCTCTTGAAGATGAATTTCTTCCTTCTTTGTCCCCATTCTCCTGTCTTCAAGAGTCTGCTGAGTCTGTGGTCATCCTTCGAGAGTTTAGATGGTACTTTTTTCATGAACTGGTAACCCTACAAGATGCTTTTGTATCCCCTTTTTAAAATCTCCTCAGGAGGAAATTTAAATGAAGTTGAGATGTAGAATTAAGCTGAGCATAAACATGAAGTCGAGAGTAATTTTAATATTCAAATATGGAGAGAACCAGTTATAGAGCTTCCACAGTGCCTTTCCTGACTAATTTTATGAAGATATCATTACTCTGGGCCCTTTATCTTCAAAATTCCTTTGAGTCACAAAATCGTGTACATAATTTGAACACTGAGAATTATTTCAAAAATATTGACTTGGGAAAATATTCATTGCTTTTTAAAGAAATGATATTTTAAAAATAATGATACATATCTAAGTTATATAATCCTGGAATATCAATGTAATTTAGGATTCATAGTGTGAGCCATTCTATTTTTTTCTAAATTATTTCAGTTACATCAATACACAGTTTTTTATATCTTGCCTTTTTACTCCATGAATTGATAAAGCGTGAGTAATTTCACTGACCTTGTCATATTCTCCTTCTTTTGTGTCAGGGTAGTAGTGAAAATCAGTTGAGGTCTAGAGTCAGAAGCCCTATATTCTAATGCCAGCTTTACTTCTCTCTAGCTGTGTGATCGTAAGCACTTAATCTCACTTGAGTTCTGTTTGCTCATCACTAACATGGTCGTGATAATACTATCCTAACAATGTTTTGGGGAGGGCAAATATGATGATATATATGGAAACGATCTGAAAATTCTGGAGTGCTTTTCAAGTGTTAGTTGGTATTGGTGATGCATTAAGTAATTTATGGAAGTTAATCATTTATACATATGTTGATTCATTTCTTAAGGTATTTAGAGGTCCTAAGGCTGAGAACCAGAAAGGAATGAGCTTGCTTTTTTAATTTACATTGTTTTCATCTATTCCTAATATGGAGGGCTTAAAAAGGGGAGGGGGCTTTATTCCCATAGTGCATATTTTCAATTAAATGGTTATATCAGTTAGCAGTTGCTGTGTAATAAACCTTCCAAAATTTAGTGGTATAAAATCAAAACTATTTGTTATCATTAGTCTTTGTGTTGGCTGCAGGTGAAGTTCTTCTACCTGGGCAAGGTTTTGGCTGATCTTGGCTGAATTTGCTCATGTGTCTGCAGTCAGCTACGTGGTCTAGAATGGCTTCAGCTCAGGTGACCTGGCTCTCCCCCACATTTCTCTTGTACCCCTCCAGCAGGCTAGCCAAGGCTTGTTCTTCTGGCAGTGGCAGAGTCCAGGAGAGCTTCTCTTTGCATGTTTGGTACTGTACCCTGGGCCAAAGCAAGTCACATGACCAAGTCTAGCATCAGTATGACAAGGCACTACCAAATGGGAATGCAGGGAGGTTGAAAAAGTGTGGCCACTATCGCATTCAGTCTGCGCAGTGGTCTTAGAGGTAAGGGAATATCTGCCCAAATGGGAACCAGGTTGTAGCCTAGCATATGAGTCATGGTGGTCCCATGTTCTTTTGGACGCCTTGCGTAAATAATTTCAGTGCTTACACACTCCCGTTCTTCATCATTGTTCTAGAACCTTGGCAGCCTCACAGTCTGACTGCTTCTCAAGAAATAGCCCACGCCCAAATGTGCACCTCTTGTGTTTTAAATAATACAAAGAATATTGTTTCCAAGACAACTTTGATAAAATGTCAGCTTTCTCTAGGTTCTAAACCCACATAAGAAGCATTGTTATCCTCATCCCTGCTGGGTAATTTGTATACTGCAGTAGTTTGTTTGGAAACATGCCTGTTGTTCTTTAAAATATGCTTAATGCTAGATTAGAGAACAGATTTTTTTTCTGTTTATGCAAGCTCATTTCTAAAGCATTTAAAATAAAGAGCTTGGGCATGTATGGTATTTAAAAACCCTTCACATGATGTTTTTAAAACAGATCAATTTCAGCATTAAAATGTTAGGAATCCAGCCAAGGAAAATTCAACTTGGATTGTATAGCTGTAATGATAATGTATTATAACCATCTTCTTTGAAAGTGATTGTACCAGCAGAGTTGAACCTGGTGAATTACATAATTTAAGAGTGCTTGCCAGAACACTGTTGTAGGGGGTTATTCAAGCCTTTCCTAAACAAAAGCAAAACGAAAGATGGATTTTATTATGAGGTACTTAAATCACAAGAACAGATGTCACAAGATATCTAAAGGTAACTCATTTGAATTGAGCAGAAGGTCATATGTCTGAATGTCACTTATCACATTTAGCTACTTGGCAAAATATTAGGATGTAAGAGAGCATGATTTCTGTTTTTTAGCTACTTTGGCTTGAATTAAAAGTGTCTTGAGTTTGCTTATTATTTATCAAAAAAGTATTTTCAAATTGGAAGTAACTTCATGATTGAGACTTTATTGATTTCAGATATTGACTCCCAAGTAATTAAGAAAATTATGTACAATCACATTATTTAGGCATATCGTTAATCTTTTAAAAACTGTTTTTTAGGGGAAAAAGCTCATGTATTCTTAGTTCATCCTCCACCCAGTAGCCTTCCATCTCAAGGGATCATACTTTGCTTGAGGAGTGTTTTTGTGGGTCTGTCACATCTGTCTGCTCTTGCCCTCACTCATTCAAGGTCTTGAGTCAGAGAATGTTTTGGAGGGTCAAGTTCATCATTTTGTGTTATAAATATTGTTCCTTTGGATAAGTGCTACAGGTTGAATTCCTTAGTACTTTCAAAGGTGGAGATGAGGCAAGACTCCGAAAGAAATAAGAAGTGGGTGGGAGAACTTTTCTATGGAGATTCTAGTTTTAAAAAAGCCAGTGCCTCTACCCTGACACCGAGGGCCACGTGGATGTGGTGAGAAAGTCATCTAGAATGAATAGTTGCAGAGAGACTTCAGAGACATTGTCAGCATTACTGGAGGTGGGGGTGATGGCAGGGAAATAACATAAACTGATAGAGAGAAGGCCATGCATGCGAAGACAGAAGAAGAGATTGGAGTTAGGCTGTTACAAACCGAGCAATCCCAAGGATTGCCAGCAAGCGCCAGAAGCTGGAGAGGCAAGGAAGGAGTCTTCCCTAGGGGTTTCGGAGGGATCCCTGCCAATACTCGGATCTTGGACTTCTAGCCTCCAGAGCTGTGAGAGAATTAATTTCTGTTGTTTTAAGGTTTATGGGAATTTGTTGCAGCAGCCCTTGGAAACTAATACAGCTCCCAAGAGTTAAGTTTATCTGTCAATTTTGTTTCATCATCTATATAGTAATTACTGTATGATGCTAAAGTGAGTACCTACATGTAATGAGCCAAAGAACTGGTGTGTGTTAAGTGTTTTAAAAATTTTGTTATTCAGTGGCTGGCTGAGTACAGGTTCTGGGATATAGTGGTGAAAAAGACAGAGAAATGTCTGCCCTCATGGAGCACGCATTTCATTGGGAGAGACACATTCATTATACGATTAACACTTCTAATGAAGTTGGCTTTTATGTAGCCTACATTCTTGTTCCTTTTTATTTTCCATCCTTTAGAATCCTAGTTGACCTTTGGATTCAACCTTAGGTGATGCAACAAACCTGTCCATGCTTCTCACACTCTCTTGGGCTTGGGTTAATCTGGCCACGCACAGTTGTGTAGGAGTACAATTGACATGGACTGTGCTGTTTGCATATATGGTGCTCCCCCAAGTTGTGCAGTCCACATCCTGCACAGTCATATGTGGTGGCCCCATGGATGCCACATTTTCTCTCATCTCCCTCTCCCTTTGAAAAAATAAAGTGGAGACCTCTGAGCTTTTCCTTCTTTGAGTTGTTTCTTTTTACCCATTTTAATGTCCTTTTTATTTTTCATGTTTACAGAATTTGTAAGTTTTCACTTCATACATGTTTGGTAGAGTTCTTGGCCTAAGTCAAATAGATTTGAACCCAGATCTTTCAGACCTAATGAAGTCAGTCCCTTTGTCACTTCCTTGACCCTTTTGTGTCCTCTTTTATTGATGGCGCCCTGCTCCTCTATATATACGTTGATTTCTTTTCACAGTACACAGGCATCGTTTCCTGTGCCTCTTATTAAAATCAGAGGATTGTCTTCTCGTATCTGCCCTGTGTTACTTTGCGTGAGTTACTTCTTCCCTCGGGATTCAGGTTTCTTCCTGCTTCAAGTGAGGAGGTTGAAGTAGACAGGTGCTCTTCAAACTTTTAATGAGCATAAAAAGCACACATGTTGGTCCAAATGTGGATTCTGCTTCAGTAGGTCTGAGATGGGGCCTGAGATGCTGAGTTTCTAACAAGATCTCAGTAGATCTCGATGCTGCTGGACAGTGGACCACATTTTGAATGGCAAAGGGCTAGATAATTTCTCTGGTCCCTCCCAGCCTAAGGTGAGAATTTCCTGCCATGTTTGGTAGAGCCTGTTCGTGGCTGTGAGCTCTGTGTTGAGAAGGCCCACCGCTGGTCTTTGCATTTCCAATATTCTTCCCATCCCTGCACACTGTGTTCCCAAGGAAGGGCAAAGTACACTCGGTGCTGTCCGATAGTGCTTGAAAGGACCTGCTGTCTGCAGTTCTTCTTTTATAACTTGGCCCATATTTTTTTCTCAGACTGAAGCTCAACTCGCTGTCTAATGCGTAATTAGAATTAGCCTTCAGGTTACAGAGTTCTTCTTGTGGCTATTTGCCTTGGGTTTCCCCCGTTCCTTCATCTCACAGTAATGGTGAATTTATAACCATCCTCATAAGTATGATTAAATGTCTCAATTCTTCTGCTTTATGTGGCGTTCTTGGCCACTTAATTACTCTGCATTAAATGGTGTGTTGTTGCTGTCAGTGCAGTTGGATTGTGTTGTGGATAGCATCTTTGGATATTTTGAAAAATTGTTCCTATCATACAATTTGAGCTTGTAAATAGAAGTGCTGAGCATGCATAAATGTGCTTTAAGAAATTATTTCTTTATTACTGTTTAGTTGAACTGATAGTGACACTAAACATCAAGACTTTGATGTTTTATACGGCATTCTTCCCCACTAATTAACTTCATTAGTGCAGTTAATTAGTGGGGAAGAATGCCGTATAAAACATCAAAGTCTAGATGTTTAATTACAGCTTAAAAAAGAAGTTTTATACTCTTCGATTGCCAAACACATTCCAATTAGCCTAAGGAAGGTCAAAAATTCTGTTTTTCCTCATGGTCTTCAAAGCTTTTCCTGACTCTTTTCTGGTTGACCGTTGGTTCCTGGAGCCTGAGTGTTAATCTAGACAAGCTGACAGTGGCGTGTGGAGGGTGTCTTCCCACAAGCTGTAAACCAGCAGAACAGAGACCCGGTCTCTGCAAAGGACAGTCAAGACTTCTTCTGTGATGTGCTGATCGGGGGGAATGCAACTCACAGAGTAATGGGTGTTTCTCTCTTGTACCCTCTAATTTTATTATTAATTTAGACCCACTCCATTTTCCCATATGTTACCATTGGTTGCTCTTCAGAGCCACTTCTCTAATGTCTCATAGGTATATTTCCTTAATGAACTCAGACTGCAAAGCTGAGGAAACGTGGTTTAAAGGGATAGGGTTAAGTTGGGGTGCTGCAGAGTTGATTACAGGAATTCTTAACCGACCAGTAGTCAAGCAACAAGAACAACAAGAACTCCTTCTCAGGTCATTTCCTTGTGGTGTGTGTTAGATCAGTTTTTATTGTTTTTTGTTTTTTTTTTTTTAAATCAAGCAGGATTTACAATAGCAATAATGTAATTCAGATAAGCAATTATTGTAATTGACCTTGGCATTGAGTATCCTTGGCTTTTACCACAGTTTGCTTAGTACCTGAGGATGGCCAATTATCTCATAATGCTCACTTTATTGAGATTATTGTTTTAATTATGGCACTCAAAATATATCACTTTGTCAGCATTGTAGAGTCCCACATTCAGGCGGTGAGAAATGTGTAAAGAGCATCTAGCCTCATCTTGTGACATGGTCATGATTGAGTTTATTGTCCCAACTCCTATGATTTTGAAATATGTTACTTCTTACTGGTTAAATGTGGTTCATCCTGACAAGAACAGCCGCAGGGAGATAAAGTCTGGGATGCTGTCACTACCTCTGAGCTCACTGTGCCCTCTGAAAGGCCTGCAGGTGACATGGTGCTAATAGGTAGGCGGTTCTAGTTGATTAGGAGTTCTAGCTGACAGCAGTCACAGGGGCTGCTGATTATCTGACTAGGCCTTAGGTCAGAGCTTCTCAGCTTTAGAATTACCTGGGGGCTTTTAAAGTTGTCCAGGCCCCGCCTCCGGAGAGAGTCTGACTTCTTGCTCTGGGGCGGGGTCCAGGTGGGGCTTTGTTTAAAGCTCCACAGATGACTACAGCCGGGGTTGAGAACCACTCCCCAGTCCCTGAATTCTTGGCTCCCTGCTGGCTTGTCTCCTCCCAGCCCATGACCCCACCGCAGAGACAGGACACCTTTTGGGGTCCTAGCTTCTCCATGCCTTACTCTCCTCTGCTTCCTCCCAGACTTAGCCTAACCTCCTCCCATGCCTGGAATCGCCTCAGTCCAGGTTTGGTCCCTGGCCAGGCTTACTTCTCCTTCCCAAGCAATGCCCAGCCTACCTCTCCCACCAGAAGTCTCAGTGGATAAATCCCACTCTTGCTGAAACCGGAGAGCACCCCTTTTCTTATTAACATCTTACTGTGCTCTTATAATTCAGTTTCCTGGTGATCACAGAAATGTGTCTTACCTTCCTTCTTTGTAAGTTTCTTTGAGAAAGGATCAGCACTTATTCTTTAGCATCTATCTCAAATACCTTGTATACCACTTCGTGGAAATTTAATTCTGGTCGATCAGTTGTTTTCCCCCCGTTTTGTGATAAACCTGGAGGATGTCGTTCACAGGCACCGTGCAGTCAGTCCTATGAGCCCCTTAAGGTTAGGTGCATTCTCATGGGATACCTAAAACTCCTGCCCTTTCTTTTTCCAGTACGAACCTACGTCACATTGCAGATGCATGAAGATGACATCAGTATGTTGACAAACTTGATTCCATTCTAATTATAAGCATACATGTACACCTGCACACGCTCATGCATACTTACCTGTGCATGCACATACGTATGTTTGTATGCAGTGAGTCATTGGGTTATATACCTCCACCTCTCTCTCAAATCCATCCTCTTTTCCCCTTCTCCAGCACTCCCTCCAGTCCGAGCCACCGGCATCTCACCTGGGACCACTGCTTCCCTCCAAAGCCCTGTTACCTGACAGGCCCACTTAAGCCCATGCCAACAGCACTAGTAAAGCAGAGGCACCAAAAGTGATGAAAGCTCAGCTTTGATGATCTGATTCAGAATTTTGCTATTTTAATTTTAGCATGCCTGTAAGGTTGATGTTTACACTTAGGATTGTTGTTATTTTTAATTACCAAGAATGGAAATAGACAATATAATCTTTTCTGTTCTTAAGTGATTTTAAAAGTCTTACTCTGACTCTGGTCCCTCTCTAACATAGAACTTTTCAAAGATCTGAACAATTTTTAGAACGTGTGTCATCTCATCGCTCCCCATCAGTGGCACTTACAATAAAACACAGACTTCGCCGTGGCCTGCTGGGTCCTGCACAGCCTGGCCCCTGCCTCCTCCCAGCATTGTGTCCTCATGCTTTCCCCCTACGGCAGGCCCTCAGCACTCCTGTTCCTCTAGTATGACTGCAAGCTTTCCGCCTCCTTCGGGCCTGTGCGTGTGCCATTCCCTCTGTCTGCAACATTCTTCTCCTGACTCTCCATGTGATGGGCTTCGGGTTTTGCTTCTGGTGTCAGCCTGAATGTCATCTCTTTGAAGAGGTGGTTTCTGACCACCTTGTTGCTAGTTAGTCTCGTTCTTAGCATCCTGTTTATCTTCTTTGTAACATGTTGCCATTTGCACTTATTTTATTATTCATTTTTTTATTTATTAATAATAATTTATTTTATTTTTATGTTCCCTTTCTAGAATGAGTGCACTGTGAGGGCAGGGTTCTCTTCTGCCCTTTTTATTGTGTTCTGAGACAGTGCTTTAGGCCCAGCAGAGTGCATGGCATGCAGGTGAAACTCATGTTTAGTAACTGATGGTATTTAGTTATTAACAAGGGATACTTGCTGTGCTTCCCCTCCCCCATTAGTCTTGATGCCTCACTCCCGAATCATTTGTCATGTCCCTCTGAAGGTAGGGCTGCAAGTCTAGTCTTCACTCTGTCACCCTAACTCAAGGTGATGCTAGAAGGCAGCACATTTGCCATGAGTTCTGCAAACAAGGAGAAAGAGCAGAACTTCTGAAGAGGGCGCCAAGCTGAGAAGGCAGGTAGCGGCCCAGACTGGAGAATATGCGGTCTGAAATGTATGAATCTGGGCTAACAGAGTGGCTTTTCCCCAGAACCTGAGATTTGAGGAAGTGCCCGTTACGCTCTTTCAAAGGAAGGCCGAGAGGAGACATTCACAGCAGCTCTTGGGGCCTCGTGCTGCCCAGATTGTGTTTCTGGCAAAGGCTTGGCCGTTGTCTTCCAGGGCAGAGTCCAGAAAAAAGCATGAAAGGAAGGGCAGTATGCCTGCCACTTCATGTAGTTCTCTCATTTAATCTTCATGACAGTCCTGTAGGACAGATATCCTTATCTCCATTTTACAGGTATGAAACTTGAGGCCTCAAGGGGTTAACTTGCCAAAATCACACAGCTAATAGGTGCTGGAGCTGAGATTGGAAACCAGAGCGCTCTCCCTCTAGAGCCCGTGATTATTCCATTCCATCCCCTTCCCTCTGGACCCCACAATGCTGTGAAACTGGTGCCGTATTCACTTTGTGTCCCCAGTGTCTAGCACAGTGCCAACACAGAATAGCCATTCAGCTAAAGTTGTAGGTTTCGACTGGCCTCACAATGCGTGACTCTGTTTGCAAAGTCTTTCTTCTTCTTCAGATAGAGGAGTATAGCTCCATTTTCCATTTACCAACCAGTATTGAAAGTACTTCTGCAGAGTCACCCTCTGCCTCCAGTGGTCTGGCTGGCGCTGTCAAGGCTGCTAATGGCCTCTCTGACCCACTCTCCATTCCCAGTGGGAGGAAGTCCATGGCTGTCTGTTTTAGCAAACTTTGTCAGTGGCTCATAGTCTATAACATGACATTTGATTAATCCCATGCTCCTTGATGTTTTCTTTTACACACAAGGTGTGGGATCTTCTGCATCCACATGTCTGTGCCTTGGACACTACAAATCAAAAGACTCCAAGATGGTAGACTGTTGGCTATGTTAGCAGAGGGCTCTCCTGCGATGGGGTGTGTGTGCTTGTGTGTGTGTGCCCGTGTGAAGAGAGAGACAGACGGGGGAGACACCCTACCACAAAAGTGGTACTACACTTTGACTTATAAATATCTTCATTCATTCGTTCAGCACACACTTACTGGTCTGTCCTTACATTACAAAGTGCAGGATGTCCTTCAAGCCATATTTAGTATTAAATAGAAAAAGCATACCACTGAGCTAGTGTTCTTCCTTTTTAATAAAATAGTGATTGATCGAATGGTCTTCACCTCGTTTCTCAGTGTGGTGAGTGAGAGCATTTTCTTCCAG